>NC_072791.1:3418867-4123867 GCF_028583425.1 Eublepharis macularius | reverse complement strand
TTGTTTTCCAACCCTCCCTTGATCTGGCGGCTTCAGGCACGCCAGAGATGCTCAGCCGTGCGATGTCTGAAGTGAATTGTGGAATCCATTTTGCTCCATGTGTCCATACAGCAGAACTAGGCAGCCAAACTCTAATGGGTACCGCCTGTTTTAGGGGTGTGGGGTATAACTCAGTAGCTCAGCATCTGATTTGCATGCAGAAAGTCTCAGATTTAGACCGCAGCAGATTTAAAATCTCGAGTCACAATCACTTTATCAATCACTATATCTGGTTTTAGATAAACCAAAAGCAAAGGGAAACCTTACTAAGGAACACAATAAATATGGTATACAATATTCAAAAAGAGATAGATAGGAAGCTCCATATACATAGAAATTGTTCATAATAATAATAATAATAATAACAACAACAACAACAACAACATTCGATTTATATACCGCCCTTCAGGACATCTTCATGCCCACTCAGAGCGGTTTACAAAGTATGTCATTATTATCCCCACAACGAAACACCCTGTGAGGTGGTGGGGCTGAGAGAGCTCTGAGAGAGCTGTGACTGACCCAAGATCACCCAGCTGGCTTCAAGTGGAGGAGTGGGGAATCAAACCTGGCTCTCCAGATTAGAGTTATGTGCATTGAGTGTCATCATAAACCTATCTAAATAACCCTCCTAGGCCATTTTCACGTCTTACCGGCTGCACAAAATCGCGCAGAACTCCCAGAACGACAGCGTCTTCCTGGAGCGATTTCCCGTCATGACTCCAGTTTGTGGTGCGAAATCATGCCAGGAGAATGCCGTCATTCCGGGAGTTTTGTGCAATTTTGCGCGACCAGTAAGACGTGTGAAAACGGCCCTAGTTTCACTACCCTCATAAATATCCACATAAATGGGTGAAGGTCAGTCAGTTGTGCCATTATGATTATGTATATATATATATATATATGTGTGTGTGTGTGTGTATTTTTAACTGTGTAACTTTGACTGTTTTATGGTTTTAACTGGTATCAATTATTTAATGTGTTTTAATTGTATATGGTTGTAATCCGCCCTGAGCCTGCTGGTGTGGGGAGGGCAGAATATAAATCGAGTAAATAAATCAATAAATGTAGTAACCCTAATTACAATACGTACACGGTAGTCAGTACCTGTTTTGCATTGGGGGATAGTTTTTATGCTGGAGTAAGTTATTTGCAGGCAGGTGTGATTTAGGAAACGCCTATTTTAGTCATTAATTAATTTCATATGGCCCGAAGCACAAAAGACGAGGGAAAAGAACTCTCTATCTCACTTTTATCCCACCCTTCCTCCAAGAAGTTCTGGCTTCCCCCTCCTCTCTTTTGTCCTCACAACAACCCTGAGAGGTAGGCTACTCTGAGGGAGTGACTGGCCCAAGGTCACTCAGCAAGCTTCATGACAGAGTGAGGATTTGTACCAGGCTTTCACTGGTTCTTGTCCAACACATTAATAACCACTTACACGGGTCGCATAGGTAAAGGGACTACAGGGAGTAGTGTCCCAGAGTGTCGAGGGGCAGAACATCACTGTCTTGGAACCTCAGGAGAGAGCCTGGTGAACGTGGCATGATGACAGCAACAGCCAAACAGAAAATAACTGCCAGTCCCTGTCAATTAGATCCCCAAGTTCTCCACAGTTAACACACAGGGGTTCCAGCTGAAGTAACTTTATTAGAGATCCATTCAGTACAAGGTGCTCAGACAGTGGAATTGGCAGAAGTGACGTAGGTGGGACTAGCAGTGTTAGTTATAGGGAATATTCCCACCTTTGGGAAAGAGGACCGTTAACAGGGTAGGGAGGGTTGAAGTGAGACATTGTTTTAGAGTAGACAGTGAGAAAGATGAACTTTGGTTCTCAAGAAGGATACCTTTTGAGCCAGTTTCAGCTGGCAGTCAAGGACACTGGCTCAACGGAACGAGAAAGAGAAAGTAAACATTTGTGAGATAACCTGCGGGCATTGCAGCAATAAAGAACTTCGCATACTCTCAGAGACCAGAGGCAGAGCCAATATACATTCATAGCAGATATGCAGGAGGCACGTATGACAATAACATGAATGCCTTGACTCCTATCCCTCAATGGGAAGCTGTTCCTTCCAATTGAGACCTTGAAAAAGAGGCCAAAGCCTGAAGTTTTAGATAAAATCTGAGATTGGACGGCCCAGGACAGGTGCAGGCCCAAGATTTCTGGCTGTCTATCCTTCATCCGTGGTTAGGCTATGTTCCCGGCAGGAGAGGGGGGCCTTGCACTTACTTTTCATTTGTTCCTATGGCCCTCTTCCGGAAGTGACGTCATCCTGGCAGTGCAGGGGCATGCGTGTGTTTCACAGTGGGCCGATTTCGGTCGCAAACAGGCCCGATTCCCTCTGGCCTCCTCTGCCTCAGTCATCTCTGCTGAGAAAGCTTACCATGAACAGCTGACTGAAGCAGCGATCACCAACGCTTGCCTGGAGCCGGCCAACTAGATGGTGAAATGAGACCCTCGCTATGGTAAATACATGGCTTGCTGCCAGTTGTACCGAGGTGACATTGTTCCCAAAGATGTCAATGCTGCTATCGCCACCTTCAAGACCAAAGGTAGCATCCAGTTTGTGGACTGGTGCCCCATGGGTTTCAAGGTTGGCATAAACTACCAGCCCCCACTATGGTCCCTGGGGGCTAACTGGCCAAAGTGCAGGGTGCTGTGTGCATGCGGAGTAACACCACGGCCATTGCTGAGGCCTGGGCTCGCCCGGACCACACGTTTGACCTAATGTATGCCATGCATGCCTTTGTCCACTGGTACATAGGGGAGGGGATGGAGGAAGGAGAATTCTTGGAGGCTCAGGAAGACATGGCTGCCCTAGAGAAGGGTTATGAGGAGGTTGGGGCAGACAGTGTTGATGGGGAGGACGAGGGAGAAGAATATTAAGTTGTTTTCTGCCTTTTGCTCTTGCCTCTGTCTTGATTCCTGTTACTGTCCATTGTGCCAATGATCATTAAAAGCATTCTTGTTAAAAAAAAAAAAGCATGCGAGAGAAGCTCAGGAGCGCTCTTGGGGTGGCGCAATGATGTCATTCCCATTCCTGCACCTTTCCCCCCTGCCGGCCAGGTAAGTGGTGGCGGGGGTCGGAGGATGAAAGTGGGGAAATGGGATCCCTGTCTGTGCTAAAGATTATGGTTCGTCCTGCATAGCGGATGTTGGGCCACTATAGGGCTGCCAGGTCCCCTTACAGTCCTTACAGTCCTGGTGGGCGGCTGGGGACCAGTCACTTACCTTTCTTGTGGCCCCAGAATGCTTAACTTCTGGTGACGTCACTTCTGAGTGATGTCATCGCGTGGGTGCAGGAGCACGTGCACAGTTTGCAATGGACCAATTTGGGCCTCAAACGGGCCCAATTTGGCCCGTTTGGTATCCAAATTGGCCCGCTGCAAAACACGCACATGCTCTTGGGGTGGTGCAATGATGTCACTCCTGGAAATCACATGGTTGCGCTGCCCCCGGGAGTGCGTCTGGAAGGCCTGTTCCTGCACCTTTCCCCCCACTGGCCAGGTGAGTGGTGACGGTGGTGGAGGGTGAAAGCGGGGGATCCCCCACTGGGGGAATGGGATCCCTAGGCCACTGAATCATAGCTGGGTGGGCCTGGGTGGGCCTGAGCACCCATCTGGAGCAGCCGCCCCCCACTGGCGTTAGGCTTCCACTGTAGAACTTCCCACTCTCTTGTGCCCTAAGAATCTTGTCAACAACCTTTCTCAGCACGGGTAACGCAACATCACAAAGTGTTTAACACGTTTTTAAAAATGAAAGGAAACAAACCTGGAGACAAACATTCCCTCCCATTCTTGTCACTGATCGTTTGCTGTGCCGCGAGAGCCAACAACAGTAATTTAATAAATAGTATTTAATTAGATATATCAAATTAGTGTCACACAAATATTTGCCTAGCTTCTGTTTGTGGTACGCTTGAGGTAATTAACTAAACACTGGAACTATTTCAAGCTTTCCGCCCCTTGCTTTGCTTCCCCCCCCCCTTTGTGCCAAAGGAAACTAGGAGGAATAAATTAGCCATCGTGTCTGTGTGCGTTCGGGGGGGGGGGATATGATCTTACTTGGGCGTTTTGTTAATAGCTTTTCTTTCCCTTCTGAATATGTATTATTGATGTGCGCCAGAGAACAGCAAACAGCACAAAAGAAGTTGGCCCCCAGCCTCGCAGGCTAAAAAGAGCGGGGTCACGGTGGTGATTATTTCTTTCATTTTGAACAGTTTTATATGCTAATTTGGTGGGCTGAGCATGCAGATTCAAGCAAATCGAGATTCCTGGCACACACAGAACAAAACGGAAGCTGGAGGTTGTTCTTCCCGTCTCCTTTTTCAATTGCTTTTTTGTTTCAAGACTGCACAAGGCGGGAGGGGAAATGACATTCCTTTTTGTCCATCGAAAACAAGCCCCCCAGTCACAGAGCAAAGGGTAGGCTTTGTGGGCAACTTGGCATCCGGAAAGGTGTGTAGAATTCAGTAACTGGAGGTTCATCAGCATTAATGCTAGGCTCACCTAAATGCTGTCCCTTTAAGAACTGGGTTCTGCAACCTGAATTAAGCAAAGAAAAACATGCAAAGTTTGTAGTCCATGAAAGTTCAAGACTCAGGAGTCTTGTAGAACCTTAAAGATTAAAAAAAAATTCTTCCAGCATATTAGATCCTCTGTACATGATATGGGAGAGCTTGAGTTCATGCGAGTGTCTTTGGGCCAAGCTACAAGTGACGAATGACACTTGAACAGCAAGTGGATTGAGTGGAGGGCAAGTTAACAGGGAAGAATACACTTGCTGTTCAAGTGTCATTCGTCACTTGTAACTTGGCCCTGAGTCACGTGTAGCGTCACTTACACGGGTCAGCTGTTTCCCATCCCCTCTGCATGTTCAGCAGTCACACTTGCTCACACAGACACTTCTGCATATGCTCATTCACCAAACCATAAGAGACAGCAGCACACCGTGAGTGCACTATGGGATAGCAATTGTGGACTCGGAGGAAAAACAAAACAACTCCTGTCCCTCCAAGCATGCAATTGAGAGCTGTGCTGTTTTGTAACTGCGTGAACCGAAGGAACATGCAGATAAAAATACGTGTTCATTCCCACATGGAACATATCGTGTAGCTTGCCTCTGTCGCAAGACTCTTGCTCATCCAATCTCGTGAAACGGAACGGCCTTTATGTCAGTCTTTGGGAAGGTGTAGTTTCTCTTTTTTATCTCCCCTTCCTCCAGAAATCCCAAGGTCATGTCAAGGGGTCTCCCTTTCTCCACTGTATCCTATCAGTTGAGAAGGCTGAGTGGCAAGAATTTGAACCTGGAGGTCCGAGACCCTAGTCCAAAGGAGCAACACTGAGGGCCAAGCTACACATGACGAATGACACTTGAACGGCAAGTGGATTGAGTGGAGGGCAAGTGAACAGGGAGAAATACACTTGCTGTTCAGGTGTCATTCGTCATGTGTAGCTTGGCCCTGGGCAAGTCTACTTTAAAGAAAGCCGCATTTAAGTCAAGGAACCTTACTCCCAGAAAAATGGTCTTAGCCCTCTAACCACTATACCACACTGCTTCACCACTAAAATTATAGTCCCCTCTTGAGTCCCTTCTTCGCTCCTCACATGAGGCTTCCTTCCATAGACCATTGGTCTCTCAAGGCAGCCTTGTCTTCTCAAACAGGCGGTGCCTTTCCAGGGTCTCCAGCAGAGGTCTTCCACATCACCTACTGACTAAGCCTTTTAACTAGGGGCCTGCTCCAGTCAAGGCAAGGATTCTTCCCCCTGAGCAATGGTCCCACATAAGGTTCCTTGCATTGCAATCTGTCTAACCCCCTTTTAAAGACATCTAATAATAATAACGAGATTCAATTTATATACTGCCCTTCAGGACAACTTAATGCCCACTCAGAATGGTTTACAAAGTGTGTTATTATTCTCATGACAATCACCCTGTGAGGTGGATGGGGCTGAGAGAGCTGTGACTGATCCAAGGTCACCTAGTTGGCTTCAGGCGGAGGAGTGGGGAATCAAACCTGGCTCTCCAGATTAGAGTCCTGCCGCTCTTAACTACTACACCAAACTGGCTCTCTCAATGGTTTACAAAGTTTGTTGTTATTATCCTCATGACAATCACCCTGTGAGGTGAGTGGGGCTGAGAGAGCTCCTAGAAGCTGTGACTGACCCAAGGTCACCCAGCTGGCTTCAAGTCGAGGAGTGGGGAATCAAACCTGGCTCTCCAGATTAGAGTCCTGCCACTCTTAAGCGCTACACCAAACTGGATCTATATTGGTGGCCATGACTACCTTCACCGGCATTGAATCCCACAGTTTACTTACTTGCTGAGTAAAGAAGTATTTCCTTTTTTCTGTCCTGAGCCTTTTTTCCTAACCATTTCTTCAGATACCCCCAAACTCTGGCATTGGTGGACATGGAGAAAATCTCTGTCTGCTTTTGCCCACCCCCTGCACAATTTTATCAGTCTCTATTGTGCCTCCCCAAGTCTTTTTTGTAAACTAAACAACCACATGGTATAGCCGTGGTCTTGGCACTGTAGTTCCTGATGTTTCGCCAGCAGCTGTGACTGGCATCTTCAGAGGTGTAGCACCAAAAGACAGAGATCTCTCAGTGTCACAGTGTGGAAAAGAAGTTGGCAGGTAATTTATATCTTCTCAGGAAGGTAGGGTTGGGCTGAGTCATCCTGTAAGAGTTTCCCAGGATGTGGAATGCTAATGGAGGGAGGCTTCACTGTATCCTGAGAAGGTTCTTTTGCATATGGATTGGTGCTTGATATGCTAATCTTCTCTGCAGGGCTATTGTCGGGTATAGAGTATTTTATTAGCCTGGTGTTTTTCAGGACTGGAAACCATGCTCTATTCATTCTTAAGATCTCTTCTTTCCTGTTGAAATTGTGCTTATGCTTATGAATTTCAATGGCTTCCCTGTGCAATCTGACGAAGTAGTTGGAAGTGTTGTCAAGTATTTTAGTGTCCTGGAATAGGATACTGTGTCCTGTTTGAGTTAGGCTATGTTCAGCCACTGCTGATTTTTCCGGATGGCCAAGACTGCAGTGTCTTTCAGCCACAGACTCTTCCTGAGCTTTTCCTCATGAGCCAACCCCTTGATCATCTTGGTTGTGCTGAAATATGACACATTAAAAGTCCCTGATCTAAATAGCTGAGGCAAGCTTGGTCTTGTCAGATCTCAGAAGCTAAGTAGGGTCAGCCTTGGTTAATAATTGGATGGGAGACCTACAATGAAGACCAGGGTTGCAGTGGCATGGCACCCAATGGCAAACCACCTTTCTCAGTCTCTTGCCTTGAAAATGAGTTGCCACGAGTCAACTATGACTTGACACAACTTTCCACCACCACCAAAAGGATCCCGGCCTTCATGTGCCCCCCTCTCTTCTCTTTGAGGCAGAAGGAGGGTTTTTATGCAGCTTTTTACTGCTTGCAGTCTGAAATCTGGGAGGGAAGATGGCGGGCATTACCATGAAAAGCTCTTGTGCTTAAAAAAATCCTAGATTCTGACATGGGCTGCCCTTTCTTAGATGAAACTGCTGTCATATATTCTCTCAACCATTGTAATGAAATTCAATAGAACCGTTATTGTTAAGATTGAAATCCATTTTTGAATTAATTAATTGTGTATAAATGAGGTAAAATGCTGTTTTTTAAAAAAACCCATAAACGGATTGGGAAAATGGATAAAATTAAAAGGGTCTCAATAACAATATAAAAAAAAGAAACAAAGGAGCCTATTTTTACATTCCTTGCGTGAGGGCTGCAATTGTCAAGAACATTATCCTCTTAGCAGGGTGGGGGGGGGAGACAATTGGGAATGTGTTTCCCATAGAAACCAAGATAAAGACTTCCTGAATTCCGTAACTATTCTACACGTTGTGCCAGAACCATGTTAAAAAATCCAAACCCAGTTTTAAATTGGGTTTTAAACATCTACTAGTGGTCCCGGCCCCAAAGAGGTCCACCTTGCCTCCACCAGGGCCAGGACCTTCTCAGTCCTGGATCCAAGCTGGTGGGACTCTCAGTCTATGGAGACCCAGGCCCGGCAGGATTTGTTATCTTTCAGCGGGGCCTGCAAGACAGAGATGTTCCACCAGTAGGGTTGACAGCCTCCAGGTAGTGGCTGGAGATCTCCCAGAATTACAACTGGTGTCCAGGCCACAGAAATCAGTTCACCGGGAGAAAATGGCTACTTTGGGGGGATGGACTCTATAGAATTATGCTATGCCAAGGTTTTTTCCCTCCCCAAACCCCACTTTCTCCAGGTTTCTCCAGGTTGCACCCCCTAGATCTCCAGGAATTTCCCAACTTGGAGCTGGCAACTCTATCCACCAGGCAAATGATAGCTGAGGCAGACAGGTCACTTAACTGACCTCCTGCCATTGCTGTCCATCTGCAGCTGACCACCTGGCTGCATGGTTTTGTTTCAACGGGTTGTGCAATTACGTACGCTGCTGTTTGTAAGAAATCTGTATTATGGGTATTTTTATTTTGTTTTATGCTACCATGTTTTATTCTATTATTATGAATAATAGAACCAAGCCCGTTTTTAAAATGGGCTCTAGAAAATGGCCCACTGTGGGGCACAGGAGCACTCCAAGGCTCATGGTGTCACTCCAAAAGCGCTCCTGCTTGAGGCTGAACCAGGACCATTTCGGGCCAAAATCGGGCCAATGCAGAGCACAGGAGCACTCCAGAGCCTGTCATAATGCCCTGGCTTGTTTGGGGACTGCTGAGGCTGGTGCACTGGCCTCCCTGGTGCCTCCCTGGTGGTGTGTCCCTCTGGAGGCACCAAGGAGGCTACTGCAGTGATGGAGAAGGACGGAGTGGGGCGGCCTCCCTGCCTTCTTCTAAGCAAGCTGTATTGGCGATGATTCTTTATCCTCATGCAGGCCAGAATGTGCCTGCACAGAGATACAAACTGGGTTATCGCCAATATGGCTTGCTTTTTAAATAGTAGGATATGTTGTGCTCCACTCTGAGCCTGATGCTGAGAGAGTGGGTTATAAATATAATAAAATAAATAAATTAAATAAACAAGGCTTCTGAAACACACCCCGATTTTGCTTTCTGTTCATCAGTCAGGAGTAGAGATGGGCATGAAGAGCAATACGAACCCCCCCCCCCAAAAGCCACGAACAGCCCAATCTGCTGTTCATGAACAAGCTGTTCATGATGCCCCATTCTAAATGAACAGGTGGTCGTTGCAAGCCTCCTTCGTTGCTGTTCGTCAAGCCAGACAGTCTGGCACCTGCAATCAATTCCCTTGGCAACTTAGGCAGGGAATGCCTGAACTCTGTCTCAGCTCCAGCTGTTGCCCTGCAAACCCCAATCTAAGCCCAATTTAGCTTGATAGGCAGGTCTTCCTTTCAAGTGTGGAGCTCCAAATTTGTTACAACAAGGGAGCAAAGAGCAGGGGGGAGGGGGGCTTCCAGCTCTGGCTTAGTTTGCAGACAGTGGAGAGGGAGAGAGGCAGTTGCTGTTGGCATTTTGAGAGTGCATTGGAGCTTGAATTTTCTTTGTGTGTGGTGGGATAGGGAATCTACCCCTTCAAGTTCCAGGGCTGCTGCCAGGCCCTGGACCAAGCTATTATTTATTATTGGTACCTTTCCTGCTGCCTGCTCAGGTCAGGTTTCTGGGAGTGGTGCAGTAGGGATCTTGACTTGGATGATGGCTGGAGGAGAACCTGCTGACCACCACGAACAGCCAACCATGAACATGTTCAGGGCCATGTTCATGGTTGTTCATGAGTCCCTGTTTGTGGATGGCAATGACCAATGAACATAACGTTCATTTTTTTTTCCTGTTTGTGCCCATCTCTAGTCAGGAGCAGGGAGCTGGTTTTGTTGATCGGTTTGCATGTACCTTAAGCCTGTTCAATGCATCCAAACTCTCTGTTTAAGTCCATGTTATTGAGGTATTTTGTGCGTGTGCATTTTTGCACAACCTTGTGAGAGATTTTGGCATTTTGTCACCTGACCCAACCACCCCTGGCCCTTGTGGAGAATCGATTTCACTAACCGCTGCACAGATTAAGGAAAAGCCCCTGCAAGGCGAGGAAATGAAACTCCACCACCACAAGGAATCACAATCCCAGCTGCAAAGCTGTTTGACCCGGAGAGTGGGGAGGCAAGGACATCCGAGGCGTAATTAAGAGGGATTGCGGCTGTCAAGCACAGCATGTTCACCTGCCTAACATGATTACCACGAAGTTCATTGCATCCCTAGTATTAAATGAACAAATGAGCTAAAACCAAATAACATTTCTCGGCACATCCCTAATCAAAGGCCAGGAAATGGCAATGAGATTCAAGAAGTTCAAAGAGCTTCATCTCAAGGCACGAATCCCAGCACCAGATACCAAAGGGGTAGCCATAGTAGGTTTTACAGTAAAAAAAAAATTAAGAGCCTTGTTCTGTAAAAGCTAAGCTGTCTATTATATTTTGTGGATTAGAGTCTTCTTCAACGTATGCATGGTGTAGTGGTGCAGTGGTTAAGAGCGGCAGGACTCTAGTCTGGAGAGCCGGGTTTGATTCCCCACTCCTCCGCTTGAAGCCAGCTGGGGGACCTTGGGTCAGTCACAGCTCTCTCAGAGCTCTCTCAGCCCCACCCACCTCACAGGGTGTTTTGTTGTAGGGATAATAAAAACTTACTTTGTAAACCACTCTGAGTGGCTGTTAAGTTGGCCTGAAGGGTGGTATATAAATCAAATGGACAGCTAACACATCCTGCTTCAAAAGCTATTTATTTATTAAAATATTTTTATCCACTTATTCTCATTGTTCAATGTGGCTTGAAGAGTAAATGGAAGAAATGCAATAATGAGGGTAATTTTGCTCACTGTTGGTGGGAATGTCCCTTGATATCTCGATTTTGGTCAGAAATACTAAATATTATTAAGGAAATAACAGGGTACAGTGTCCCTGTGTCATCTAAAGTAATCTTCTTGGGACTGTGGGATCAGACATCAATCCCAAATGTTAGAAGAGACCTTATCAACTCTCGCCTGGTGGCAGCTAGGAGTGCAATAGCAACCAAATGGAAAGACCAATCTCCACCTACTACAGAACTTTGGTTTACAAAAATCGGGAACCATTTGATAATGGAAAAAATAACTGACAATCTACATAAGACGGAATATCAATCTTCGGGATCAAGCTTCTGGGAAAAATGGATCCCATTTTACGAATTCATAAGTGAATAAAAATATTTAAATATAAAATGTTGTTGTTGTTATTATAGGATTGCCAGGTCGCCAGCTACGGCAAGAATTTCCTGCCAGCATCCTACGCTTCCTCTCATGCTTCCTGTGACTGATGTTTTGCTTTTAAAATCACTGTTGTCACATGGGGTGTGACATCATTTCCAGAGACTTGCCAAAAACTAGTTTTTTACCATAGAGCTTCTGGTGATTTCTCGGTTTTCGTAGAAGTGACATCATATTGCATGCAATGATGGTGCCCTCATGTGCCATCCCTCCCATCTATCACTGGGTGCCAATCCTAATAGTTTCTGTCCGCAGCTGGTATATCTATACTTATGGGAAGTTTGATTTTATCCACTTCGGCCTCAATTGGGGCAATGCCTTCCTCTTACACTATTGGATGGTAGCACTTCAAAGTAATGCGATGAAAAGCGACTTGATGTATTGTCGAAGGCTTTCACGGCCGGAGAACGATGGTTGTTGTGGGTTTTCCGGGTTGTATTGCCGTGGTCTTGGCATTGTAGTTCCTGACGTTTCGCCAGCAGCTGTGGCTGGCATCTTCAGAGGTCTATCACCAAAAGACAGAGATCTCTCAGACACTGAGAGATCTCTGTCTTTTGGTGCTACACCTCTGAAGATGCCAGCCACAGCTGCTGGCGAAACGTCAGGAACTACAATGCCAAGACCACGGCAATACAGCCCGGAAAACCCACAACAACCAAAAGCGACTTGGTTTTTTTTTTCTAGTTTCAGGAAGGTATCCCAAAAGTATAGAAAAATAACAATTGAGAAAGGCTTCTGGTGGGAAGATGCTGGGAGTTTTTCTAATGAGTTAGGAACCATACATTTCACCATTATTTTACCTTACATATTATCTGTTGCTTTAAATATGTACTCCTATACACTACCTGTGCTTCATGTTGTTTAATGTAAGCCCTAGAATTGGTTATGTTCTGTTTCAGCATTTCTTCAACCCCGTATTGGATCCTTGCTAATGCTATGTCTTTGTAAACTTTTATTCATTTACTCTTTGACATTGTTTATGGAAATGTTCCTAACAGTATATGGAAATGCCTGCCCTTGTCAAATCAAATGGGGTGACAGATGTCGCAGCCAGATCACCCTCATAGAATCATAGAATCACAGAGTTGGAAGGGGCCATACAGACCATCTAGTCCAACCCCCTGCCCAGTGCAGGATCAGCCTAAAGCATCTCTGACAAATATTCATCCAGCCTCTTCTTGAAAACTGCCAGTGAGGGGGAGCTCACCACCTCCCTAGGCAGCTGATTCCACTTTTGAACTACTCTGACCGTGAAAAAGTTTTTCCTAATATCCAGCCGGTACCTTTGTGCATGTAATTTAAGCCCATTGCTTCGCGTCCTACCCTCTGCTGCCAACTGGAACAGCTCCCTGCCCTCCTCCAAATGACAGCCTTTCAAATATTTAAAGAGAGCAATCATGTCCCCCCTCAACCTCCTCTTCTCCAAACTAAACATTCCCAAGGCCCTCAGCCTTTCCTCGTAGAGCTCAGTCTCCAGACCCCTGATCACCCTCGTCGCTCTCCTCTGCACCCTATCGATTTTGGCCACATCCTTTTTGAAGTGAGGCCTCCAGAACTGCACACAATACTCCAGGTGTGGCCTGACCAAGGCAGTATAGAGAGGGGCTATGACCTCCTGCGATTTTGATGCATGGCCCCTTTGATACAACCCAAGATTGAATTGGCCTTTTTTGCCACCACATCACACTGACTGCTCATATTTAGTTTACAGTCCACTCTTACCCCAAGATCCCTTTCACATAGGAAGGACAAGGGCCATCCCTTGTCCTTGCTACTGATTGTACTAAACTCACACTGTGTAATCCGCCTTGAGTCTCAGTGAGAAAGGTGGACTATAAATAAATAAATAAGTCAGTTAATTAGTTAATTAGTTAATCAGTTAATTAGTTCACTGATTTTAAATCTATTGATTATTTCCATGAGTTGACCTCATAGAAGCCGTGTTCTGTGTGCTGTGCGCAACTGAAAACACAACAGACTACATTTAATACAGTTTGTTGAAATGTATTCCTTTTTCTATTTTGGTCGCAATGGGTGGATTCAAAAGGGAGCTTTCAAGCAACATCATCTGCATAGTGCAAGCTCATTCCTTCTTTCTTCTGGCTGACTCTGGGGGCCATCAAGGTGTCATACGGAACAAGAACCCATCTGAAAAAAGCAATTGTGACATTACAAAAGAGAGGAAGTGACAGAATTAACCATGCAAATAAAGAGCGAGGACATAATGTACAAACACAAGAAGGACAATGTGTGCATATTCAGTGTAGGAAAACAATGTCGCTGTAACAGCAGCTTAGGGAGATGCCCCCATCTCAACCCATGCGCCGCCTGAGCCTGCAACAGCAAGTACAAACATCCAGCTCACAACACATGGTTTCTCCCCATAATCAAAAATCTTACAATAAAGAGGAAGAGAGGAAATTATGCCCATTAAAAAACATGGAAAAACCCCTGGAGTCAGGTGCTAAGAAGGAGATAATATGATGTAAAGAGTAAAATGATGAGCTAAGTCCTGGGGGTTATGAGGATATAGGCCCAGTGACATCTTAGAGACCAACAAGATTTTCAAAGTATATGTATAGTGCATTACAGTAGTCAAGTCCTAATGTTACCATAGTATGGATCCAGGTGTCCAGATCGGCCATGTCAAGGTAGGAAGCCATCTTCCAGGACAGAATGAGGCTGTACAAGCATTTTTACAACTGCTTTAATTTGCTTTTCTAGTAATAGTACTGGGTCCAGTATAACCCCTAGGCTCTTAACAGAGTCTGCAAGGGTCGGACGAACTTCATCGAAAGTGGGGAGTACAATGTCCTTCAAGGCCTCTTCCTTCTCAACAAGCATCACTTCTGTCCTGTCTGGATTCAATTTCAATTTGTTCCTTTTCAGTCAATTGACTACAGCTGTTAGCAGAGATCCAAGACTTCTATTGCATCCTGTGGTGATTTGGATAGTGAGATATAGAACTGAGTGTCACTGCATATCGATGACATCCTACTCTATAGCTGTGAATAAGTTCTCCTAAAGGCATTACATAGAGGTTGGATAACAATGGGAGATAAGATTGCACCCTGTGGAACCCCACAAGATAGTTCCCATTCAGGAGATGGGAACTTGGACTTGGACTGTTTTAAATTGTTTCTCATGGAATGGACTCAAAGGACTGTCATTGGAGATCCCTTGAGTTCATTCCACGAGAAACAAATTAAAACAGTCCAAAGCCTGACCTTTGATGCCCACTTCTCTTTCCAAGCACCTCAACAGGATAGCATGGTCTTTTGTGTCAAAGGCTGCAGATAGATCCAGGAGGAGCAATAAAGAGGCATGGCCTTTGTCTACTTTCAGACATCATCCATGAAACCTACTAGTGCTGTCTCTGTCCCATGATCTGGTCTGAATCCAGACTGAAAAGGGTCCAGAACCCTAAAGTTATCCAAGAAGACCTGGAGCTGGTTGTGCAGAAAGGACAGATTAGCGGCTGGACATTAATTGGCCACATCATTTTTGACTAGGGATGGGGTTTTTTTTAATTAATGGGCCCTCTTTGAGCAGCCAGGAGAAGGTGCTCTGAGTTAGCAATTTACAATAGACCTCAGCGGTTTGTTTATGCGGTCCTTACTTGATTTTAACAGCCAAGACAAACACGGATCCAGCGCACAAGTAGTGGCTTTCACAGATGTCAGTATCCTGTCAAGATCTCTCATTGTAACAAAGATCAAGCTTACAAGATAACATCAGAAGATCAACTAAGGGATTTTGAGGACAAAAATCAAGAATTTCAGCAAGACACCAAGCAAGAAGAAAAGGATTTGAAGTCTGAAGGGGGGGGGGAGGGAACGAGCACTGCGGTTGCAGTTGCTCAGAGAGAACTGCGTCTGAGGCCCGGGGGGGGGGAGGAAGACTTAATTTGGATTGTAATCTGTATTTTGCAAGGTCAACCACTCCATCAATATCTTACAAAGTTTTAATTTTTTAATAATGGCAGTATGAAGGGAAAGCATTATTTGTAGTGTAGTGTTGTTATATGTTGCTGTTTTTTTTCCTTTCCTTCCCCTGCCCCCCTTCTTTCCCTCTGTATTGTTAGTTAATGTAGGTAATAATAAAAAAAAAGATCTCTCATTGTAACTGGTTCAAGGCAATCCATATATGAGCCAGAGCCGGGTGTATCAAGCCTGTCTTCTATCTCATTCGTATTGCAGCTAGCATCAAGATCAGAGTGTATTCATGCTATTTTATTGGCAAAAAACTTTGCAAAGGCCTCACTGCTAATTGTCTGTTCTTGAGAGACTGTAAAGATTCAGATTTAGAGTTTAGAAGATGCCGAGATACCTTGAACAATTGGGGTGGTACTAGCTGATGTAATGGTTGCTGAGACATACTGTTTCTTTGCCGCTTTCATTTCTGCTTCATAGGTTCTGTAGCAGGGGTGGCCAAACGGCGGGTTGGGAGCCATACGTGGCTCTTCTAGACACATTGTGCATCTCCTGGAGGTCTCTGAGCATCGCTGTGGCCATATAGTTTATTTTAGTGGGGAAGGAGGGGGAAATAGGTAAGCTTGCAAGCTCTTTCCCTCCACTAGAGGTCACTGGGAGAAAAGAGAGAGTGGGAAAGGAGAATGTGCAGCCACACAGCTCAGCAAGGAATCTCACGTCTGGAGGCTCCACGTGCCTGATGGCAGGGGCAGCAACAGCAAGAGGTGAGCCGGGGAGCTAGATGACCTGCTGGACAAGGTGCACACACACGCCCCTTCCCCTTCCCTTGGCCGGGCAGCTGGGCTGACAGCAGGCAGGCATGGCGCAGGTTGAGCTGGAGACGTGGCTGTGGTGCTGGACTTGGAGGCTGCAGGCAGGTGGGCAGGCAAGCAATCTCAATGCTTCCCTCCCTGGCTGTTTAATCAAAGTTTGCAGCATGAATCTTTGCACAGTGGTTTACACAAGAGGAAGCCCGTCTCTCCTCCCTCCCATGTGTGTGAATGAGTGAGTGGGAGGGGACATTACTTTTGTGATGTCACTTCCAGGTCAAAGATCAGGTGATTGCACTTCCCAAGCTCCACCCTGTGCTGATGATGTCATTTCCAGCATACTACACCAAAACCACACTCCTTCCTGTGATGTCACTTTCAGGGCACTCCCCCAAACCCACTTCTTCTTCTGAAGTCACTTCAATGCATCATGTCTTGCAGCTCTCAAACATCTGATGTTTATTCTTTGTGGCACTTACATTAAGCAGGTTTGGCCACCCCTTCTGTAGCATGCTCTATCAATTTCAGTGCAAGTTTTCTGCCAGCTTCTTTCTAGGCATCTTCCACTTCTCTTAGGGTAACCCAGCTCTGTGGTAAACCATGGAGCTGGCTTCTGTCTCAGGGGCTGGAGGGGTCTGCAAGGAACAATGGTGTCAATAGCTTCAAGGAGCTTCGTGTTATGGGGAGCTTTGTAAAAACATTGATTTTCTCTATAGAGACTTGAATCAGCTTACAAAGAAACATAAAAGTCCAGTTTATACAAGCAAACAAAATTATACCACACATCTCCAATTTCCAGGCTTGTGAGGGCTCTGCAGGTCTGCATCTCACCTTCTGCCACACCCAGGCTTAAGGAAAACAGAAGCTCAGGCCAGATCTCATTGGGTGGAAGAAAAGTTCCCTGGACTCTTCTCCCCTTCTCTATTACCCTCCTCTGAATCCATTCTGATTTGTCTACATCTTCTTTGGAAGTGTGGGGCCCTGAATGGGTACTCCACAGTACTCCAGATGAGGTCAGAGTGGAAAGGAGCTATGACTTCTCATGACTAGACGTGGGCACTAACAGAAAAAAACCAAACATGGTGTTCGTTGTTTGTTGCCACCCACGAACAACAAACAACGAACACTGATGAACATGTTCATAGTTCATTTTTCATGGAGGCCAGCAGGCTCTCCTCCAGCCATCAAGATCCCTACCACACCACTCACAGAAACCCTACCTGAGCAGGCAGCAGGAAATGTACCAATAATAACTAATAGCTTGGCCCCAGAGCCTGGCAGCAGCCCTGGAACTTGAAAAGGTAGATCCTTACCACACCACTCTCAGAAACCCCACCTGAGCAGGCAGCAGGAAAGGTACCAATAATAAATAATAGCTTGGTCCCAGAGCCTGGCAGCAGCCCTGGAACCTGAAGGGGTAGATCCCTATCCCATCACACACAAAGAAAATTCAAGCTCCAATGCACTGTCTCTCTAACAGCAGCTGTCTCTCCCTGAAAGCCAGAGCTGGGAGCCCCCCTCCCCCCTGGTCTTTTCCTCTTTTAACAAATTTGGAGCTCCAGTCCGCACTTGGAAGGAAGACCTGCCTATCAAGCTAAATTGGGCTTAGATTGGAGATTCCAGGGCAACAGCAGGAGTTCAGACAGAGTTCAGACAATCCCTGCCTGGGTTGCCAAGGGAATTGATTGCTGGTGCCAGACTGTCTGGCTTGACGAACAGCAACGAACAGCAATGAACGAGTCTTGCAAGGACCACCTGTTCGTTTAGAATGGGGCCTCATGAACAGCTTGTTTGCAAACAGCAGATTGGGCTGTTCGTGGCTTTTTTTTTGTCCGTATTGCTGTTCATGCCCATCTCTACTCATGACTTCAATGCTAGGCTTCTATGCTGCAAATGACACATTACATCTATCATACAACTGAAACAGTGACTTGCGAATCTTGCAATCATATGGCAGCTGTGTGTTCCCCATTGAGAACTCAGTTCAGAAGCACGGCAGGGGTCCAATTTATATTGGGATCATGGCACAGGGGAAGGGGGAGATTCTGTCTCCCTTTGTGCCATTTTCCTAAACCAAAATGGCTGCCCATGGCATTTTGTATTGTAGGGAGGGGATCTCAGATGCTTTGCTAATGAGTTAGGGACCATAAACTTCACCACTATGTTGCCTATGTACTACCGGTTGTCTTAAATATGTGCTCCTTGTGCTTCATGTGGTCTAATGTCAGCCCTAGAATTGCTTATGTTCTGTTTCAGCATTTCTTCAACTCTGTATTGGATTCTTGCTGATGCTACGTCTTTGTAGATTTGTGTTTATTTGCCCTATGGCATTGTTTATGAAATTGTCCTTGATACTGACTGTACCACTCTCACACTGCATAATCCACCTTGAGTCTCAGAGAGAAAGGCAGACTATAAATGATATAAAAATAAATAAATATTTGCCACATCGGGGGAGCTGCCTCTGCACTAAATGCTTGCATGTACTTCCACCCCAAGCCATTTCCAGTTGGAAAAATGGGATGGGAGAATCTCTCCTCTCTGCGCACCATGGTTCCAATGCCAATTGGTCCTCTGTAGCATGGCTGAACTGAGTTCCCAAGGGGAACCTGCAGCTGGCATCACCGCAGGGATCACGTGGCAGGCGTAACCTGTACTTTGACCCTATCCCTGCACCCTAAAATCCCTTCTGTCTTTTTTTTTTTTTGAGCCAGCACATGTTCATCTGGCGACCTACAGCTTTTGACCATCCTGCCTGCTGCCTTTCTGGCCCAGCTCCTGCCAGCTTCAGCTCAAGACCCCACCCCTGACTGGCATCCAAGTCTGGGCTGATCTCTGCACACCCATGGAGCCAGCCTGGCCTTGACAATGCTCCCTCTTCAACCACAAGGCCTCTGTTTCCTTGCACCATGTGAAAAGTGAAGCCAAAGGATTTGTGGCATCAATTTACATTTGTTTGTTTGTTTTTATGTCATTTATAGTCTGCCTTTCTCACTGAGACTCAAGGCGGATTACCACAGTGTGAGATTAGTACAATCAGTAGCAAGGACAAGGGCAGGCATTTCCATACAGTGTCAAGGACATTTCATAAACAGCATCATAGGGTAAATGAATGCAAGTTGACAAAGACGTAGCATTAGCAAGGATCCAATACAGGGTTGAAGAATTGCTGAAACAGAACATAATTCTAGGACTGACATTAGATTACATGAAGCACAGGTAGTCTAGGAGGACATATTTGAGCAACAGATAATATGCAAGGCAATGTAGTGGTGAAGTCTATGGTCCCTAACTCATTAGCGAAACATCTGAGACCCCCTCCCTACAATACTTCCCTCCTATCTGAGTAAAAAGCCATTTTGAATAGTTTGGTTTTGCATCATTTGCGAAAAGCCAAGAACATGGGAGCTTGCTTGACCTCCTCAGGCAGGCTGTTCCATACGGTAGGGGCCACCACAGAGAAAGCCCATGTACAGGCTGCTGTTGTTTTCGCCATTGTGCAGGGGGGCACCTACAAGAGACCCTGTTCGGATAAGCAAAGCTGCCATGGAGGGACATAGAGAGGGAGGAGGTCCCATAGGTATGCTGGACCAAGGCTGTAAAGAGTTTTGTATGTAATAACCAGTACCTTGAACGGAGCAGGGTAACTGATATGTAGCCAATGGAGCGGCTATAGGATGGGAGTGATATTCATGCTCCTGCTCACTCCTGCTAACAGTTGAGCTGCAGCATTTTGTACCAATTGGAGCCTCCTAGTTAACTTAGATGGGAGACCAATGTATAGAGCATTACAATAGTCAAGTTTTGACATAGCAGCATGGAGTCAGTAAGGTGAAGAAAGTAGTTACTATGGCAACAAGCAGAATTCTCTTTAAGGAAAATGAGCAAAACTGACAATAGGAGGTAATTAAAGCAACGTAAGTAATATTCAAAATTAATTGTTTGTAAATTCATTCTGCCCTACTGACTCAGCTTATGGCTCAATTCCAATGCAAAGCAAAAGAAAAGGCTCCCCTTCACAGACCCGTGGAAGAGTGTGTGGCCTCAGAAAGGGAAACAAAAACCCACACCCATAAACAACGAAAAATGTGAAAAATCTATTAGCAGAGAACGTACACAATTCTGCACCAGATATACATCAAAATGTAACTGAGCCCAATGACTTTATGCAAGAAACCATAACCAAAAAAATACATGAAATACATGAATACCTAGTAATCTTCATAAAAAGCAGTACCACATTACAACGCGCATGAGAAAATACACGAGACCTGTTAAGCATCATAGAAAAACAATCACACACCCCAACGTATTACAGCTGCTAGCAAACCACATCTTGAATTGTCTTCTTCAGCTCATTAAATATTATTCTCGTCTCCAGATATGTGAAATAAACTTCTTTTTCTCCTACATAAAGCCACTTGAAACAATTAAACACTTACATATTAGCTATTCTCAATACCACCAAAACAATGAAATATCTTTTGTCTAAAGCCTTAATGTAGTCAAAAAGATAACATTAACATATTTCATTCCTATCAGTTATACCAAATAAATAACAACTAGAAAAGCCACAATTCCAAAGCAAATAGACCCAGTGAGTGAATTTAAAGGAACAATTTTCATGCCACACTGGAAAGTGATGACAAATGTGTTGGGAAAAGGGGTTAAAAATAGTTTAAATTCAGAGTTGCAGTTGACCTTGAACCCATAGAGAGTCAGATGCTTGTTTGCTTTTAAAGAAAAGTTTACTATAAAGAAAAAAGGTACACGGGGTTGCTACATAACAAAGAAATCTATCCCCTACATCTTAACGCTATGGAGTACAAACGTAGACTAACACCAGATAATGGAGAATCTCCTCCTTCTTCTTGACCTTAGAGAGGAAATCACCTCACCAATTGACCAATAAACACATCTTATTTTCCTGGGCTTTGAATTAGATAAGACTATTGGCTCTGTGACAGGTTTCCCTTCCAGGTCAATACAAAACAATAGCACACTGGGTAAACACTAGATATGGGCACAAACAGAAAAAAACCCCGAACATGGTGTTAGTTGTTTGTTGCCATCCATGAACAATGAACAACGAACATTGACAAACATGACCTGTTCAGGGACATGTTCGTTGTTCGTGGGGGCCAGCAGGCTCTCCTCCAGCCATCAAGATCCCTACCACACCACTCCCAGAAACCCTACCTGAGCAGGCAGCATGAAATGTACCAATAATAAATAATAGCTTAGCCCCAGAGCCTGGCAGCAGCCCTGGAACCTGAAGGGGTAGATCCCTACTGCACCACTCCCAGAAACCTTATCTGAGCAGGCAGCAGGAAAGGTACCAGTAATAAATAATAGCTTGGCCCAGAGCCTGGCAGCAGCCCTGGAACTTGAAGAGGTTAGATCCCTATCCCATCACACACAAAGAAAATTCAAGCTCCAATGCACTCTCCCTGTCTCTCTCTCAAAATGTCAACAGCAACTGTCTCTCCCTCACTGTCTGCAAAACCAGAGCTAGGAGCCCCCTCCCCACTGCTCTTTGCTTCCTTGTAACAAATTTGGAGCGCCACACTTGAAAGGAAGACCTGCCTATCAAGCTAGATTGGGCTTAGATTGGGGTTTCCAGGGCACCAGCAGGAGTTCAGACAGAATTCAGGCAGTCCCTGCCTAAGGTGCCAAGGGAATTGATTGTAGGTGCCAGACTGTCTGGCTTGATGAACAGCAAAAAACGAGTCTTGCAACAACCACCTGTTCGTTTGGAATGGGGCCTCATGAACAGCTTGTTTGCAAACAGCTGATTGGGATGTTCGTGGCTTTTTTTAGTTTGTATTGCTTTTCCTGCCCATCTCTATTAAACACCAGACTAACTGTTAAACCTTGTAGCCTATGTATTGTCGAAGGCTTTCACGGCCGGAGAACGAAGGTTGTTGTGGGTTTTCCGGGCTGTATTGCCGTGGTCTTGGCATTGTAGTTCCTGACGTTTCACCAGCAGCTGTGGCTGGCATCTTCAGAGGTGTAGCACCAAAAGACAGAGATCTCTCGGTGTCACAGTGTGGAAAAGATGTTGGCAGGTCATTTATATCTGGGATGATTCCCATGACTGGAATGTGCTAGTGGATGGGTATGAGTTGTTCAAGAAAAACCGGAAGAGTAGAAGAGGAGGTGGAGGGGTGTTGTATGTGAGGAGAGGGCTTGATTGTCAAGAAGTTATGAGGAATGGGGCGGACAGCACGGTGGAAAGTATATGGGTAGAAATAAGGGGAGGAAGGACAAAGGGTATTGTTGTTGGAGTCTGCTACAGACCACCCGACCAGCGAGAAGAAATGGATGCTGCCCTCTTTGAACAAATTGGCAGAGTATCCAGACATCAGAACCTTGTAATTATGGGTGACTTCAACTTGCCCGATGTGTGCTGGGAGACAGGCTCAGCAAAGCGTCATGAATCACACAATTTCCTGACCTGCCTGGCCGATAACTTCCTTTTTCAAAAGGTGGAGGAAGCTACAAGGGGTTCGGCCATACTAGACTTGATATTAACCAACAGGGAAGAATTGGTAGATGAGATGAAGGTGGTGGGGACCTTAGGGGGAAGTGACCATGTCCTTCTTGAATTCCAGTTGCTGTGGAGAGCCAAGGAAGTTCGTAGCCAGACTCGTAGGTTAGATTTCCGTAGGGCCAACTTCAATGAACTCAGAGGCTTGATGAGAGTCATTCCATGGGGGAGTGTGCTGGAAGGAAAAGGAGCGAGTGAAGGGTGGGCCATTCTCAAACACGAGCTTTTGCAAGCTCAAGCCTTCACTATCCCAGCAAGACGGAAACATGGTAAGGGCTCCAGGAAACCGATGTGGATGCACAGAGAGCTCCAGAATAAGCTAAGGGAGAAAAAGGAAATGTTCAGGAAATGCAGAGAAGGACAGACCTCTAAAGAGGAGTATATGAGGGTTACTAGGTACTGCAGATCAGCCATCAGAGAGGCCAAAGCTCAGTACGAGCTGGGTCTGGCCAGGAGGGCTCGCTACAATAAGAAAAACTTCTACAGATATGTGAGAAGCAAACACAAGGTAAAAGAGGCAATTGGACCACTGTTGGGAGTAGATGGAGAAACTCTGGTGCAGGACAGAGAAAAAGCAGACAGGCTTAATGACTTTTTGCCTCTGTTTTCTCCCTGAAGAACTCAGGCACATCTAGAGATAGTAGAAAATGTGGCAGGACACCTGAGTGGCTAATTGACATTGACAGAGAGGTAGTGGAGAGGCATCTGGCTGCACTGGATGAATACAAATCCCCTGGGCCAGATGGGGTGCACCCAAGAGTGCTGAAAGAACTTTCCAGAGAACTTGCAGAACCCCTGTCCATCATCTTCAAGGCCTCCTGGAGGACTGGGGATGTGCCACAAGATTGGAGAAGAGTGAATGTTATCCCAATCTTTAAGAAAGGGAGGAAGGATGACCCGGGAAACTACAGGCCGGTCAGTCTGACTTCTGTTGCTGGGAAGATATTAGAAGAGATTTTAAACGGATCAATCCGTAAGCATCTGAAGGACCGCTCAGTGATCTGGGGAAGTCAGCATGATTTTGTTCCTAACAGATCCTGCCAGACCAACCTGGTTTCCTTCTTTGATCGAGTGACCAGCTTACTGGATCGGGGGAACTTTGTTGACGTGATTTATCTGGATTTCAGTAAAGCTTTTGATAAGGTCCCCCATGACATTCTGATGGGCAAACTGGAAGACTGTGAAGTAGACTATAGGACAGTTCGGTGGATAGGGAACTGGTTGGAGGACCGCACGGCGTTTCATCAAATTGGAGGGAGGTGTCCAGTGGGGTGCCGCAGGGCTCGGTTTTGGGCCCGGTACTTTTCAATATTTTTATCAATGATCTGGATGAAGGAGTGGAAGGGCTGCTCATTAAATTTGCTGATGATACCAAATTGGGAGCGGTAGCAAACACCCAAGAAGATAGAATTAAAATTCAACAAGACCTGAATACTCTGGAGAAGTGGGCAGCTGTGAATAGGAAGCAATTCAACAAAGACAAGTGCACAGTATTACATTTGGGCCACAAAAATGAGAAGCACAAATACTGGATGGGGGACACACTTCTGGGCAGTAGTATATGTGAAAGGGATCTTGGGGTAAGAGTGGATTGTAAACTGAATATGAGCAGTCAGTGTGATGCGGTGGCAAAAAAGGCTAATTCAATCCTGGGTTGTATCAAAGGGGCCATAGCATCAAAATCGCAGGAGGTCACTTGTGAGGGCAACGAATAAAGAGTTAAAGCTGGTGGAGAACCAGCTGATCGGGCTACAAGTGGAACGAACACAGACAATTTTGCGCCTCCAGAATGTGAAAGAGGAGGAAAATGAGGATTTATGGGGTCTGGCCTCAGAACTATTGGCAACACCCGCGAGGGCAACTAAAGAAGAGGTAAAAAGCGCCATTTTGGAAGTCCGTCGGGCTTCTTCAAAATATGCAACGAAGCGTCATCTGCCTCGCGAGATCATCATTGATTTTTCATCTAAGAGGATCCGAGACACTATCCTATACAACTCATACAATGCGGATCTGGACTCTCTGGGTAATAAAGTTAAGATACTGAAGGATGTCCCATTTTTAGTTCGGAAAAGAAGATTTAAGTATAAAAAGTTCGCAGCTCTTCTGAGGGAACGTGGAATAAAGTATAAATGGCTATTTCCGGAAGGTATCTGGTTTAGTTACAAAGATCAAGCTTACAAGATAATATCAGAAGATCAACTAAGGGATTTTGAGGACAAAAATCAAGAATTTCAGCAAGACACCAAGCAAGAAGAAAAGGATTTGAAGTCTGAAGGGGGGGGGGAGGGAACGAGCACTGCGGTTGCAGTTGCTCAGAGGCCGAGGCCCGGGGGGGGGAGGAAGACTTAGGGCCAAGCTACACAGGACGAATGACACTTGAACGGCAAGTGGATTGAGTGGAGGGCAAGTGAACAGGGAGAAATACACTTGCCGTTCAAGTGTCATTCGTCATGTGTAGCTTGGCCCTGAATTTGGATTGTAATCTGTATTTTGCAAGGTCAACCACTCCATCAATATCTTACAAAGTTTTAATTTTTTAATAATGGCAGTATGAAGGGAAAGCATTATTTGTAGTGTAGTGTTGTTATATGTTGCTGTTTTTTTTCTTTCCTTCCCCTGCCCCCTTCTTTCCCTCTGTATTGTTAGTTAATGTAGGTAATAAAAAAATTTAAAAAATTCAAAAAAAAAAAAGAAATCGCAGGAGGTCATAGCCCCTCTCTATACTGCCTTGGTCAGGCCACACCTGGAGTATTGTGTGCAGTTCTGGAAGCCTCACTTCAAAAAGGATGTGGACAAAATCGAGAGGGTGCAGAGGAGAGCGACGAGGATGATCAGGGGTCTGGAGACTGAGCCCTACGAGGAAAGGCTGAGGGCCTTGGGAATGTTTAGTTTGGAGAAGAGGAGGTTGAGGGGGGACATGATTGCTCTCTTTAAATATTTGAAAGGCTGTCATTTGGAGGAGGGCAAGGAGCTGTTCCAGTTGGCAGCAGAGGGTAGGACGCGAAGCAATGGGCTAAAACTACATGCACAAAGGTACCGACCGGATATTAGGAAAAACTTTTTCACGGTCAGAGTAGTTCAAAAGTGGAATCAGCTGCCTAGGGAGGTGGTGAGCTCCCCCTCACTGGCAGTTTTCAAGAAGAGGCTGGATGAATACTTGTCAGAGATGCTTTAGGCTGATCCTGCACTGGGCAGGGGGTTGGACTAGATGGTCTGTATGGCCCCTTCCAACTCTATGATTCTATGATCTACTCAGGAGGGGTGGGGTTGAGCTGAGTCATCCTGTAAGAGTTTCCCAGGGTGTGGAATGCTAATGGCGGGAGGCTTCACTGTATCCTGAGGAGGTTCTTTTGCATATGGATTGGTTCTTGATGTGCTACTCAAGCACAATTAGCACATCAAGCACCAATCCATATGCAAAAGAACCTCCTCAGGATACAGTGAAGCCTCCCGCCATTAGCATTCCACACCCTGGGAAACTCTTACAGGATGACTCAGCTCAACCCCACCCCTCCTGAGTAGATATAAATGACCTGCCAACATCTTTTCCACACTGAGAGATCTCTGTCTTTTGGTGCTACACCTCTGAAGATGCCAGCCACAGCTGCTGGCGAAACGTCAGGAACTACAATGCCAAGACCACGGCAATACAGCCCGGAAAACCCACAACAACCTTGTAGCCTATATTCCAACAAAATGGACATTGCACACTAAGAAGGTGTTGGTGGGGTGAGGGGTTTCAAAATGAAAGTCATTTGCCAGTTTTGGTTTGGCAAGAAGCAGAATTGCTTCGAAGTATGTTCTATCTTCAGAAACAGCATTCTTTGCCTTTAAATGAACTTTCCAATTGTCGGTGCAATAGGACTCGAGGAATGGAGGGCCTGAGAAGAATTATTAGGAGAAACCAGCAGCCAGAAAGTGAATGGACAGAGTAATAGGCTATGAAAATGATTGCCAGTAGATTCAAGATTTAAAAAAAGAAAGCATAACTTGTGGAATTCACTACCACAAGATACATTTATGGCTGCTAGCCTAGAAGGCTTTTAGAAGGGGATTAAATAGCTACACTAGGAATATTGGTTACTGCCTACCAAACTAGCTAAAAGGAACCTCCATGTTCAAAGGCAGTATACCTTTGAATGGCAGATACTAGAGATCAACTACAGGGATTGGCCAGTATGAGGTGGTGACTAGAGATGGGCATGAACCGAAATATGAACCAAAATTCATGACGAATCAGGCCAGTTCGTGGTTCGCGAACCAGTGGTTTATCAGATCCCATTTCTGACGAACCACCACGAACTTTAGGCTGGTTCATTTGGTTCACTTTTTGGTTAGTCACTGCAGACAGCCTGGTGCCAATCAATCAGTTTCCTAGGAAACAGGGGATGGACTTCCTGCAGACCTTCTGTTAACCCAAAAGTGAACTTCTGCTGGCCCGGAAGTGATGATTTGCTGACCTGGATGTGACATTTTCATGAACCAAACGAACTGGTTCGGGCAGGTTCGTGAAAGTTCGTGGTTCATGGTTCGTGAAATCTGATGAACCATGAACCACATGGTTTGTTTTTTTTCTGGTTCGTGCCCACCTCTATTAGTGACTGTAGTAAAATGAATATTAAAGAGTTAACTGGAACCTGATTATGGGATGGAGGAAAACTCCATCCCCTAAACTGTTCTCTTACTTACTTTTCTATGTTAGTTTGTTGTTGGTTGAGAAGGAAGCAGAGTGTTACATTTAGCAGCTCCTGTGAGTACAGAGATTGATTGCAATACTACAGAGTGATCACAAAAATGACAAGTTCTGTGTTATATTTTTTGCAGCTTATTCACATGGGCCAACCACTGCTTGTGTTGCTTTTCCGATTCTTCAATCTCAGCCCCACTGTATTATTTTCTTTGCCATTAGGCAGAATTGTTTTGTTATATTTTGTACATTGCTTGCTGATTAATTGCTTATACCTGTAATTTGTCCAGCCCCACTGTGTTCTTCTGCCTTAGTAGGATTACTTGCTTTTAGATTCAAATGTTTTTATCATACTTTGCAAATCTGCTGAATAGTTCTTATCATGTTCATTGTCTGCAGTGTCTTCCAGTGAGAAAGCAAACTATAAATGAAACAAAAAATACTTGAGGTTGCAGTCTTCAAGGGATGGGCCAAGCCCTAAGTGATAGCCATTTAGGATAAACTTGTTGGAATCGCTAACGGTTGGAGGGATAAGAATATGAAAGCAGCTGTGCTGGATCAGACCAGTGGTCCATAGTCCAGAGGGTTAGTACTCTAGTGGTGATCTGCATGTGTGAATAGGCTGAGAGATCTAACCCACTACTTTATCTCCGCACATAACCTCATATGCAATACACAATTGGGGGCGGGGAGCTGTGGCTCAGTAGTAGAACACCTGCTCGGAATGCAGAACGTTTCTATTTTCATCGCTGGCATTTCCAGTAGAAAGGGTCAAGTGGCAGTTGACGGGAAAGATCTCAACCTGGAGAGCTGCCACCTGTCCAAGTAGATGATACTGACTTTGATGGACCCGTGGTTTGCTTCAGTATAAAGCAACTTTTTGTGTGTTGGTGTGTGTGTGTTTACTCTTCCCTATAGCTGAACCAAAATATCTGGAATTCAGTGGTATACTATCTTTGAACACGAAGCTTTCTGTCAGTCCCTGGAAGTTAGGTCCCTCAAGCCCTCTACAGTTCACACGCAGGTGTTCCAGTTGAAGCAGCTTTGTTGAGATCCATACAGTACAGGTGTTCACTCGAAGGTGGAGAAATTGGCAGAAGTGACAATTCAAAGGTCTGGCTATTATAGGAAAACTTTCCGTCCTCCCGGGTCCGTTGACATTCTGGCACGAAACCCCAAAGAGGTTGCATGGGAACAAAGTAGTTTAGACTACATGAAGTACAAAGAAACTCTGTCTCTGGGAAAGTTACAATGTTGGCTGCTAGCAGCTCTCCCCAAGGACATTTGCTCGAAAAAGTGAAAGTACGTATTTTCAACAGATGATGGAGGGGCCCCACTGGCTCTCCTGCAATTAATATCAGAGGTTAGGACACTCTCAGATGAGCACACAGAGTTACAGCATGTAATTCAGGCCAACAGACTCATACAGCGTTGACCATTATAGAAGGCAGAACTCAATCATGGCATGTATTCTGGCATCCATGACACTTCCTTTTAGTCTTTGTGGCTAATAGCCATTGATGGATCTCTCCTCTATGAATCTGTCTAATCTCCTTTGAAAGTCCTTTGTGTCTGTGGCCTTCCCTACCTCCACTAGTCCCCAAGTTAATCACAATTTGAGTCAAGGACTTCCTTTTGTTTCTCCATAATCTACAGTTCTTCTTCATTGGATGTCCACATTGTCTAGTATTATTCCCTCCTCCTCCTTCTAGTATCATTCTCCACCCTGTACATAATTTTATAAGCTTCTCTCATGTGTCCCAGTCACTTTTTCTCTAAACTGAAAAGTCCCAGTCTCTTCAGCTTCAGGCCTTCATCATAATTGCTCAGCCTACCTCTCTCTCAAATCGTCTTTCTTTGAAAGTGGTGGCCCTTCTTGGAATGTGTTGCTAGTAAAGATGTCTCCTCCGAATGACTTATACCAGACAATTCTTGATAGTTAATCACTCCACCTGTTGGTATATATAGCTAAGACTGTTTTAAGTGTATCTTATCTTTGCTGTTGTCACTCCATGATTTTACTGTTATTGTTCAACTTATTGTTTCTTCTGTAGTTGTAGTTATGTTTCTTAATAATAAATTACTTTTTTAAAAAATCGCTCAGCCTTTTCTGCACTTTTTTAAATGCAGCAATTTAAGTGGGTAGCCAAGTTGGTCTGCAATGGAACAGCAAGATTTGGGCCCAGTGGCACTTAAGAGACCAACAAGATTTTCAGGGTGGAAGCGAGAGTCAAAGCTCCCTTCTTCAGATAGTTTCCGGCAGGGGTCATTTTGGAGAAAAAGAGCTGGAGGAACTCATTAGCATAACTCATCAGCATAACTCACTAGCATATGCCACGCCTCTTGCCATCACCAGAAATGTATTATTAGTATTAGGGGTGTGCAAGCCAAAAATTTTCGGCTAAAGCCGAAAGCAGAAAGCCGAAAGAGGATTTATTGTCGAAGGCAACAACCATCGAAAGAGGATTCTCTTTCATATACTTACTTTCGACTTTCGGCTTTCGGCTTTTTCAATGGGAAAATGCCTCCGGCGTCTTCCCGGACGCCTGGGGGAGGCATTTTCCCACCGAATCAGCCCAAAATTGGTGGGGACCTTCCTCTACCCCCCTTTCTACAGAGCCCCCAAGTTTCAGACCGATTGGACTTTGGGGGGCCATGTTATGGCTCCCCAAAGCAGGTCCCCCTATCCTCCCATAAGAAAGCGAAGGAGCAGCATATTGTTAGCATGCTGCTGCTCATCTTCTTCATTATTTCCTATGGGGAAAAAATGAAGAGGCAGGCTTCCTTTGCCAGGGGTGGCATTTTGCATGCAAAATGCCCCCCTACCCTCAGGGGCCCTTCTCCCACCCCTCCTCCCACCCCCCACCAAGGCTCAGCCTGCTCCCACTTGGGGGGGGCATTTCATGGCCTCCCCAAGTAGGTGCTCTAATCTCTACCACTGACAGCTGGGGGAGGCTTGTGTTGCCAGGGGTGGCATTTTGCATGCAAAATGCCCCCCAACCCTCTGGGGCCCTTCTCCCACCCCTCCTCCCACCCCCCACCAAGGCTCAGACTGCTCCCACTTGGGGGGGCATTTCATGGCCTCCCCAAGTAGGTCCTCTCAGCCCCCAAAGTCCACCCCTTACAGCCCCACATAAACCCAATTCCCCCCCAGCTGCCACACACAGACCCAAATCCCCACATGGCTGGCCAGCCAGCCCCATTGTTCCCTATGATGGGAACCAACTGCACAACAAAGAATAAAACAAGAACACTTTATTTCTTGAACAGCTTTAGGTTACACAGTAGGAGGGCACAACAGGGCATGATAGCAATGTACTACAAAAAATAATACAACCCACTTCACCGTTTTTGACAGCAATTGTGTTTGTGTGATTCTCTGATGTGAAGTGAGTTGTGTTATTTTTGTGTAGTACACTGCTTTCCTGCTCTGTTGTGCCTTCCTACTGTGTAACCTAAAGCAGTTACAGAAATAAAGTGCTTTTGACAGCAATTTTTGGGGTGATTCTTTAATGTGAAGTGAGTTGTGTTATTTTTGTGTAAGATACTGCTTCCATGCCCTTTGGTGTCCCCCCCCCCCTGCTGTGTAACCTAAAGCTGTTCAAGAAATAAAGTGTTTTTGACAGGAATTGTGCTTTTGTGATTCTCTGATGTTAAGTGAGTTGTGTTATTTTTGTGTAAGATAGTGCTGCCATGCCCTTTGGTGTCCCCCCCTGCTGTGTAACCTAAAGCTGTTCAAGAAATAAAGTGTTTTTGACAGGAATCGTGTTTTGTGATTCTCTGATGTTAAGTGAGTTGTGTTATTTTTCTGTGTGGGGGACTGCTGGTGTAATGTGTCATTATGCTTTGCCTACTTGTACTTTGGAAGGGAGAAAATAATTTTTTAAAAACTTTATTTTGTGTTGTTCTTGTTTTATTCTTTGTTGTGCAGTTGGTTCCCATCATAGGGAACAATGGGGCTGGCTGGCTAGCCATCTCTGTAGGTGGTGGGGGAATTTGAGGGAGGGTGTCTGTGGTTCAGGCGCTCTTTCACAGGGACCAGCTGGCACTCAGAAATGTGCCCACCATTGTGGCACCCCTGGGCTGTGCAGAATTGCCCAGGGAAAGAGAGTTTAGAAGTTCCCAGCATAGGGAACAAAGGGAGAGGGCTGGCCTTTGCCAGCCTGTTCCTGGGGTTATGGGTGTGGGGCTGCTGGGGGTGGATTTGGGTCTGTGAGGGGCTAATGTGGGGATTTGGGTCTGTGTGTGGCAGCTGGGGGGGAATTGGGTTTGTGTGGGGCTGTAGGGGGTGGACGTTGGGGGCTGAGAGCACCTACTTGGGGAGGCTCCCCCAAGTGGGAGCAGTCTGAGCCTTGGTGGGGGGTGGGAGGAAGGGTGGGAGAAGGGTCCCAGAGGGCTGGGGGGGCATTTTGCATGCAAAATGCCACCCCTGGCAAGACAAGCCTCCCCCAGCTGTCAGTGGTAGAGAGATTAGAGCAGCTACTTGGGGAGGCCATGAAATGGCCCCCCCAAGTGGGAGCAGTCTGAGCCTTGGTGGGGGTGGGAGGAAGGGTGGGAGAAGGGCCCCAGTGGGCTGGGGGGCATTTTGCATGCAAAATGCCACCCCTGGCAAGACAAGCCTCCCCCAGCTGTCAGTGGTAGAGAATGAGATTAGAGCACCTACTTGGGGAGGCCATGAAATGCCCCCCCCCAAGTGGGAGCAGTCTGAGCCTTGGTGGGGGTGGGAGGAAGGGTGGGAGAAGGGCCCCAGAGGGTTGGGGTGCATTTTGCATGCAAAATGCCACCCCTGGCAAGACAAGCCTCCCCCAGCTGTCAGTGGTAGAGAATGAGATTAGAGCACCTACTTGGGGAGGCCATGAAATGCCCCCCCCCAAGTGGGAGCAGTCTGAGCCTTGGTGGGGGTGGGAGGAAGGGTGGGAGAAGGGCCCCAGTGGGCTGGGGGGCATTTTGCATGAAATGCCCCCCCCAAGTGGGAGCAGGCTGAGCCTTGGTGGGGGGTGGGAGGAGGGGTGGGAGAAGGGCCCCTGAGGGCTGGGGGGCATTTTGCATGCAAAATGCCACCCCTGGCAAAGGAAGCCTGCTTCTTCATTTTTCCCCATAGGAAATAATGAAGAAGATGAGCAGCAGCATGCTAACAATATGCTGCTCCTTCGCTTTCTTATGGGAGGATAGGGGGACCTGATTTGGGGGGCCATAACATGGCCCCCCAAAGTCCAATCGGTCTGAAACTTGGGGGGGGGGTTGTAGAGAGGGGTTAGAGGAAGGTCCCCACCAATTTCGGGCTGATTCGGTGGGAAAATGCCTCCCCCAGACGTCCGGGAAGACGCCGGAGGCATTTTCCCATTGAAAAAGCCTAAAGCCGAAACGTTTCGGCTTTTTTTCTTTCGGCTAGCCGAAACGTTTCGGCTTAGCCCAAAACGTTTCGGCTGACCTGAAAGAAGCTGAAACACTTTTGTTTCGGCTTTCTTTCAGCTTTCAGAAAGCCGAAATGCACATCCCTAATTAGTATAGCTGATTTGCGTATGCCACACCCCCTGACATCACCTATTCTGGCTGTTTTGGACCCAATCTGGCCATTCAGGGCCAAAATTGGGCCAGAATGGCAAAAAGGGGCTGAAAATGGCTGAAAAGGAGCCCAAAATGGTCAGGATTGGGCCACTGATGAGCGGGGGAGTGATCCACCACCCGTCAGAGGCCCAATCTGGGCCGTTTCAGCCCCAATCCAAGCTGAAAAGGGGCCAAAATGGCCAAGAGTCAGGTGAGTGGGGCCACCTGACGTGACCTCTTTGGAGAACTGCCAAAACTGCATTCATGTGCGTTCCCCCTCGAAATGCGCCCTGGTTTCCAGTAGCCATGTTGGTTTGTAGCAGAATAGCAGGATTTGGGTCCAGTGGCACCTCTGAGATCAAGAAGATTTTCAGGGTGTAAGCTTCCGAGACTCAAAGCTCCCTTCTTCAGATAGTTTCAGGTGGGTAGCCATATTGGTCTGCACTGTAGAACAAGCAACATCAACAAGGGGCTGCCACTGGACCACAACCGCTGGTAACTAACAAGGAAATATACTGAAGTAGTCACAATGATTTTCCTTGTCTAAATATTGGATGATTTTTTAAACTGTATTTTGAATATAAAGTACACAGTGCTCAAGTGCTTATTACAGTCAATAAATATTCAATAAATACCATAAATAATACTGTCCGGCGCGGCCGGACTCGACCCCGGGGACGGGTCTGCCACCCTCCCGGCAGGAGGAGCTGTCCCCAGCCGGGACCCCCAGCTCCCCCCCCTACCTGGATGCTGCCGGCAGCCGACAACCCGGCGGCAGTAGAGGCGGCGAGGAGGACAGCGGCGGTGGCGGCGGCAGCGAGCAGGCGAGCGGCGACGGGGGCGCCGGAGGCGGCGAGGAAGGGCGCGGCTGCGGCCGCAGTGGAGGCCGCAGCGAGGAGGCAGCCCGTGACAGTAGCGAGCGGGGGCGGCGCCAGAGGAGCCAGGAGAGATGGCGGGGAAGGCCCCAGCGAGGGTGCCGACGGCGGCGGCGAGGCCCGCGCCGCCGCCGTCAGGGCCGCCAGCAGCACCTGAGCTTTCCAGGGCAGGGCTCTCGGGAAGGAGGGAGGTGGGGAACAGAGGCACGCCAGGGGATTGGGCGCAGGGGAAGATGGACGGGGAGGGAGGCGAGCCAAGGCGGCTAGGAGGGACACGGAAGGGTGGGGGATGGCAGGATTGGTGGAGGTGGTGGGGAGGAAATGATAAGAGGGCGGCTCCCTGGGACGCCAGGGAGGAAGTGGCTGAGGCGACTGGGGAGAAAGCCGAGAGAGAGGGAGAGCGCATAAGCCAGAGCCCAGCAGGGAGAGACGGGGGAAGCCGGGTGCCTTGAACCCCCCCCCCCGCTCTCCCACATCTGAGGCAGAGGGAGCCGCCCACAGCAGGGGCGAGATGGCGGAGGGCGGGAGCGGCGCAGGGACTGGAGCGCGGGCTCACAAATACATCACATTATACAAAAATATCCCATCTGTATACAAAATCATACATTAGTGCAAAAGTCCAACCAGTGTAAAGCTTCAAAGGAAGACCACAAGGTAAGTACTGATTCACATTGAATATATCTCAGTTCCATTGTTTGAAGCTTCCCATTATGGTCTTTTTCAGGAACTCAGTAGAATGAAGTGAGGACCTCCCGAAAGATGACCCGGTCCACGCTGCGCACATCGATCAACTGTGTTCAATAGCAGAGCCTAACGGGCTCCCTCTGAAGACGCCAGTGTCTGAAGAAGAGAGCTCTGATTCTCAAAAGCTTACACCCTGAAAATCTTGTTGGTCTCTAAGGTGCTACTCTTTCCAGAGGTACGGCAACCAGAACCATACTGGTCTTTGGCATTTGGAACCTGATATGCAGCTGGGAGCCAACAGCTCTCTCACAGGGTTCTCCATTGTCCCAGTCTTGAGTAATCCCTTTCCACCTGCAGTCGAATTTGCCTCTGGACCAGTAACACTTCAGTGCAGGAAGAGGCAGAGTGCAGCCTCTTGCAAGGCTCCACTGTGGCTGGATCGAGGCCTTGCCTCTTGCCGGAGGGGAATCCTTATTCACAGGCTCTCTTGGGAGCACACCAGGAACTCTTCATCACCCCCAAGCAAGAACTCAGCATCGTCACCGAAGCAATTTAGAGGCGGGAATCAATACTTGGCATTATTGTAATTAACAACCGGAGGGCCCTTGATCCTGTCTGTAGTCAATTAAAAAGACATTATGCAGTGATGAAGTGGAATGTTATGATATTAGCCGTTGGTTTTGACCTGTTTGCCTTTAATAAAAGATGCCTTGGGAGAATGCTGGCATCAACCGTTGGCCTCTTCCCTGTCCATCTGAGGCATTGTGAAGGAGGCAAGGGAGGGGGGAGATAGGGGCATAGGCCTCCCAGGCACACTTCCAGGGCAGCACGACAACATAATCGCACAGGCCCGGGAGTGCACACATGCAAAGCACGTGCACAAAGAAGAAAAGTAAGGTAAGTGCTGGGACACCCAGGGCTCATTTCGAGGGGGAACACGCAGGAACGCAGTTCTGGCAGTTCCCCAAAGAGGTCACAGGACAGGTGGCCCCACCCACCTGACTCTCAGCCATTTTGGGCCCGTTTCGGCCTGGATTGGGGCCAAAACAGCCCGGATTGGGCCTCTGACAGGTGGTGGATCACTCTCCTGCTCAGCAGCAGCCCGATCCTGACCATTTTGGGCCCCTTTTTGGCCATTTTCAGCCCCTTTTTGCTGTTTTGGGCCCAATTTTGGCCCTGAATGGCCAGATTGGGTCCAAAACAGCCAGGAGGTGTGGCATATGCAAATCAATCATGATAACGACACACTTCCGGTGATGTCAAGGGGCGTAGCATATGCTAATGAGTTATGCTAATGAGTTATGTTAATGAGTTCCTCCAGCTCTTTTTCTATGAAATGACCCCTGGGGACACCCCTCCTCCTGCCAGGAGGGTCAGGGAACCTGGCAACCCAAAACAAGCTGCCATGTACACCAGCATACCTGTCATGATTGTATTCTGCATTTTGTACTGATCATTGCTGTTTGCCGGAGTTATATACTGTATTCTGTGTGCTCATCTGAGAGTGTCTTAACCTCTGATATTAATTGCAGGAGAGCCAGTGGGCCCCTCCATTACCTGTTGAAAATACGTACTTTCACTTTTCCCAGCAAGTGTCCTTGAAGGAGCTGCTAGCAGCAAACACTGTAACTTTCCCAGAGACAGAGTTCCTTTGTACTTCATGTAGTCTAAACTACTTTGTTCCCATGCAACCTCTTTGGGGTTTCATGCCAGAATGTCAACGTATCCGGGAGGGTGGGAAGTTTCCCTATATTTAGTTATGCCTTTGTTTGAATTGAAAAGAGTCCAGTAGCACCTTTAAGACTAACCAACTTTACTGTAGCATAAGCTTTCGAGAATCACAGTTCTCTTAATCAATCGCACCTGATGAAGAGAACTGTGATTCTCGAAAGCTTATGCTACAGTAAAGTTGGTTAGTCTTAAAGGTGCTACTGGCCTCTGTTCGATTTTGCTACTACAGACTAACATGGCTAACTTCTCTGGATTTGTTTGAATTGTCACTTCTGCCAATTTCTGCACCTTCAAGTGAACACCTGTACTGTACGGATCTCAATAAAGTTGCTTCAACCGGAACACCTACTTGTTAACTGTGGAGGGCTTGAGGGACCCAACTGCCAGGGACTGACACAAGCCGCTTGACTCAGTGTGGTGCAGTGGTTATGGCATCGGACTGGGATCTGGGAATCTCATGTCTGAATCTTGGGCCAGCCCCACACTCTCAACCTAATCTACCTCACAGGGTCACTGTGGGTAGAAAAATGGAGGAGGGAGAATGGTGAAAGCTGGCTTTTTGTCCCCAGCGGGAGAAAGGCCAGGTATACATGAAGAAAAAAGAAAAAGACAATTCTGCAGCTGGAAGCGGGAATCTGTCTCAATATGAAAGGTGAGCCTAATAAATTAAAACACATTCCATTGCCCAATCCAAGATCTGTACTGGCAGCAGATAGCTATTTCTGTCTTTGGGCACTCTTTCTATCTCCTTTCCTTTTTCATAAAAGAGAAGGAGGTCTTCCAGGCAATGGACTTTTCCAGTCCCACTATACAAAGCACAGCCTGCAGGAATGGTAAAGAGGTTGCTGAGGATTTGACTGTAAGGTAGACAATTAGTGATCCTAGGCAGACAGGCAGGGAGCCAGTCAGTGGGAGTTGCTGTGTGCTTTGTTTACAGTGACATCTGTTCTTCCTGAATTACAGCAATTGCCTGCTGATGGGTGCAGGCAAATTTCTAGGGGAGTTACAGGACAGTTTGAGAAGACTTTGAAACTCCAAGGGACAAAATCCTGCTTAGGGAAGAGGGTGACTCAGCTCCATAATCCCGGAAAGCTTTGATAATGTCCTCTCAGAAGAGGTTCAATCTCCAAGCAGTTTCTTGAGTAAGCCAACATCTTTAAACTTAATCCAGACAAAACAGAGTTGCCGTGGGTGAGTGAGTGGGAGGTTTGAACCAGGAACTGGGGTATCTCCTGTTCTGGATGGGGTTGGACTCTCCCTAAAGGAGTAGGTTTGTAGCTTTGGGATGCTGCTGGACCTGAGGCCTCCTGTTGGATAAACTGGTAGCAGCACGGGTCAGAGGTTCAGCTTTGGCTGGCGAGCCAACTGAACCCCTTCCTGGGTGAGTAATCTTGCCTCTGTGATGTATGCCTTGGTAACATCTAGATTCGATTACTGCAACAAGCTCTTCATGGGGCTGCCCTTGAACACTGTCTGGAAGCTAATGTTGGTACAGAATGCTGTGGTCAGAGTGTCGCCTTGAGTGGGTCATATCACTCCAGTCTTATTCCGTCTATACCGACTTGCATTTGGTTCTGGGCCCAATTCAAGGTGCTGGTATTGACCATTAAAGCCCTGTGTGCTTGGGGCAAACATAAATTAAGGACCTCTTTCTCCCATATGAATTTACCCACCTACTCTGGTCATCTTTGGAGGCCCTGTTATGGGTGCCCCCTGCCATCTGAGACTAGATGGTTAGCAGCCCAAGAAAGTGCCTTCTTGGTCACGACACCAAAACTTTGGATCTCCTTCCCCAGGGAGATCGATCTGTTTCCTTTCTCTCCCCCACCAACCCGGTGAAGGGTGGCAGGGGGTGGAGATCCCCCCTCCAGAGGTCTGGCAAGCCTAAGCAAGACTGGCCCGCTGTGGTGAGGAATGGCCTAGGGCTGTCCTGCCCATCTTGCCTTTCCTGGCAAGGGACAGAACAGGGCTGCCCACCAGGCCTCTCCTTGACCAGCCCAGCTGCTTTGGCCAGGCATGTTTGACTCCAAGCCAGGTAGGCGTTCTGTCCCTTTGGGAGGGGGACAGGCTGGCAGCAGGGCCCTTTTCCAGAGCCATTAATAATAATAATAATATCATCAACAACAACAACAACGTTTGATTTATATACCACCCTTCAGGATCACTTAACACCCACTCAGAGCAGTTTACAAAGTATGCCATTATTATCCCCACAACAAAACACCCTTTGAGGCAGGTGGGGCTGAGAGAGCCCGTAAAAGCTGTGACTGACCCAAGGTCACCCAGTTGGCTTCAAGTGGAGGAGTGAGGAATCAAACCCGGTTTTCCAGATTAGAGTCCCGCGCTCTTAACCACTACACCAAACTATCAGCCCACATCCACTCCTGTCTGGAAATCACAATAGCCTCCTTATATTGTTGCAAACTGATAAGCTAACAGAACATAGCCTCAAAATCTGGATGTCTGGTTTCCATATTGGGGGAGCTAAGAGATCTATGGGGAGAGCGAGAAACCTGCTTTGGGGTAGATTGGAGCTGGCAGTTCAAATCCACATTGCATTTTAAGAGCATTACTTGAAATTATTTTCTTTTAATGTTCCTCAGCAACTCATTGAAATAATGCCCCTGGCATGATATCAGAGCCAGATCTAGGGTTGCCGGCACCCAGGACAACCCTAGTCTGAGCCCCTCAGCGGAGGCAGCGTGTGGGGCTAGGAAGCCACCCACACCATTCGCCTCCCCGCAGGCGAATGATGCAGGTGGCCTTGCAGCCCCCCGCGCTGCCTTTCACTTGCCCCGCAGAACAGGGGGCGGCCGGCTTGCCACGCTGCCTTTTGCCTGCCCTGCAGGATGGGGGGGGGGGGCGCATGGCAAGCTGGCCGCCCCCTGTCCTGTGGGGCAGGCGAAAGGCAGTGCGGGGGCTGCGAGGCTGCCTGCTCACTCCCGGGGGGGGGGCGCAAGACTGCCCGCGCGCTCTGGGCAGCTGCTCCCGGCGCCCCCTCCCTGGCGGCGCCGGGGGCAGATTACCCCCTGCCCCCCCCTCGATCCAGCCCTGCATGACATCTAACCCTCTAGCTACAAAAGCAGGTTCCAGAGGGGCAGAGTAATACAGCACCCAACCCAGCCAGGAGTCTGTGGCACGTTTGTTATAATAGCTGCTTTTGTGAGGCAGAGGGAAACTCGTGCCAGAAAACATGCATTAGTCTTTACAGTGAGACAAGAAAACTCTGTTATTCAAGCCACAAGGCATACTTTCCTTGTTCTCACTGGAGTTTGACTGTTGCAACCCACACCAAAAACTTTCAGTACTGAGAGTTTCACTGCCTCTTCTTATCCCCAGCTAACACCAGCTAGGCAATTCTTACATTGATTGAGTTCCTGACCTCATTTCATTCAGCATCATACAAGCCCACAGGAAGACTTTGTTTATTCCTGTTCTTCCCAGTGGGCTTTGTGCAAAACGAGAAGGAGAAAGCACTTGGGCTGTGCTCCTGGGGAATACTTACTATAAGGACGAATCCGTCTATATTGTCTGTAATTTTTTTCATTAGTTTTCTCAATCAGAACAGGCAGTTTGTTCCCTTTCAGGCAGTTACACTCTGCCAGTCATCAGGCACGTATTAGTATTCCAGCCCAGCGGGGAAGCTGCATTACTGGTATGGTTTCTCCTCGCACTGCAGCAGTGGCCGCACTGCTAATGAACACGAGAGAGGGGTTGAAAGGTCGCTCCAAACTCATAGAGCCTCTCGTAATGGCTGTCCCCAGCATGTGATTACTGTTTGCTAACAAAGGCGAAGATTTATTAGCAGTTTCTGGCGTACTCGGTCTTGTAAAGCAAGGAGGAGGAGGGAATTTTACTCTTGTACTGAGATGGAGGGTTAAGGAAATAGTTAACCTCTTAACAAGCTAAACAGCCCACCAGAGGTCTTCGAATCTTGTTTAACTAGGGGGGAAAGCAGAACTGAATGAACCCCCATGAAGAACTCGAAGCAGTTTTCACTGCTGGGAAAAGCAATAAAAGTCGTTTTCACCGGCCATGGGTCCTTCTCACTGGCCAGTGGGTCACTCTGCTACTATTATGCCCAAGGAGTTACTTCCTGAGCATGGATAGGATGCAGAGTAGCCAGGTCCCCTCACCCTCCAGGTGGGAGGCAGGAGACCTGGCACTCACCTTTGTGCACGTATGTGCGCTCCTGGGCTGTGTGATGATGTCACTTCTGGGAAGTGATGTCATCACGCAGGGTCTCGTGCCGCCCTGGGAGTGCTCCCGCGCTCTGCAGCAGGCTGATTTTGGCCGTTTGGGGGCTAAATTGGCCCACTGTGGAGCACAAGAACTTTCTAGGGTCCTCCGGGCAGTGCTCCTGCACTCTGCAGCTGGCCAAACTGGGCCCATTTGGGGCTGAATTCATCTCGATTCGGAGCATAGGAGCACTGCTGGGGCAGTACGATGGGCCCTGGAGTTGTCCTATGCTTCACAGTGGGCCAATTGAGGCCCCAAATGGGCCCAATTCAGCCCATTGCAGTGCATGGGAGTGTGCCAGGCTGTCTTGGAGCATACCCCAGAAGGCTCATTCACCCGCCTTTCCCCCCACTAGCCAGGTAAGTGGGGGTGGGGGGTGGGGGGTGGGAGCAGGGGATCCCTTGCCCCCAGTAGTGGACTGACAAACGTAATATGATGGTAGGCACCAGCTGCTGCTAGGCTGGTCTAGAACTGGTCAGGATTGTGTGTGTGTGAGTGTGCGTGTGTGCGCGGGGGGGATTTCCTGAGAATCTGCCTTCTGCACCAACATAAGGTCTGGAAGGAAGAAAAGTGAGAAAGAAATGCAGTCAATGAAGGCGTTAAACAGTAGGGCCAAACTAGACAGACCTTCTGGATTGCAGTAGAAAAAATCAAGAGTCCAGTAACACCTATAAGACTAACAAAATTTGTGGTAGGGTATGAGCTCACTTCTTCATATACAGCTGTAGAAGAAGCAGTGTTCCGTGACTCAAAAAAGTTCATACCCTGCCATAAATTTTGTTACAAACTGCAGGCTTATGAGGAATTGTGGTAGATAGAACAATTCTGAAACCCTTAACCTTAAAATCTCACCCCCAAGGATTCTACATGTTCTCAGGGGCTTGAGTAGGCCCATTTTCCCCATTTTGTTTCCTCCCTGCCTTTTTCATTCTGACCCTATTTGTACTGCTTATTGAATATCCCAGTACTAACTTACACTGTGTAATCGGCCTTGAGTCTCACTGAGAAAGGCAGACTATAAATAATGTAAATAAATACAGAAAAATAAATAAAACGGGTTGCCACCACCGTTTTAAAGCCATTTTAAAATGTCACAATGCATTTTAGAGTGGGTTGCCCTCTTCGGTCCTTTTTCAAGCCCTCAATATCCTTTTGGCCCTGACCTAGAGAGCCCAGGCAAACCCAATCTCATCAGATCTCGGATGCTAAGTAGGCTCAGCCTCAGTTACTAAAGACCAGGGTTGCAGAGGCAGGCAATGGCAAACCACCTCTTTTAGTCTCTTGCCTTGAAAACCCCAGCAGGGGCCACTGTAAGTCAGCTATGACTTGACAGTACTTTCTACCACCAATGTCCTTTTGAGATACGATGACTAGAACTGCACTCAGTATTCCAAATGAGTCTGTACCATATATCTATAAAGAGACACTATACTATTGGCTGTTTTATTTTCAGTTCCCCAGCATAGAGTTTGCCTTTTTCACTGCCGAGGCACATGGGGTTATTTTTGTTGAGCTATCTGCGCCGACCCCAAGGGCTCTTTCCCTCTCAGTCTCCTCAAGTTCAGGCTCCATTAGGATGTACTTGAGGTCAAGATTTCCCCCCTCCAATATACATCACCTTTTACTTACGCATGTTGAACTTGATTTGCCACATTATTGACCACTCCACCAGGTTTAGAGAGATAATAACAACAACTGTGCTTAAATACTGCTCTTCTAGAGAAATTAGTGCCCCATTCAGAGGGATGTTATTATTATCCGCACAGTGCACCAATGTCCTTTTGGAGGTACTTGATCAGAATTGCACACAGTACTCCAAATAAGGCTGCATCATAGATCTATAAAAGGATTTTGTAATTTTACTAGCAACCCAGCCTGTTGTGTAAACAATGGGCTTGGGAGGGGTGCTGCACCGTGGTGGGCTTCTTTGTTGAGGTTGCCGCAGCGATGGAGAAAGCCAGTGCGCTGGGCCTCCCCACTGCCTTCGTGGCCAATGCTTCTCGGGGCTTCTCCATCACCATGTTGCTGACAACTCACTGCACCTGCACCAGGATAAAAAGTGAGTCATCGGCAACACGGTCTGCCTTTTATACATTAGAGATAAAACATGAATGTTTTCTGCTCAAGCAGACCTTCTCCTGGTCTCCTCACTGTTGTCTGGTGGTGAGGCTCCCACCCATCATGGCCAGGCTTACTACCTGCCCCCATTGCCAAGCCTGTACCCACCTTTGCCTGGCTTCTTTGCTGCCACCAGGTGATCGGGCAGCCTGTGACAGGAGGCCCTGCAGCTGCGGTGATTGGAGTCCCTGCCACCATGGAACAGGGGTGAGTTGGGCAGAGTGGGGGAATCCACCACTGCAGTGGTGATGTTGGGGTGTGTGGGCAGGCTGTGGGGGAGCTGCTGCCATGGAGAAGCCGGGGGAAGTGGATTGGGAGGAACCTCCATAATGGTGAAGCTGAGGGTAGGCTAGGAAGGTGAGTAGGAAAAGTGGGCAGGGAGGATGGACCCCATAATCCTCTCAGGTCTCCACTAGCGTGTTATAATTTTGGATTTTGGATTCCAAACCTTAAACATTCCTGTTTCGATTCAACTCCATGTTTTTGGGACGGGGCGACTCTGAAATTTCAGGGCCATGATTTTCAAAGGGGAGACAAATTGGGGCAGCCATGATTTTCAAAGGGGAGACAAATTGGGGCCTGGGGTAGCTGTTTCTAAAGCTACTGGCACCCAAGTACATATTTAGGAAACAGAAGGAGGGACATACGACCAAAGAGGAATAAAAACAAATAACCAGTGCTTGTAGGGAGAGGGTTAGAAAGGCTAAAGCTTAGGCTACTGAGAGATGCTAAACACAGCAAAAAGGGTTCTTTGGTTATTTTGGAGTAAGAAAAAATACAAGGAATTGGTAGGCTTGCTGTGGGAAGAGGAAGCTGTAATTCTGACCAGTGATAATGAGAAGGCAGAACTGCTTAATTCCTCCTTTGCCTCATTCTCTTGCAAGAGAAACTGCGCTCAGTCTGGCAAACAGAAACCAGATGATGAAGGAAGGAAGTGGCAGCCTAGGGTAGACATAGGGGTGCCATGTTTAACACCTAACTTCTTTCATAGAATCATAGAGTTGGAAGGGGCCATACAGACCATCTAGTCCAACCCTCTGCCCAGTGCAGGATCAGCCTAAAGCATCTCTGACAAAGATTCGTCCTGCCTCTTCTTGAAAACTGCCAGTGAAGGGGAGCTCACCACCTCCCTAGGCAGCTGATTCCACTTTTGAACTACTCTGACCATGAAAAAGTTTTTCCTAATATCCAGCCGGTACCTTTGTGCATGTAATTTAAGCCCATTGCTTCGCGTCCTACCCTCTGCTGCCAACTGGAACAGCTCCCTGCTCTCCTCCAAATGACAGCCTTTCAAATATTTAAAGAGAGCAATCATGTCCCCACTCAACCTCCTCTTCTCCTCTTCTCCAAACTGAACATTCCCAAGGCCCTCAGCCTTTCCTCGTAGGGCTCAGTCTCCAGACCCCTGATCATCCTCGTCGCTCTCCTCTGCACCCTCTCGATTTTGTCCACATCCTTTTTGAAGTGAGGCCTCCAGAACTGCACACAATACTCCAGGTGTGGCCTGACCAAGGCAGTATAGAGAGGGGCTATGACCTCCTGCGATTTCGACGCTATGGCCCCTTTGATACAGCCCAGGATTGGATTAGCCTTTTTTGCCACCGCATCACACTGACTGCTCATATTCAGTTTACAGTCCACTCTAACCCCAAGATCCCTTTCACATAGACTACTGCCCAGAAGTGTATCCCCCATCCAGTATTTGTGCTTCCCATTTTTGTGGCCCAGATGTAATACTGTGCACTTGTCTTTGTTGAATTGCATCCTATTCACAGCTTCCCACTTCTCCAGAGTATTCAGGTCTTGTTGAATTTTAATTCTATCTTCTCGGGTGTTTGCTACTTCTCCCAATTTGGTATCATCAGCAAATTTAATGAGCAGCCCTTCCACTCCTTCATCCAGATCATTGATAAAAATATTGAAAAATACCTTTAAATGAAATCAAGTCCTCGGGGCCTCATGAATTGAATCTTAGGGGACTAAAGGAACTTGCTGATGTAATTATGGAGCCTCTGTCTATCATCTTTGAGAATTTCTGGAGAACAAGTGAGTTGCCAGAATATTGGGGGTGGGCAAATGTTGTCCCCATCTTCAACAAGGGGAAAAAGGAGGCTCCAGGCAACTGCTGACCTGTCAATTTGACATCCATGCCTGGAAAGGTTTTAGAACACATCATCAGTCAGTCAGTCCTTGAGCATTTAGAAAAGACATCTGGGATTACTAAGAGTCAGCATGGGTTCCTCAAGAACAAGTCATGTCAGACAAACCTCATCTCTTTTTTTGAGAGTTACTATTTTGGTGGATCAGTGGATGGCTGTGGACATAGTTTATCTTGATTTCAGTAAAGCTTTTGATAAGGTACCACAATATATTCGACAAGTTGATAAAATGTAGTTTGATCTCTGCATTGTTCAACATCTTTATAAATGACTTGGATGAAGGAACACAGGGGCTGCTCATTAAATTTGCAGATGATACTAAATTGGGAGGGGCAGCAAATATAGTAGAAGAACAAAACAAGATTCAGCTGGAAAACTGGGCTAAAAGTAACAAAATGAATTTTGACGGGGATAATGTAAAGTTCTTCATTTAGGTATGAAAAACCAAAGGCACATAGGATGGGGGAAGACTTATCTTGCCAGTAGTACATATGAAAAGGATCTGGGAGTCTTAGTAGAACATACGCTGGGCGGGAGTCTACATTGTGATGCTGTAGTTAAAAAGGCAGATGTAATTTTAGGCTGTATCAAGAGAAGTATAATGTCCAGTTCACACGAGATGATGGTATTGCTTTACTCTGCTCTGGTTAGATCTCATTTGGAGTACAGTGTTCAGTTCTGGACACCACATTTTCAGAAGGATCTAGACAAGCTGGAACATGTCCAGAGGAGGGCAATGAAGATGGTGAGGGGTCTGGAGACCAAGTCTTATGAGGAAAGGTTGAAGGAGCTTGGAATGTTTAGCCTGGAGAGGAGACGACTCAAGAGGTGATATGATAACCATCTTCAAGTATTTGAAGGGCTGTCACATAAGAGGATAGAGTAGAGTTGTTTTCTGTTGCCCCAGAGGGTTGGACCAGAAACACTGCATTTAAATTAAACCAAAAGAGTTTTTGGAGAAGAACTCACTGACAGAACAATTACACAGTGGATCATATTTCCTCAGGACGGGTGGGCTCCCCTCCTTTAAGCAGAGACTAGATGGCCATCTGCCAGCAAAGCTGATTCTATCAGCCAATGATCAGCTCTTGTGGCCCTTTTCTTCCACACCCAAGGTCATGCTGACCACCACTGCCCATTCAGGAAGGAATTCTCCTGCAGGCCGGATTGGCAAGGGAAGCCGGAGGTTTTGTTTCCTTCCTCTGGACAGGAGTCCCTGGGGGAGTGCTGGGGAGGGGGGAGCTGCGAATTTCTTCCGTTGTGCAGGGAGTTGGACTGGATGACCTTTCAGGGCCCTTCTAGCTCTATGTCTCTGTTTCAGATTTTTACAGATTATAGTCCTCTCTCAAACGTAAAGAACCTGAAATTTTCAAGCAGAATAGACAAAGGGAGTTGATTTTACGACCCCTGAAGTAAGTGCCTCTCGGCACAGGCACACTTCCCTCCGCTGATTCCTATGCCGGGGGATGGGGGATATCATCAGCCCAACAAAACAGCTTTCTCTGCATCCCTTAATTTTTTTTTTTTAAAAATCACCTTTCTGCCGGAAATTCTGCGTTCGCCATCTTTCCTTGTTACGGTCCATTGTTTTCTTTCGCAAAGCAGGGGAGGCTTCCTTTGCTGAAAACCTCCCACCCCCTGCCTCTGCAATCTTTGATAACTGTTCGATTTTTTTTTTAAAAAGAGCATATGGGTGTGTGATTGTGAGGAATCAATTAACCAATTGCCATGAGACACATCCTCACACTGGGCATCCACTGTTCTTAATAACAACTTCATTTATATACCGCTCTTCTAGACAGAGCGAGCCCCGTGGCGCAGAGTGGTAAGCTGCTGTACTGCAGCCCAAGCTCTGCTCATGACCTGAGTTCGATCCTGGCAGAAGCCGGGTTAAGGTAGCTGGCTCAAGGATGACTCAGCCTTCCATCCTTCCAGGTTGGTAAAATGAGTACCCAGTTTCCTGGGGGTAAAGTGTAGATGACTGGGGAAGGCAATGGTAAACCACCCCGTAAAAAGTCTGCCAAGAAAACATCATGATGCGATGTCCTCCCATGGGTCAGTAATGACTCAGTGCTTGCACAGGGGACTACCTTTACCTTTACCTTCTAGACAGATCAGTGCCCCATTCAGAGCGGTGAACGAAGTCAGTGTTGTTATTGTTCCCACAATGCAGCTGGGGAGCTGAGGCTGAGAGGAGTGGCTGGCCAAGGCCACCTGCAGAGTTGTGGGAGTCGAACTAGCAGAGTGCTGATTCACAACCCAACCACTTAACTACTATGCTACAGCAGTTCTTATAGTGTATGATTATCCCTATAGTACAGCTGGGGAGTGGAGGCTGAGAGGAGTGGCTAACCTAAGGCCGCCAGCTGAGCTCATGGCAGTCATGGGAGTCGAACTAGCAGAGTGGTGATTCACAGCCCAACCACTTAACCACTATGCCACTGCTATAACTATTTAAGGAGTTCCTATAAATGGCAGTGGCAGGGGAGTCTGAGGGCTCAACTACATATGTTTAATCTCTGGGCTTACTGTTTTGATTGCAGTCACACACATTTATTTAAAAGCCGCAGATGATGGTTTTGCAGATGAGGGGCAGCATAGGTGGAAGGGGGCTCTTGCTTCCTCTGCAGCCTAATGCAAATCACTACCCACCCCTAGTGGGTAGTTATTTGCATAAATTTGGAGCTGCAGATTGAGCTCAACACAGACCACATCATGGAAATGGGGCTTGTCCTCAAAGGTGATTGGTTGGGAACTCTCACCTTCTGATTGCATGCAAGGACTGGATTGGAAGAAAGAAATGCCACTGCCTGGGAAATCAGTAGACTTAAAGAAAAATGAGACACCTGCTGCTGGAAACAGTAAACACCCAAACATGCAAAACAACACACAACATAATGCCTAGGAATCCTGGATTTGTGTTATTGTTTTGGAAAACCATGGCAATGACCCCAAACAGTGATTTGTGTGTACATTTTGGGTTCAGGAATTTCAGAATTCACACCCCTACATTGTTGTTGTTTGGAGTCCCCTCACTGATCCCTCCTTCTTGCCCGATGTTTTAATTGTTTTTATGTTTTTGTATTTATTTGAGCTCTGGTTTTAATTCTTTTATGTTTTTATTTATTTAAAATATCTCAGGGTTGCCTTTCCACCCAAATGGGCTCTCTAATGTGGCAAAACTAAAAACGTTAAAACATTTCAACAGTAAAACAACATTTAAAATGAAGTATGTGTAATTCAATAAAAACATATAAACACACATAATGCCAAAAACGGGTAGGAGGATCAATAACATCTGTCGAGAAGATCTTTCTTGTTCATTTACTGTATCTGATCTTCATGCACTGCTGTGGACTTCCTGTAGGCCACTGTGGGATGGACTTTTGGTCTAATCCAGGAGAGTTCTTATCTTCTTCTGAGCAATTTGATAAAGGTCAAAGTTGTTGAGACAGTAGAAGAGCTGATTGGGTCACCTGCATCTCTTGAAACTTCACAGCAGCCAAGAGGAGGAGGAACAAATATGGTGGTTGCTGACAAAGGGAACGGTACCTGCATGTTTTTTACTTGTGAGTCTAGCAGCAACTTTTAAGAGAAACTTCAGATTGTGAAAATGGAGCAGAGGGAATGAATTAAAACCATTCAAATGCAATTTCAGAATCCTGCAGAATTGCTTGTAACTTTTTAAAAGTTGCAATCTCTGATCATAGATCTCCTGGCAGGGGGTTGGACTAGATGGTCTGTACGGCCCTTTCCAACTCTATGATTCTATCTAGTTTTCTCCTTAATATGAGGCAGTTGAAATCAACTGTGTCAAACTTAGAACCAGAGCTAATTGGTTGTTAGAGGTAGGGTTGCCCTTCCAAGCTGATTGTTTATTTTGAGAATCAAACTTTTAATACTATACTGCATTACAAAATACACTGTCAACATTTGAAACGAACAGCAAAGATTCCTAAAACAAACATTGCAGTTGGGCTGGGATTGTAGAACGGGGAAAAAAAGAAAAGGAAAACACAAGCAAACATCTGTTTAAGGCAATGAGACCACCAGTGTCGGTGAAACTTTCTCCCTAATAAACATCATCTCCTAAGCTGATCCATTACACAACTTTGCTTTGTCTACAAGAGTGCCGTCCTGAACTTTCTGTTTTTCACAATTTGTGAAAATGACAGATGTGTGGAGGCCTTCGGAATAGCCTCAGGCAGACCATTCCCTAAGGTAGGCGCCACCAAACATGCACATGGGTGGGCACTTGCTGATTTTTCCTTTTTGCAAGATGGCACTACAAGAAAGCTTTGCTCAGATGAGTGGAGCTTTCACAGTAAAACATAGCAGGAGAAGCAGTCCTGCTGGTACGTAGGTCCAATGCCTTTTAGGGTTTTGTAGGTAATAGCTAGAACCTGAGATTGAACCCAGTAACAGATTGCTAACCAATGAAGTGTCTGCAACTATTCCAAAATCATGACTGATTTCTCCTAAGGGCATTGTAGAGACTGAATAGCAGGGGGAACAAGACAGAACTTTGATGAACCCCTCATAGAAAAATTGTATAATAATAAATAATAATAATAATAATAATAATTTCTTATATATCACCCATCAGGACAACTTAATGCCCACTCAGAGTGGTTTACAAAGTGTGTTCTTATTATCCCCACAACAACAATCCCCCTGTGAGGTGGGGCTGAGAGAGCTCTGAGAGAGCGGTGACCGACCCAATGTCACTCAGCTGGCTTCAAGTGGAGGAGTGGGGAATCAAGCCCGGCTCTCCAGATTAGAGTCCTGCCGCTCTTGACCACTACACCAAGCTAGCTCTCAACAGTCCTGATCCTAAGGAATTATTTGAACTGATCCAAAGAACCTCCCTTAATCCCTTCTTCTGTCTCCAAACATCTCAACAGGGCGGCCTGGCCCACTGTATCAACGGCTGTTACTGAGTCTAGTAAAAGTAGCAGGGAGGCATCACCTTTGGCTACGCTGTGATGGAGGTCATCCGCTAGGGACACCAGCATGGTCTAAGTCCTGTAGCCCAGACTGAAGGGGGTCTAAGGCAAATGATTTCTCTAGGAAGGCCTCGAGTTGCCCTGCAACCACTTTTCTTTCATTGTGCTCCGTCAGCGAAAACAACTGAAGACTGGAAATGACTGACCCATAACAAATGACCGAGTGGGGTGAAGTTGAGGAACCTTCATCCAGTCCAGGAAGCCTTTCTCCTACTTAAATGGTTCTTCTGCAGGAAGAATTGCATCACTTAACTTAGGCTGCAGGAAGGCTTCAGACTTTGTACAGTGGAGTGGTTGGATAGGATCCGTACACGTGTTGAACTGTCAAGAATTCTCATAAAATGCATGCACATGCAACAGTGAGTGTGCACAGGTGGCCCAACCCATGCCTGGCAAAGGTCTGTTCCCAGGAGTTTCCTCTGGCTAGCCACCAACCTTACCTTTCTGAAGGAGAACGTGGTGTTGTGGAAGATGGTTCTTTAGACAGAGCATCTTTCCTGTAAGCTATTGTTCCCAATCAACCTCAGCAGAGTTCTGGATGTCTTAGAACAAAGGGTCTTCCTAACTGAATCAGGCCAAAGGTTGCCTGGTCACCAGCCATGGTTGCTTCCACACTGCACTGATCTTCCATGGAGCATTCATTGGTGCTGCGAATGCAGAGGGATTTGCAATAACCACAGAACACCCCAAAAAGCCATTTTTCATGCTTTTCTTGCCTCGGCCTCTCGTGGTGCCATTTCCCCTCCCATGTCTCCATTATAATGCTAAAACCTTGAAAAAGCCCCTCAAGCAGCAGGGGGGGGGAATGGTGGCTGGGGCAGACCAAGGCAAAGAAAATGCAGCCACCGGGGGTGGGTGGAACGTTAAACAATGCATATCTTCCCGTGTTCATGGCACGCAAAGGAGTTTGAACTGTCATCTTTAAAAAAAAAGCCAGGTTTTGGAATGATCAGACCAAGATAGGGAGAAACCTGGAAAGTAGGTGAAGAGAAGACAAAGTCATGTGGATAGTCCAAAAACAAATAAAAGTTTTCCTATTTGGATGGAAGCCCCTCAACGAGTTCTTAGCAGGCACCAAGAGCGGCTACCAGCCAAACGCTTATGCAGTGGGGCAAGCTACCACCAACTGTCCTTATGGAGTTCTTCTCAAAATGCTGCCATTTTTGAATTGGGAACAAATGATCAATATAAGCACACGGGGCCCTGGGCTCACGCGACAACATGAGCAGTCAAAGCTGACGTTTCGGAGATACAGTTTTTGAGGACTGCGGTGTCACTAGGGCGTTAGTTGGGTGCCTGAAATGCTCAACAAATACACGTGTCACTTACCATACCTTACCTGGAAATAAGCTTTATTGAACATATTTGTAAAATTATCTCTTTCAGTTGAATGACTGAATCTGCACAAACTTTTTTTTTCTACAGAATTAAAAAATAAAGAAATCAAGCCTCCTGCTGTTTACTGCTTCTCTTTGTGCTTTTTTGTATTAACGTTTTCAAATGTTATGTTTTTTTCCTCCTTTGAATATCCGAATTATTTGCATATAAGAATTTTCCCCTCTTTTCATCCTGGGGTACTGAAAGAACATATGATAATCGTAATAATTATAATAATTCTTGCTTAGACAAAAAGTCTTTTCTTTAATGAAGTTAAAAGCTGAGATAATTTAAGGGGAAAGGGCTTCAAATTTTCATTACCAACTTGTAGAAGGGGAAATTTACACTGTATTGGAAAATTGGCTGATTACAGGTATGGGATAGAGTCAGGTAGCTGAAAATAATTCTTACAGGTTTTATTTTTTTGTAAAAGTGTTTTTTTTCTTTTCAATTTTGCTAAAATAATAAAATAATATTTCACAATTTGCACAGAGTCTGATGAAAGGGCAGAGGCCTTAGATCTTCTCCGTGTCTGGAAATGGAACCAGGTCGGCTGGTCCGTGTTATGCCGTAAAGAGTTTGTTTCTTTTTCGTACGCACTGTAACCTCTCCTTGGTCACGCTCCTCTGTAAAGTTAGGGCCAATCTCATTCCGCACAGAGGTTAGAATAAGAGAAATCACTTGTGTGTGTGTGTGTGTGTGTGACTGTGTGTGTGTTTCAGCCATCACCTTCTTTGCTAAGCACAATCTTATCAACCTTCATAGTTCCAGTCGACCCCACTTGATAACCTGAAAAGAAAGGGCCGCTCCCGTCTCCCGCCATTAAACGGAAGCTGTCTCCTCGGGCCATGGCAGTCGGGAAGGTTAAACGACACAGATCTCTGCTGAGAAGGGTTTATCCTGCAATTCAAGTCGATCTGTCTCTGTTAAGTGGCTTCTGTGTGTTTTTTGATTTTGTTTTCCTGGCCTGCAGTTTCGCTCTGTAGTTTGCTTTTAAGAAAAAAGAGTTTGCGCAAACGTCATCCGAGCCATGCAAGCTTCCCTCCGCTGGAACGTTTTCGGATCTTTCCCCCTTCATTTTCTCAGGCTTGTTATCATTGAAGGCACTTGGTTTCCATGGCATTTTAGAAAAAAGATGGTAGTTTGGTTTCGTCACTTGGTTAGAACAGATGATTAAATCGGGAGCGGGGCGGGGCGTGATTCCAGGGGGAGTAGGAGGACTCGGGGAGAGGGTGTCTTGGTGTGTTCAAGTGGCTGCAAGCAAACTCTGGACACATCAGTGTTGTCGCCGTATGTACGTCCTGGAATTAAGTAATGCATGCAAAGAGGAGGCTGCATACTGTGATCGAGCCTTGCCATGAGGAACTGCAATAGAATGTCTTCAACAGCACAGGTGTCTGGGGCCACTTCCTTCCGAAGGCAGCAGCGAGAGGCAGAGAAGGGGCCCACAACAGGATTGAACATGACACAAAAAACCTGGTGTCAAAGGGGGAAAAAAACGCCAGCCCCTCTCGTACCCTGTTTGACAGTGAGGTGTAGGGGTTTTTTCTTTCCTCCTTTTTCTCTCTTGGTTCTTTTAAAAACTAAATCTCTCTTTTGGCAGGCCATTAGGCTTCCATGGCAACAAGCAAACTATTCACTTGAAACAAAACAAGCCATGACTTTGTGCTTTGACAAGGAATTCTATAGCTCTTTTGACAGAGTTTTTCCAATGGAGGTCCTTTCTCCCCTTTCCGTTTGTTCATCATTAATTAACCACAAAAGCACCTGAAGGTCTCTCCCCTTCACTTCCATGTGTGGTCCACGGTACGGTTATGCGCTTGTAATCCCTTCTTGGTTCGTTTGGGTATTTTTTTTAATAAACTTCCCAATGCTTCTTTTTATATATATATTTTTTTAAGTTTGATTTTTAATTTTTTTTTTTCATATTTGAGTCAGTCAGTGGAGGAATCTTTGGTAGTTTTTGTTTTTGTTTTTTTAAAATGTTTGTTTTACAAAGACTCTTTTCTTCATGCCAGTGCGTGGAACGTCTGTGTTGTAGCCTCTGCCGGAATAAGGTCACCTCTGATGACTTAAGACAGACAAGAGCAGGAAAAGTGGGAAAATCCGTATATGTGGCAGCATCCTGACAGCACCAGAAGGTATATCTAAACAGAAGCCAAAAAGCACAGTCAAGAACCGGGTGAACTGGATGGCCCCTCCATACGTCACTCAACCCAGTAGCTTGCTATTTCTTGCCCCTCAGCCCCTATTGCAAGCCAGCACTATAGTGTCTAATGGGAGAAGGGAAAAAAATCACCATTGGGCAGTAGAGTTACATCACTTCTGGGGAAAACCCGTAAGTGACATCATGGTAGTCTAGGAGAGGCCAGAAACTTTATGGTTTTACGCTGGAAGTGATGTAACACCATTGCCCAGCAGCACCTCCCATCTCCTCACACCCCCAGACTCTCACCTATTGCTGGCTACCCTACCCCGTACACGCTGGATGATTTCTTCTTGAAGTGGTTATCTTGTGCCTGGCTCGTACCACTTCAGACAGCAGGCAGGGCTAGGGTTGCAAGGTGCCCATTGAGGGCAAGGGAAGTCCTGCCCTTGTTGTCCTTTGACTGCCATTGTTTTAATGATCGGTGGGAGGGAAACAAGAGTGAGGGAGGAGAACAACTGCCAATGATGTATTGTCGAAGGCTTTCATGGCCGGAGAACGATGGTTGTTGTGGGTTTTCCAGGCTGTATTGCCGTGGTCTTGGCAATGGACGTCAGGAACTACAATGCCAAGACCACGGCAATACAGCCCGGAAAACCCACAACAACCAACTGCCAATGATGTTTTGGCATTACATCTAGTGACACCATTGCCCCCCAACACTCTAGGAACAAGCCCAAACTCTATGATATTTACCATAGAGTTTCGGGGATTCTGAGAGTATTCCAAGGGGATAGCGAGGTAAAGGCATCAGCAACCCTTTCCCTTCACAGGCCCCATCCTCCCAAACAGCCCCCCAGGCTCGGCTCATATGACTGAATTGGCCTCCAGATAAGAAATCCCTCCATGCTGAAGATCAGGGTAGAAATTGTCTCTCTGAAATGTACTTCCTTATGTGCAAGGAAATAATTTTGGATGGAAAAAAAATTCAGTTGGGAGCCCTTGTCCACAGTCTGTAGTGGCTTCAGAGGGAATGAAGCATTAACTGATCTGCCGTCTTGCACGGCAGGTTGGAATGAAGGCCTCAGGGCGGGCTCCTTGCATGCTGTATGAGGCTGTGCAAGAATGTATTTACTAATTACTTTATTTACCATCTGCCTTTCTTGCCTAGACTCAAGGCAGATGACAAAAGCTAAAAAAAAACCCTATACCAAAAATGCAGTAGGATCAACATAATACAAAGCTAACACTAAATACTATGAAAACAATCTAGAAATATCCCACAGACATAAGAACCCCTGCAGTGTTTCCTTTATGAAAATGCCCTCTTGAACGGTTCTATTTTGTACATTTTACGGAATGAGGGAAGGGTGGGAGCCTTGCTGAACAATTCAGAAAGGCAGTTCCACCAGGTGAGAGCCACAGAAAAGAAAACATGGGTGGGGGCTATGGTCACCAGCTGCTAGGTGGGATGAAACCAACATGTGCCGTGAATAACTAACTATACAAACATTTCCTAACCTGTGCACTATACAATAAATAATAATGAACAACAATATATCAAAATGGATTCTTTAGTGTTTTTCAGTGCAAAATAAGGAATTCATGAAGTGCAATAGTGTCCAAAAGTGCAAAGAATATTTCCAGCTCAAACAGAACTAAGCTGCAAGAGACAAATTACATGAGGAGGAGCATGTGAAGAGAGTCGCAATGTTAGCCGGGAAGCTGAGTTTTAAAAGAGATCGGAAGGCTTTGTCAATTTCCCCTCTCTACAGAGCCAGGGAGATCCTTGCTCAGAAGGTTTATTTCCTCTTTGCCTCTTAGAAGGGGAGGTGAAACTGACAGAGCCTTCTGGCGGCAAAGAGGAAATTAACAAACCCTCCAAGCAGAGATCTCCATGCTCCTCCTCGTGTAATTTGTCTCTTGTAGCTTGGTTCACAGTTACAGAGGCTCCCAATCTCATATTAAGTTGTTATGTATAAAGCTCCACAGTTGATAATGATGTAACCATCGTTTACATTCAGCTGGCAGCTGGTTGAATGTAACTGACATACGAAGTACATGACAAGAATTACTGATGGCTTGCTTGGCAAATTCCTTGAAAAAGGCATCGACTGAAACAGGCTTGCGAGCTAACTGCCTGTAGGACCACAGAGCTGCCCTGCATTCTTTATTAGTGGGGGGCTACATGAGTAATCTGCCCCATGTAGGAATGGTGGCAAATCTCGTGCACCAACTCACGCCTCCACCCCTCTCTTCCCCTTATGGTTGACAGGGAAGCGTTTGTTTTTATGCCCCTAAATCTGGCTTTTATCATTATACTGTTTTATCACTGTGTTTTTATCTGTATGTTGTGATCCGCCCTAAGCCCATTTGTGGGGAGGGCGGACTATAAATCTTATCATCATCATCATCATCATCATCATCACCATCATCAAATAATAATAATAATAATAATAATAATAATAATAATAATAATAATAATAATAATTCAAGTTACAGCTTTTCTCCAGAGCTACATTTGTCTCCCATTCTCGATGTTTGTGAACTTTAATTTTGGTGGACTTTATATCCAAGTATATACTGACTTAAGTCCAGATGGATAAGCTTAATTTTGGTTACAGTGTTTGAGCCGGAAATGTTCCCTGAAGGAGAAGTGAAATTGTCAGAGCCTTCAGGGAGGCAAAAATGAAATTAACAAACTCTCTAAGGAGTGATCTCTCCCGGCTCTGTCTTTTTAAACTACACTTGTGTAGAAAAGTGAAATTTTTTTTTAAACTATGTTTTCTGGCTAACATTGTTTCTCCCTACACTTGAGTGTTCGCTATATGATGTCTCGGGTAGAAAGACTCTTAAGCACTGGTTAAAATCTTGCAGTAGGAACTGAAGGTGAGACTCAAGCTGGGACACTCCCTGGATGGTGAGGGCAGGCCAGGGGGCCAAGACAGAGCTCACTTACGGTTGTTTACATAGTCTGATTTTGTGCACTCCCCTTCCACAATTGAAATGTCATCAATGGCGATGTCTCCTTCCATCCCTCGGCCACGGATTCCTTCAAAAACTACCTGTAAGGAAACAAGAGGCTCTGAAGCTGGAAAACGCAACTCAGGATCCGGTGGAAAGAGCTGCCTCTTCTTTACACCCAACCGATGTAAATTCGAACCACCTTCCGCACAAACTCAAAAGACAAATGTTGGCCTGGTTTTAAGAGGGACAAATGCAAACCCTCCTCTCTTAGTTTGGTGGATATTTTGGCCTTGACAAACATCAATAGCACTCATGCGCAGGGTAGTTGTCAGAATAAAACGGAGGAGAGGAGAAGGAAGTAAGCCACTTTGGGTTCCCACTGGGGAGAAAGGGGAGGAAACTAATGAAGCAAATGAATAAATAGTAAAATAAATGACTGCTGTTGCTGCTTTGATACTGGCCTTTCTTTCTCTCATTTTTGTGTTTTTTACTGCTGTAAAACTGCTGTAGTATAGTGGTTAAATGGCAGGGCTGCAAATCAGCATTCTGGTAGTTTGATTTCTACTACTGCCATGAGCTCAGCAGGTGGCCTTGGGCAAGGCACTCCTCTCAGCCCCAGCTCCCCAGTTGTACTGTTGAAATAATGATAACACTGACTTTCCAGGCATATATTGCTGTAGTAGAGAGTGCTGTTCGACTCCCACTCCTGCCATGAGCTCTGCAGGCGGCCTTGGGTAAGCCACTCCTCTCAGCCCAGCTCCCCAGCTGTATTGTGGGGATAATAACAACACTGACTTTGTTCACCGCTCTGAGTGAGCACTAATCCCTTCAAAAGGGTGGTATATAAGCACATGGTTACAATTATTATTTTACAAATGTCAGGAGACTGCTAATTAGAGATGGGCACGAACAGCAATACGAACAAAAAGAAGCCATGAACAGCCCAATCTGCTGTTCGAGAACAGGTGGTTCGAACAGGTGGTCATTGCAAGCCTCGTTCGTTGCTGTTCGTCTTGCTGTTCGTCAAGCCAGACAGTCTGGCACCTGCATGACCGTTGCCAGGTCTGCCTTTTTTCATCTTCGACAGGCCAGTCCAGGCAACTGGCGCCCTATTTTTTGCCCCGGGACCTGGCCACAGTAAGCCATGCAACGGTCACCTCCAGGCTAAACTACTGCAACTCACCCTACGCTAGGTTGCCCTTGGGCCTGACCCGGAAGTTACAGCTGGTCCAGAATGCAGTGGCATGCGTCCTTACCAGAATGCCAATCCGAGCGCAGATTCATCCTGTGCTGTGCCAGCTGCACTGGCTCCCAGTGGAGTTCCAGTTCAAGGTGTTAACCTTGGTGTTTAAAGCCCTTCATGGACTAGGACCTGCATACCTGCGGGACCGCCTCTTCCATTACGTTCCCTGCAGGGTATTGCGCTCTGCAGGCAAGCAATTCCTGGTGGTCCCCAGCCCAAAGGACATCCGTCTGGCCTGGTGGAACGCTCTCCCACTGGAGATCCAGGCCTGGTGGAACACCCGGCCTGGTGGAACGCTCTCCCACTGGAGATCCGGGCCCTGCGGGACCTGTTACAGTTTCACAGGGCTTGTAAAACGGAGATGTTCCGCCGGGCCTTTGGCTGAGTGCCAGCGAGTGTCCTCCTTCTTCCATCTAAGACCACCACTTCTTCTGGGGCTGCCCTTGGCCATCTGCTATGCCCATATACGGACTCCCAATATTTGTTTAAATAGCCTACTCCTGGACTATTTTAATGATTTTTTAAACATTATTATTGATTTTATGTTTTTGTGATTTTAATGTATCTTTTAATGTTGTTAGCCACCCTGAGCCCATCTGTGGGGAGGGCAGGGTATAAATCCAGGGCTGCTGCCAGACTCTGGGCCAAGCTATTATTTATTACTGGTATCTTTCCTGCTGCCTGCTCAGGTAAGGTTTCTGGGAGTGGTGCGGTAGGGATCTACCCTTTCAAGTTCCAGGGCTGCTGCCAGGCTCTGGGCAAGCTATTATTTATTACTGGTACCTTTCCTGCTGCCTGCTCAGGTAAGGTTTCTGGAAGTGGTGCAGTAGGGATCTACCCCTTCAAGTTCCAGGACTGCTGCCAGGCTCTGGGGCCAAGCTATTATGTATTATTGGTACCTTTCCTGCTGCCTGCTCAGGTAAGGTTTCTGGGAGTGGTGCAGTAGAGTTCTTGACTTGGATGATGGTTGGAGCAGAGCCTGCTGGCCCTCACAAACAGCCGACCATGAACATGTTCATGAACAGGGCCATGTTTGTGGATGGCAACGAACAACCAACATCATGTTCTTTTTTTGTTTCTGTTCGTGCCCATCTCTACTGTTAATACGTCGTCCTCAGGACAAGCTGACTGGGCTTGTTTGCACATCTCAGCCTGTGGAATTCACTTTTAACAAGTGACTTTCTCTATTTGTTCCATCTGAGCAGGATCAATAGAAGCAAAGGTCAGCGGCTACAAAGTGAATTGCCTTAATGAACTAAAATGCTCATGGTACCCCCAGAGTGGTGTGTTTTGCATACCAAGAAGGGGAAAAAAGAGTTATTCAAGCAAAGCCCTGCATCAGCATTCTGTACCGAGAAGGGTGGAAATCTGCACCCTACATTCTTTTGGACAATTATTCTACTAGGTGTGGGGTGGGACGGAGGAAACTTGGCTCCAGCTGTTGCCCTGCTGCTTCACTGCCTCCAGTACCTTGGAAAAAGAAGGAGGCAAATGGCTCTTCCATAACACAGAACAGGATGTGGAACAATCCTCTTCATAGTGGGTGATGGCGTTACATCACTTCTGGGGAAAAACAGGGAGTGATGTCGCACCATTTTAGGAATAGCTTGAAACTATGGTAAAATCATAGCATTTCCAGCCACACCTAGAGCATTGTGATGTCACTTCCGGGATTCCCCAGCAAGTGATGCAATGCCACTGCTCAATGGTGCTCCCCCCCCCTTTCCATCAGTCACAGAAGTGCTGGTCGGCAACAGGGCTTGGGGCAGGAAAATAGCAAGCCTAGCACGGAGTTGAGTGACGTATGGAGGGGCCATCAAATCCTCTCCATTAGGGATGCCAAAAAAATTGTGCTGAATTTAGTTGGTCTGACTTGTGTTCAAATGAGACAACCAAACATGAGCCAGTCGCCCGATTGGCAGGAAACAACTTGAATGCCTGCCAAACAGGTTTGCATTTTTTGGGTCAAAACTGTGTATGTGTAAAGGATTGCTGACCCAATCAGCAATCAAGCAGAGGAGTGGGGAATCAAACCCGGCTCTCCAGATTAGAGTCCTGCTGCTTTTAACCACTAGACCAAACTGTTAGAATCATAGGGTTGGAAGGGATCTCCAGGGTCATCTAGTCCAACACCCCTGCACAATGCAGGAAATTCACAAATACTCCCCCCCACCTAGAGCGTTACATCACTTCTGGGGAAAAACAGGGAGTGATGTCGCACCATTTTAGGAATAGCTTGAAACTATGGTAAAATCATAGCATTTCCAGCCACACCTAGAGCATTGTGATGTCACTTCCGAGATTCCCCTGAAAGTGATGCAACACCACTGCTCAATGGTGCTTCCCCCCCACCCTTTCCATCAGTCACAGAAGTACTGGTCGGCAACAGGGCTTGGGGCAGGAAAATAGCAAGCCTAGCACGGAGTTGAGTGACATATCTGTTTCTGGCCATCTGTTTCTGGTCAGATAGCTATCTGGCCTCTACTTAAAAACCTCCAAAGAAGGAGAACCCACCACCTCCCGAGGTAGTTCCACTTGGAGTGATTTACAAAGTGTGTTGTTATTATTCTCACAACAATCACCCTGTGAGGTGGGTGGGGCTGAGAGAGCTCTGAGAGAGCTGTGACTGACCCAAGGTCACCCAGCTGGCTTCAAGCGGAGGAGTGCGGAATCAAACCCAGCTCTCCAGATTAGAGTCCCACACTCTTAACCACTACACCAAACTGGCTTTCAATTGCTCTTATGCTACTGTGATCTAAAGTCCTAGTGACATTTGCCATGATTGCTGAAGCCCACTCTTCCATTTCAAATACAAGTCTTTCGCCTCTTCTGTTGTGGAGTTATAAGGGGAAATGCTGTAACAGAAATGGCCAGAAACAGATTTAACAACAACAACAAAAAAAGATGGGACTTCAGCAACTGTGGTAATACACTGCTAAAACATTTGATCTCAATAGCATTAATAAGAATGACTGATTTTTTTTTTTTTAAAAAAACATTCTGTTAACTTTCTGGTACCATGGCATGGCAGGAAGCAGGGTAGATACGGCTTCAGGGAAAGCCAATGGGACTAGACTGTAGCGTTAGGTAGGAATAGAGTCATTGAAAAATCAGCTTCTTGTTAATGACGGGTGAACAGGATGTCAGTTAAACTGTTGGGTGTTCCCCTACTTTCTACTCCCTTTTTGTTCCAGACACCTACCAAGGCATCAGAAGAACTTGTGGCTATATTTGGAGGGAAATGATTAGAAGAAAATTCTACTGAATTGTCAGAAAACCAGAGACGACCTGAGCTATTTTCATCTGGGAGATGCCGATCCAATTAGGAATCCCTCAGTCTAAAACTCACCCAACCTTTCCAACTCAACAGACTTCACAAAAACTTCACCATATCCAAATCCCTGCTCCAAACAAAACACACCATCCAGGGCTTGACCTGCCATGGGGGTAGGATGCAAGTTAGATTGAGATGGGCTGATGGTAACCAGGAATCCACCTCCAATAATGCAGTTATTTCGGTTTAACATTCATTTCAAAGGGCTCGGGGGCAATAACCCTGCGTATGGACCCACAACTAGAGATGGGCACGAACAGCAATACGAACAAAAAAGAGCCACAAACAGTCTAATCTGCTGTTCACGAACAAGCTGTTCACGAGGCCCCAGTCTAAACGAACAGAGGGTCCTTTCAAGCCTCGTTCGTTGCTGTTTGTCAAGCCAGACAGTCTGACACCTGCAATCAGTTCCCTTGGCAACTTATGCAGGGATTGTCTGAACTCTGTCTGAACTCTTGCTGTTGCCCTGGAAACACCAATCTAAGCCCAATTTAGCTTGATAGGCAGGTCTTCCTTTCAAGTGTGGAGCTCCAAATTTGTTACAAGGGAGCAAAGACTAGGGAGGAGGGGGGTCCCAGCTCTGACTTTGCAGACAGTGGAGAGGGAGAGACAGTTGCTGTTGGCATTTTGATAGAGAGAGTGCATTGGAGCTTGAATTTTTTTGTGTGTGTGTGGTGCGGTAGGGATCTACCCGTTCAAGTTCCAGGGCTGCTGCCATGCTCTGGGGCCAAGGTATTATTTATTATTGGTACCTTTTCTGGTGCCTGCTCAGGTCAGGTTTCTGGGAGTGGTGTGGTAGGGATCTACCCCTTCAAGTTCCAGGGCTGCTGCCAGGCTCTGGGGCCAAGCTATTATTTATTATTGGTACCTTTCCTGCTGCCTGCTCAGGTCAGGTTTCTGGGAGTGGTGCAGTAGGGATCTTGACCAAACTTGGATGATGGCTGGAGAAGAGCCTGCTGGCCTCCACGAACAGCCAACCACAAACATGTTCATAAACAGGGCCATGTTCGTGGTTGTTCATGAGTCCCTGTTCGTGGATGGCAACAAACAACGAACATCATGATCGGGTTTTTTTTCTGTTCATGCTCATCTCTACCCACAACACCAACTCTGAGATCAGCTTAGGTAGTGAAACTGTGGGGCATGGGAGAGGGAGGAAGTACATCCTAAAAGGAAATTCAGCAGGGTGGACACTCCCCCATTTAGAAGCATTCGAGAACCACTGCTCTCTTCATCAAATGCATCGTCAGCTTATTGTAGCATAAGCTTTTGAGAACCACAGTTCTCTTCATCAGATACATCTGACAAAGAGAGCAGTGGTTCTCAAAAGCTTATGCTACAGATGCATCTGATGAAGAGAGCGGTGGTTCTCAAAAGCTTATGCTACAATAAAATTCATTAGTCTTAAAGGTGCTACTGGACTCTTTACTATATTGCGACTACAGACTAACACGGCTAACTCCTCTGGATCTATTTATATGCAAAATATGTAGAATCATAGAATCATAGGGTTGGAAGGCACCTCCAGGGACCTCCAATGCAGGAAATTCTCAGCTACCTCCCCCCCTCCGCCCACACACCCAGTGACCCTTACTGCATGCCCTGAAGATGGTAAAACACCTCCAGGATCTCTAGCCAAACTGGCCTGGGGAAAATTGCTGACTGACCCCAAGGTGGCGATTGGCCTTACCCTGGGCATGTAAGAAGGGGCCACGAGAACTAAGCCCTGATGCAACCCTTCCTGCCCTCCCTCTCATGATCTGCCTGGGTTCACAGAATCAGCAGTGCTGTCAGATAGCTATCTGGCCTCTACTTAAAAACCTCCAAAGAAGGAGAACCCACCACCTCCCGAGGTAGTTCCACTTAGAGTGATTTACAAAGTGTGCTGTTATTATCCTTACAACAATCATCTTGTGAGGTGGAGAGCTCTGAGAGAGCTGTGACTGACCCAAGGTCACCCAGCTGGCTTCAAGCGGAGGAGTGCGGAATCAAACCCAGCTCTCCAGATTAGAGTCCCACGCTCTTAACCACTACACCAAACTGGCTTTCAATTGCTCTTATGCTACTGTGGTCTAAAGTCCTAGTGATGTTTGCCATGATTGCTGAAGCCCACTCTTCCATTTCAAATACAAGTCTCTCGCCTCTTCTGTTGTGGAGTTATAAGGGGAAATGCTGTAACAGAAATGGCCAGAAACAGATTTAACAACAACAACAAAAAAAGATGGGACTTCAGCAACTGTGGTAATACACTGCTAAAACATTTGATCTCAATAGCATTAATAAGAATGACTGATTTTTTTTTTAAAAAAAACATTCTGTTAACTTTCTGGTACCATGGCATGGCAGGAAGCAGGGTAGATACGGCTTCAGGGAAAGCCAATGGGACTAGACTGTAGCGTTAGGTAGGAATAGAGTCATTGAAAAATCAGCTTCTTGTTAATGACCGGTGAACAGGATGTCAGTTAAACTGGTGGGTGTTCCCCTACTTTCTACTCCCTTTTTGTTCCAGACACCTACCAAGGCATCAGAAGAACTTGTGGCTATATTTGGAGGGAAATGATTAGAAGAAAATTCTACTGAATTGTCAGAAAACCAGAGACGACCTGAGCTATTTTCATCTGGGAGATGCCGATCCAATTAGGAATCCCTCAGTCTAAAACTCACCCAACCTTTCCAACTCAACAGACTTCACAAAAACTTCACCATATCCAAATCCCTGCTCCAAACAAAACACACCATCCAGGGCTTGACCTGCCATGGGGGTAGGATGCAAGTTAGATTGAGATGGGCTGATGGTAACCAGGAATCCACCTCCAATAATGCAGTTATTTCGGTTTAACATTCATTTCAAAGGGCTCGGGGGCAATAACCCTGCGTATGGACCCACAACTAGAGATGGGCACGAACAGCAATACGAACAAAAAAGAGCCACAAACAGTCTAATCTGCTGTTCACGAACAAGCTGTTCACGAGGCCCCAGTCTAAACGAACAGAGGGTCCTTTCAAGCCTCGTTCGTTGCTGTTTGTCAAGCCAGACAGTCTGACACCTGCAATCAGTTCCCTTGGCAACTTATGCAGGGATTGTCTGAACTCTGTCTGAACTCTTGCTGTTGCCCTGGAAACACCAATCTAAGCCCAATTTAGCTTGATAGGCAGGTCTTCCTTTCAAGTGTGGAGCTCCAAATTTGTTACAAGGGAGCAAAGACTAGGGAGGAGGGGGGTCCCAGCTCTGACTTTGCAGACAGTGGAGAGGGAGAGACAGTTGCTGTTGGCATTTTGATAGAGAGAGTGCATTGGAGCTTGAATTTTTTTGTGTGTGTGTGGTGCGGTAGGGATCTACCCGTTCAAGTTCCAGGGCTGCTGCCATGCTCTGGGGCCAAGGTATTATTTATTATTGGTACCTTTTCTGGTGCCTGCTCAGGTCAGGTTTCTGGGAGTGGTGTGGTAGGGATCTACCCCTTCAAGTTCCAGGGCTGCTGCCAGGCTCTGGGGCCAAGCTATTATTTATTATTGGTACCTTTCCTGCTGCCTGCTCAGGTCAGGTTTCTGGGAGTGGTGCAGTAGGGATCTTGACCAAACTTGGATGATGGCTGGAGAAGAGCCTGCTGGCCTCCACGAACAGCCAACCACAAACATGTTCATAAACAGGGCCATGTTCGTGGTTGTTCATGAGTCCCTGTTCGTGGATGGCAACAAACAACGAACATCATGATCGGGTTTTTTTTCTGTTCATGCTCATCTCTACCCACAACACCAACTCTGAGATCAGCTTAGGTAGTGAAACTGTGGGGCATGGGAGAGGGAGGAAGTACATCCTAAAAGGAAATTCAGCAGGGTGGACACTCCCCCATTTAGAAGCATTCGAGAACCACTGCTCTCTTCATCAAATGCATCGTCAGCTTATTGTAGCATAAGCTTTTGAGAACCACAGTTCTCTTCATCAGATACATCTGACAAAGAGAGCAGTGGTTCTCGAAAGCTTATGCTACAGATGCATCTGATGAAGAGAGCGGTGGTTCTCAAAAGCTTATGCTACAATAAAATTCATTAGTCTTAAAGGTGCTACTGGACTCTTTACTATATTGCGACTACAGACTAACACGGCTAACTCCTCTGGATCTATTTATATGCAAAATATGTAGAATCATAGAATCATAGGGTTGGAAGGCACCTCCAGGGACCTCCAATGCAGGAAATTCTCAGCTACCTCCCCCCCTCCGCCCACACACCCAGTGACCCTTACTGCATGCCCTGAAGATGGTAAAACACCTCCAGGATCTCTAGCCAAACTGGCCTGGGGAAAATTGCTGACTGACCCCAAGGTGGCGATTGGCCTTACCCTGGGCATGTAAGAAGGGGCCACGAGAACTAAGCCCTGATGCAACCCTTCCTGCCCTCCCTCTCATGATCTGCCTGGGTTCACAGAATCAGCAGTGCTGTCAGATAGCTATCTGGCCTCTACTTAAAAACCTCCAAAGAAGGAGAACCCACCACCTCCCGAGGTAGTTCCACTTAGAGTGATTTACAAAGTGTGCTGTTATTATCCTTACAACAATCATCTTGTGAGGTGGAGAGCTCTGAGAGAGCTGTGACTGACCCAAGGTCACCCAGCTGGCTTCAAGCGGAGGAGTGCGGAATCAAACCCAGCTCTCCAGATTAGAGTCCCACGCTCTTAACCACTACACCAAACTGGCTTTCAATTGCTCTTATGCTACTGTGATCTAAAGTCCTAGTGATGTTTGCCATGATTGCTGAAGCCCACTCTTCCATTTCAAATACAAGTCTCTCGCCTCTTCTGTTGTGGAGTTATAAGGGGAAATGCTGTAACAGAAATGGCCAGAAACAGATTTAACAACAACAACAAAAAAAGATGGGACTTCAGCAACTGTGGTAATACACTGCTAAAACATTTGATCTCAATAGCATTAATAAGAATGACTGATTTTTTTTTTAAAAAAAACATTCTGTTAACTTTCTGGTACCATGGCATGGCAGGAAGCAGGGTAGATACGGCTTCAGGGAAAGCCAATGGGACTAGACTGTAGCGTTAGGTAGGAATAGAGTCATTGAAAAATCAGCTTCTTGTTAATGACCGGTGAACAGGATGTCAGTTAAACTGGTGGGTGTTCCCCTACTTTCTACTCCCTTTTTGTTCCAGACACCTACCAAGGCATCAGAAGAACTTGTGGCTATATTTGGAGGGAAATGATTAGAAGAAAATTCTACTGAATTGTCAGAAAACCAGAGACGACCTGAGCTATTTTCATCTGGGAGATGCCGATCCAATTAGGAATCCCTCAGTCTAAAACTCACCCAACCTTTCCAACTCAACAGACTTCACAAAAATTTCACCATATCCAAATCCCTGCTCCAAACAAAACACACCATCCAGGGCTTGACCTGCCATGGGGGTAGGATGCAAGTTAGATTGAGATGGGCTGATGGTAACCAGGAATCCACCTCCAATAATGCAGTTATTTCGGTTTAACATTCATTTCAAAGGGCTCGGGGGCAATAACCCTGCGTATGGACCCACAACTAGAGATGGGCACGAACAGCAATACGAACAAAAAAGAGCCACAAACAGTCTAATCTGCTGTTCACGAACAAGCTGTTCACGAGGCCCCAGTCTAAACGAACAGAGGGTCCTTTCAAGCCTCGTTCGTTGCTGTTTGTCAAGCCAGACAGTCTGACACCTGCAATCAGTTCCCTTGGCAACTTATGCAGGGATTGTCTGAACTCTGTCTGAACTCTTGCTGTTGCCCTGGAAACACCAATCTAAGCCCAATTTAGCTTGATAGGCAGGTCTTCCTTTCAAGTGTGGAGCTCCAAATTTGTTACAAGGGAGCAAAGACTAGGGAGGAGGGGGGTCCCAGCTCTGACTTTGCAGACAGTGGAGAGGGAGAGACAGTTGCTGTTGGCATTTTGATAGAGAGAGTGCATTGGAGCTTGAATTTTTTTGTGTGTGTGTGGTGCGGTAGGGATCTACCCGTTCAAGTTCCAGGGCTGCTGCCATGCTCTGGGGCCAAGGTATTATTTATTATTGGTACCTTTTCTGGTGCCTGCTCAGGTCAGGTTTCTGGGAGTGGTGTGGTAGGGATCTACCCCTTCAAGTTCCAGGGCTGCTGCCAGGCTCTGGGGCCAAGCTATTATTTATTATTGGTACCTTTCCTGCTGCCTGCTCAGGTCAGGTTTCTGGGAGTGGTGCAGTAGGGATCTTGACCAAACTTGGATGATGGCTGGAGAAGAGCCTGCTGGCCTCCACGAACAGCCAACCACAAACATGTTCATAAACAGGGCCATGTTCGTGGTTGTTCATGAGTCCCTGTTCGTGGATGGCAACAAACAACGAACATCATGATCGGGTTTTTTTTCTGTTCATGCTCATCTCTACCCACAACACCAACTCTGAGATCAGCTTAGGTAGTGAAACTGTGGGGCATGGGAGAGGGAGGAAGTACATCCTAAAAGGAAATTCAGCAGGGTGGACACTCCCCCATTTAGAAGCATTCGAGAACCACTGCTCTCTTCATCAAATGCATCGTCAGCTTATTGTAGCATAAGCTTTTGAGAACCACAGTTCTCTTCATCAGATACATCTGACAAAGAGAGCAGTGGTTCTCGAAAGCTTATGCTACAGATGCATCTGATGAAGAGAGCGGTGGTTCTCAAAAGCTTATGCTACAATAAAATTCATTAGTCTTAAAGGTGCTACTGGACTCTTTACTATATTGCGACTACAGACTAACACGGCTAACTCCTCTGGATCTATTTATATGCAAAATATGTAGAATCATAGAATCATAGGGTTGGAAGGCACCTCCAGGGACCTCCAATGCAGGAAATTCTCAGCTACCTCCCCCCCTCCGCCCACACACCCAGTGACCCTTACTGCATGCCCTGAAGATGGTAAAACACCTCCAGGATCTCTAGCCAAACTGGCCTGGGGAAAATTGCTGACTGACCCCAAGGTGGCGATTGGCCTTACCCTGGGCATGTAAGAAGGGGCCACGAGAACTAAGCCCTGATGCAACCCTTCCTGCCCTCCCTCTCATGATCTGCCTGGGTTCACAGAATCAGCAGTGCTGTCAGATAGCTATCTGGCCTCTACTTAAAAACCTCCAAAGAAGGAGAACCCACCACCTCCCGAGGTAGTTCCACTTAGAGTGATTTACAAAGTGTGCTGTTATTATCCTTACAACAATCATCTTGTGAGGTGGAGAGCTCTGAGAGAGCTGTGACTGACCCAAGGTCACCCAGCTGGCTTCAAGCGGAGGAGTGCGGAATCAAACCCAGCTCTCCAGATTAGAGTCCCACGCTCTTAACCACTACACCAAACTGGCTTTCAATTGCTCTTATGCTACTGTGATCTAAAGTCCTAGTGATGTTTGCCATGATTGCTGAAGCCCACTCTTCCATTTCAAATACAAGTCTCTCGCCTCTTCTGTTGTGGAGTTATAAGGGGAAATGCTGTAACAGAAATGGCCAGAAACAGATTTAACAACAACAACAAAAAAAGATGGGACTTCAGCAACTGTGGTAATACACTGCTAAAACATTTGATCTCAATAGCATTAATAAGAATGACTGATTTTTTTTTTTAAAAAAAACATTCTGTTAACTTTCTGGTACCATGGCATGGCAGGAAGCAGGGTAGATACGGCTTCAGGGAAAGCCAATGGGACTAGACTGTAGCGTTAGGTAGGAATAGAGTCATTGAAAAATCAGCTTCTTGTTAATGACCGGTGAACAGGATGTCAGTTAAACTGGTGGGTGTTCCCCTACTTTCTACTCCCTTTTTGTTCCAGACACCTACCAAGGCATCAGAAGAACTTGTGGCTATATTTGGAGGGAAATGATTAGAAGAAAATTCTACTGAATTGTCAGAAAACCAGAGACGACCTGAGCTATTTTTATCTGGGAGATGCCGATCCAATTAGGAATCCCTCAGTCTAAAACTCACCCAACCTTTCCAACTCAACAGACTTCACAAAAATTTCACCATATCCAAATCCCTGCTCCAAACAAAACACACCATCCAGGGCTTGACCTGCCATGGGGGTAGGATGCAAGTTAGATTGAGATGGGCTGATGGTAACCAGGAATCCACCTCCAATAATGCAGTTATTTCGGTTTAACATTCATTTCAAAGGGCTCGGGGGCAATAACCCTGCGTATGGACCCACAACTAGAGATGGGCACGAACAGCAATACGAACAAAAAAGAGCCACAAACAGTCTAATCTGCTGTTCGCGAACAAGCTGTTCATGAGGCCCCAGTCTAAACGAACAGAGGGTCCTTTCAGTTCCCTTGGCAACTTAGGCAGGGATTGTCTGAACTCTGTCTGAACTCTTGCTGTTGCCCTGGAAACCCCAATCTAAGCCCAATTTAGCTTGATAGGCAGGTCTTCCTTTCTAGTGTGGAGCTCCAAATTTGTTACAAGGGAGCAAAGACTAGGGAGGAGGGGGGTCCCAGCTCTGACTTTGCAGACAGTGGAGAGGGAGAGAGTTGCTGTTGGCATTTTGATAGAGAGAGTGCATTGGAGCTTGAATTTTTTTGTGTGTGTGTGGTGTGGTAGGGATCTACCCGTTCAAGTTCCAGGGCTGCTGCCATGCTCTGGGGCCAAGGTATTATTTATTATTGGTACCTTTTCTGGTGCCTGCTCAGGTCAGGTTTCTGGGAGTGGTGTGGTAGGGATCTACCCCTTCAAGTTCCAGGGCTGCTGCCACGCTCTGGGGCCAAGGTATTATTTATTATTGGTACCTTTTCTGGTGCCTGCTCAGGTCAGGTTTCTGGGAGTGGTGTGGTAGGGATCTACCCCTTCAAGTTCCAGGGCTGCTGCCAGACTCTGGGGCCAAGCTATTATTTATTATTGGTACCTTTCCTGCTGCCTGCTCAGGTCAGGTTTCTGGGAGTGGTGCAGTAGGGATCTTGACCAAACTTGGATGATGGCTGGAGAAGAGCCTGCTGGCCTCCACGAACAGCCAACCACAAACATGTTCATAAACAGGGCCATGTTCGTGGTTGTTCATGAGTCCCTGTTCGTGGATGGCAACAAACAACGAACATCATGATCGGGTTTTTTTTCTGTTCATGCTCATCTCTACCCACAACACCAACTCTGAGATCAGCTTAGGTAGTGAAACTGTGGGGCATGGGAGAGGGAGGAAGTACATCCTAAAAGGAAATTCAGCAGGGTGGACACTCCCCCATTTAGAAGCATTTGAGAACCACTGCTCCCTTCATCAAATGCATCGTCAGCTTATTGTAGCATAAGCTTTTGAGAACCACAGTTCTCTTCATCAGATGCATCTGACAAAGAGAGCAGTGGTTCTCGAAAGCTTGTGCTACAGATGCATCTGATGAAGAGAGTGGTGGTTCTCAAAAGCTTATGCTACAATAAAATTCATTAGTCTTAAAGGTGCTACTGGACTCTTTACTATATTGCGATTACAGACTAACACGGCTAACTCCTCTGGATCTATTTATATGCAAAATACGTAGAATCATAGAATCATAGGGTTGGAAGTTACCTCCAGGGACCTCCAATGCAGGAAATTCTCAGCTACCTCCCCCCCTCCGCCCACACACCCAGTGACCCCTACTCCATGCCCAGAAGATGGCAAAACACTGTCAGGATCTCTAGCCAAACTGGCCTGGGGAAAATTGCTTCTTGACCCCAAGGTGGCGATTGGCCTTCCCCTGGGCATGTAAGAAGGGGCCACAAGAACTAAGCACTATCATCAAGCATGTGGTCGCAGTCAGGAACTCACGCCTGTAGGACTGAGCTCTCTGTAGGGCCATTTTTAAGCACGCTCATTTTGGGTGAGGAGTGGCAGTCAGGAAGGGAGGCCTGAAAAGGGGACACAGCAAACTTGTCTGGGACTTCAGACATTTTAACAGCGGAGGGGAGATTTCTAGGTGCAGCGAGGAATGCGTGCCTTCTTGCAAAACGCAGGGTTGCATTTAGTAGTAGATTGCCATTCCTCTGGGCAGGTAGAAACAAAAGCAAGAAACCCCACGATATACTGACTAAGATGTAATAAGACACAGTCAAACCTAAGTCCAACAGTAAAGAAGGTCCAAAAAGCACTTATATACCATTGTGATATAAGCGCTTTTTGGACCTTCTTTACTGTTGGACTTATGTTTGATTGTCGGATATGCTCTGTATACTGAATTTGTTATATGCTGCTATTCATGCACTTTAATATTTCCATGTGCAATATGATTACTCTTTGAGGACTAGCACCTTAACTATTTGTGTTCTGTGTTTCCAGTGTGTATATCCTTCACCCATTTGCGGTAGCACTTTAAGAATTTACTCAATTTGGGTACAGAGACTGTATATGACAGACATAGAACTATACATTTCTATATTAGAATATTTTCCACAGAAGGACTCATTGTTTCGCTGGCTTTATTCTCTGTTGACTGTGTCTTATTACATCTTAGTATATCGCGGGTTTTCTTGCTTTTGTTTCTACCAGTTCTCTCCGCGATTCTCTCTCCTGTTGTGCTATTCCTCTGGGCAGGGCATGCATCTTTGCCATGGTAGGAGATGATCTTGTTAGAATTTATTTCCATTTTTGCGGGGCATTTTGCTCTGGGAATTGCTGTAAAGCATTCATAATGCCCCCTTTAGATGAAAAATCCTTAGTGGATGATATGTAGGCCAGGAAAGCATAAAATAAATCCAGAATGCACTTAAGCGTACAAATTAACCTATAAACAGCTTTAATTTCTGTGTCAAAGCAATCACATTTACGGCAGAAAGAGATTCACTCCAATTCTCTCTCCTTAAAATTAACTAGGAGGTTTACGCTCCTTTCCCGTTTAGGCTCTTAAATGCAAAATAAAGTTTGCTGGAGCAGGATCAGCCGAAAAGTAATTTAAAGTCCCAGACGGGCTGACATTTATTTTGCTTTATTTGTTCAGTGTTTCCACAGTCCTAAATTTATTGTATGCTTTCTTTCAAAAGAAAGACAAGGGACTCTCTCTCTCTCTCCTACACACACACACACTCACACAAAATTGCAGAGGAGAACAACCAGGATGATCAGGGGCCCGGAGACCAAGCCCTGCAAGGAAAGACGGAGGGACCTGGGAAGGTTCGGTCTGGAGAAGAGGAGGTTGAGGGCAGACATGGTGGCTCTCTTTAAGTATTGAAAAGGCTGCCACTTAGAGCCTTGCTACAAGTGACATTTTACACGTGAAGGATAAAGGATCATTTTCGCAAGTCTTTCTGGGAACTGAAGTTCCTCTCCCCCACCCCTTTTCCTTCTGTTCCTTCCCCTCGCTGCCTGAAGAGACAGAGAGAGCCTCTGGCAACATCAGCTTTTGCAAATCGTCTTGCTGGGGGGGGGGGGGATGCTCCGGAGAAAGCTGAGAAAGTTGCAGCTGCCTGCCCCAAAGATCGTTGAGAGCAGGCTTGTGACTGGAGGAACGATTTGCAAAAGTTGCTGTTGCCGCAGGCTTTCTCTGTCTCTTCAGGCAGCGAGGGGAAGGAGCAAAAGGAAAAGGGGTGGGGGAGAGGAACTTCAGTTCCCAGAAAGACTTGCGAAAATGATCCTTTATCCTTCGCGTGTAAAATGTCACTTGTAGCAAGGCTCTTAGAGGAGGGAAGGGAGCTGTTCCTGCTGGCAGCAGAGGGCAGGACCCAAAACAAAGGGTTTAAACTACAGGAGGGAAGGTATCGGCTGAATATTATGAAGAACTTCTTCAGGTTAAGAGTAATTCAGCAGTGGAATCTGCTGCCTGAGGATGTGGTGAGTTGCCCTCATTGGCAGGTTTCAAGGAGTGGCTGGATGAATCCTTCTTGGGGATGCTTTAGGCTGTTCCTACATTAGGCAGGGGAATGGAGCCACTTTGGTGTAGTGGTTAAGAGCAGCAGGACTCTAATCTGGAGAGCCAGGTTTGATTCCCCACTCCTCCGCTTGAAGCCAGCTGGCTGACCTGGGGTCAGTCACAGCTCTCTCAGAGCTCTCTCAGCCCCACCCACCTCACAGGGTGGGTGAGTTGTTGTGGGGATAATAATGACATACTTTGTAAGCTGCTCTGAGTAGGTGTCAGTGTTAAGGAAAAATTTCTTAAAGGTACTCTGCATTTAGATTGTTTCCCAATAACTATTACTCGCGAGTAATCAAGACACCCGAAATTGTGATCCATAAAGAATAATGAGTTTTATTGACATAAAACCCAAATGCAGTGCCATGTTCCGACATATGCATAAAGATCAGCCATAGCAGAGAGTCTTATATACTTTCCAAAGTTAATTGTTTACAGAAAAGAGATAAAATTGTTATACAAAACTAGATACAAACAATTCTTCAGCATCAAATTCTTCCGGAGACATGGCACCAATACAGGCCTGATTGACAAGATAGTAAACTCTCTCTGTAATATAAGCATGCTGCGTGTCTGGTGCCACAAAGGAATCTTGCGTGTCTTCCTAAGCTAATCCGAGCTCAATTCTTGAGTACAAAGTCAAAACAAGGGGGATACTGGCCTTGCAATAGGGCTCTCTAACCACAGCCTCAGAATCTGCTTACATAGGAATAACTTTTGCCTTCTGTGCGACAGGTTGCCTCCAATAAATGCTCATACATAGGGCTTTTAGAATAGGGGTCATAGAAATTCCCTAACAGTTAAGTCATCCTGAAGGGCGATATATAAATGGAAAGTTATTATGTTGTTATTATGATGATCTGTAAGTCCCCTTCCAACTCTATGATTCTATGATCTTTTCTTCTTGTGCTATGACACGGAAAGCATTGTGGAATGGAATATTAATAAAATACATATTTCTGCTGTGGCATGGAACATGCCGTGCACACAGCAAACCCCAAGGTCCTGTGCCAATTAAATGACTCCAAAAGCTGCGGCAGAGATAATAGTCGCCCTTCTACGAGGGGACCTCAAGGCAGAAATGGAATCCTTTACTCAGAATCCCCCCTCTGCCGAGATCACTCACTCTTGGGGCCACAAAGGATTCCTGCCCGATTTCTACCTGAAATCAGGGGGCTGCGGGTGGTCGAGGCACCACGCCAGCCAAAAAACAGCACCTTGGATGGTCCAGCTCCCTGGACCACTTCAGACCTCCATAATCCCAAACCGGAAGTCTCCCCCACATGGCAAACCCCAGCACTGAAGCTCTTTCCCCCAACTGTGTACTGGCTAAATCCTGGTTGAATAAAGCAGCCCCCCCCCCCCCCCGCAATCTGTACCATTTCCACCACAGATTGCTGGGACAGGGTATCGATATGCTAATACAAAGGCAAGATGGAAGCAGTTAGGAAAGGGGGGGAGGTGGTATTTCAGGATAGGTTGAAGCTATGCACAGTACCCCCCCCCCCAATGCAATGCCGATGTTTAGTCAAACAAAGAGTTGGGCATGTCAGTTGTCTGGGGAGGGGAGGGGGAGCCGCTCAGCAAATCCCTTTGTAAAAGCACCCAGATCAAGTGGCACAGTCTAACTCATTCTCCTAAAGGATAATCTAATTCCTAGTTAGGGCTAAATTCTAAGGACGCATCAAACCACGTAGCTCACATTCTGCACTGGTTTCCATGTCCAATTCAAAATAACTATGAAGTCCAAAATGATATGGGTCTGGCGTACCTTCCTTCTGCCAGATAGACCTCCAAATTTCTTTAGATCCGGTGGGAAGACCTTGTCCTAGGATCCATCCAGGGCATGCAGCGGGGACTTTGGGGGTGTTGGCTCCCCCTCTCCAAATTATCAACTTAGGGATACTCGACTAGCCATCTCTTTACTTTCATTTTGTGTTGGGTGGAAACTTTACCGCTGCCTGCGGCTGCCTTTTGTTGCAGCTACAATTGTGGCTGAATCGTTCGGATTTTGTACTCTTTGGGAGTTTCCTTTTAGGGCAAGCTTTTACTAGGGGCCAAGCTACACATGACGAATGACACTTGAATGGCAAGTGTATTTCTCCCTGTTCACTTGCCCTCCACTCAATCCACTTGCCGTTCAAGTGTCATTCGTCATGTGTAGCTTGGCCCTGAGATTCACTGGACTTTACAGGGGTTTTTTTAACTAGCAGAAGTTGCTTGGAGAGAGTCAAATGGGTAAATCTGGTAACCGAACAAAACGACAAGGGGGAGTGGGGAATCCAGAACCAGCAGGCACGTCAATGGCCTCCCCTACCCTCCGTGGGTGGCTTATCCTCTCTTACCTGAAACGATGTGTTTGGCTGAATATTCATACGGGCCTGAAACCACTGCTGTCCTTTGTTTCCACTGGAAGACCAGAATGGGCTTTCGAGTCCAGTCTGACTTTTCAACCGGAGGTAAACATTCAAGGTTCCTTTTTTATACAAGAAAGAGCAAAAAAATGCAAAAAAAGATTACAAGCTCACAGGGGAGAGGAAAACGTCAAAGCAGAAATTTCACAATGCAGAATGAAACGGGCTGCCAAGGGTACGTCACACACTTGGGCTCTTACTTTCGTGTAGGCCTTCTTTCCCCCTTTCTTACTGTATTGGGTGGGAGGAATACAGGCTTGAGTCATTCCCTTGTAATTTTCGTGAATTGCTGAAGCGTACAAGAGCTGGAGAAGGGAGGCAGGTGGGTTATGTCCCGTTTCTCCACTCCGCCTCGCGTGAGAGCTGCCTTCTGGCCAAAGAGTGCTCCTCTAATGTAAGAGGCTCTTCCACAAGGTAGTCCTTTCATCACTGTAGGATTTTGCACGCTGCGTAGGTCTCTTTTGTTTTCTCTTTTCACGACCCATCTCTCGGCTTGCTTAAAAACCGAAATAATTACGCATACTTTTTGTTTAAGAAAAAGGAAAAAGAAAGAGAACCCAACGGAACGTTTTTGCAAAGAGCTCTGTGGGGCCATTCCAAAAATTGTGCAAACCTATTTGGTGGGGGTGGGGGGGGGGCTCAAGTAAAAGGGTTTAGCACTTGTTCTGCCTTTGTAACTCTGGATGGATGTATCCCTCTGATCTTGGAGAAGCTTTCAAAGGGCTTACCCAGCGAATGCTCGGCAACGTCTTTCATTTCCACTTCTAATAAGGAACAGAGTTTCCATGCATAGGGGATGCTGCCAGCCAACTTCATTTGATCTCTGCAAAAGCTTAAAAGGACTTTCGATACTGCACTGGGTGGAATCGCGCTTGTAAAATACAAGACGGACTCAGCCCTAAGCCCCTTCCTCAAACTCAGCAGGCATCTTTTGTGCAAGACCCGCAAATTGAGCTCAAGAATCCCCTGCTGGATTCTTCCTAATTTAATGGGCTCTCGAATCCCTTGACGTGGACTAGAGCAGAAAGCTTTGCAATGAGGAATAATCCGTGGCAAGAGAAAAAGGGAGAGGCGGCTGGACAACTGAGCTCCATAATCTGGCGGTTGATAGAGGGATTTCGTGAATGAGTGGCAGGATGTGATTTCAGGAAGACACGGAGGTGGACAGCCCAGGAGCAGCACAGAAAGAAGGCAGGGAGGGTTGTTAGACTAGGCCTGGCCAGTCAGCTAACTTCAGGGGAGAGGAGTGGAAAGCAAGGACTGTTATGGACAGAAACATTTTTATCTCCTTTGGGATGGATCCAAGACTTGCCCAAAGGGAACGAATTTGAGGAAGAGTCCTCCTTCCCCCGCTGCAGCTCCTTGAAAAGCCAAAACTATGGTCTGTTTTTGAAACCAGCATTTGGCTTTAGATGTTCACTTAAACCCAGGTTTGCCTTGGCCAATGCTGGTTGCATTACCGTTGCTGTTTCTCCCGTCTCCCCTGCAGAGAGCCACAGGTTGCACTGTGGCGAAGGAGATGCCAGGGAGCAAGCCAGGATGTTCAGGCAAACATCATGAGAACCTATAGCTGAGAGGTTAAGGGGTCAGATCCAGATCGGACATGCTCTAACTCCCATTATGGTCCCTGCAGGGTGTTGCGCTCTGCAGACAAGCAACTCCTGGTGGTCCCCAGCCTGAAGGACATCCGTCTGGCCTTGACCTGGGCCAGGGCTTTTTCTGCCCTGGCTCCGGCCTGGAGGAATGCTCTCCTGCTGGAGATCTTGGCCCCGCGGGACCTGCTACAGTTCCACAGGGACTGTAAAGCAGAGATGTTCTGCCAGGCCTTTGGCCGAGGACCAGCAGGTGTCCTCCCTCCTTTCCACCTAAGACCACTACTTCTGTGACTTCCCTCAGCCATGTGTTATGCCCGTATGCTATGGCCTATATGTGGACTTCCATATTTTATGTGGACTCTCCTGTATTTTATGGATGCTGTGAGCTGCCCTGAGCCCATTTGTGGGGAGGGTGGGGTATAAAATAGATAGATAGATAGATAGATAGATAGATAGATAGATAGATAGATAGATAGATAGATAGATAGATAGATAGATAGATAGATAGATAGATAGATAGATAGATAGATAGATAGATAGATAACCACCGTTAGTAGAGTAGCCTGTGTCTGGACGAACATGCCAATCACTGTTACTTTAATTAAGCCATGTTTCTACACGGCATCTAAACCAAGCCAGACTGAGAGAATATGAAATAGCATGCCATGAGAACATGCAATAACATCTTGCGTTCTGCATAACCTTCGATCTCATGTTAATGGTGGGTGAACGGCCTCCTCTCACCTATATGCTGTCCATACATATTGTAGTAGAAGCTGAAGCAATACGCAGTATTGGTGGGCCCGTAGGGGTTTTTGGGGGGGATGCTGAAAACTGGACTAACAAGTCTGGCCTTGTCTCCTTCCTTCCTGGGGCTGGAGGCTTCAATGTACATGTAGAATCCTGGGAGGAAAGAAAGAAACAAGGTTAAGACCTGAGATGCCACACCGAGGAGGAAAGAGCATCTCTCTTTTCTCGTTGGGGCTGGGGGTGGCTAGTGGTACAAGCCTCTGCAAACTTCCCTGCGAGTAAGTCCCACTTTTGCAGACCCTGGGCTGAAATAGATCGAGGTTGAACAAAAGAAGCGGGCCTGATCATTTCAATCAGTGTTCATATTTGCAAACTTTGTTTTTCTCATCTCACTGTTCCATCCACGGAGACAGACAAATTACAATAGTTGGATGGATGCCTAGAATAATTTCAACAACTTGTTCTGCAAAAGTACAAAGTTCTATTGCATTTATTTCATGACAAAGGTCTTCTATGGCTCAGAGAGGCACTCACGATACACCAGAGGAAATGGCAAATTGCAGGATTTTGGTATGGTCATATGGGTTCCATGTACTTGAGCCTATATAAGAGAGCCATACCCAAAGTCTGAATCTGTCAGATATGGGTTGTGTGAGACTATCTAATCTTTCTAACAGTCTTTTGGTGTCACACCTCTGAAGATGCCAGCCACAGCTGCTGGTGAAACGTCAGGAACTACAACGCCAAGACCACGGCAATACAGCCCAGAAAACCCACAACAACCATCGTTCTTTGGCCGTGAAAGCCTTCGACAATACTTCGACAATACTTCGACAATTTCTAACAGTTCTTCGGTGAGATTTTTAAAACAGTATTTTATCCTTTAGACTTAACATAGATAAGAGATGACGCCCTGTATGCTTATCTGCTTCTGGTATCTTTGACGTACGGAACTGTCTTTTGTACCTTTGTGATCCTTGCATATTTGACTATTTCACGATTGATTAGACTGAGGTTAAATAAAAGTCTTAAAAGACAACATTGAGTGATTATTGGCTCCGACATAGGGTTTTCACTTGATACCTGGAAATAAATAAACTTCAGGTATCTCTTCATTTGGAGGGCAGCCGCCTGTAAGAAAGAGGTTGAGGAAGAGAACAGCCATTTCTATACAGGTCTGTGTGGTTTAGTGGTTTGAGTATTACTTTGAAATAGACAGAGTGACTGAATTTCCACATGTCTGTTTAAAGAGGAATGCTCCCTCCCACAAGAGAGATGGCATTCTGTGACACCACCGAATACAGTTGAGCTTCCTTCTGAGTAAACCTGCCTATGAATGGATTTAGGTAGGTAAAGGTAGTCCCCTGTGCAAGCACCGAGTCATTACTGACCCATGGGGGGGATGTTGCATGACAACGTTTTCTTGGCCTACTTGTTACGTGGTGGTTTGCCATTGCACCTTCCCCAGTCATCTACACTTTACCCCCAGGAAACTGGGGACTCATTTTACCGACCTCGGAAGGATGGAAGGCTGAGTCAACCTTGAGCTGGCTTCCTTGAACCCGGCTTCCGCCGGGATCGAAGTCAGGTCGTGAGCAGAGCTTGGACTGCAATACTGCAGCTGACCACTCTGCGCCACGGAAAGCTCATTTGGATTTAAAGGAGCCAGATTCAGGTATGGAACATGCATTTTGTGTCCCAGGACTGCTGTTGCGATCGTTGCAGAACACACTGACCTGCAGGTAGCCTGGCCAACTGAGAGGCTTTGTCCCACATGTGGATCACAGGGGCTCACCTACTTTGGGTACCTATTGAGCCTATGGGGGCACTGAAGCCTGAGTGCAGACACAGGACCGGGCAGCTCACTTGGCCTACAATGACCCCAGTCCCCTTCTCTCCTTGATGTAAATCTAGATGTGTGCCTTATGTGCCGTCAAGTCACCTCCAATCTATGTCGACCCTATGAATGAAAGACCTCCAAAACGTCCTATCATTAACAAACTTGCTCAAATCCTGCAATCTGTAGGATGTGCCTTCTTTGATTGAGTCAAGCCATCTCCTTTTAGGTCTTCCTCTTTTCCTACTGCCTCCTGCTTTTCCTAACATTATTGACTTTTCCAGAGAATCTTGTCTTCTCATGATGTGACCAAAGTACGATAGCCTCAGTTTGGTCATTTTAGCTTCTAGGGAGAATTCAGGCTTGATTTGATTTAGTACCTACTTATTTGTCTTTTTGGCTGTCCGTGGTATCCACAAAACTCTCCTCCAGCACCACAGTTGAAATGAATCAGTTTTTTTCCTGTCAGCTTTCTTTACCGTCCAACTTTCACATCCATACATGGCAAAGGGGAATACCATACTTTGGATTATCCTGATCTTGGTCCCCAGAGAGACATCTTTATCTTTAAGGATCTTATCTGGCTCCCTCACAGCTGCTCTTCCAAGTCTCAATCTCCTTCTGATTTCCTCGTGGCAGTCTCCCTGTTGGGTGGTATGCATCTAGACAAATCTAGATGCATACCACCATTTTCAACCGCTTGTGCAAGCATTTGCACTCTCATTTGCTGACAGTGGTTCTCTCCTGAGCAAAAGTAAAGCAAATGGAGATGGATGGCGGGTGGGTTTGGAATAGCCGTCTGCACCCTCAACAATATCAGCATTGGAAGCGAACCGTCTGGATTATTGCCACTTGCATCTCTCATGCAGGGAATATATAAGGAGGACTATTGATTCCGTGCCATCCTTGAGGGCTTCCTGGAAACACAATGCTGAATTATCTGGCCTGGATTCCACTCTTTTTATAGAATGACAGAATTGAAGGGGTCAACAGGAAGAAGCTGTGCTTCCTGGCAAAAGGGCAGATCATCCCGTTGTTGACTGTCCATAAATGAGCCAACACAATCAACGGCTGCTTCCAAACAAGGACATCTCTCCACTGTAATCTCACAGCCACTACAGATGCAGAGGCATTTGCAGTGGCAACAAAGAGTCTCTCTACACATTACATGGGGACGCTCATCTTTGCCTCCCCAAAGGCTCCATCAATTCCACCTCTCTACATGAGACAGAGCCGGCAGCAGGGCAAAGGCTTTGCTATACACTGGAGCTGTGTGAGAGGGCTGTGAAATGTCAGAAGGGAAACTTCAGCCCATTAGAACCTCTCCAGGGTCCAAGCCTGGCTCTGGAAGGCAGCTCCAGTCCATTTCCATTCCTCGCTGCCCTCTGGTTGCCATCCCACACAGTATTAGACTGGAGAGGTGAAATTGACAGAGCCTTTGGGGAGGAAAAGATGAAATTAACAAACCCTCTGAGGAGTGATCTCTGCCAGCTCTGTCTTTTTAAACTACCCTTCCCGGCTAACATTGTGTCTCTCTACACTTGAGCGTCCTTGTGTAAAATGTCTTGTGTAGGTCATGTTTGACTGTACCCATTCATCCATGCCAATGTTAAGTTTATGGTCCTGAGTTACCTCAGTCTTGTAACTGATCTCATGTTGTAACTGATGAGTACATTCCTTAGCTTTTGATAACCACTTTCTTTTCCTCCTTCTCACAGCATAGCCCGGCAGCTGGCAAAGCTGTGGACAATCTCTCCTGTTGATATTTTTTAGACTGACCTTGAGCGTCTGAAGTGTTGCATTGCTCAGTATCTTGTCTGCCTAGTGTGTGAACTCTGAAAATGTTTCCCAGACTGCTTCTGAACTTATGGTTTAGGAGGGAGGGGGTTGTTGGAGTATATAGTTTAGTCACTGCTTTGAAACCTATTCCTTTCAAAGAAAAGTTGCCATGCTCACATGCATTTTACTTCATGTACTCCTATGGACCTGTGTATATGGGAAACGACTGATTTCCTGAATAAAAGTCATTTAACCAAGGACCTGTGTCTTGCTGAAATGATCCAGGGATCTACCTGCCATATCCTGTCATCCATTGCAACCATTAGCAACTCCCCCTAGACAGACCATGGGCTGTGATTTCAATGGACTTTATTACAGATCTTCCCCCCTCAAAAGGACTCAAAGTGTGTGTCTGTGTTCTGAACACATATGGGTGTGTCTATGCTCTGCATTATCCTTGGGTGCCCCCCCAATGCCACCAGAGTGCTTTCTGCTGACTTAAAAAAAACCCTGGTGTTAGGTTTACCACCACAGAGTAATGGCAGTATTTGAATACCGATTTTTTTTTAAGCTAGCAAAAAACTCGAAGGGGGTGGAGGGGTGGAAATATAGTCAGGATCCAATGAACAAATTCTGTGAGCACTAGATAGTCTCTGCAAAGGCTACATTTATTATTATTTATTTTTTGAATAATGTCTGTGCTGCCTCTCCAGGGAACCTGCCTGAGGTGTCTTACAAAATAAAACACCATAAATACACAAAGCATCATGAAAGTGATTAAAACCCAGCATCCACAAACACACCCGGAGTATAAAATATAAAACATGGAGCAGTTATAATGGGTCTTAAACATTTCGCAGGCTAAAAACGGACTATAAAACTATGTTTAAAAATCAGTCCATTAAAAGTCTAGGTAAACAGAAACTTCTGGCTTGGTACTTAAATAGTGTAGGCTGTGATGGAATTTATTGTTAATCATGTATGTATATGTTTATGTTCGCTCCGGCTGGAATGTTAATGGGCCTGGACTTACTTTGGTTCTCCGCACTGTTAACTGCTTTGTGTAAGAATTAGAAGCAGGGTTTTTTTTCAGCGGGAACGTGGTGGAACGGAGTTCCAGCACCTCTTGAAAATGGTCACATGGCCGGTGGCCCCGCCCCCTGATCTCCGCCACTGGAGTGGAGGGCAATCTCAACTCCCCTCTGTCTGGAGATCAGGGGGCGGGGCCACTGGCCATGTGACCATTTTCTCCGACGGCAACCCATTGAGTTCCACCACCTCTTTTCCCAGAAAAAAAGCCCTGATTACAGGCAAGCATTTCTCAGAGCCAAATGACAAGTGACGGTGGCTGCAAATCCATCCTCTAATTGCCAATACCATTTTAAAGGCAGTTTTGGTACTCTCTGCTGTTTTGGCACCTAAAAAGTGCAGAGAGGAGGGGACAAGAGCTCCTGGGGCAGCCTCGCCACACACATTACGGATTAGAGCCCAGTGGGTTTTTAAAAGAACAATAACTGCTTTTAAAACGGTGTTGGGCAGCCCTGGAGTGGAGTCATGGCTGCTGTCGCTTGTGGTTTGGCTCTCACTCTCTCAGCTTTCTCTGTTTAGCCATGAAAGCCACAAGCTGCCAGAATTGAGGAGATCTGTTACTTGCTATAAAAGCCTATCCCTTGGTGTGACAATGAGTTAATAATTAGTTCTATGCCCTGAAAAAAATCTCCTGTCTGCTACTTAGCTGGAAAGTGACATGGCATGCTTGGGGCATGTCCCGTCTTTGTTGGTAAAAAAAAAAAAAGGCATTGCAACAGAGTTACGCGTTTGTTGATGTAAGCCTAGATTTTATAAATGGTATCACCCTTGGATGCAACTAATTCTCTCAGACCTGAAATCCAGTGAAGGGTGGTGCTCTCTTATCCTTTTACAAAAGAATCTTAAAAAGGCCAATTCATTCTTAAATTCAGTTATGTAGATGAGAAATGTCATGTATGCTCATCTGCTCTTAATTGCTATGACCTATGCTAGTTTAATCTGTGTATTGGTGATCAGTGCTTTCCTAATCAATTCAAGGAGAATTGGATTGATTTTATATAAAAGTTTTCACTAAACAACTGTCTGATTATTGGTTGAGGAATAAACGGTTTTCACTCTGAACTTGGAATAAACAAACTAGCCTTGAAGCTTGGACTGTGGGACCAACTGTGAGGCCACACCCTTTGCTCTTAACTAGAGATGGGCACGAACCTAAATACGAACCAAAAAACCCCCACGAACCAGCCCGGTTCATAGTTCACTAACCAGAGACTGTGGAAGCTTGTTTCCATGAACTTCTACGAACTGGACTACTGGTTCGTTTGGTTTGTATTAAAGGGCCAGTTTAAATGGCCATTTTCCCCAGGGAAACGACCATTTAAACTTTTCCTGCCACTTGCAAGTGGCAGGTCCCTTTAAACTAGCAGCTGGCAGGCAGTAGGGGAAATCCCCCCCTCGCTGACTGCCAGCTGATAGTTTAAAGGGACCTTCCACTTGCAAGTGGCAGGGCCCTTTAAATGGCCCAACCTCCAGCCTCCAGCCCCAACCCCACCCCCTAGCCCCAGCCCCCCACTTACCTTCCATCTGATGCTGGGGTGGTGGAGACCTCCTCCGCTGCTCTGCAGGCCCACGCGGCAGCGGAGGAGATGGAAAAGGGTCCTTCCGCCCCTCAAATGGCAGCCGCAGCCATTTGGGCCATTTAAAGGGCCCTGCCTTGCAAGTGGCAGGACCCTTTAAACTATCTGCTGGCAGGCGGCAGGGGGGGGGGATTCCTTTAAATGATTAAATGCCCCTTTCCCTGCCGAAAGGGACATTTAAGCCCTACGGACCACAAACTGGTTCGTAACTGGGCCAGTTCCATGCCAGTTCGTGGTTCGTGGAAACCCCATGAACCATGAACTCCATGGTTCGTTTTTTTCTGGTTCATGCCCATGTCTGCTCTTAACACACACACACAACCTTTTTATGACAATGAAATAATGGGTGACACTGATGCAATGGCAGCACCTTCTAAGATGTGTTTTGAGTCTCTCGTGTTGGAGGAAGACTCTTTCATCGGGAGGAAGGTGCTGCCAGTAGCAGAGCAGCTGATGCAACTCAGTATATTGCTTTGAGTAGGGTTGCCAGGACACAGCTGGCAGCAACACCTGGGAGCATTTAAGAAGCAAGGATTGGCACAATGTCAATTCTGGTGAAAACTGGAAATGATGTTAAGGGATGCTCTAGGATTTACAAAACCTTTATGGTAAAACCATAGAGTTTTGAAAATCATAACACATCCCATGATGTCACTTCCAGTTTTTACCAGAAGTGACATCAGCATGCCAGCATGGTTCTGTCACGCGCTCCCATTCCCACCACTTTTGCCCGCAGCAACAAAATGGGTTGCATATACTGGCAACCCAGGCTGTGGGCTTGGCTGGGGATCAGTGAACAGGGCCTTGAAAAAAGAATAGGAGAGCTCGGCAGACTTTCATGCAAAAAAGAGCAGTGTGGCACAAAGTGACAGAGACAGTGAGAAGCAGAGAGTTTCTCACTAGAGATAGCTAGAAAACTGGATATGGGGTGGCGACAAAGGTTGCAAAATTTACTTTCTGGGAATTTGCTGCCCTTTCCCTTTGTGATTTTGGCTTGCTTCCAGCAGGCTCTCCTTCTAAATAAATACCATGTTATTAATATGTCCCAATTTTCCTGTTCTTCCATGCCTAGTAGCTCTGCCCCACCAACGTCTCATTATTCGAGAAAGCGGGAGATCATATACAGATATTTCATTCATACAACACCACACAGCCCAGTTATAATCCATTTCCTCATATAAGCATCTCTGCACACGTGAGCTCAGTTTGCATACACAGATTTTCAGAAGCAGCTTCTGCTCTCGGGTTCAATGTGCTCCAATACATTGGATGGACCCAATCCATTGAAAGTGAAAAAAGGCTTGGAAAGGAAAGCAATCAATTTTGGAAGCAACTCTTGTCCTGTTGCACCGCAAGAACTGATCTTTAACAGCCATGTTGCCAAGCATTCTTCTTTCCCAAAACTGAAGTAAGAGTTTCTTTTGGGGGGCACCAACAAAAATGTGCAAAACTGTCAGGAGTGCTGAGCCATCTCCTTAAAAGCAAACAGGGATGACTCAGGGCTCAATGCCCTTCCATTTGGGCCAGTTCTTTAACTGCCTATATATCAGGTGCACTCTGGAACGTATCTTTTTTCCGTTTGCTGCTTACCAACAGGGAGCCCCTCTGTAGAATGAACCTTACCTCTTCTTCTAATTAAAATGTGACAAATTACATAATTGGAGAGTGTGCGATGATGGAGTTGCAGCAGTTTTTTTCCACACGAGACTATCCAATTGCAATGACAAGCCCAATATCCAATGGTTGTTGCTTTGGTGTACACTAGGGATGTGCATTTCGGCTTTCTGAAAGCCGAAAGAAAGCCGAAACAAAAGTGTTTCGGCTTCTTTCAGGTTAGCCGAAACGTTTCGGGCTAAGCCGAAACGTTTCGGCTAGCCGAAAGAAAAAAAGCCGAAACGTTTCAGCTTTAGGCTTTTTCAATGGGAAAATGCCTCCGGCATCTTCCCGGACGTCTGGGGGAGGCATTTTCCCACCGAATCAGCCCAAAATTGGTGGAGACCTTCCTCTAACCCCTCTCTACAAACCCCCCAAGTTTCAGACCGATTGGACTTTGGGAGGCCATGTTATGGCCCCCCAAAGCAGGTCCCCCTATCCTCCCATAAGAAAGCGAAGGAGCAGCATATTGTTAGCATGCTGCTGCTCATCTTCTTCATTATTTCCTATGGGGAAAAATGAAGAAGCAGGCTTCCTTTGCCAGGGGTGGCATTTTGCTTGCAAAATGCCCCCCAACCCTCTGGGGCCCTTCTCCCACCCTTCCTCCCACCCCCACCAAGGCTCAGACTGCTCCCACTTGGGGGGGCCATTTCATGGCCTCCCCAAGTAGGTGCTCTAATCTCTCTACCACTGACAGCTGGGGGAGGCTTGTGTTGCCAGGGGTGGCATTTTGCATGCAAAATGCCCCCCAGCCCTCTGGGACCCTTCTCCCACCCTTCCTCCCACCCCTCACCAAGGCTCAGACTAATCCCACTTGGGGGGCCATTTCATGGCCTCCCCAAGTAGCTGCTCTCATCTCTACCACTGACAGCTGGGGGAGGCTTGTCTTGTCAGGGGTGGCATTTTGCATGCAAAATGCCCCCCATCCCTCAGGGGCCCTTCTCCCACCCCCCACCAAGGCTCAGACTTAACATCAGAGACTCACAAAAACACAATTCCTGGCAAAAACACTTTATTTCTTGAACAGCTTTAGGTTACACAGTAGGAGGGCACAACAGGGCATGATAGCAATGTACTACAAAAAATAATACAACCCACTTCACCGTTTTTGACAGCAATTGTGTTTGTGTGATTCTCTGATGTTAAGTGAGTTGTGTTATTTTTGTGTAGTACACTGCTTTCCTGCTCTGTTGTGCCTTCCTACTGTGTAACCTAAAGCAGTTACAGGAATAAAGTGCTTTTGACAGCAATTTTTTGGGGTGATTCTTTAATGTGAAGTGAGTTGCGTTATTTTTGTGTAAGAGAGTGCTGCCATGCCCTTTGGTGTTCCCCCCTGCTGTGTAACCTAAAGCTGTTCAAGAAATAAAGTGTTTTTGACAGGAATTGTGCTTTTGTGATTCTCTGATGTTAAGTGAGTTGTGTTATTTTTGTGTAAGATAGTGCTGCCATGCCCTTTGGTGTTCCCCCCTGCTGTGTAACCTAAAGCTGTTCAAGAAATAAAGTGTTTTTGACAGGAATTGTGTTTTGTGATTCTCTGATGTTAAGTGAGTTGTGTTATTTTTCTGTGTGGGGGACTGCTGGTGTAATGTGTCATAATGCTTTGCCTACTTGTACTTTGGAAGGGAGAAAATAATTTTTTAAAAACTTTATTTTGTGTTGTTCTTGTTTTATTCTTTGTTGTGCAGTTGGTTCCCATCATAGGGAACAATGGGGCTGGCTGGCCAGCCATCTCTGTAGGTGGTGGGGGAATTTGAGGGAGGGTGTCTGTGGTTCAGGTGCTCTTTCACAGGGACCAGCTGGCACTCAGAAGTGTGCCCACCATTGTGGCACCCCTGGGCAGTGCAGAATTGCCCAGGGAAAGAGAGTTTAGAAGTTCCCAGCATAGGGAACAAAGGGAGAGGGCTGGCCTTTGCCAGCCTGTTCCTGGGGTTATGGGTGTGGGGCAGGTGGGGGTGGATTTGGGTCTGTGAGGGGCTAATGTGGGGATTTGGGTCTGTGTGTGGCAGCTGGGGGGGAATTGGGTTTGTGTGGGGCTGTAAGGGGTGGACTTTAGGGGCTGAGAGGACCTACTTGGGGAGGCCATGAAATGGCCCCCCCAAGTGGGAGCAGTCTGAGCCTTGGTGGGGGGTGGGAGGAAGGGTGGGAGAAGGGTCCCAGAGGGCTGGGGGGGCATTTTGCATGCAAAATGCCACCCCTGGCAAGACAAGCCTCCCCCAGCTGTCAGTGGTAGAGATTAGAGCACCTACTTGGGGAGGCCATGAAATGGCCCCCCCAAGTGGGAGCAGGCTGAGCCTTGGTGGGGGTGCGAGGAGGGGTGGGAGAAGGGCCCCTAAGGGCTGGGGGGCATTTTGCATGCAAAATGCCACCCCTGGCAAGACAAGCCTCCCCCAGCTGTCAGTGGTAGAGATGAGAGCAGAGCACCTAATTGGGAAGACCATGAAATGCCCCCCCCCCCAAGTGGGAGCAGGCTGAGAGAATCCTCTTTCGGCTTTCTGCTTTCGGCTTTAGCTGAAAATTTTTGGCTTGCACACCCCTAGTGTACACCAGAGGTCACAAACTTTTTGAGCTTTGGGTCTCCTTTGGAATTTTGACACAGGGTGGTGGGAAGAACTACATAATGGCTGTCACAGGAGGCAGAGTCAACCCCAAAATAGCCACCACAAGAGGAGTCAACCACAAAATGGCCACCACAAGAGGCGGAGTCAACCACAAAATGGCTGCCATAAGATGTTTAGCCAACCACAAAATGTCTGAGATGGAGATCAAGCATAACTTTGATAATATTTCTTTAAAAGATACTCTGCTTTACAAGATAGTTTTTAATCTGCACAGCCAACTGTATGTCCGCTGGCCACTCAGAAGCCCTGCTGGGAAAAATCCCCAACTGGCCTCACCTGCTTTCTCACCTGCATGAGGAAAGGTGTTGTTGGGTGCCTTGGTGCCCACAGGTGCCAGCTTGGGGACCCCTAGTGTATACCATCCAGCCATTGTTGGGCTTTGTTTATTCTATGGAGCATAGCAGGTTCACTGCCTCTTGCTTAAAGTAGCTTGAAACCAGCTCCATTTGAGTCGGTTTGGCATCTAACACACAAAGCCGGCTTCCAACCAGACTCAACACTATGTCCCGAGGCAGGCATTCCCCCTCCCTCAAGACCCTTTTCCAACAGTTTAGACACACTTTACCTTCCTTTGAGCCAGACCGATCAGCAGTGGGGCCTGTGTTTGGGGTGTACTTTGTGTCTCTGAGGATAATGTTTTGTCTCGTCCAGTCGAAGTTGTCCTGTACGTCTTGTGTAAATAGACAAATGTTGCTATCTTCAAAGCTACAGTGGAATTCTCCTGCCAACAGATCGATAGCACGTTCACATGAATAGTTGTTTCAGCGCAACAAGAGTTTGCAATTTTTTCCCCTTCTTTCACCCGATGGGAATTCAGCCAAACCAGTGTCTCCCCTGAAGGTACACAAAACTGACAATGCTTTTTCCTGGACTGGCTGGGATAGAGAAGTCAAGTCTGGCATGTACCTGACATCGCCGTTAAATGGGGGGGGGCTAAGCTGGCTAGAAGGTTTTCCCTGGTTTTGCCTCTCCCTTTCAAAATTCCAGAGGAGGACTTTGCATCAGCAAAATAGTAGCACCAATTCTTGCATCAATTCTTAGCATCAATTAGCGTAAATTAGCATCAATTCTTGCATTCTCCCTCCCCCAGTTCCCTACGCTTGCTTACATCAGTGCTTCCAAAAATGCAAATCTATCCCGAATTGCAGTTCTGATGGCTATAACATAACAAAAAGAAAAGAAAAACTTTATTTCCCTGTGGAATGGTTTTACCTAACATCATTGGTCCCTAAACACACCTGTATGGTACACTGGTTCTCATACATCTGTTTGTGTATTTTCACTTTTAGATATAAGGGGCGGGGCAGACATAAAGCCAATCAGGACAGTGGTTTAATGTAACAACAACATTTGATTTATATACAGGACAACTTAATGCCCACTCAGAGCGGTTTCCAAAGTAAGCCATTATTATCCCCACAACAAAACACTCCGTGAGGTGGGTGGGGCTGAGAGCCTGAGAGCTTGGGGAGATCACTCCTCAAAGAGTTTATTCATTTCCTCTCCGCCTCCTAGAAGGGGAGGTGAAACTGACAGAGCCTTCTGGAGGCAAAGAGGAAATTAACAAACCCTCTGAGGAGCATCTTTGCTGGCTCTATAGAGAGAGAAAACTGACAAAGCCTTCCGATCTCTATTAAAACTCAGCTTCCCGGCTAACATTGCGACTCCCTTCATGTGCGCGTCCTCGTGCAGTTCGTCTCTTATAGCTTGGGTCTCAATAAAGTGGCCACAACCTATGTCCCCTGAATCTTGTAGATTTGGAATTCAGTGAAATCTGATTTTCCTTTTTTTTTTTTTGACACAGCTCTGGGTAAGGAGCTTGGAAATTTGCCTTTCTTCTTCAAATCAATTTAGGTAGAATAGGAATCACACATATGCTTATATAGGATTGTTTTCCACGGGGTTTGATTTCTATGGGGTATGCGGTGTTCTGTGTATCTATTTAATAACGTTTTCTTTCATCACATCCAGGGTTATTAGATTACTTTTAAATAAAAGTTTTAATTAATAGGTTGACAGTTTATTAGCTGGGAAACACTGGGTTGTCGGTTCGAACCAGGAACAAATAAATAAACTTCACCTTCTCCCTTAGAGTTTGAAGACTACACCCTGCAAGAATTGAGTATTTTAAGGGAGCATTCAACCACCACGCAGCACTGCGATTTACTAGTTAAGGCGTAGCTTTAATTCAGCCACAGACATTTTAATCTGCATGTGACCATTTAAAGTCACTTCAAGATCAATAATATCAAATAATATTAATATTATTAATAATATCAATATCAATAACAACAACAGCATTCAATTTATATACCGCCCTTCAGGACAACTTAATGCCCACTCAGAGAGGTTTACAAAGTGTGTTATTATCCCCACAACAATCACCCCGTGAGGTGGGTGGGGCTGAGAGAGCTCTGAGAGAGCTGTGACCGACCCAAGGTCACCCAGCTGGCTTCAAGCAGAGGAGCGGGGAAACAAATCCGATTCTCCAGATTAGAGTCCTGCTGCTCTTAACCACTACACCAAACTGGCTCTTATAGGCAGATTAGTGCCCCGTAGTGACCAGGAAGTACAAGTCTGTGGTTCCTGTCTCCCCCAACCTCCGGGCAAAGATTGTTGGCCAAAGCCGCAAAGTGCATTCTCAGCTGTACGTGAGTCAAAAGCTGACCAGCAGGGGTTGAGAGAACGCTTGGCATTGAGGCGCTCAACCAACAAGCATCCTGCAGGTGGGTAGTGTGGATACAAGAAAAGCTGGCTGAGAAGCCAACATCCCGAGGAGGTTTTCTGAGCAAAAATGTGGTTTCTTTATCCCTGAGCCTACAAGGAAAGAGCTGAGGGAATGACGTCTCAATGGACCACCTGCATCCATAAAGCTAATGACTGCCAAGCAGTGGCTTGAAAAAAAACATGGAATAAACATTTTCAGGAGTCTCAGTCTCCTTGTGATACTTCCGGTAAACCTGCAATGCTGATCACAGGTTGCCACAACTGTGGCCCATGTGGAAACCAGCTCATCAGCCCTGGACAACTCGCACCTCTCCAGGCCTCTGGGGGCTCATTAATTGCTTGGTTTTCCTGCCTGCTGGCAATGATTGTGGATGACGCTGCCAACTATCTGCCAGGGTAGAATTCTTCTTCTGGGTATTTATTTATTTAGAAAACGTTCATGCTGTCTCCCCAGGAACCTGCCCAAGGTGGCTTACAAAATTAGATAATAGCAACAACAATAAACCAAAACATTAAAATCCAGCATGTGAACCCCAGACCAGCATGAAAAGATAAACCATAAAAACAAACCAGCGGCAGCGTAAAATAACAGTACCATGTCTGTCTTGGTGAGTTATTGCTCAGGGGCAGACTGGACCCTTAAGTGTAAGTGCAATCCTAAGCAGAGTTACGCCAGTCTAAGTCCATTGAAATCAATGGGTTTAGACTGGAGTAACCTTGCTTAGGATAGCACTGTAAGTGAGCAAATTCTCAGCAGGCTGCTCCGGAGGTTTGTTGGTAGCCAGAAGCAGACTGAGGCTGATTTGCCACCTCCTGTACTGAACCCCACCCCCAAACATCCTACCAATTAAAGTTAGAAAAGAAGAGGGAGACCTTTTTCGTTACATGGTGCAAGCAGCAAGAGTGCTATATGCAGCGAAATGGAAAACAGATATGTGCCCTGATGCAGGGCTCATTTTGAGGGGGAACACGCAGGAATGCAGTTCCGGCAGTTCCCCAAACAGGTCACATGTCAGGTGGCCCTGCCTACATGACTCTCGGATATTTGGGGCCCGTTTCGGCCTGGATTGGGATCGAAACGGCCCAGATCAGGCCTCTGACAGGTGGTGGATCACTTTCCTGCTCAGCAGCAGCCCAATCCTGACCATTTGGGGCCCCTTTTTGGCCATTTTCAGCCCCCTTTTGCCATCTGGGGCCCAATTTCGGCTCTAAATGGCCAGGATAGGTGATGTCAGGGGGTGTGGCATATGCAAATCAGTTATGCTAATGACACACTACTGGTGCTGTCAAGGGGCGTGGCATATGCTAATGAGTTATGCTAATGAGTTCCTCCAGCTCTTTTTCTACAAAATGACCCCTGCCCTGATGTATCGGAGTGGATAGATAGGATAGATAAGGCAACTTAGTATAAAGCTAAGAAGATAAAACACAGGGAAATGACTAACCCAAAACGCTGATATTATAGTCTGTATAAGTAACCAAGGAGAGGGAAGGAGAGCCTTTATGCAATTAAGCTCAGTTATTATGACAAATTCTGAATGTATTTTTCTATTAGGTTAATTTGATTCTAAATGCAGCGCTTGTATACGTTTCAAACTAATTTCAAATGTAGTGTTTATACAGGTTTGTTTAAATCTCAATTTAATCTCAAATTTAGTGTTTGTATAAGTTTATATAATGCGCTTTATATTGCTATATTTGTTTCTTTTAAAATAAAATTTCTATTAAAAAAGAAAATCCACGAGGAAGCCTATACCCAAGTCGTGGCCGCTGGATCTATTTGAAAGTCACAGAGCCATGCTACAAGTGACGCCTGACACAGGTTGGACACTTGTCAACTTCCCTCAAGTTTTGATGGGATATGTAGGCGTCCTGGTCTTGCAGCTGTAATGGAGAGCCGCCTACATTTCCCATCAAAACTTGAGGGAAGCTGACAAGTGTCCAACCTGTGTAAGGCATCACTTGTAGCTTGGCTCACAATCGGCAGCTGGGTCCAGGGGAGCGATTGCTGTGGCTTGCCTGCCTGCCCTTGCTTTTCCCTTCTCTCTCCACTCGCTGCATTAAAATTTCCATTACAGGCCCCCTTTGCATAAAACAGGAAGCACCAGGCTCGGTCACCATCACAACAAACAACAGCACCACCACTAATAATAGTAAAGTAAGGCGATTTCAAATACTTACGTAGGTGAGGGTTCATTGGGGCTACGAGAAAAAGAGAGAAAAGATGTGAAAGTCAGTACAAAGTGGTTGCCTGGTTCCTTCACAGTTGGGTGACAAATTCTTTTGAACATGATCGCATTTTTATTCCAGTCTGCGTGTCCCTTGACTTCATTTTATCTACACAGGAACCCTGAAAGGAGGGTTAAGGAGAGACTCACTGGACCAGAGCCAGCCTGCAAGCGTCACGGCTGACTGGCATCTTTCGAACCTGGGTGCCTACGCTGAACCTACGAAGGCACACTGGCTTACAAGCAGAGCCCTGCTGGAACAGACCGGTGGTCTATCTTCACCAGTATCCTGCTCCACCCAGTAACCAACCATTGCCCTGGGGGCCAAACAGGGCACAGAGCTCAAGGCCTTTCCTGGTGGTACCTCCTAGCATGTGAATTCAAAGTTAGAAGGCTCACTTCTATGAGATGCACCCAAACTGCATCTTTATAACCTTCCAGGACATTTAGTTGCTGACCTAAAAGTAGCTACCTTGAGCCCACGTTTGTCAGTTAAAAGTTGAAATATCCCAAACAAGCAAACAAGTAAGGAAGGCAGACAGGTGAGGAACACACGAGAACCAGTGGACCCAACAACATCAGCCGTAACATCTCGGGTTCATACTCCTGCTCATCTAATGTGATTTATGCCATCATCTGTCAGCAATGCCCTTCTACCCTCCGCACTGGACAAGCTGACCAGTCCCTTCGATAAAGAATTAATGGACATAAGTCTGACATCAGAAACTACAACATTCAAAAACCAGTGGGGGAACATTTTAACCTTCCAGGACATTCAGTTGCTGACCTAAAAGTAGCAGTTCTCCTGCCGAGGAATTTCAAAGGGAGATTAGAAAGAGAGACTGCTGAATTGCAACTGATACCGAAACTCAAGACAATGCATCCACCTGGACTGAATCGAGACTGAGGCTTCCTGTCTCATGACCAATGCTGATTTCTCCACACCCACCACCCTTCTGCATATCCCACCCTATCCAAACATGCCTGCTTTTGTCATTCACCATCTATTGTCATTCGGCTTCTGTAATCACACCACTCGCCAAGATCTAAGGACAGATGGACTCACATTCTAGCTGCATCTGAAGAAGTGAGCTGTGGCTCACAAAAGCTTACCACTAATTTTGGTAGTCTTATAGGTGCTACTGGACTCTTGCTCTTTTCTGCTGCTACAGACAGACTAACACAGCCGCCCATCTTGATGCATCTTCAGCTTGACCGTGTGGTCCAACTAGATCTTTTTTTTCAATGTTTACATTTTTAGAAATACCATTCTATACTCGGAGCCATTGGGAGGTGCTATTTGACTTAAACTGGCACACAATGCATTTACTTTATTGCTTCTGAATTCCACTCTGTCTGCAAGGTACTCGTGGCAATAACCCCTGTTCTTCATGGGAGGAAGGATCAGGTGTGTCCCTGGTCCGTAGTCTCCCAAGAAACTTCTCGTGGTTCTGCAGATCTGAACTCAGAATCCCGTTTGGAAAGTCTTTAGGGTGTCGAGAAATATACAGAAGAATTTGGTTTGTAACCTCTCACACTCCCCAGAGGTATATTGTAAGAACTCTAGGATTGTGCTGTTGTGTTCGCTTGATGCCTTTATCTAAAAAGAGCCATTTCCCCCCTGTAGGAAAACACAGCTTCATGGTCAGCTCCTCTACATTTGCTAACACAATTCCCTTCTCACCTTTTTTGACATTTCCATTGAGCACCTGGAGTCCAAATTGCTGGGGGCTGTGACACTTCCTTTGGCAGCAAAGTTTGGGGCTTTAAGAGATATGATCGTAATGGGAAACCTTGAACGACGGGAGATGCGTATTGTTCGCCGTGGGGTGGCTGGAGCCAAATGGATGGGCGGACAGAGAGGCGTCAGCGCCCAGCAAGTGACTGACAGGAGCAGGAAACCATATCCAACCGTGCTTAGCTATTTACACGACACAGACTAGCAGCTACAGGAAAAAACAGGGATGGCGCCACCAGAGAAGCCATGCAGCTTGCGGAGATTCTTGCATTGTGCATAGGTGGAATGGACTAAGCCACATGAGCTGTGAAAAAGAGGGAGAAACCTACTAGCAGAGAATGCACCATCAACACCATTGTTCCAGCTGACAGCTTTCAGTCTTTGTGCACCCCAAGGAAAGGGCACGCGCTATCTAGTCCAGTTTTAGCCAACCCTTCCTTCAAAAACTTCAGGGCACCAATCTCGGTTCTCTGTTCCCCATTTTATTCTCTCAACAACATTGGAAAGTAGGTTGAGCTCCAAGGCACAGTGGACATTTTATTTATCGGGCATGTCACACTGGACATTTTAACCCGAGCCTCCACTATCTATCCATTGGTTTTCATTCCCATAACTCCAAGGAGAGGAGAGGAAAGTCACCCAGCGGAGACATCACAGCAAGGACAGAAGAGCTGGAGGGCTCTGTGAATGCTCCCTGTTATTCCTTGGGATCCTCCATCAATGTTCCGTGGCTCTGGTTGTTTCTGGACCCCACACAGAACTAGCTTAGCAGCATCCAGGGCTAGGAAAAATGAATTCCATCTATTCCAGAAGATTTCAGGCACGGATTCTTTTTACGTCCTAATGTGTTTCTATCCCGCTTTTCAGCACAAAAAGCTCACAGCGCTGTTTCCGACCAGCATCAAATCAAAAATTACAAAACCGAAAATGTAAAAAGTCAAAATGCCACCACTAATCCAGCAATTACTGGTAAGACCCAAGACAAAGCTCAGACCAAAAACCCCCAGCTTTGTCCCAAGAACCAGCAGCCACACCCATGATAGGAACTAAGTTACAAGTTCCAAAATGTCAGCAAGATGACCATAACCAGCGAAATGCAGCCTTGCAACAACTCAAACATCCTACCTTCAGTTAATTGGCACGAAAATGCCTACAAAAAGAAAGGATGGGGGAGCCAGATGTGCACCATGGGGGCGGGAGTTCCATAGTCTCCAAGCTTCCATTTTGGGGACCCTGCCAGATACAGCTGCTGAAAGTCAGCAAGCAGACAAATGCAGAACAAAGGCATGCCCGGGTGATCTGATATCCCGGTGATTGAAAGACCATGCAGAGATTAAACTGGAGGCTGCTTACATATGAACTGTGTGCTCTCTCTGCCACTAAGCCACGACCCTTGCCTTGGCTTCGGAGAGGAGAAACTCCCCCTGAATCCAGGATCCTCTCTAAACAAATCATGTGTGTGTGTGTATAAAGTGCCGTCAAGTCACAACCAACTTATGGCGACCCCTGCTGGGGCTTCCAAGGCAAGTGACAAACAGAGGTGGTTTGCCCTTGCCTTCCTCTGCAGAATCTTCCCTGGTGGTCTCTCATCCAAGTACTGACCCTGCTCAGCTTTCGAGATCTGATGAGATCAGGCTATACCAGGGGTGGTCAAACTGTGGCTCGGGAGCCACATGTGGCTCTTCTAGACTTATTGTGCGGCTCCTGGAGGTCTCTGAGTATCGCCATGGCTGTACAGTTTATTTTAGTTTAGTTTATTTCCCTCCCTCCCTTTCCTTCTTTCTTTCCATGTCTTTCATATTTTCAATAAAAATGTTGGGGTTACCAGGTCCGACTCAGAAAATACCTGGGGACTTTGGGGGTGAAGCCTAGCAAGGATGTGACATCACTTTTGTCAAAGGTCAGGTGATGTCTCTTCCCAAGCTCCACCCCTTCCAATTATGTCACTTCCAGCATACTGCACCAAAACCCCACCCCTTCCTGTGATGCCACTTTCAAGACACTCCCCCAAACTTGCCTCTTCCTCTGAAGTCACTTCAATGCATCTTGTCTTGCGGCTCTCAAACATCTGGCATTTATTCTATGTGGCTCTCACATTAAGCAAGTTTGGCCGCCCCTGGGCTATACCATGCCGCCTTCTCTCCCAAGCAAATCACAGAGAGGAAAGAAAGAAAAAGTAGCAAAGTAGAAGGGGTGATGGAAACACACACATACAGGACGGCCCAACACTTCACGTGCCCCATTGGCTTCTCCCACATCCCCCGTTGGCTTTCCAGCCCCTACCAGCAAGGTGGCCAGTAGAAGAATAATAACATAATAACATTCGATTTATATACCGCCCTTCAGGACAACTTAATGCCCACTCAGAGCGGTTTACAAAGTGTTATTATTACCCCACAACAATCACCCTGTGAGGTGGGTGGGGCTAAGAGAGCTCAAGAGAACTGTGACTCGCCCAAGGTCACCCAGCTGGCTTTGTGGAGGAGTGGGGAATCAAACCCGGCTCTCCAGATTAGAGTCCCGTGCTCTTAACCACTACACCAAACTGGCTCTCTGTCCAAAGGGGGCAGCCCCTTTCCCTTCAGCCCTTCCCAAAGAGAGCTGGAAGAATCCACCAAACTAGGGGAGGGTGAGGAGGTCATAGAAGAACCTTCCTGGAGCAGAAGCTTTGTGGCAACAGCGAGGCAGTATCGGTACAGGTGAGCTTAGAGAGGATTCCAAGACAAAGGCTGCCTTGAAGCCGCGGGTACAACCCACCAGTCAGTGTGAGCGGTCTCTCCTGTCCCTCTCCCGATTTAGAGTTTGCAGCCAAAAGGACACTCTATTAATATTATTAACCTTTTAATAAGCTTCTAACCACACGTCTGATGATTCATGTGACCTGCAATGACTCATCCTCCGAGAAAGATGCGGCCTCTTCGACAGCAGAGACCTCAGTTCTCTTCTGGGTCCTTCTTTTTTGGACGTAAGGGCTGGCATAGCCTTGGTACCCCTGACATGCTGCATGATCAAAGTCAGCCAGCACCAAACTCCCTGGCAGCAACCCCCCAGCTGGGGAAGCCAAGGGGCAGGCACTTAGCTATCTAATCCTGTTCATTTCAGCAGAATGCGCTGCTGACCAAGTGGCTAATTCCCTTCGGGTGCCATCACTGGCCTCCAGGGGTGGACTGGCACACTAGAACAGCCTCAGAGACGGCTGAGCAGAGCCGTTCCTGAGGCACTGGATACATCCCTCCAGGGAAACAATCTGCTCTGCATGTTCAAGGGCCAAACTTCCTCTGGCTTTCCTGTAACTGGGCATCAGGCGCTCTAGAAGTGCCCATCCAAACTCTGCTTCCTGCCTTGCTGCCCTTCTGAAGTCTGAGCAGCCAAAGGGCACGCTCGGTCCACCCTCTGGTGTCCCCCCGCAGCCTCCGGACCAGTTCCCAGGCCTTGGATCCCACTAGTTTCCTGTGGGGCCCCTTCAGACATAAGCTTTTGGTTTGGGTTGTCAACTCTCCCTCTTTCTGCTGCCAGCAACTTGCCACCTCTCCAGCCACTGGAAACTTTCAATTAACTCGCCTGGCATTGCTAGCTGCTAATGGATTCATTTCTGGCATTTGTAGGCTACAGATGACGAAGGTTTACGTGCTATTTATAAAATTAATTACATTTAAATGTGCTTCGCACATCTGACTTTCATTTCAGTGCCTTAGCATCGATTCCAGTTCATATGAGGACTCCTGCTTTTAGGAGCGTCTGATGAGGAACTTTGTCTAAAATGCTTAAAATCCAAGTTTACAATCAGGCAGGAAATATGGAGCTTCCAATCCTGTATTGCCCTAATAATGTGAATAGAGGTATAAGGGAGACGTGCAGAGAAGAATCCGTGCGCACGTGTGCACATGCACTTCACTTTTCACAAATGCATCGTTTCTTCTTTGCAAGCTCCACCCTCTGCTGTGGCAGTCATCCACTTTGCAACTAGGCTCTAATCCTAGCTAGGTGAGGGGACGTGCAGAGAACTTGCATGGATAGGAGGGGATTATTTTTATGCCACCCCACAGAAACTCAGGCATAAAGTATAGAGGTGGGCACGAATCACAATACGATGCAAAAAAATGCATGAACTGGGCCAATTCGTGGTTCGTGAAAATGTGGTTTGTGGGACCACATTTTGCACAAACTCCACGACTTTTTTGACCTGGTTTGTTCGACTCGTCAGCGGTTTGTAAAGCCAGACAGGCTGGTGCCACTGATCATGTGTGAAACTGACAGCCCTGTCCTACTGCTTGGGTGGCAGGAGAATGGGGCTGTCAGTTTTACAGACCCCGCGCTGGGTTCAGCCGATGGGCTGAAGCTGGTGCGGGGTGAGTGAAGCTGACAGCTCCTTTCTCCCGCTGCCCAAGCGGTAGGAGAACAGGGCTGTCAGTTTGACAGACCCTGCGCTGGGTTCAGCCGATGGGCTGAACCCAGAACGGGGTCTGTCAAACTGACAGCTCTCATTCTCTCCCGCTCGGGTGGCAGGAGAACAGGGCTGTCAGTTTCACTCACCCCACACTGGGTTCAGCCGATGGGCTGAAGCTGGTGCAGGGCGAGTGATGTTGACAGCCCCATTCTCCTGCCACTTGGGGGACAAGAGAACACGGTTGTCAGTTTCACATGTCCCGTGCCAGCTTCACCCAATCGGATGAAGCCGGTGTGGGGTGTTTTGAAACTGACAGACTTCTTCTGCCACTTCAGGGCGACAGGAGAAGGGGACTGTCAGTTTCAGACACCCCACACCGGCTTCAGAAGCCAGAGCTGGGTGTTTGAATTTCACAAACTACGAACTATGAACTGATTCGTGAACTGGTAAAAGTTCGTGGAAGTTCCAGGTTCGTAGAATAGCAACGAACCATGAATCAGGTGGTTCGTGTTTTTTTGGTTCATGCCCATGTCTAATAAAGTACTCTCTTCCTCCAAATTCTGTATTTACAAGAACCCTGTGAGGGGATAGAGTGGAAATGAGTTATTGGCCTAAGGTCACCTGGTGAGCTCCATTTATTTATTTATTTGATTTATAATCCGCTCTCCCCGCAATCAGGCTCAGAGCTGATGATAACATAATAAATGCATACAATAAAAACATACAATAAAAACACGAACACGAATATCATCACATATATATAATAAAAACGTACAATAAAATCACTAATATCATAATAATAGTATACATTTTAGAGCAGTGTATAATGTATCCCCCATCTCAGCTCTCTTTAGATCTCTATGGCCGTTTCCAGATGGCTTACCTGCCTCCGGAACGTTGCGCCATCTTGCGGGGAAAACGCGAAATATCGCGTTTTCTCACGTGAGTTTTGCGCGACGTCGCGCAAAACTCGCGCGAGAAAACGCGATATTTCGCGTTTTCCCCGCAAGATGGCGCAACGTTCCGGAGGCAGGTAAGCCGTCTGGAAACGGCCTATGATATTCTTGGCACAGCATACTTTTACTCTTAGTTCATCATATCTTGCTTAAGAAACCCTGTGTAGATTTTCTAATATAATGCCATTTCAGAACCCTAGAAATGAAACACTGCCATATTTTTGGTGAATGCCAAGAAGGAATGCTGCTCTTGGGCAAAAATGATTCCATGGCAATTTTTGAGGAATAGGAGCAAAAAGAGTAACATTGAAGGAATACATACAAAAGCACATATGTACCCAAATGCAATGGATGGTATCAGACTCTATCAGTTTACTAATCACACCCAGGGTAGTAGAACTCAATTCATTACCCTCTGAATTAAGGAAATAGATCCAGAGGAGTTAACTGTGTTAGTCTGTAGTAGCAAAATAGTAGAGTCCAGTAGCACCTTTAAGACAAACCAACTTTACTGTAGCATAAGCTTTCGAGAGCCACCGCTCTCTTCGTCAGATGTATCATCAGATACATCTGATGAAGAGAGCGGTGGCTCTCGAAAGCTTATGCTACAACAAAGTTGGTTAGTCTTAAAGGTGCTACTGGACTCTTTACTATTTTGGATTAAGGAAGGTTTCTGGGGGGAAATGACTTGATGTAACTATTTATGCTGTTAAGGAGTATGCTATCTATATTTAATCAAAGTACATGCCTTTTCAACATGCAGAAACATGTACAGGTTTGCAGCCCAATTATTATACAACCACTCTTCAAATTATGTGGGAAGATGCAGTTTTGAGTTGGGTCCTTTTCCATACACCATTATTCTTGAAACAGCTTGAAATTTTCTGAAAGGAACAGCTTCTCTTTTCTCCAAAAGCAGTCCTCTTGGGTACACATCTAACAATGTTAGTTTGAGGTTATGCCTCTCAATTATACAATTACACAGCTCTGTATATTTTGGCCACGCAGGCATTGGAATGGGGTTCTCTGAGACCCCAGCCTGCTCAGTACACCACACATGCTCTCTCTTTTTTAGAGCAACTGTTCGTTCCATGTGCAACTGTTTGTTCTGGGAACTGTCAACCAATAAGAGCGAGGACCCTTTCCTTCTACCAGTTTTCAGAGGGCTCGCAAAATCATTTTATTTCAAAGAGCTTCCAGTCGTTTTCTTTCTCGGGAGCAGTTTGGTTACTGCATTGTTGATTTTATATTGATATTTAAACGATGTGTCTGGTGCATAAAGTTGTTCTTAGCTGACTGTGCCATGCATATGGTATGCTGCCTTGACCGCATTTGTCAGTTAAGACCTAAATGTTCATCTATCCTTGGCATGTGAAGGTTTTATATGTTTGCTGACTAGAGATGGGCTCGAACCAAAATATGAACCAAAGTTCATCACAAACTGGGGCAGTTCACAGTTTGTGAACTGGCGGTTCGTCAGAGCCCATTTCTGACAAACCGCCATGAACTTCAGGCAGGTTCGTTTTTCGGTTTCTCACTGCAGGCAGCCTAGCACCACTGAATCAGTTTCCTAGGCAACCAGGGGGAGATGGGCTTTCTGCAGACCTTCTGCTGCCCCAAAAGTGACGTTTTCATGAATGAAATGAGCTGGTTCACGAACCGGGGCAACTTGGTGAAAGTTCGTGGTTTGTGAAACGCGACGAACCATGAACTGCACAGTTAGGTTTTTCCCCAGTTCGTGCCCGTTTTTATTGCTGACACGATGCCCACTTTAGCCCACCATTTGCTCTGGAAGCTGACCTCATTTTCCAATGGTTTGGACTGGAGCCATGAGCACTGGAGAAAGACTCTCTTCCACACACACACCCTGTTTTCTCTTGCAGAACTTGGCAATAGAACTTAGTATTCCCTTCCAAGCTTGGAAGTACAACGGCTGCTACATGCCTTCCATGCCGACAGATTTTCTCAAAAGAGGAAGGCCTCCAAAAATGTTTCTTACCACTGTATTTGATCACACGAATGGTCGAGTCTCCATCTCCGAATATGGTGACTGGTGTCAGCCGAACTTCGTAAGCCTCCGGTTTGATCAGCTCTGTCAAGTTGTAGGTCATCAATTCTCCTTTCTGGATCTTCCCGTTCACAGCAATTTCCTGCTCCCACCAGCGTGCATGGCCAGCCTGTTGATTAGGACAAAAAAGGTGCAGAAGTTATAGCTTTGCAAACACATCGATGATCCCTTTATGTCCTGCAAATATTGAAAGACGCATTGACTCATGTGCAACTGTTCATTCCAGAAACGGCCAACCAACGGCCCTTTCCTCTCACCAGTTTTCATAGGGCTTGTAAGACCATTTTATTTCAAAGAGCTTCAAGTTGTTTTCATTCTCAGGGGCACTTTGGTTACTGCATTGTTGATTTTATATTGATATTTAAATGGTGTGTTTGGTGCATAAAGCTGTCTTCAGCTGACTGTGCCTTGCATATGGTAAGCTGCCTTGAGACTGCATTTGTCAGTTAAGAAGAAGTCGAAATATCCCAAACAAGCAAACAAGTAAGGAAGGCAGACAGCTGAGGAACTCACGATATCCAGTGGACCTAACAACATCAGCCGTAACATCTCGGGTTCATACTCCTGCTCATCTAATGTGATTTATGCCATCATCTGTCAGCAATGCCCTTCCACCCTCCGCACTGGACAAGCTGACCAGTCCCTTCGATAAAGGATTAATGGACATAAATCTGACATCAGAAACCACAACATTCAAAAACCAGCGGGGGAACATTTTAACCTTCCAGGACATTCAGTTGCTGACCTAAAAGTAGCAGTTCTCCTGCAGAGGAATTTCAAAGGGAGATTAGAAAGAGAGACTGCTGAATCGTAACTGATAACCAAGCTCAAGACAATGCATCCACCTGGATTGAATCGAGACCAAGGCTTCCTGTCACATGTCTAATGCTGATTGGGCAGGGGGTTGGACTAGATGGTCTGTATGGCCCCTTCCAACTCTATGATTCTATGATTTCTCCACCCCCACCCCCCCTCTGCATACCCCACCCTATCCAATCACACCTGCCATTGTCATTCACTGGCTATCGTCATTCGGCTTCTCTAATCACTCCACTCTCTAAGATATGACAGCTGAACTCACATTTTAGCTGTATCTGATGAAGTGAGCTGTGACTCATGAAAGCTCATACCCTGCCACAAATGTTGTTAGTCTTATAGGTGCTACTGGACTCTTGCTGTTTTCTACTGCTAGAGACAGACTAACATGGCTACCCATCTTGATCTAACTTGATAACCTTGGTATGCTTATCCAACTGCATCCTGAAACCGAAGATGGATCCTTATTCTCCCAGTCCCAGCTATTCTGGGATACAATTCTAGAACCATATGCCCTAATGAGTGCACAGGAAAGGGAGTGGGGGGGGGAGTCCACTAATTATGGGCTGGATCCCATTGACATCTGCCTAATACTCTTTATACAGACAGCCAAGTGTCATCTATTCACCTTGTCATTTCCCCAAATCTGAAAGTGTTTTCCAATTATCAGTCACAGAGCAGAACCACAAGTGACAAAAGGCACAGATTGGACACTTGTCAGCTTCCCTCAAGTTTTGATGGGAAATGTAGGCAGCTTGGCGGAATGTTGGACAAGTGACAGTTGAAAAGTCCATTGGGCAGCAGTCGGAGAGCCAAGCTGCAAGACCAGGACGCCTACATTTCCCATCAAAACTTGAGGGAAGCTGACTAGTGTCCAACCTGTGCCTTTTGTCACTTGTGGTTCTGCTCACAGTGACAACAAAAAGAATGGTCTTTTGGAGAACCAAGTTCTTTACCATGTCAATGTTACTAGAAGTCATAGTGGCTTACTCTAAGCATTCTCTTCCTCAGGGCACTCAAGGAAAAACCATTAAAGATTTACTGCACATCCCAAGGGCATCTGGCGGCTGCCATTTTTCAGCAACAAATGTTCTTTTTGACTGATTTGGCACGGCAGGTACATTGCTGTAATTCCTTATTACAAGCTCACTAAAATAGAACTGGATGTATTTATATGAAAAGAAATACAACAAACCTCCCATTTCACAAGTTTAATGTGAACAAGGGTACCCGAAAGCAAGGCACGGCCCAGAAAGTAATTTAGTTTGTCAGGTTTGATCCATGGAAGCGAAAAGCAGATCCAAACTAAATTGCTGGGTTGGAATGTTTCCAAGTGAATTTATTCACTGGAAAGGACTGTTCCATACTGAAGAGGCTCAATGCCTAGTCTTGCCTTCCTCTCTAGGCACTGGCCACAGAAGCCATCTTTAAAGTAGGGCAAGCTATCAGAGAACTCAGTGGCTTCAAGAGAAGGTTCAGATTTGGATTCTTGAAGTGCTTGTCTTGAGCTACAAGTTGTCCCATTAGACTATGGTTAATCCCAGTGCTTTGCAACACTGAAGTTAAAGTAAGAGTCAGATGGAACCAAGAATGAAGCACCGTTTTTCATTTGTGTTGGGGAGCTTATGTTTGGAGAGCCACTTTAGTCGTTCATAAGAACATAAGAGAAGCCATGCTGGATCAGGCCAATGACCCATCCAGTCCAACACTCTGTGTCACACAATGGCCCCAAACCAGGTGTCCTCAGGAGGTCTGCCAGAGGGGAAGGGACACTAGAAGCCCTCCCACTGATTGTCCCCCCCAAACACCAAGAATACAGAGAATCACTGCCCTAGACAGAGTTCCATCTATACCTTGTGGCTAATAGCCACGGATGGATGCGCCATATGTTTATCCAATCCCCTCTTGAAGCTGTCTATGTTTGAAGCTGCTACCACCTCCTGCGGCAGTGAATTCCATGTGTCAATCACCCTTTGGGTGAAGAAGTACTTCCTTTTATCCGTTCTAACCCGACTGCTCAACAATCTCATTGAGTGCCAACAAGTTCTTGTATTGTGAGAGAGAAAAATACTTCTTTCTCTACCTTCTCTATCCCATGCATAATCTTGTAAACCTCTATCACGTTACCCCCTCAGTTGTCGTTTCCCCAAGTTAAAGAGCCCCAAGCGCTTTAACCTTTCTTCACAGGGGAAGTGTTCCATCCCTTTCATCATTCTAGTTGCCCCTTTCTGCACTTTTTCCAGTGCTATAATATCTTTTTTGAAGTGTGGTGACCAGTATTGTACACAGTATTCCAAATGAGTCCGTACCATTGATTTATACATTATGATACTAGCTGATTTGTTTTCAGTTCCCTTCCTAATAATCCCAGCATAAGCACTGGCCTTTTTAATTACCATTACACACTGTATTAACATTTTCAGTGAGTTATCCACCCCGACTCCAAGATCTCTCTCTTGGACAGTCTCTGCCAGTTTGGACCCCATCATTGTGTATTTATATTTGGGATTTTGGGCCCCAATGTGCATTACTTTGCGCTTGGCCACGTTGAACCTCATTTGCCACGTTGACGCCCACTCGCCCAGCCTCGACAGATCCCTTTGGAGTGCCTCACAATCCTCCCTGGTTCTCACCACCCTGAACAATTTAGCGTCACCCGCAAACTTAGCCACTTCACAGCTTACTCCCAACTCCAAATCATTGGAGAACCATCTACAGAACACGGTATAACCCTTTCCAGGCTAATTCAGTAGAAAAGATCAAGAGTTCAGTAGCACCGATAAGCTACACCTCACTTCTTCAGATACCTGAAGACCTGAGGAAATTGACCAGTCCTCAGCCCACGGATTGAGGAAACGGATGAGTCCTCAAAGCCTTCAGCAGAATCCGGGCTTTTCTCTAGTGCAGAAATAAAAAACTGCCTCAAAGTGCAGAATTAAAGAATCAAAGCGGTATGGGGCCAGAACTGATGAATAAAGTGGATCTAGTCCTCATGGGCTGAATACGCAGAAAGCCTGATGTAAAGTTCACCGTGCAGAAGAGGCCTCAGCAACAGCCAAGTAAGTGTTAGCATTTGGAAGAAGTGGCTTCTTTTCCCTCACTCAAACACCTCTAATCCTTCAACACAGAAACATAGAGCTGGAAGGAATCCCAAGGGTCATCTAGTCCAACCCCCTGCACAATGCAGGAAATTCACAGCTATTCCCCACACTCCCTCCAGTGACCCCTACTCTATGGCTCATCCCTTCATGCCCTCCCTCTCCCAATCTCTATACATGCATACCGGGTCACAGAATCATCACTGCTCTCAGGTGGCCATCAAGCCTCTGCTCAAAAACCTCCTAAGGAGAGCCCACCACCTCCCGAGGAAGCCTGTTCCACCGAGGGCCATTTTAAATCCCAACCTGCCCTGTGCCTTTTTGCCGCACTTATTCTTTTTCTGATCACAGCTGCAAGAGGAATCGATGAAAGGATTCCACACAGCACTTACTGTATCCCCATATTCCCCATTAAACTCCATCCCTATGGGCAAGAGGACTCCGTACATCTAACGGGACGGAAGTTCCCTTTGGCAAAAGGCCTGCTTCTCCTAGCAATTTCCCTCTTGTCCCTTTGCTCTCAGGGTAACCACTTCCTACTCTCTTGATGCCTGCCAGTTTTCTCCAATCATGCATGAATCAAAGGTTAATTATCAGGTTTTGTTCCCTCGGGAGGGAAAGGAGAGCTTTTCTTATAGCCAGCCAAAATAACGGCTCAGATATTTAATATTATTGTGCATGATCATAATACAGCAATTACGAAATTGAAGGGGGGAGCTTTTCCAGGGCCGTTTTTGCCTCCCAATCTGCCTCTGCCTGCCAGAAAACAGGACGAGTATTATCACACTGGAAAGAGAAGGAAGGACGGACAATTTAAAGGGGCAGTTGCACCCGGAAGCCTTAATTTATGCTTTTATTTATTTAGAATATTTCTGTGCCTCCACTTCAGAGTCTGGCTCAAGGAAGCTTGCAATTAAAAAAAAAAGATTGTATATTAAAAAAACCAGAGAAAATAGGCAATTAAGAAAACAAGCCAAACTATCCATAAAACAGAAGTAGACCATTAAAAAGCTGATAAGACTTTATTAAAAGCATGGCTGAAAAGACTATCCACACTGCACTAGGGATGTTTGAACACTTGCCAGTTAGGCTCACTTCCTGTTTGCCAGCGGTGACCAGTCAGTCACTGATCAATAGTCAGGCTGTTTGGCTGTTTGCAACCTGTTTGTGTGTGTTTTCAGGAAGTGGATATTTGCACTCACCAGAAGCCAACCCCCAGTTAATGAGGGGTCATCTCGAAGCTGATGGCTGATCTTCTGGGAAAACTTTGTTCTGTACTCAGTAAGAGAGCCAGTTTGGTGTAGTGGTTAAGAGCGGCAGGACTCTAATCTGGAGAGCTGGGTTTGATTCCCCGCTCCTCCACTTAAAGCTAGCTGGGTGACCTTGGGTCAGTCACAGCTCTTTATGAGCTCTCTCAGCCCCACCCACCTCACAGGGTGTTTTGTTGTGGAGATAATAATAGCATACTTTTTAAATGGCTCTGAGTGGGTGTTAAGTTGTCCCAAAGGGTGGAATATAAATCTCATGTTATTATTATAATTAAAATATTTGGGCGGGGGCGGGTCTTGTTCTTCTAACTGCCCATCTGAAAGAATTTGCTGCTTCCTAGACTCGTTGAGGTGAAGCAAATTTGAGGAGAGGGTGTGTGATCCTAAGCCCAGATGATTTATCATGTCTTCTCAATCTGGGCTGCAGAGAAAAGGAAGATTTTGCTCCTGTTCTCTGCAGCCCAAACTCTCAGTTTGAGGGAGAAAGAAAGAGTTTGCTTCTTTTCTCCTCACCCCAAACTGTTGGCTTGGGCTGGGGAGAAATTAGTTTTCTTCTTTTTCTTTTGCAGTGCAGAGGTCGAAAGTGTTGTTTCTGTCCTCGTCCAGCTCAGAGGAGAAACTAGCTTTCTCTCTTCTCCCTTCCACAGCTTAACTTAGAGCCAAGCTACCAATGATGCCTGACACAGGTTGGACACTTGTCAGCTCCCCTCAAGTTTTGATGGGAAATGTAGGCGTCCTGGTCTTGCAGCTGTAATGGAGAGCCAAGCTGTAAAACCAGGATGCCTACATTTCCCATCAAAACTTGAGGGAAGCTGACAAGTGTCCAACCTGTGTCAGGCGTCACTTGTAGCTTGGCTCTTAGTAGATATTTTACTATCAGATTCCCCCAATCAGCTACGAATTGGTGTCTGTCCAACGGGAAGCCACAAACTTGTTCAGCAGCTGTAAATGGTTTCATGCAATCCAAACCTATCCATCCATGATCAGCTCACAGTCTGATTAGTCAAACAGGGTAAGTCGGACTGCCAAAAGGGTTTGTGGGAGAAATTCAAGACATACCCATGAAAGCTTGGCATTGCAAGCATATTTAACATTTTTTTTAAAAAATCACCATAATTCAACTCTAGGAAAAAAATCCCACCCAAAAAAACCAACATGGAAAACAGTGGAGCACAGGGAGTTACTGGATAGAATCTTTGGAGCATTGTTTTCTGGAATGTAATATTTTTGTAGTATTATGGATGTGTGGATAACTCCTAATTTTTATGACAATGAAGGGCTGACAATACTAGACAAGGTTTATAAACTTTTAGAAGGCATGGACTTCGGAGTTACACTGGCTGTTGCCAATTTTTTTGCCTAGGTCATTACATTTAAAGGATTTTGAAGGTGGGAAATGTTAGGTCATTTTAAAATTGTTTCTTGTTGTATTTACTATGACGTTGCTCGTCCTGTTGGCCCAGTGAGCAGTATCATTAAAAGAAAAAGAAAAAGGAATGCAGAGAGCTGACTATGATGTTATCTGGATGGCCTGTAAAAACTGAAAGAAACACATCGTGGCAACTTTGGACTAAATGGTTATTGTGGAGCCAACCACAGCTGTCTCCGTGTCACCATGGTGTCGACTTCAGGAAAGAGGAGCAATGCAGAGGGTGGGCCATCACAATGCCCATTTTTTGCTGTTTCTGTGTTGCAGTAGGAAGCGGTGGAGACATACACGGTTTCTCCAGGGTGCCCCCTTTGTCCTCGTGGCTAGAACTTATGTTGGCACAGAACCAGAAAAGAGGTGTAGGTGAGTGCATCTGTACAGGGGACTTTTGGGGTTGATTAGAGAGCTGATTTTTTCCCAGGCTGGATTTGACCTGGGCCTGCTAGCCGATGGCCACCGTAACAGGTTCTTCCTGCATGCTTAGTGAAGCAAAGTGCTGACGAACTGTCAACGCTCCTCTGATAGCGGCAGACCACGGCCGCTTATATTGGACAACATTTAGACAGAGATGTTAGGTGATCAGAGAAACCGTACAATGATGGGGAGTCAAAAATGAAAAGCAAGACAGAGAGGAGATGCATTCCTAGGCTGTGCAACTCTGAAAGATTCGATGGTCATTCGGATGCACAACTTTCCAAGATGTTCCTTTGCTAAGTGACTTCCCTCTGGAGCAACGGTGATCCTTGTTTATCACCAGGGGATCATGGTTATTTAGATCCTAGCTCTGTCCAGGAAGTCAGTTAACACGTAATCCTCTCATCTGTCAACCTGGAGGGTGGGAATCGGCTCTAAAGGTGTGCGGTAAAGCAGAGGCCCCCGCCTGGCAGTTGTTTATGAGAAACGGCTCCAGAAGGAGGACTCGTCCCAGAAATAACTTTAGCAAGAGTAGGGCTGTGGCTAGGCATCAAATCACCTGTTTTGCATGCAGAAAATTCTGGATTTCAGACCACAATCCACAAAAAAATATCAAAAAGAGGTGGCAGCTGCTGCCAAAGCAATGTTTTAAAAAATCTGCACAGCTGACCAATGGCCTATTGGAAGATCTGCTGGGCAAAAGCACAGCCAGTTTATAAAAACACCTGGCGGGCACTGGAAAAGGTGTAGATGGGTGCCTTGGCACTCCTGGGCACCACGTTGGGGACCTTGTATCAGATGAAGAGTCCCTCCGCTGCAGCACCTTGTTTCCAGCATGGACAACCAAGAAGCGTTCCCCAGTCCTGCAGACGGCTCTTCCCTGAACTATCCGGTCCCCTTTGAAAGACACCTGAAGCTCATCCTTTGCCAAAACAGCCGGTGAGATTGCTAAAGAGACGCAAGACCACCGTTTGCAGAAGTTTGCTGAAAGTAGAATTCTAGGCCCTGTTCTGTTTCATTTGAGATCCCTTTATAATTTTGCAGATTTTTTTTATTCTCCCCTTTTCATGTTGTTTTTGTCAATTAGCGTGTGCTGTGGATGGACGTTGTACAGATATATATGCACCAATGTGGGCATTCTTATAGCTAAGTCAAGGGATGACTCCCACGTGAGTAAAAATTCCAGCCAGCCTTGGCTACCCGTTGAAGGTTCTGCAAACTTGGGGAAACCTTCCCTGATTGAGGGGAAAAATCCCCCTCCACAACAAGAACGTATGTGCAGAGACTAGAAAAATATGGAGTTTGACTAGTACTTTCCAGCCAAATGGCAGAGAGAGCGAGACCACGAGGTGGGCAAGGGAGGAGGGATGGAGGTGAAGGAAAAGGGTGGAAGAAGGGACGGTGGGGGAATGGGATTTCTGCTCCTCCACAAGACCACATGGCTCCCCACTGGGAATATATCATGCAGAGTCCTTGATACAGCACAGATGATGTAACAAATGCAAATTTTCAGTGCCAAGAAAAAGAAAATGGCACTTTGCAAAGAATCCACCAAACAATTTGCACAACGGGAAAGCAAATGGAAACACGGACACTGGGGTCAAAAGAGCAGGGTGAGAAATCCAAAATGTTCCCAAGAGAATTCTCAGAGCTCTCCTCCTGGCTTGGTGTCCCCTCTCTGCCTGGGGCCAGCTGATGCATGCCTTGCTCCCTCTTCCTCCAACCCCTCCCCCTTGCTATTCTTCCCTAGCTTTGTTTTCCCCACTCCTTCTTTCCAAGGCAGTTGCCTCCCTCTGCCTTCTGTTTCATAGAATCATAGGGTTGGAAAGTACCTCGAGGGTCATCTAGTCCAACCCCCTGCACAATGCAGGAAATTCTCAACTACCTCCTCCCCCCACACCCCCAGTGACCCCTGCTCCATGCCCAGAAGATGGCAAAACAACCTCCAGGATCCCTAGCCAAACTGGCCTGGGGAAAATTGCTACCTGATCCCAAGGTGGCAATCGGCCTTACCCTGGGCATGTAAGAAGGGGCCGCGAGAACTAAACACTGATGTAACCCTTCCTGCCCTCCCTTTCATGATCTGCCTAGTAACCATCTAGCCTCTGCTTAAAAATCCAAAAAAGGAGAGCCCACCACCTCCCGAGGAAGCCTATTCCACTGAGGGACCACTCTAACAGTCAGGAAATTTTTCCTCATGTTTAGCAGAAAACTGTTTTAATTTCAACCCATTGGTTCTGGACTGACCTTCTGGGGCAGTGGAAAACAACTCTGTGCCAACCTCTAAATGTATCACTTTTCCTGCATGGTCCCCAATCTGTCAATTCTTCATTGCTCAATGTTTTGGGCTCACATCTGGTTGGACATCGTATCTTATAACCTAGACCCAGTTAGAGACGAGGCCATTTATTGAATATCGGTACCAGCTGTTTTTCTGCATGAAGGGTCATCTCAGAGTGGCAAGTCCATATCTCAGCGGGCGTGCTTTACCTGAAGAAGGTCCCTGATTTAACTCCTGCCACCTCCAGTTAAAGAATGTCAAGAAGCAATCTTGGGAAAGAGCCTTCTCGCGATCCTGGAGAGACACCGCTGGTCAGCGTAGTAGAGAGATTGAACGAGATGGACCAACGGTTGGAATGGGTAGACGGGGCTTCATTGCCCTCTACACACAATGGTATCCACACTGAAACCAACACACATATGGGGAAATGGGCACAGGTGTGCAAGCCCCACGTTACCTGTGCACAATTCCCAGCACAGATCCTATATGAGTAAGTGCCTTCCCTGTGCCTGAGGACGCTGCTTTTCAAAAGCAGTGCCCATGTTCACAATCCAGCAATTGCATTGCAGAGGGAGAGGCCAGTGTGCACACATAACATCACATACAGAGGGCCGCTAAGTTCCCATGGACCAAGCGTGTCAGAGTTCGAAAAGCACCTCTGAAGAGCGGGAGAGCTCTAAAGCTCCTAACAGCCATCCGTGAAACCTGCTTCGCTTTCCCCCTTTCTCGCATTCAGAGAAAATCTCAATTTTTCAAGCACGGAAGGGCAGCCACTCAGGAAGCAGACGGGAAAGTGCCCGTTCCATTTCACCTGCTCGTCTCCTGCATAGTCTCTTTGATGTCTCAATTTTTTTTTCTCGTTTCAAAGGGATCTTGGTGCACAATGCCGCTGCTCAGGGCGGGGAGGTGAACGGCCTCCTGAAACTTAAAGGTTTTCAACTTTCACAAAATTGCTACCCATCAAAACCCGCCTGACGTGTGTTTAGCGCTTGCTCGGTCAGTGAGCAGCGAAGAGCATGATGAGACGAGCTGTTTAAGGATTCTGCGGTAGAGTTGGGCGATTCATCCTTGAATGTATCCAGGGCATTTCTCACTCGCGTCCAGACAAAAAGCCACACTTGATCATGCTGGGAGAGGAGCCCAACGTACCAACCTGGTTCCAAATGTTTGAAGGGAGCTCAACGTCAAAGGAAAATCAAAAAGAGTCCAGTAGCACCTTTAAGACTAACCAATTTTATTGTAGCATAAGCTTTCGAGAATCAAGTTCTCTTCTTTGGCAAGGCTGTTTCGGCCTATCGATTCTCCTGCTATTCATGATTTTGATTCAGGAAAAAAACTCGAGAGTGGAGGGGAAGAAATGAACAACCGTCTATCAGTGAATCATCCACCCTCAGGTTTTCAGCAGAGGGAACATTCCGATTACAAGGAGAACATGACTGGCAGCTTTATCTGCCCTTGCTGGAGCCCCAGATCTTGCCAGTATCTTGTTCGGCATCCTCCTATCAATCAAGACATGATTCAATCAAGACATGATCCTAGCAGCCAATACAGCCGCTGCAGGGCTGGGATGCAGATTCGTAGACGCGTAACTCACGGTCTGAAGCCAGAGAGGCTGCAGCTGAACACATCTGGATTTGCATTCGGAAACTTCAGGAATGCCCCCTACTACCCTGGGCTCCCAGGCTCTGGAGAAATTTCCCCCCATCCAAAAATCCCAGTTGGTCTCCCCACACTGGAAGGGCAAGGATGGCTTCCCAGTTGGGCTGGGACTGTAAGCAAGACATACTTGTTGCTGTGCCTGCCTGCATCGACTGCTTGTCCAGGTGTGAATCCATTAAGCCATTTTCTACCACCTTAGACCCCCTCTGGTCTCTCGAGGTCGGTCTTGTCCCGTCTTTCATGTCACTCACTGCCTGTTTCCTTTAACTGAGGATCCTGAGGATTGAACCTGGGGCCTTCTACACGCAAAACAAACTATTTGAGCTATATATTGTCGAAGGCTTTCACGGCCGGAGAACGATGGTTGTTGTGGACTTTCCGGGCTGTATTGCCATGGTCTTGGCATTGTAGTTCCTGACGTTTCACCAGCAACTGTGACTGGCATCTTCAGAGGCATATGCAAAAGAACTTCCTCAGGATACAGTGAATCATTAGCACTCCATTAGCATTCCACACCCTGGGAAACCCTTACTGGATGACACAACCCAACCCACCTTTCTGAGTAGATATAAATCACCTGCAAACATCTCCTCCACAGTTTGACACTGAGAGATCCCTGTCTTTTGGTGCTATACCTCTGAAGATGCCAGTCACAGCTGCTGGCGAAACGTCAGGAACTACAATGCCAAGACCACGGCAATACAGCACGGAAAATCCACAACAACTATTTGAGCTATGCTACTTCCCGGTGCTGGTGGAGAGTGCCCTCAAGTCAAACCCTGATGGGGTTTTCATGGCAAGAGACTGATAGAGGTGGTTTGCCATTGCCTGCCTCTGCAACCTGGTCTTTGTTGGAGATTTCCCATCCGATTACTAACCAAGGCAGACCCTGCTCAGCTTCTGAGATCTGACGAGATCAGACTCACCTGGGCTATCCAGGTCAGGGGCTTCTCCACCTTGGGGTGGTGGAGATTGCCCTCAAGTCGTAGCTGACCTATGGTGACCCCTGCTGGGGTTTTCAAGGAATGATACTAACAGAGGTAGTTGGCTATTGTCTGCCTCTGAAATACTGGTCTTTGTTGGCGGTCTCTCATCCAATTACTAACCAAGGCCGACCCTGCTTAGCTTTGGAAATCTGATAAGATCTGACTCACCTGGGCTATTTAGGTAAAGGTGGTCCCCCAGATAAGACTTTTGGAGAAGACATTTTAGTTTTAAAGAGGCAGCATCAGCAATATCATCTAAGGGTGGGAGAAGGCTTTTTGGTCAGCTTAGAACCATAGGGTTGGAAGGCACCTCCAGGGTCACCTAGTCCAACCTCTTGCACAATGCAGGGCATTCACAAATACCTTCCCCCCACACCCCCAGTGACCCCTGCTCCATGCCCAGAAGATGGCAAAATACCTTCAGGATCCCTAGCCAAATGGGCCTGGGGAAAATTGTGATTGGCCTTACCCTAGGCATGTAAGAATGGGCCATGAGAACAAAGCACTGATGTAACCCTTCCTGCCCTCCCTCTCATACTCTGCCCAGGCTCACAGAATCAGCATTGCTGTCAGATGGCCATCTAGCCTCCAAACCTCCAAAGAAGGAGAGCCCACCACCTCCCGAGGAAGCCTGTTCCATTGAGGGACTGCTCTGTCAGGAAGTTCTTCCTGATGTTCAGCTGAAAACTCTTTTGATTTAATTTCAACCCGTTGGTTTTCGTCCAACCTTCTGGGGCAGCGGTTCTGGTCTGGCCTTCTGGGGCAGCAACCTTCTGGGGCTAAACTGAAGCATTACATTTTTTACTGATCAGGCAGAATAGAAAATTGTGTGTCTTTGAAGAGGGAGGGCAGAAAATTCCCAAGAAACTTTTAGAAAGCTACAGAAGTTACAGTAGTATAAAATCAACCCCTGCCTGTCATGGACACAGGAGGGCTATAACAATACTCTTTTCAATAGCCTCTGGCTTTTCCTTGCACTACTGAAGCGCATGGTTGCCCATTCCATCTCTGTAAGACAACCACAGTTGATTTTGCCTGTGGTAAGCCCAGCCTTGAAGAGGCTTTCTTATCCCACCTGGGTTCTATTTCTGGGTCATCTTACTATATAATTGAGTAAGCATGTTTCAGACAACTCACTTTATACCCTGGTGCACCACCAGAGGGTGCTGCTGCAGAGGAAAGCCCAGGGAACTCACTATATTGCTCCAGAAAACATACTGTGGAGGGAAGCCCAGGCAGGGAACAGGAGTGGAGCAGGTGCCAATGCCCTCCCCGCACCTTAACCTGGCTGGTATTAGGTGCAGAGCAGGTGGCAATGCCCACCCCCCACCTTAACCCAGCTGATATTAGGAGCTGAGAAGGTGGCAATGCCTGCACCCCCTTCAGCCAGCTGGTATTAGGAGTGGAACAGGTGACAATGCCCACCACCACCTTAACCCAGCTGGTATTAGTACTGGAGCAGGTGGCAATGCCCACCTCCTTCAGCCAGCTGGTATTAGGAGTGGAGAAGGTGGCAATGCCAGCCCACCTGCCTTAACCAGCTAGTATTAGGAGTGGAGCAGGTAGAAATGCCCTCCTCCTGCATTAACCCAGCCGATATTATGAGCGGAACAGGCAGCAATACCTGCCCCCCTTGAACCAGCTGGGATCAGGAGCGGACCAGCTGGCAATGCCCACTCTCTGCCTTAACCCAGCCGGTATTAGGAGCAGAGAAGGTGGCAATGCCTCCCCCCCTTCAGCCAGCTGGTTTTAGGAGTATAACAGGTGGCAGTGTCCACCCTCGCCTTAACCCAGCTGGTATTAGGAGTGGGGCAATGCCCAGCCCCACATTAACCCAGGTGGTTTTAGGAGCAGAGCAGGTGGCAATGCCCACCCCGTCAGCCATCTGGGATCAGGAGCGGAGCAGGTTGTAATGCCCACCCCTGCCTTAACCCAGCTGGTATTAGGAGCAGAGCAGGTGGCAATGCCCATCCCACCTTAACTCAGCTGGTATTAGGAGCGAAGCAGGTGGCAATGCCCACCCCCCTCCTTAACCCACCTGGTATTAGGAGCGGAGGAGGTGACAATGCCTACCCCCACCTTAACCCAGCTGGGATCAGGAGCGGAGCAGGTGGCAATGCACACACCTCATAACTCAGCTGGTATTAGGAGCGAGGAAGGTGGCAATGCCCATCCCCGCCTTATCACAACTGGCATTAGGAGTAGAGCAGGTGGCAATGCCCACCCCCTGCCTTAACCCGCCTGGTATTAGGAGCGGAGGAGGTGACAATGTCTACCCTGACCTTAACCCAGCTGGGATCAGGAGCGAAGAAGGTGGCAATGTCCACCCCCTCCTTATTACAACTGACAAAAGGAGCGGAGCAGATGGCAATGTCCACACCCCCTTCCCTCAGCTGGGATTAAGAGCGGAGCAAATGCCAATGCCCGCCCAGCGACTTCACCTGGGTGGGATCAGACATAGATCAGGAGGCAATTCCATTCTTCCTTTCACCCAGCTGGGACAAGAAGTGGAGCAGGGGGCAATGCCCACCTCCTTCAACCTACTGGAATAAGGCACTGAGCAGGTGGCAATGCTCACCCCATCTTCATCCTGTTGGAATCAGGCACCAAGCAGGCAGCAATCTCCGCCTCCCTTCAACCTGCCAGAATCAGGAGCAGAGAAGGTGGCAATGCCTGCACCCCCTTCACCCAGTTGGGATCAGTAGTGGGGCACATAGCAAAGCCCACCACCTGTCGGGATCAGGCACGGAGCAGAAGGTAGTGCTCACTCCTCCCCTCACCCTGCAGAGAACAGGTGGCAATGCCTACCCCCCTTCACCCAGCCGTAATCAGGCGCAGAGCAGAAGGCAATGCCCATTTTCCCTTCACCCGGCTGGGATCAGGAGTGGAGCAGGTGGCAATGCCTACTGCCCTTTACCCGGTCTGCATCAGATGTGCAGCACGCAGCATAGCCCACCACCCCTTCATGTTGCTGAGATCAGGTGTGGAGCAGGTGGTAATGCCCACCCCCCCCTCCTTCACCGGTCGGGATCAGTGACAGAGGAGGAGGGAATGCCTGCCTGCCCACTCTCCCCTTTCTAGAGCCCATTGTATTTTTTCCCACTACGGGCTTTGTTTCTAGTTCTGAATATTTGAGAATGGGCTTTTCAGTTGCAATGGACAGTTCTTCAATGTATTGCATTTTACTAAGCGAAATAGCTGCATATTTTTACACTTTATTAGACTCACTTGAGATTTACACAACATCATTTTGTGAACTCTTATCATGATCAATTTGTGACGCTGAGTTTCTTTATTTGTACATTAATTTACGCCTGCACTTTGTCACTTAATTGAACGTATTGGTGGGTCATGTGACCTACAACTGATACTATTTTTTTTTGATATTTCTCTACAAATGTTTGTTAATGTTGGTTGCAATGTGCATATTATGATATTTGTCCTAGAATCTTTGTTTGTACATTAGAATATTATATTCCAATTATCCAGAGGAGTTAGCCATGTTAGTCTGTAGTAGCAAAATAGAAAAGAGTCCAGTAGCACCTTTAAGACTAACCAACTTTACTGTAGCATAAGCTTTCGAGAACCACAGCTCTCTTCATCAGATGCATCTGCTGAAGTGAACTGTGATTCTCAAAAGCTTACGCTACAGTAAAGTTGGTTAGTCTTAAAGGTGCTACTGGACTCTTTTCTATATTCCAATTATATAGTTGTGTATATCATTTCATTTTGAATCCTTAAGAGTTAGAAAGTTACGGTGGGATTTTTCCTTGTCGGTTTGAATGATACAGGTGTGGTGAAGAACACTTGATACATTAATTTACATTGCAAGCCAGTAGCGGCAAAAGCTATCCCCTTCTTTGCTTATCTCTCTGAGTTGATTCATTGGTAGCGCCAATAAGCCCCTCTTGATGGATTACCCTTCCATTTGTATCCTTATGAGCGGATGATACCATCGACATCTCAGCACCACCTTGATCTGTCCTCTTCAGGGCTGCTGGGCTCTTTCATTTCTGAACCAACGGCCAAAGGATTTCATGCATAAAAGAAGTTTTATTCTCTGGCTGCTTTGGAGAGGGGGTAGCACTTGCAATTTCCCTTTGGTGTCTGCAAAGTACCCTCTACAAAGTGTCTTGAGGGAATTCATTAGACATTCACACCCAGCAGATAAACACCAAAAGCTCTTTTAAATAAGGGCTGCTGCAGAAGCCAAAGCTGGGGATAAAACATGTAACAGAGGGGAAGAGACTGGCTGAGCTAACACAATGCGGGGCAAGGAAGCAATCTCGGGTTTTTAAAAAAATTATTTAGAAAATCTTTATGCTGCCTACATGGGGAACCTGACCATGACCGCTTATAAAATACAACATAATATGAACCAAACATTAAAAGCTGTAATTAAAACCCAGCATTAAAACCCAGAGCACAAAAACATACATCCTTGAGCTGCTTATTATGAATTTAATAGGCTAAAGGCACTCTATACAAATGGTGTTATCGCTACTCCAGTTCCAGAGCGGCAGGTGCTGAGTGCAGTGGCACCTTGGGGACCAACATGATTTGCAGGGAAGAAGCTCTTGAGAGTCTGAGCTCCTTTCCGCAGATACCCGCCCTCAGCAGCCGCCGAAGACCCAACAACTCCTGTGCCAGGGGAGCAGCCCATTGTGCCACGTTCCCCTGTCCATGGTGCTGAAACCTCAGATCTTCTCTTCAATGTCAGGGCCCAGAGAGGGACCTAAACACTCCTTCCGGCTCCTCTCATAACTGCACTCAATTCGGTTAATAATAATAATAATAATAACAACAACATTTGATTTATGTACCACCATTCAGGGCAACTTCATGCCCACTCAGAGCAGTTTACAAAGTGTGTTACTATTATCCCCACAACAATCACCCTGTGAGGTGGGTGGGGCTGAGAGAGCTCTGAGAGAGCTGTGACTGACCCAAGATCACTTGGCTGGCTTCAAGTGGAGGAGTGGGGAATCAAACCCAGTTCTCCAGATTAGAGTCCTGCCGCTCTTAACCACTACACCAAACTGGCTCTCTTATCTGTGTTGGAAAAATGAGCTGCTAAAGAGCCACTGATCCAGAGGAGTTGGCCGTGTTAGTCTGCGGTAGCAAAATAGTAAAGAGTCCAGTAGCACTTTTAAGACTAACTAACTTTACTGTAGCATAAGCTTTCGAGAATACGAGTGCAGCCATTTCTGCTTTAGGATGAGTTTCTGCTTTAAGATAAGTAAACAGGCCGTCCGTCTGTCCGTTCGACAGACAGACAGACAGATAAGATAGATTTTCCTATTTCACAGATGGGAAACTAAGGCTAAGAGACAGTAATTAGCTCAAGTCCACCAATAAATTCAACATACTGGTTGAATCTGAACTCCAAGCTCCTGATCCAACTTCATAGGACAAAACCATCTCAAACAGTAGGAACAAAATCAGAGAAAGATGCATGGATGGGAAAGGCTGGAGGTAGGTTAATGGGGATTGCATCAATTAGGGTTGCCAGCTCCAGAAGGGGAAATTCCTGGAGATTTTGGGGGTGCAGCCTGGAGAAGGTGGAATTTAGGGAGGGAAAAGGCCTCAGCGGGGTATAATGCCATAGAGTCTGCATTCCAAAGAAGCCACTCTCTCCAGGGGAGCTGATCCCTGCGGCTTGGAGATGAGCTGTAATTCTGGGAGATCTCCAGCTAGAACCTAGTGGTTGCCAATCCTAGCACGGATCCTTTAGCACAAGTCAAGAGATCGACAAAAATCCATTCCGTTCCCTGCATCTCTTCAGTGTCGCTGTCAGCCAGAAAATTCTTTTCTGGGCAAGAGGGAGCTTCAGTCTGAGCAATTAGAAACAGGCTGACGGTCAAAGCCTCTTTGTGGCCAATTTGGACCTCTCAGGAAGGCTGCTGGACCTCCAGCTCTCACTTGGGGCGGTGCAGAGAATGCTGCCAGTTCAGATCCACTGGGGTTCTAAGCCAGGCTGCCTCCTCCAAGCTGTTAATTCCTTGCATCCTGCTTCCTACTTCTGATTCCTGTATCCACATACTCTCTGCACGGAAGGTGACACCTGAGGCTTGAGACCAGCATCCTCTCCTTCTCTTGGAGTGGACACAGCCTAGGACAGAGAGATGATCTGCACAGCTTAGTGGTTAAGGGGTTGGGTTGCAAATCTGCTGGTTCAACTCCTACTACTGCCATGAACTCAGCAGGTGGCCTTGGGGAAGCCGCTCTTCTCAGCCCCAGCTCCCCAGCTGTATTGCGGAGATAATGATAACACTGAATTTGCAGGCAGGTGCTGCTGTAGCTTAGTGGTCAAGTGGTTGGGTTGTGAATCAGCACTCTGCTGGTTTGACTCCCACTACTGCCATGAACTCAGCAGGTGGCCTTGGGGAAGCCACTCCTCCCAGCCCCAGCTCCCCAGCTGTCCTTGTGGGGATAATAATAACACTGACTTTCCAGGAATATGCTGCTGTAGCATAGTGGTCAAGTGGTTGGGCTGCCAGTCAGCACTCTGCTAGTTCAACTCCTACTACTGCCATGAACTCAGCAGGTGGCCTTGGGTAAGCACTGAGAGCTTTCAAAGTCATTAGATAAGACACCTGCAGCTTCAATAAGTCTGTGAAAACAAAGCAGTTATGGCACTGATAATATGACATCAAGTATGACATCAAGCAGGAAACTTTGGTTCAGAACAACAGGTCAGCATCAAATGATGGCTTGGCTGGGGCACAGACATGACAGATAACTCTGACTTTGCTCCCCACTCTGAATGAGACTCTACTTTGTCTAGAAGAGTGGTATATAAGCACAGTTATTATTAGAGCTGCTGTAGCATAGTGGTTAAGTGGTTGGGCTGCAAATCAGCACTCTGCTGGTTCAAATTCCACTCCTGCCATGAGTTCTGCAGGTGGCCTGGGGTAAGCTGCTCCTCTCTGCCCGGCTCCCCAGCTGTCTTGTGAGAATAATAACAACACTGACTTTGTTCACCACTCTCAGTGGGCAATAATCTGTCTAGAAGAGCAGTATATAAGCACACAATTGTTATTATAGTTCATTTACCCCCTGCCTTTTTCACCAGTGGGGACCAAAGTAGCTAACATTGTTCTCCTTGCTGCCATTTTACCCTTACACCAACCCTGGGAGGTACGCTAGTCTGAGAGTGTGTGACTGGCGCAAGGTCACCTAGCTTCCACAACAGAATGCGGATTCCAACCTGGGGCACCCGGACTGCAGTCTTACACTCTTCACCATGACTCCATGCTGGCGATAATGTGCAGAGGCCCTCCTGACGACGCAGAATGAAGACACCCACGACCCAGTAATGCCATCATGCAGAGACACATGAGAAGTAAACAAAAATCAACTAGCAGCAAACCCTTAACGCGGGGAATGCTGCGCCAACAAGTCTTGAACCTCATTCACCCCTAGCTAATACGAGGAGCGGATGAAATGAGCCAAGGCATAAACATGGAAATAAACCTCTCCTAAAACATTTGATTCATTGGGATTAAAAATGGTTTATTGCACCAATATGGTCTGTCATTTTTATGTCTGAGATTCCCATTTCCTGAAGGAGGGACAGAAGCTCCTGCCTGGTACTAAACGTTAAAATATAGCAGTAAGAAAAAAATAATAACCTGAGACCCAAACAAATCCTGGTTTGGAATCGTTCCTGTTTCAGGTTAGGAGAAGAATTGATTGCAGACTAGATTGTGCCTAACAATAAACTCTCCGAGAACCACAGCATTCTGTTAGTCTTTGTGGGTAGCTCAGAGGTTGTGTGAGCAGTTTCAGATGAGATGCATCCAGAGAGAGCATTGCCAGCCATGGGTTCTGTGGCATAACTGGCATTATGATAAAGGTTATGATTAAGAAGAGGCAGGCAGACCCTCGTAGTGTTATTATGGGCTGGGGAATTTCTTTTTCTGAAATTCACTTTTTCAGATATCACCAGGGTTTTTTTTCAGCTGGAACGCGGTGGAACGGAGTTCCGGAACCTCTTGAAAATGGTCACATGTCTGGTGGCCCCGCCCCCTGATCTCCAGACAGAGGGGAGTTGAGATTGCCCTCCACGCCACTCAGTGGCTCAGAGGGCAATCTCAACTCCCCTCTGTCTGGAGATCAGGGGGCGGGGCCACCAGACATGTGACCATTTTCTCCGAGGGCAACCCACTGAGTTCTACTAGCTATTTTCCCAGAAAAAAGCCCTGGATATCACCATTGATTCTCGTATAAACCTCAGAGCTTCCGGTAGGTAGGTGTGTTGGTCTGGAGTAGAACAGCAGGATTTGAGTCCAGCGGCACCTTAGAGACCAAACATACTAAAAATCTTGTTGGTCTCTAAGGTGCCATTGGCCTCAAATCCTGCTACACTTCAGATAGGTGCTCAAGCAGGAAGGCAAGAAGACATAGGTAGACTGTGCCTGCCTCTGAGCATATGCAGAGTAAAATTTGGAAGTTTTGCTGAACTTCCCTTCCTACTCTTCCTCTCTTCAAATTTCTGTTTGATCCAAAATTGATTAGAAACAGGGTCCAAATTCCTGAATAGAGGAAAAGAAAAAGGATTGCTGGGTTTCAGGAAGAAATTGAGTAAAGAGGAATTAAGACAATTTCTCTTAAGAAACCTCATGGTTTCATATCTGTCACATTCATGCCATTGTTTCAAGCTGATGTGTTGCTATGAGCCAGTGTTTTGTGCTGGGCCATTATTCTATGCTGTGCTTTGATGTCATATTGCCGATGCCATAACTTGCCTTGTATTCACAGGCCTGCTGTATCCAGAGTGTCTTATCTCTTGTGCTTTGAAGTTCAGTGTCTCTGACCTTGCAAACCTGCTAGTTCTCAGCGGCAAGAAGAATAATGTGTTTTATTCTTAATCTGTTGCCTCTCTCCTTTGTCTAGACGAGGCATGTAAACTATTTAAGGAGTCCTCAGAGCTTTGCACCAAAAATTGTGTTTTCCTGTTGGGAGGGTGGATGTGTGCTCGGGACCTATAAGAATGAGACCTTTTGCAGATTTTATTATTCCTGTCAACCATCTGATCAACACGTGGACATATCTATGAACACGATTTGATTCCTTGAATAAAGCCTTTTCACCCAAGACCCTGGAGTGCTTGCGGTGAGGGTACAGGGATCTATCTGCCACAGCCTGTCATCCACAGGCCTGACACATGGGAAGTTTTCAAGCAGAGGCTGGACAGCCATCTGTCGACAATGCTCTAATTTGGACTCCCTGCACTGAACAGGGTTTGTGCTGAACGCCCTAGGAGGCCTCTCCCAAATCTAGGATAGTATGAATCCAAAAGAAAAGGTTGCTCACCTGATGGTCTCCTGGCTATTTCTTTTCTGCACCACACTTCTCATGCAGGCCCTCACCAATCCCCGATCCTGCTAACTGGATAATCAAAGATCCACCTGCAAATTGGCCTCGTGAATTATGTGTTCCGTAAAAACACACAGGAGAATCCGGTGATCCCGATACGAGCCTACCACTGATGCGGGGGAACGCCAAGGAAAATATTCAGAACTGACCCATCGAAAGGAAAAGCATGTCGGCAACCTGTTTTCAGACACACCTCCCCTTTTCACATGTTATGGTGGTCCCATAAAGTCAACGATGGACTCCCCTTTCTTGGCTTTAGATGAGCTGTCTCTGGGACTCAGAGCCAAGCTACAAGTGACGCCTGACACAGGTTGGACACTTGTCAGCTTATCTCAAGTTTTGATGGGAAACGTAGGGGTTATGACCTTTACTTTTTTGGGGGGGGGGTAGATTTTTCTTTTAATCTTCCCCTTACACCTTCTGGGTCGTTAGCTGCCACCAGGAATATTATATTCCAATATGTTTTAATTAAGTTTTCCCTTTGGTAACGTTCCTAAGCATCAGGCTTCTTCGTGGTTTTATGTGGCCCTGAGGATAGGAATGGGATATAGCAATGACAGCTACCCTGGGATATAACAAAACAAAATAAATGTTTATTTTTCAAGAAGCGTATCGGTTTCATAAAAGTAGTTCTTAGTTCTTAAAGTTACTTCCTATAAACTCATTCACACAGATCTCTTCTAAGGCTTCACACACAGTTAGCCTCTTTCACTAGACTCAATAGTTCTCTCACAGATACTTCAAATATAGGCAGCACACAGCTGGCCTCTCTTTCTCTGACTCTCATTCACAGAAATATGAAACCTGCTCAGGCAGCACACAGCTGGCCTCTCTTTCCCTGACTGTCCTTTCACAAACAGGCTCAGTTCAGGATCCACACAGGTCATATTTCCGTCATAAATACTTCAGTATACTCAGGCAGCACACAGCTAGCCTGCTTTCTCCTGACTGAAACCTTTCTCTCTGCCCTGTCAGTCTAAACTGCATTCACTCAGCCGACACTCTCAGTCATCAACCAGTCACATCACTCACTCTTCCCTCTCTCACCCCCACTCTTGACCTAGCTCAAACCAAGCATTTAAAGACACACGCACCCATTGCTTGAAATCATTACAGTAGGCGTCCTGGTTTTACAGCTTGGCTCTCCATTACAGCTGCAAGACCAGGATGCCTACATTTCCCATCAAAACTTGAGGGAAGCTGACAAGTGTCCAACCTGTGTCAGGCGTCACTTGTAGCTTGGCTCTCAGCTTCTGCCCCACAACTAGTCTCCTAGAAACTTTGGAACAATTGTTAATTGACATGGCCTTCAGCATTTATGAATGTCAACGGGGATAATTTATTCCCAGAAAAAAGGTTCCATTGTTGGAAAGCCCTGAAGTAGTAACTTCCCTTCATATGGCTGCCCTGAAACCATCTAGCAGCACAGCGTGCCTGCAGTTCTGGGGTCCTTCCCATCTCTGCTCGCTGAGTTCCTCTGCCAAGGATTGAAGCAGGAATCTTCTCCTGTAAAATATCTGCTCTGTCCCTGAGATATACTCTCCCATTCATTAATCTTCCTACACATAATTATATTCCGCACACATTGGAAAATGCACTTCCAATCCTCTTTATAGATCATTTGGAATGGATTTTTTTGTGTGCAGAACAAAAAGTCCACCTCAAACGATTGGTAAAGTGCATTGAAAGTGCATTATCCAAGGTGTGCGGAATCAGCCATAAAGTACATTGAAAGTGCATTATCCAAGGTGTGCGGAATCAGCCATAAAGTACATTGAAAGTGCATTATCCAAGGTGTGCGGAATCAGCCATAAAGTGCATTGAAAGTGCATTATCCAAGGTGTGCGGAATCAGCCATAAAGTGCATTGAAAGTGCATTATCCAAGATGTGCGGAATCAGCCATAGTGAGAGTTCTAGATTTCATAAACAGCTGAAAAGAGGACATTCAAATCAGGGAATCTGTAGGACACGATTTCCACCTGGCATCTCTTCCAGCTCTGACGCCTTTACAATGTTAACTCATGAAATGACCAGCACCGATCTTTGTGGATGAAGTGACGGGTACGGAGCGCATTGTGAGAGCACCACTGGTTCTGCACTGAATGGCCGCTTCACTAACAAGACGGAGAGCAAAGCCATTATGGTTTGGCGCCTACGAATGAGTTCTGTGCCTGCTAGAGAGTCTCTGCTGCGGAATGTGCTTCCTTTCCAGCTTTCACTTGTGCAAGATCAGTGGTTTTTCAATGGGCCCTGGCAGAAATGGCAGCAGAAAAGGCAGCAGAGAATATCTGGCACGCCAGTAACTCATTCAAAAGATCCAAGCCACTGTTATTTTGAATTTCGTTCAAGTGCAGAGGATCTCTTTAGACGAGGGCCTTGAAGCATCTCACAGAAGGACACGGGCTGGACCTGAGTACAGTCCGCGGAATGCCAGCCCAGCCTGGAGGTCGGTTCTTTAACAGCACAGATTGAGACGGAAAGGTTGTGATTCAGGTCAGCCACTAACGCTGCTGCAAAATACTTTTGCCCAAGGAAAGGAAGTTGGCCACGTGTACAAACAGGAAAATTAACCCACCCCATTTGACAATTTCAGGGTTTTTTCCTTGTGAGTGTAAGGAAATAGTGCATTAAGAAAAGGAGTCTGTGCCGTGTTAGGAAGAAGATTGTGAAGCTCCATCAAAAGAAAGACAGAATTGGGAATCCTTCACAAACCACCCTTGGATTAAGTGGGGTCCAGTGTTTAGTATATAATCCTAGCCTCTGCTGAGCCTGGCCTTTGGGTCCCCTGCCTCCGTATTATTATCATACAGTATCAGCGGACTGCTAGGGTCTCAGGTGGAGAAATGCCTTCAAAAATACTTGCTACCTGCAGTCCTTTAACTAGCGCTGACGGTGTACTGAATTAACCTGGAGACTTCTGCATGCAAAGAACCTGTTTGACTAACCTTGATCTAGACAGCAGCTTAGGGCAGCGTACAGAGCAGAGAATCAGAAAGTGTTCCAACATCTACGCTGGCTTTTTGAGAGCTAATTTTTGACTTCCAAAGCTGCAAACGGCTTGAGTGTGGCATTCACAATAGACTGCTACCTTCTCTGAGTCTCTGTACAGAAGATACCTAACACATGAAAAACACGTGTCAGGAGATGCAATGGTAGCTGGGAAAGGTAGTTTAAAAAGGCAGAGCTGGCGGCAGGGCAAAGGCTTTGCTATACACTGGAGCTATGTGAAGGGGCTGTGAAATAGCAGAAGGGAAACTGCTGCCCATTATAACCTCTCCAGGTCCAAACCCAGCTCTGCAAGGCAGCTCCAGCCCATTTCTATTCCTCGCTGCTCTCTGGTTGCCATCCCACCGTTTGAGACTGGAGAGGTGAAATTGACAGAGCCTTCCAGGAGGTGAAGATGAAATTAACAAGCTCTCTGAGGAATTATCTCTGCTGCCTCTGTCTTTTTAAACTACGCTTCCCGGCTAACATTGTGTCTCTCTACACTTGACAAACATGCACCAAGATGTCTTGTGTACAGCTCCTTTGAGCCCTGTGGTCATCCAAGAATCTTGGTGGTGCACTCAGAGAGAGAGAGAGAGAGAGAGAGAGAGAGAGAGAGAGAGAGAGAGAGAGAGAGAGAGAGAGAGAGAGCAAGCGTGTTGAGTTAGATGCAGCCGCTCTGTCCATTTGCTTCCTCTGTCTCCATCATTTCTTCATTCCACGATAAAACATTTATACCTGAAATAGACTTTATTTTTGTGTGATTTGTGATGATGTTTGTGGGCGCTCTGTTTGTTCTTTGCAGACTGGATTAACATCCTAAAGACTCTCCTGTGAACTCCATTTTATTTATCCAAAATGCTGCTAGACTGATATTAAGTCATCGGTAGGCAACCCTCGAAACAGCTTCCTAAGCTCTTTTATCCTACCACTCCATTCAGATAATGGCAGTGCCTCCCTTGGGTGCAAGAAGACATCCTGCTCAGCAAGAGGGTTTTCTGCAAAGAGCCAGAGGGGAGCCAGCGCTGTTAGCCAAGCAGTGGAGTAAGACAGAACCCAGGATAAATATGCAATTGTGATGGAAAGACATTGCTTTCCCCATCTTTTGCGCAGCTCCATGGCTATGAGATCTGCTGAAGTGTAACATCCAAGAATCACGCACCGCTGGGCAAGAGCTTTGGCTGGAATATCAGAACTCACTGGGCCACATTTTCAAGGCAAAGCAGCGTGAGGCTCGCAGCTGTCAATAACATCACAAAGGGAAAATCGTAGCGGCTCCCTTGCATCTCCAATTCAATTTACAAAAGCCCCACCGAGCCAGATCAATAAGAACTGTGCCGTTGCATGCAGAAATTGCTTTATGTGCCCAAGCGGGGCTCGCTCCTGCTTCCCAATGAGAGATTTACGCTGGCAAATGATGCTTCTTTTTAAAAAAATCTTTCCAAGCAAGCCTGTATCGTCATCATAATCTCTGGGTGGTAACTTTTTTCCAAAAGTGGAAAGATGAAGGTCTGGTCTAAAACTGGGAAGGCTGAGCAGCCACTGCCGGGTGTGTGCCTTAAGAGAACACCACACTGCTGTGGTGTTTCAGCACACAGCTGGTCATTTGACTGCCGGGGAGGGGGGGAGAAGTACCCCCAAGCTGATCGAATGGCCAGTTTCCACCATCCCCAGGATGAGAAACAGGCAAAACAGTTGCTTAGGGATTGTAGTTCTAAACCGACAGGTGGTAGATTTATGAAAACAAAAAAGTAAAGCCCCCCCCCCAAATTTTTATTTTATTTATTTATTTATTGGATTTTTAGCCCGCCCTCCCCGCAAGCAGGCTCAGGGCAGGTCACAATCATAAATAAGATACAATTAGTAAAACTAATAAAATAACATCTCATGGATATCCACATTCCAAATTGGACACCCTTCCCCCTTTCCCTGCCCACCATACACAAGGGAAGAAAAGGGCAGAGGTGTGGGTTGGTGAACCTCCGAACTCCTCAAGTGTGGGCAGGCAGGTGGACCATATGTCCCCCCCCCCCACTGACAGGAGACCAGCAGGGAGGCTAATTAGATGGATCCAGGCCTGCCGAAAAGATATAAGATCTTGGCGGGCCCGAGTGTCTTCTGACGGTCACGGTCAGAGTGGGGACCACAGTTCTCTTCGTCAGAAGCATCTGGCGGGGAGAGCTGTGATTCTCGAAGGCTTGTGCTGCAGTGGAATTGGTTGGTCTTGGAGGTGCTGCTGGACTCTTTTTGATTTTGCTACTACAGACTAACACGGCAAACTCCTTTGAACCTTTACAGAAGCAAACTGATCCCCACATCAAAAGGAGCTGTCTGCATCTCCATATCAGAAGGAGCTGTTTGCATCTACTCCGTCCTCCCCTCTCCTCTATATCTGATCAGTTTCTCTTTTCACCCTCCATGCATCTGACGAAGAGAACTGTGATTCTCGAAAGCTGATGCTACAATAAAATTGGTTACTCTTAAAGGTGCTACTGGACTCTTTTTGATTTTGCTACTACAGACTAACACGGCTAACTCCTCTGGTTCAAAAGTGGAATCAGCTGCCTAGGGAGGTGGTGAGCTCCCCCTCACTGGCAGTTTTCAAGAAGAGGCTGGATGAATATTTGTCAGAGATGCTTTAGGCTGATCCTGCCCTGGGCAGGGGGTTGAACTAGATGGTCTGTATGGCCCCTTCCAGCTCTATGAGTCTATGAGTCTATGAGAGAGTTCCACCAGGTTGGGGCCAGGACAGAAAATGCCCTGACCCTGGTCGAGGCCAGCCGAGCCTCCCTGAAATGTTCTAACATTTTTAAAGGCAGTTTCTTTAGAACTTCAAGCAATTTTAGCTTCAGTTGGCTCAAAAAGGATGTGGACAAAATCGAGAGGGTGCAGAGGAGAGCGATGAGGATGGTCAGGGGTCTGGAGACTGAGCCCTACGAGGTAAGGCTGAGGGCCTTGGGAATGTTTTGTTTGGAGAAGAGGAGGTTGAGGGGGGCATGATTGCTCTCTTTAAATATTTGAAAGGCTGTCATTTGGAGGAGGGCAAAGAGCTGTTTCAGTTGGCAGCAGAGGGTAGGACGCGAAGCAATGGGCTAAAACTACATGCACAAAGGTACCGACTGGATATTAGGAAAAACTTTTTCACGGTCAGAGTAGTTCAAAAGTGGAATCAGCTGCCCAGGGAGGTGGTGAGCTCCCCCTCACTGACAGTTTTCAAGGAGAGGCTGGATGAATACTTGTCAGAGATGCTTTAGGCTGATCCTGCCCTGGGCAGGGGGTTGGACTAGATGGTCTGTATGGCCCCTTCCAGCTCTATGAGTCTATGAGTCTATGAGAGAGTTCCACCAGGTTGGGGCCAGGACAGAAAATGCCCTGACCCTGGTCGAGGCCAGCCGAGCCTCCCTGAAATGTTCTAACATTTTTAAGGGCAGTTTCTTTAGAACTTCAAGCAATTTTAGCTTCAATTGGCTGATAATAACATTGCAAATTGGTTCTGAGCCGGACTCAAGACCTTGTGAGAGTTATAGATCTTGTTGCATTCATTGGGAACGGTGACCACAACACCATTAAGTCCAGAGTTCTAGTCAATGAGGAGTTACTCCTAAAGTCTAAAACACTAACATTTGATTTCAAATGAGGAACTTTACAAAAACAAGGGGGGGGGGGACAGTGTTTTTTTTTTTTAAATATTTGTTTATATTTTATATTGTGACCTGCCCTGAGCTCCTTTTGGGTGCAAAAGAAGCTAACAGATGTTTTAAATAAATAAATATTAAAAGGAAGCTGAAAGGGAAACACGAGAGAGTCAAATCCTTAGAGGATGTTTGGAAGCTATTTAAAATGACACTAATTGAAGCCCAGCTAGAATGCATTCCCTAGGTTAGGAAAGGTACTGCCAAGTCTGAGAGAATGCCTGCATGGTTAATGACCCAAGTCAAGGAAGCCATAAAAACCAAAAAGGCTTTTTTTTTTTTTTAAAAAAGGGTGGTTTACTCCAATTAAGTGAACAGATGGGAGCACAGGGTCTGGCAAAAGATGTCTAAGTTAATAATTAGGCATGCAAAAAAGAGAGATTGAGCAGCAGATTGCGAAAAGCGTCAAGACAAACAATGAACATTTCCTTAAATATCTATCCAGAGCAGGAAGCATTTGGGCCTTTGGAAGGAATAAAATGATTGCTTTTATTTATTTTTAAAAGGAGGGATGGCCAAGAAGCTTGATGGATTCATTCTTGGCATCTGTGTTCACTGTGGAAAGTGTGGGGTGTGAACCCACGCCATAGCCATGATTTTCAGGAAGGGAGTCTGAAGAACTGAGATCCAGAGGAGTTAGCCGTGTTAGTCTGTAGTAGCAAAATCAAAAAGAGTCCAGTAGCACCTTTAAGACTAACCAATTTTATTGTAGCATAAGCTTTCAAGAATCAAGTTCTCTTCGTCAGATGCATGGAACAGAAACTGGTCAAATATAGAAGAGGAGGGGGGAGGAGGGGAGGAGAGAGAAGATGCAGTTGGGGGGGAGAGGGAGGGTGCAACCAAAACATTCCTTTGCCAGTAAATGTAAACATCTCCTTTTGGAGTGGAGATTAATTGGCTTGTGTGAGGCTTCAAAGGAGTTTGCTGTGTTGGTTTGTAGCAACAAAACAACCAGACCATCCAATTCCAATGTAGTATAAGCCTTCGATAACCACAGCTCTCTCCGTCAGCTGCATCTGACAAAGAGAACTGTGGTCCCCGGAACTTATCCTAAAGCAGCAACTCATCCTAAAGCAGAAATGGCTGCACTCGTATTCTCGAAAACTGGTTAGTCTTAAAGGTGCTACTGGAACTGAGGAAAATCAAGGTGATGAGAGATGAAGTTTTAGGTCTACTGGATAAAGGAAAAACGGACAGCTCTTGCAATAGAGGGGAGTAAGCAATGGGGTCCTACAGCAATCAGTACTATTTAATTTGTTCATAAATAATAATAACATTCGATTTATATACCGCCCTTCAGGACAACTTAACACGCACTTAGAGTGGTTTACAAAGTATGTCATTATTATCCCCACAACAATCACCCTGTGAGGTGGGCGAGGCTGAGAGCCTCGCTACAAGTGACATCTTTCACGCGAAGGGCACTTGATCATTTCTGCAAGTCTTTCTGGGTACTGAAGTCCCTCTCCCACACCCCTTTTCCTTCTGTTCCTTCCCCTCTCTGTTAGCACGGCTGCCTGAAGAGACGGAGAAAGCCTACGACAGCAGCTTTTGCAAATCGTCTTGCCAGGGGGGTGGGGAATGCTCTAGAGAAAGCTGACATGTCAGTGAAGTCCTCCCCTCTCTGTTAGAACTGTTAGGATCGCGGCCTTAAAAGTCAGAGAAAGCCTGCGTTTGCAAATCGTTCCTCCAGTCGCAAGCCTGCTCTCAATGATCTTTGGGGGCGGGCAGCTGCAACTTTGCAAATTGTCTTGCTCGGGGAGGGGGGGGGATGCTCTGGAGAAAGCTAAGAAAGTTGCAGCTGCCCGCCCCCAAAGATCATTGAGAGCAGGCTTGCGACTGGAGAAACGATTTGCAAACGCAGGCTTTCTCTGACTTTTAAGGCCGCGATCCTAACAGTTCTAACAGAGAGGGGAGGACTTCACCGACATGTCAGCTTTCTCTAGAGCATTCCCCACCCCCCCAGCAAGACGATTTGCAAAAGCTGCTGTCGTAGGCTTTCTCCGTCTCTTCAGGCCGCCGTGCTAACAGAGAGGGGAAGGAACAGAAGGAAAAGGGGTGTGGGAGAGGGACTTCAGTACCCAGAAAGACTTGCGAAAATGATCAAGTGCCCTTCGCGTGAAAGATGTCACTTGTAGCGAGGCTCTGAGAGAGCTCCAAGAGGGCTGTGACTGACCGAAGGTCACCCAGCTGGCTTCAAGTGGTGGAGTGGGGAATCAAACCTGGCTCTCCAGATTAGAGTCCCATCGCTCTTAACCACTACACTAAACTGGCTCTGGAACTTCGAGTGAATAGTGTAGGAGCCAAATTTGCAGATGAAAAACAGAGCTGACTGTGAAGAGCTCCACAAGGATCTCTGTAAGTTGGGTGAGTGGGCAACCATATGGCAAATGAAATTCAGTATAGGCAAGCGTAAGGCAATGCACATTGGAACAGAAAGTCCCAACTTTAAGGATATGTTAATAAGGGTCTGAACTTGCAGAGTCTGAGAGGGAAAGAGACCTTGGGGTGGTAGTGGATAGCTCAATGAAAATGTCAACCCGGTGTGCCGCAGCAGGGAAAGAAAGCAAACTCTATGCTGGGGATTATTAGGAAAGAGTCTAAAAATGAAACAGCCAATATTATAATGCCCCTCCGTAGAATGGTGGTGCGGACTCATTTGACATACTGTGTGCAGTTCAGGTCACTGTACCTCCAAAAGGACATTGCAGAGCTGAAAAAAGTACAAGCAAGGACAACCAAGATGACTAGGAGTCGAAGAGTGTGGGATTTTTCAGTTTAGAAAGGAGACAACTGTATTTATATTAAACAGTTCTGGCTAGAAGTGATTGATTGTATTAAAAAAAAATAACAAGCTACCACCTTCCACGCCAACCAGAAGTAATTTTATTAAATGATTGGCACAGTATCCAAACCCCAAACAAAAGAAAAACTTTGATAGCACATCTGTTGGTGGCAGGTAAATGGAAAAACAAAAAGAAACCTACTACTTCATCTTGGCTATTGAGAGTATGGGACCAACTAATAATGGCAAAACTTACGGGCTTTCTTAAGCAATTTGAAAAACCTGAATACAACTCGAAGTTTATTGAACAATGGTACCCAATTTTGGAACTTCTAATGACAGACAACTATGTTAATAAGTTAGTTAAACCTAATGATCACTTTGATGTATGGCTCACTATTTAACTTCTCTATGCTATAAGACAACAATTTTTGTTTCCTTTTACTCGTTAAGATATTATTGAAAACAACTACTGAATAGCTGTTGAACTTCAAATTTGTTTGTTGTTGTAGTGTTTGTTAGTGTTCTATTTAAAAAACTGAATAAAAATATTTTTTGAAAAAGAAAGGAGACAACTAAAGGGGAACATGACAGAGGATTATAAAGTTAGGCATCAGGTGGAGAGAATGTTTGTCTCCCTCTCCCACAATACTAGAACTCCAGGGCATCCAATGAAGTTGGTGGGCAGTTGATTCGGGACAGACAAACAGAAATACTTCTTTACACAAGATGTGGAATTCATTGTCAGAGGATGTAGCAATGGCCACAGGCCTTCAACTAATTCTCCCTTTGATAAGAAGGGCGGCAGAACCACAATCTAATTCAGAAATTCCTGCATAGGAAGCAGAGACCCCAAAGGCCAGGCAGCACAGTATCTCCTGACTCACACGGACGCGGCTCCAAAAGCTCACCGTCTCTGCCTGCGGAAAAGTGCCTGTTACGGGAAACACGGAGCAGAGCCCCTCTATTTGAACCTGCAAGAGCTAAGAGATGTTTGCAGCACGGTATGGAAGATGCTGTCCTGAATCAGAATCAGCGACGACAAAGTTTGATACAAGAAAGACGGAAAAGAAGGGAATGAAGCAAGGGTGGGTGGTGGAGGGAAATCTAAAGCGTTCTCCACAAGTGAAAAAGCCCACTAGTCTACTAACTGTTTCAACCCATACAATTATCTTGAAATGGTATGTTGAAAATGCATTAGAGGTTTTTTGTGGGGAGGGGGAGGAGGGATAGATTTTTCTTGGCATGAGAAGCGTCCCTCTGTCAATGGCACGGTCGATTTATTGGACATCAAGCACCGTTTTCAAGATACGGAGAAAAACCAGCTCTCCTTGGCTTGCCTCTGAATCCAACGCAGAATAACTTGTAGGCTGTAATTATTAATTCTGCTCATCAATGGGAATCCATCATAGCTGGTGACTCCATAGAGCGGCAAACTCAATAGGGCGTTTTAGCAACAGATGCGACGCGCACCTGCCGCCCCCGGAATGCACACTAGTGTGTGAATGTTCTCTGCTATGGCACTCCTCCAGAGAGAAGAACATTCTTGGCCCTGCTGCTCTGTTTTCAGTGGAAACCAGTTTTGCTGAATGATCTGAAATCTTAAGAAAAAATACACTGGTGGGTTATAATAATGATAATGATAATGATGATTATAATAATAATAGTAATAATAATAATAATAATTGATTTATATACCGCCCTTTTATATACTGCCCATACACTGGTGGGTTATAATAATAATAATGATAATGATGATTATTATAATGATAGTAATATTTATTTATTTATTTACTTAAATTTATAGTCCGCCCTTCTCAACCAAGTGGGCTCAGGGCGGATAATAATAGTAATAATAATAATCGATTTATATACTGCCCATCAGGATGACTTAACACCTACTCCGAGTGGTTTTCAAAGTATGTTATTATTATCCCCACAACAATCACCCTGTGAGGTGGGTGGGGCTGAGAGAGCTCTGAGAGAGCTGTGACTGACCCAAGGTCACCCAGTTGGCTTCAAGTGGAGGAGTGAGGAATCAAACTCCAGATTAGAGTCCCACGCTCTTAACCACTACACCAAACCGGCTCTCCACCAAATCCTCCAAAATTATAGAAGCAGAGCCTGTAGCTTAAAGAAACGAATGCGCTTAGTGACTGTTGCTGGGGAACCTCAACAGTATTGCCAGCCTTCAAGCCTTGGTTTCTGTCAGACAAAGCAGGGAATGACGAACAGGGCCCTTTCCAGGGCTGTTTGCCTTTTTTTTTTTTTTGAAAATTTTTTATTGGGTTAGAATCCATTATTTCCACATTTACATTCAATTTTCCCCAATTTTTTCATCTCTAACCCCCTCCCTTTCCCCCCCTTTTTGTTGACTTCCAACAGCTTTCCAACCCTTTGTCCCCTTTCCCTTACTTTTATTAGCTTCCTCTATCTAAAACAAATATATATTCTCCATTATTCTAAGCAGTATATCCTTAACTATTTTTAACATTATATGCCCAAACTGTAAGCCTTTGTTTCTATCTTAGATAAACAATTTATCCCAATTTTTCAATTTCAGGTATTTCTATATATCATAAACCATATAGATCATACATTCGTTTATATCAAACAATTTGACTTATTCTCTATATATATTACTCATTCTATCTTTTTATAATAGTTCTATATATCTCTCCTCACGTAGTCAATCAATTTGACCCATCTATATCTTCAGACATTCAGTTTGGTACAAAACTTGTCAGAAAAAAAAGAAAATATTGTTAGTTAATCGCTCCTTATATTTAGTCCTTATAATTAATTATTTTCTCTATGTTCTGTTTGTTAACCTATATATATCTATATATATGTCAATCTATTAATCTGACTGCTTATTAATTCACATTTATCTCTTCTCCCCCCGGTAAAGTCTCCCCCCTCTACTTCAATACTTCAATACTTCAGTAGTTCTCAAACTGCCACAGTTTTCCTCCCACCTCCCATTTCTTCTCCAGGTATTGTTTCAGCTTCTCCCAGTCTGTGTTGAACTGCCCTGAGTCCAGATCTCTCAATTTTCTTGTCATCTTGTCCATTTCAGCCATATACAGCAATTTGTAAGTCCAATCTTCAATAGTTGGCACTTCTTGTACTTTCCATTTTTGCGCATACAAAAGTCTAGCTGCTGCTGTCATATAAAATATCAACGTCCTGTGTTGGGCTGGAATTCCCTCCATTCCCAAGTTCAGTAGCAGGAGTTCTGGGTTCTTATTAATTTGAAATTGTAAAATTTCACTCATTTCTCTTATTATTTCCCCCCAGTACTGCCTGGCTACCTCACACGACCACCACATATGATAGAGGGAGCCCTCATGCTTCTTACATTTCCAGCATTTATTAGAAGTATTCAAATTCCCTAGCGCAATCTTCTTTGGTGTCATGTACCAACGATAGATCATTTAATGAATGTTCTCTTTGATATTAGAACATGTCGTTGTCTTCATTGTAGTTTTCCACAAGTATTCCCATGCCTCCATTGTTATTTCTTTATTAAAGTTTATAGCCCATTTCACCATTTGTGTTTTAACTATCTCATCCTCGGTATACCACTTCAACAGTACTTGGTATACCTTGGATATTCTTTTCTTATCTTCTTTAAGAAGGGTCTGCTCTAGTTCCGAATTCTCTATTCGTATACCTCCCTTTACAGAGTCCGAATTATATAAGTCTCTGATCTGTCTATACTGGAACCAATCGTAGTTAGGTGATAGTTCCTCTTGTGTCTTTATTCTAAGTTTGGATGCTTCAGTTTTAGTTATTTCTTTATACGTTAAACATTGTTGTTCATTATCAACAGCTCTCGGGTCTATCACCTCATATGGAACCACCCACAAAGGGGTTCCTTCTTGTAGATAAATTCTGTACTTCTTCCAGATTATGTATAGACTTCTCCGAACAAAGTGATGCAGGAACATCGAGTTGACCTTTACTTTGTCATGCCATAAATATGCGTGCCATCCAAATATTTTTTTATATCCCTCTAGGGCTAATAGTTTCTTGTTCTTTAATGTCATCCATTCTTTCAACCAAACTAGGCAGATTGCATCATGATAAAGTCTCAGATTGGGCAGTTGCATTCCGCCTCTTTCCTTTGCATCTTGTAAAACTTTCACTTTCACTCGAGGCTTCTTGCCTGCCCAAACAAAATCTGATATTTTCCTCTGCCATTTTTCAAATTGTTTGGAGTCTCTGATGATTGGTATTGTCTGTAGCAAAAACATTACTCTTGGTAACACATTCATCTTAACTGCTGCAATCCTACCCAACCATGACAAATTCAATCTATTCCATTTAATCAAGTCTCTCTCTATCTGAGTCCATAGTTTTTCATAATTGTTTTTGAATAGATCTATGTTCTTTGCAGTTAATTCGACTCCCAAATATTTCACTTTACTTGTTACTTCACAATCCGTTGTTTCCATTAACAATTGTTGTTTCTGCTTAGTCATATTTTTGCATAATATCTTTGACTTCTTTTTGTTAATGAAGAAACCTGCCAAGTCTCCAAACTCCTTGATCTTATCTATCACTCTTGGCATGTTCTCCAATGGGTCCTCTACAATTAACATTATGTCATCCGCAAATGCTCTGACCTTGTATGAATAGTCCTTTATTTTTATTCCACGAATTTCATCATCTTGACGTATTTGTATCATCAGAATCTCCAATACTAAAATGAACAACAATGGAGATAACGGGCAACCTTGTCTTGTTCCTTTACTTATCGTCAATTTCTTGGTCAATTCATCATTCACCACAATTGCTGCAGTCTGGTCTCTATAAATTTCCTTAATTGCTCTGATGAATCTTTCTCCCAATTGTAGCTTTTCCATAGTGGCAAACATAAAGTCCCAGTTTAAATTGTCAAACGCTTTTTCAGCGTCAACAAAGAAGAAACCAACCTCTTTGTCACAACGCTTGTCATAATATTCAATAGCATTGATCACTGTCCTTAAGTTGTCTCTTATTTGTCTGTCTGGCAAAAAGCCTGCTTGTTCCTCCTCTATGACTTCCGAGAGCCACCCCTTCAATCTCTCCGCCAATATCTTCGCAAAAATTTTGTAGTCATTGTTGAGTAGCGATATAGGTCTATAATTTTTCACATTAGTCAGGTCTTGGCCCTCTTTTGGGATCAATGATATATTCGCTTCACTCCAAGTTTCTGGAATCCTTTGATCCCTTAAAACCCCATTCATCACCTCTTTTAGGAATGGTGCCAGTTCATTAGCCATTGTCTTATAGAATTTAGCCGTAAGTCCATCTGGCCCTGGCGCCTTTCCTAGATTTGCAGATTGTATTGCCTTACTTATTTCCTCGTCAGTTACTTCACTATTCAACTTATTTCTCCAAGCTTCCGAGATTTCTGGAAGTTTGGTTTTCTCCAAATATGACGCTATTGATTCTTTGTTTACTTCTTTTTTATTATACAGCTTAGCGTAAAATTTATAAAAGGCTCTACTAATGGTAGCCTGCTCCAAATACGTTTTGTTATCTTCGCAAATTTTATTTATTATCTTCTTTTCCCTTTTCTTCTTCAATTGCCATGCCAGGTACTTCCCAGGTTTATTAGCACCCTCAAACGCTTTTTGATTCAGTCTTTTGAGATTCCACTCCAATTCTTTATTGCTCATTGCTGTTAGCTGTTCTTGAAGTATTTTAATTTCCTGGTATACCTTCTTTTTCCCTGGTCTCTTTTTTAGCTGTGTTTCTTTGGCTTTTATTTTCTCCTCAATCTCTTGTCTTTTCTCCTCTTTCTTCTTTCTTGCTCTACCATTTAAGTCCATTAGTATGCCCCTTACAACCGCCTTGTAAGCATCCCAAACTTTATTGGTTGGTACTTCTTTATTCACGTTGTATTGTATAAAAAACTTTGTCTCTCTTCTCAGTATTTCCATATTCTCTCTTTCCTGTAACAAGTCCTCATTTATTCTCCATGCTTTCCTTTTTCTCTTTTTTCCAAATTTCCACATAATTGGGTTGTGATCTGAGCCTACCATAGGCATTATTTCTACCTCCTTAGTCCATAATGCTAAGTCTTTTGAGGCCCAGATCATATCAATTCTTGATAATGTAGAATGCCTTGCAGAATAAAAAGTAAACTGTCTGCTTTTAGGATATTCTCTCCTCCATACATCTTCAAGAGTCTCTTGTTGAATCAACTCAAAAAAAAGCTTTGGTAATAGTCCTCTTTTCTTTTGTGCCGTTGTAGTCTTTTTGTCTAGTTCCAAGTCTGTCACTCCATTGAAGTCTCCAGCAAGAATTATCTGGTCGTATGCAAGATCGTCTAAATGCTTCCTTAAATCCTCAAAGAAGCTTTCTTTTGCACCGTTAGGTGCATAAAGTCCGACTACCAACACTCTCTTTAAATTCCAAATACATTCCACTGCTACAAATCTAGCTTCCACATCTCTCATAACAAATTTTGGCTGTAGCTCCTCTTTTATGTACAACACCACTCCTCTTTTTTTCTTGTTGGAGGCCGCTACATATTCTTTGCCCAATTTTCCAGATTTTAAATATTTTACATCCTGCTTTCTGATATGGGTCTCTTGCAAACAAACAATGTCACATTTTTGTTTTAGTAGCCAGTGAAAAGTATTTTTCCTCTTATTCGGTGAGTTTAGTCCATTTACATTCCAAGATAATACTTTACACTCCATACTCATGATCTTGTTGGTAAGTCTTTTTCATTGTCCTTAATAAATCGCTCCATCTCTCGCTCAGATCTGATGCGTTTTTTGGCCCCTCCAAACTCAAAGGACACTCCTTCCGGTAACTCCCATCTGTACCTGATTTTCATGTCCTTCAAAATCTGAATTAGCACTTTATATTTTTTCCGGTCCAGTAACACTGATCTGGGCAGTTCCTTCATTATAATAATCGTCTTGCCATCAATCTCCAATGGATCTTGAAACTGTTTTGTCACAATCCTCTCTTTCATATTTCGTGTTGTAAACTGCACAATCACATCTCTTGGTAGTTTCCTCTGGGTTGCTATTCTCGAATTCACACGGTATGCCACATCTAGGATAGCCACAACTTCCTCCTCCTCCTTCCCCAGGTACTCAGCCAACACCTCAGTCATCTGTTCTTGCGCTGACTTTCCTTCCACTTCTGGCAAGCCACGAAAACGTAGCTGCTTCTCCATATGTTTAGTTTCTGCAACTGACATTCTCCCCTTCACCAATCTCATCTCTGTTTGTTGCGTGTCTACTAAATTCTCCATCGCGTCTTCTACTGTTTTAACTCTCTGCTGCGTTCCTTGTAATTCACTTCGTATTGTTTCCATACCTTTTTTCACTTCTGACAGCTCCGATTTTACTGTCTGTGTAACCTCTTTAACCTCTTTTATCAGCTCCAATTTCGTGTCCTTAAGTTCTTTAATCATATCTAAAAGTTTTTTGTCCAGGTTTTTATCCAGGTTTTCTATTGCCGATTGCCACTCTTTTTTTGACATCGTGGGGCTTGCTTTAGCTCGCTCCCACGAATCCGCTCTCTTCCTTAACTCCGTGGCGTAAAATTTAACGTTTTTCTATTTTAAATGTCCCGGTCTTCTTATAGAAATTAAGTTTTAAAGAGTCCAAAATGTCGGGCGTCTTTTCTCTATGGTTTCTCTATGATTTTGTAATCCAAGATGGCCTACTTCCTCTTCCGCTGAAGCCGCGACCCTTCCCCTTTCAAAAATGGCGATTCCCTACTTCCTGCCCTCCAGCAAGGGCCGCTTCTCTCCAGCCACTCTATTGTTATTACGCACTTCCTGTCTCCCGTCTTCCCACAGCAGATCTCGCGATGGTGTCTTTTTCTCACAGCTCCAAAGCCACAGGTATTCAAAACAATAGTCCCATTTCTTTAATAACTTCTTTAAACTTAGTCTCTTTTTAAATTCGATTCCTGCCGAGTCTTCCCCTCCTTTTCACTAGTCTGTTGCAGTTTAAAAATCTACTTTTTTTCCTCTCTGTTTTTATCAATCTGTCCCGTCTCAGAAGATAATGATCTTTACCTTCTCTTCACTTTTCTCGGGTTGTAATCGCTGTTTCGATTTTAAGTTCTCCTCTCAGCTTCTTCCCCCAATCGATGCTTGGGTATGTAGGTCTTATGCCAGCCGAATTGGCCCCAAAACTGCCGCAGAGATTATAGCCGACCCGTCGCAAGGTGGGACCTCAAGGATCGGGGGGAGACTCGCTGTGTAGAGCCCCCCCTCGTCCGAGATCTAGCTCACCCTAGGGTCTTGAGCGTTCTTTGCCTGCTCCCCGCCTGAGAGCAGTCGGCCGCGGGCTATTTTCACCCCGCCGGCCGGTTAAAACGGCAGTCCGGTCAGCTCCGCAAGTGGAGCTGCGTTAGACCTCCATGGATCCCAAACAGGAAGTCCAGGGCTGTTTGCCTTTGAGGGAGGACTCATCAGGTTGGCAGCAACCACCGGGCGACTTGCTATCAAGCAACTTGTGCGATTCATTCAGGACTGGCTGCTTGCTACTTTTTAACAGCAGCCACCCAACAAAAGCCTGTGTGGTGTACTGGTTAGATCAGAAGGTGGAAAGCAGCAGTCCCTTTTTGAGACTTTTTTTGTCATTCATGACCTTCGTAAGAATTGCAACAAATTTAAATTGCAACTCGTGTTCTTGATACAGTTTAGTACCATGGCTAGGGTACTAGATAAGGGTCTGGAAGTGGTATGAATCTATATTCTGCCTTGGAAGCTTGCACAGGAGCCTTGTGCCATTTACACTCAGTGTGATATTTCTCAGAGTTGTTATAAGGATTAAAAAGGAAAGGGAGAACCATGTAGACTGCTCAGACTCTTTGGCGGAATAGCAGGATAAAAATAAGCATAGTTAAAGTCCCAACAGGGATGGAAGTTTGAACATTAGCTGTTCCACATTGTTTTGCTCTGGAGGCATTTAACAAGCTGTACTGAAATTGCCTTCAATTTCAGTTTCAAGGTTGCAAGTTTGAAAAATGGGGGCACTTCAAATATAGGGCTGCAGTCCATTACTGGCGCTCTGGGATGGAGGAAGGCGCCACTGTTAGCAAGTGTGGTTGTAGGATACAACCCAGTGCACAGTCTCTTATTTTCTGGCGTCTTCGTTCAATATGACAGTCTGTCTATTTACGCAAGCTAATTAGGATTGTGCCTTTAGTATGGATTGGAGATATATAAATTAGTAACTTTCTGAAAAATGTGACTCAGCAAAGCTGTCTGACCAGAGCAGGACCTATAATCGGGAAGGGCTATGCAAAGACACAGGCCAGCAATGCTGTAACTGCTCTTCGGCAATCCAATTTAGCCAGAATGACATTTAATCTATGAACAATTTCACAGAGGAAAAGAGCGGCACTGGCCCCTCCCCTCCTTTCATTAGAGTTCCATTTAAAGTTCACCACTCAGGTGCGGAATGAATGCCACGTAGCCAGGTGTCACAGGAGGCGACCTTATCACAGGCTGATGTGCCATGAGGCTCCAATACTCATAAGAAGCTCTGCAAAAGCAAGGGTTCCCAATGCTGGTGCAATAAAGAGAGCAGACATTATGTCCATGGAGCGTTCAAGGGTGCCATTTCTAGAGAGTGGCTGATGTATGATAGTGGTTAAGTGGTTGGGTTGCAAATCAGCTCTCTGCTGGTTTGACTCCCACAGCTGCCATGAGCTCAGCAGGTGGCCTTGGGGAAGCCATTCCTCTCAGCCCCAGCTCCTCAGCTGTATTGTGGGGATAATGATAACACTGACTTTGCACGCATATGCTGCTGTAGCAGAGTGGACAAGTGGTTGGGCTGTGAGTCAGCACTCTGCTGGTTTGACTCCCACTCCTGCCATGAGCTCAGCGGGTGGCCTTGGGGAAGCCATTCCTCTCAGCCCCAGCTCCTCAGCTGTATTGTGGGGATAATGATAACACTGACTTTGCATGCATATGCTGCTGTAGCAGACTGGACAAGAGATTGGGTTGTGAGCCAGCACTCTGCTGGTTTGACTCCCACAGCTGCCATGAGCTCAGCAGGTGGCCTTGGGGAAGCCATTCCTCTCAGCCCCAGCTCCTCAGCTGTATTGTGGGGATAATGATAACACTGACTTTGCACGCATATGCTGCTGTAGCAGAGTGGACAAGTGGTTGGGTTGTGAGTCAGCACTCTGCTGGTTTGACTCCCACAGCTGCCATGAGTTCAGCGGGTGGCCTTGAATCAGCCACTCTTCTCAGCCCTGCCTAAAGAAAGGAGCAACCCTCAATGGAAGAAAACCAGCAAAGCAAAATAGCAGAGGGAAACGGCAAATAAGAGAAATTTATACAGTGTAAAAATGTATTCCAAAAAGTATATTCCAAATAGATTATAAGGTGCAAGGTGCTTTACAAATATTTGTAAAAACATCATCATACAAGATATTTCATGTCTTCCCAAATTCCAATAGTAAATAACGACAATTACAATCCACACAGCAGCGGCTACTCTACGTACTAAGCACAGTCTCCTTAATATTTCCATTACAGATGCTGGTGTAGGTCACCAGTTGAGTACCGGGTCCAGTTCAAAGTTTTGGTGTTGACCTATAAAGCCCTATATGGACTGGGTCCACCATACTTTCAGGACCGCCTCTCCCCACATGTTCCCTGGAGTTCGCTTCGCTCAGCTAACAAGCGGTTGCTGATGGTCCCTGGCCCCAGGGAGGTCTGTCTGGCCTCTACCAGAGCCAGGGCCTTTTCAGTCCTGGCTCCGACCTGGTGGAACTCTCAGTTTGCGGAGACTAGGGCCCAGAACAATTTGTTATCTTTCCGCCGGGCCTGCAAGACGGAGATGTTCCCCCAGGCATTTGGTGGGGGCTGGGCTGTCCTCTCGCCGGCCATACCGCTGAAGACCGTCCACCACCCACGCAGGAGCTCACAAAGTGTGGCGCAGGTCATTATGTAAGAACTAAACCCTGCGCCTAAAATGCTGAATTTTAATACTAACACCCGCCATTTGAGAAATTTTATTGCACATGGAATAATGTTTTAAATGTTTTACTTATAATGTTTTTATTGTTTTAAACTGTATGTTATAAATTGCATGTTGTTACACTGCCCTGAGCCCGTTCGACAGGGAGGGCGGTCGAGAAATGTAATAAACAAACAAACAAATAAATAAAAGAAAATGGAGAGGCGTCAGCACTTCAGCACAAAGGTTAGTAACCAAAAATGATGATGATGATGATGATGATCCACCCTTGGTTGAACGTCAGATGTCCAGAGACTGACGATCCAGATGACCGGGCAGCCTGGCCTCTGCCTCCCTTCCCATACACCACACAAGTGCCTGTAACAGACCGATCCTCATGTGTTCTTGATTCCCTCTAGGAAGGAAGAACGGAGGCAAGGCTGGGTGGGCATTCAACTGAAGGCACTGGCAGTTCCCCCCCTGGCTAAACAGCTTTGATTATCTGGAGCTTTCCGACTCTTCCCCAACCTCTCCCACTGCTTCAACAGCAGTGGATCCAAGGTCAGCTCTAATTTGTTCTGAGCCCGGCGATCTCTCTCTGTAGCCTCCAGCATTCTCACCGAGAAGCCGATCCTCTCCCTTCCCCTTCCCTCTCCGGATTTTCCAACAGACCGCCTCCAGGTAGTGATATGATTTGTATTATAATGATATTTATTTATTATGGCGTGTCTCCTGCCGCTCCGCTAATGGGGGCGCCTTCCTTCGATGCAAGAGGCGAGCTGAATGAAGTGGCGGGACACAACCTTATCTGCGGATCTCATTTTCAGTTAAATTGGGCTCCCAAACTGGCTCAGGATATTTCTTTTAAAAAAATCCAATAGAAATGGTATCGGACTTCAACAGACACGTCTGGCATGACGAGTATTATCAGCCGGAGGTGCATCTTAGCATGCAGGGGAAGAGGCCAACGGCCACCACCTGCCTCTTCTCTCCTCCAGCTGCAGGTGTGTGTGTGTGTGGGGGGGTCTCAGCTGGAGGTGGATCTGGGCACCATGGAGGGGTTTTGGACGGCCAGCATTTTGTTCCACATGAGGTGCAGCCAGCATGAAGTTTTTTCCTCCCTTTATGTGCCCTTGGGTTCTTATTAGTCCTGGTATTCTTTCTTTTCTCTGTCTCTCTCCTTATTTTCTTTGCCCAAAATTTAATTATTTTTTTTAATGACATTCTAACATAATTCATTTTGCATTCTTCCCAAACCATGATTCCAAACGAAGCTGCTCGCTGCAGCACAGAATTTGGCTTCCCAGGCCCCAGGATGCGGACTGGGTTTCATTCTGTAGACAAAGCTCTTGCGAACAGCATGAGAGAACTCCGAAGAGAGCCCTCATCCCTCTTAACTTTCCCTGCCTTTGGCCCAGAAAAAAACAAACACCGAAAATTACCTTTCAAGCACCCCCCTCTCCAAACAGGGGGCTAATTGGAAAAACGAGGCAGCGGCAATCTAAGCCTCTCACATGCAGCGCTTGGAACCTGCTCTTCGGAATCAACTCCTTGCCAAAGATGGAAATAAGATTCGGTTGACTCCAATGAAACTACGTGGAAGTTTTGACAAAAATCACCGAGCTGTTTCCACAAGGGTGCAAACTGGTGATGTTTCCTGGCTAAGAGAGGGGCTCTGATTACACTCTCACTTTGGTCATAATTCCAGTTGGAAGCTGGAGGCAGCTGATACTGAACCAGACCTCGGCCCATCAAAATCAGGACTGTCAACTTAGACTGGCAGCCACACTCCACGGTCTTGGGCGTGCTTGGCATGCAGAAATTCCCAGGTTCGATTCCTAGCATATCTATGGGACTGCCTCTCCCCGTATGAGCCCCAGAAGATGCTTCGATCCAGCGATAAACAGCTGTTACTGGTCCCAGGCCCCAGGGAGGCCCGTTTAACGTCGACCAGAGCCAGGGCCTTTTCGGTCCTGGCTCCAACCTGGTGGGACGCTCTGTCTAAAGAGATCAGGGCCCGGCCAGATTTGCTATCCTTCCACCAGGCCCGTAAGACACAGCTGTTCCACCAGGCATATGGGCCTCCCTGCAAGCCACCTAGAGATAGCCGTGCCCCTACAAAGGGTACCTACCAATTAGCCTTTGCCATATATTTCTGGAGGTGGTCGGGTGGTGGTTCCTGGAGGAACCTGCTGCTATATATTTTTTAAAAATCTGCTGCTGTATTGTTTGGTGCGTGTTTTTAAATATTTAAGGAGTTTTATTGGTTTTAAAGGTATTTGTCTTTTATATTCGTGTATTAATTGTAATCTGCCCTGAGCCTGCTGATGCGGGAAGGGCAGAATATAAATTGAATAAAACAAACAAACAAACAGACAAATAAGTAGTATGTCTAGTTAAAAGGCTCAGGTAGCTGATGAAAAGAGAGGCCTCTGCCTGAAACCCTGGGCAGCCATTGCCCATCAGAGCAGACAAGGGAGACTTTGATAGACCACCAGGATTTGAGTCCAGTGGCATCTTCGAGTCCAACAAGAGTTTCCAGGTAGAAACTTTCGAGAGTCAGAGCTCCCTTCTTCAGATAGTTTCAGGCAGGTAGCCGTGTTGGTCTGCAGTAGTATAGCAGGAGTCCGGGGGCACCTTAGAGACCAACAAGAGTTTCAGGGTATAAACTTTCGAGGGTCAGAGCTCTCTTCTTCAGATACTGGGAGGAGTGGAGATCCCTGATCCTTTATATCTCAGTTAAGAAGTGGAAGGGAGTGTTTTGGGAAGATTTAGGGAATGTTCTTGGTAGCACCTACAGCAAAATTTCTGAAGGAAACAACAACAACAACATTCGATTTATATACCGCCCTTCAGGACAACTTAATGCCCACTCAGAGCAATTTACAAAGTATGCCATTATTATCCCCACAACAAAACACTCTGTGAGGTGGGTGGGGCCGAGAGAGCTCTGAGAGAGCTGTGACTGACCCAAGGTCACCCAGCTGGCTTCAAGCGGAGGAGTGGGGAATCAAACCCGGCTCTCCAGATTAGAGTCCCGTGCTCTTAACCACTACACGAAACTGGCTCTCGAGTGAAACATGTATGGAAACCTCAGTTTCTATATGGCTAACAACATTCCTCCAGCTTCTCCGAATCTCCTTAGACTTTGCCTAAAGCGACACCAAACACCCAACGCATTCTGCAAGTCATGACATTCTCAACTGTTTTGTTCAAGGAGGAAACTCAAACTCTGCTTCCATCAAATCCTAGTGGCGCTCTAAGCCCTCGGGAACATTCTACGATAAACCAAACCAACATGAAACAAACGGGCTTCACGTGAACGGAAATGGAACCTGGCTGGTGGCGCTTAATATCTAAAAAGGTTGCAGAAGAGTTTTGAAGCAGATGAGCCAGTGTGCCTCTGATCTTGGACAACTCCTCCCCTCGAAAGCTTACACTCTGAAAATCTTGCTGGTCTCTAAGGTGATACTGGGCTCTGATCTTGCTCTTCTGCTGCAGACCAACATGGCCGCACACTTAAAAGCATCCCCAAGGGAACTTGACAAACTACAGGACTAGCTAGAAGTAAACTGAAGGGGAGACGGGGGGTGCATAAGCCACAGTAGAGCTGCTGTTTCCGGGAAGGGAGTTTGAAGAAATGGCTTGAACTCATCAAGTTGGGTAGCCATGTTAGTCTGTCTGTAGCAGTAGAAAAGAGCAAGAGTAAGGCTAACAAAATTTGAGGCAAGGAATTTATTTTATTTATTTATATCATTTATAATTCGTCTTTCTCACTGAGGGCCAAGCTACAAGTGACAAATGACACTTGAACGGCAAGTGGATCGAGTGGAGAGCAAGTGGAGGGCAAGTGAACAGGGAGGAATACATTTGCCGTTCAAGTGTCATTCGTCACTTGTAGTTTGGATCTGAGGGCCAAGCTACACATGATGAAAGACACTTGCCTGGCAAGTGGATTGAGTGGAGGGCAAGCGAACAGGGAGAAATACACTTGCTGTTCAAGTGTCATTCGTCATGTGTAGCTTGGCCCTGAGACTCAAAGCGGATTTACACAGTGTGAGATTAGATCCAGAGGAGTTAGCCGTGTTAGTCTGTAGTAGCAAAAGAGTCCAGTAGCACCTTTAAGACTAAACAACTTTGCTGTAGCATAAGCTTTCGAGAACCACAGTTCTGCATCTGACGAAGAGAGCTGTGGTTCTCGAAAGCTTATGCTACAGCAAAGTTGGTTAGTCTTTAAGGTGCTACTGGACTCTTTACTACAATGTGAGATTAGTACAGGCAATATCAGGAACATTTCCATAAACAACGCCATAGAGTAAATAGAGTTCACAAAGACAGAGCATTAGTAGGAATCCAATACAATATAGTGGTGAGGTATCTGGTTCCTAACTCATTAGCAGATCATCTGAGATCCCCTCTCTACAATACAGCCCTCCTATGTGAGTAAAAAGCCTTTTTGAATAATTCGGTTTTGCATTGTTTGTGGAAAGCCAGGAGAGTGGGGGCTCTCCTGACCTCCTCAGGCAGGTCATTCCACAGCGAAGGGGCCACCAGAGAAAAAGCTCATTTGTGGGCTGCTGTGGATTTTGCCCAATAAAGGATCTTGTAATAAATGAAGTGATGATGATGATGATAATGATGATAATAATATTCAATTTATATACCACCCTTCAGGACACCTTAACGCCCACTCAGAGTGGTTTACAAAGCATGCCATTATTATCCCCACAACAATATCACCGTGTGAGGTGGGTGGGGCTGAGAGAGCTCTGAGAGAGCTGTGACTGCCCCAAGGTCACCCATCTGGCTTCAAGTGGAGGAGTTTGGAATCGAACCCAGTTCTCCAGATTAGAGTCCCACGCTCTTAACCACTACACCAAATTGGCTCTCAAACAATGTCATAGTGCTATCTAACCAATCATATTTGGCGACACGACGAGAAAGTTACTGAGAGCAAAGTCAATTGAGCAAAGTCAGGAAATTCATAACTACCTCCACCGCACACTTCCTGCTGCCTCCTGCTGCCTTTTCCTTGGCCCACTGAGAAAAATGAGAGAATCACGGTAAAGTGAAACAACATGGAAAAAAGCCGTGATAAACTAACTAGAACATAAATAATGTATTCCAGTAAATGATTCGAAGATACAAAAGTTCATATAACAATTTTCAAGGGTCTCAGAAGTAGTACATATGTTTATGCCTGGTTACAAATGACAGCCAAAGCATCTTACAGAGATTCCACGTATACTTTAACAATGACAATCACGCACTTGGCACTTTGTTTTTGCCATTGTTAAAGTATACGTGGAATCTCTGTAAGATGCTTTGGTGTTAGGTCAGGCTAGGAGAAAATGACTGGCCTGGAGTCACCCAATGAGGTTCATAGCGGAGTGGGGGGTTTGAACACAGGCCTCACAGATCCTAACCCAGTGCACTAACCACTACCCAACATGGGCTACGCTATTGCATCAGGATTTCCTTTTTCAGCGTGTGATTGAAACAATGCAGTTGTGTGAAGGGCGTGCTTCTTGCGCCTGTTCACACACAGGCATTGTGTCAATCAGAAGGCAAAACAATATATTTTTTTTAGTAAAGGCTTTAATTAAAAAAAAGATATGAATAACAATAGAAAATGCACAGGAACTTATACAAGCACTACGTTTTAATTAATTTAAACTAACAAAAAGTATATTCAAGGTATATAACAGCACAACTAAATTATATGATAGCTCTCTTCCCCTCTCCTTAGTTGCTTTTAGCCATACTTTTAATGTCAACGATTTTTAATCTGTCATCTCTTCTGTATTTTATCTCTAGAACAGAACTAGCTTGATGCCCGTGCTTGACTATCCAGTTATAATACTTACGGGTATGTAACATTTTTCTGTTGGGGGTGGGGATTAGTTGGTTTTGTAGTATAACAGCATAGTACCCGAGCTTCACAAAAGTATTTGACGAAAGCAAAGTGTGTTGATGCCGAAAACTGATAAAGTGAAATTCGAAATGTAACATTTATTGAAGAGATTTTAAAAGGAAAAAGATTGTAGTGCAATAAATAAAGTGAAAAATACGCACAACCAGTTTTTTTTCTACTGAAGGACCTCTTTGTAGACCTCACTGGTGGTTTCCCCCTCAGGTGCTGGGATCACCAGGCTGCTGGGTGAGCTCACTCTGGAGCAGGCCACGTAGAAGTGCCCGTGTGAGAAGCAGTCCTCCCTCAAGCCAATTCCTGCCACCAGTGTCTGGCCCTGGGACTTGTTTATCGCCATAGCAAAGCAGACCTTGAGGGGAAACTGCAGTTTCTTGAATTCGAAGGGGTTCTCTGACGGTATGAGTGGTATGCGTGGTATGAACACCGACTCCCCTCGAGCACTACCGTTGAATAATATTGCCTCGACGACGTTCCTGTGGAGGGCTTTCACTCACAGTCTGGTTCCATTGCAGAGTTTGGGTGGGCTGAGTTTCCAGAGCAGCATCGCTGGCGCCCCCACTTTGAGGAGAAGCTTGTGGGCTGGGAAGCCAGGAGGGATGAGCATATTGAGGAATTCCACAGGGTAGTGGACCACATCATTCATTTGCATCATTGAGTCCACAGATCTGCACTCCATTTTAAGTGAGTTAAGTTGTGTTTCATTAATGATGGCAGCCTTGTTGATCTCGGGGGTCAGAATGGCATGCTTGCATAGCCCGTCCATGGGCTTCTCTGTGATAGTGGCGATATCAGGGTATATAGTGGCTGTTAGGTCTGCCGGGGTCATCACTGCTGTGCCCAGGCCTGCAAGGAGGGTCACCTTTCCCTTGGGATATGCTCCGTCCCCTATTCTTAGTAGGAGTTCAGAGAATTACCCAGCGGACACCTCGCCTCTCAAGTGAACCCTCATGTTCTTTCTTAGTGAGAGTTTCCTGATGAGGGGCCACAGATATGATGCCTTGACACACACGGTAACCTCGTCAGCTCAAGTCCCCCTTGGGACTACTGGCAGAGTCGCCCAGAAGTCTCCAGCCAGCAGCCCAGTGACTCCCCCCCATCACTCATTGCCCCTAACATCTTTGAGGATTACGCTCAGTGCCTCAAAACAGCCCTTATGCACCATGGTGCCCCCATCCCAAACAATGAGCTTGCAGTTCCACAGCGGTTGGGCCATCTTGTTTTGTTGTGAGATACTGAACAGGGGGGTTTCTGCGTGGATGAGGTTAAGAGGCAGCTTGAAGGTAGCGAAGGATCACAGGCCGTGCCTGAGCGAGCCTTGACTTTCCATGGAAGTGAGTGCCTCTCTACTTGTCTTCCAGGATTGCTTTGCTCATAGAGAGACACTGCCGCTCTGTGCACCTTGGGGTAATCTTGCTGGTACTTGGTCACTGCTGCTCAGTGCACCACAGGAGTACGATGTGCATATCTCTTTGCCACATCTCTAAGTTGCTTCCTCCTTTTAGTGTCGGTGTATCTTGCACGATGTTTGCCAGAAGGCTTCTTGGTGACAGTAAGAGGTGATGGCTGTGAGAAGTGTGAGGTGGAGTTTGACTGCGGGAGGGGTGGTGTGGTGGGCACTTCGACAGGTTCATGTGAGAGGTTCACATCGAAATGGCCCCTAGAAAGATTGTGCACCATCTCCCCATGAACATTTAAAAACTCGGTTGCCATACTTTTATATAAAATCCCTATTCAGGAGTCTTGTACTGTCTTTCTTCAACTGTCTGCAGTTTCCTTGACCTGATTTTTACCTCAGAACAGAGTTCCACAGTTAACCCATCAGAGAGAGGGGGGTGCAAGCAGGCAGGCCTCACGGTAGGGTTGCCTGGTCCAGGATGGGAAATTCCTAGAGATTTGCAGGATGGAGCTTGGATAGAGTGGGGTTTGGGAGGGGCCTCAGAATGGTATAATACCATAGAGTCCACTCTCCAAAGCAGCCATTTTCTCCAGGGGAACTGGTCTCGGTTGCCTGGAGATCAGTTGTAATTCCGGGAGATCTCCAGCCACCCCCTGGAGGCTGGCAACCCTACACCACAGGGAGATTGACAACCCTAGTGAACTTTTAGGGGAAGACTGGGAAGTGCATTTTACCTCAGGACGCATTCAATGACTCCCTTAGCAACTGTTTAGAATGTTGGGCTGAGCCCCAATCAGGCCATATATGCAAATGACCTTGAAAGCTAGCCCAATCAGGGAAGAGTGGCCAAGTTGGCAGTTAAGGGTGGGGGGAGCAGGCAACCACTTGCCAGCCACACAGGGGAGCTGTATCCCTATGGGAAAAAACATTTTACCCCTTTTTACACCCTTAGGGGCAAATTTCTTAAAATCCCTTTAGTGAGCCTCTACACCACAAAAGGAACGCCCCCCCCCCCAAATTTCACGCTCCTAGGTCCAGGGGTTTGGGCTGGGCGTTGATGAGTCAGTCAGGACTCTTGTCTTTATATATATATATAGATCGATTACCATAATTTATCTTAGTTTTAATCTAAAGGCAAAATAGTATCTTGATGAGGTCATGCAATGCCCGAAGATGCCTTTTCGCATGGTCTCTTAATGTCTTGCTTGCTGATAACCGACAGAGAGAAACGGAGAATCCTAACTAGAAATTGTAACACAGCACGCGGATATGGCTGTCTGAATACAGTCTGGTAATCAAAAGGTGACAGATGACAGATCAGTAACCAATCAATGCCCTCCTGTAAACAAGATTGGCTCATTCCAAATCACTGTTCAGAGGCACAATTCCGAAGGGGAGAATTCTGCAAGCCTAAGAGAGAGATGTTTTCTTGCCTGTCCCTAGAGCAACAGCTGGCAAAAACTGCGGCTGCCGTACATAGAGCAGGTAATCATGAAAGGAAATGTTATATAGCTGCAATCCGAGAATGCCCTCCGTGTTGCTTTTTACAGGTTATTAGTGCAAACAGAATCTGTCTTCAAGCCACCCAGAATCTGTTGCCTGATGAGAGAAAGAATCTTATCTGTATAAAAAGCAAGCTGTAATATTTAAAGTGCCTCCCGTTTCTTATCTGGCTTCCATGACTTGGGGGAGGGAGAAGGCAAGCAAATACTCTCCTATTACAAATATGTTTGCATTTAGATATTTATGGAACGTATCAAAGGGCAAACTAACTCTTAGCAAATCCTCAGCAGGTTTTCAAGGGGATAAGGTGTCTAATTATCACCCTGGTTGAAGGAGATATCACCGTAATGAAAGGACAGAGAGTGAGCAGGGTCCCCCCACCCCCTTGCCTTTCTCTCTCACACATATCCACACAATTTATAGCTGCATTGATTTGCATGAATGGCTCAAAGTGAGTGTCTCCAACTAAGGGACATGCTACTGCAAACCTTCAGAAAGGGGATTAAAGGAGCAACCACAGAGGGGCCCTGCCGGCTGTGAACTCTCATTGGTGAGGCTACAGAGTGGACTGCAAGCTGACCATCTAGAGCCAAGAGCTTTCCCTCCTGAGGTGTTACCTAAATAGGCTGTCTCCTACTCAGTTGGAGGAATTAGATTTAAGGAGAAAAGCAAGAGGGGGTTACTGGGATTCTCCACCTATGTTTACAGGTATTATTCCCTTAGAGAACTCTCAAATAAGCCAAGTAGATGTTCAACCAGAAAGGTTTTTTAGTAAAGAGAAAGACAATAGCAGGTGTCCTGGACTGAATCAAGACTTAAGCTTTCTGTCTCATTACCAATGCTGATTTCTCCACACCCACCATCCCTCTGCATACCCCGCCCTATCCAATCATGACTGCTCTTGTCATTCACATACTACTGTCATTCGGTTTCTGTAATCACTGCACTCCCCTAGATATGACAGATGGACTCACGTGCTAGCTGTATCTGAAGACGTGAGCTGTGACTCATGAAAACTCAGACCTTACCACACATTTTGTTAGTCTTATAGGTGCTACTGGACTCTTGCTCTTTTCTACTGCTACAGACAGACTAACATGGCTACCCATCTTGATCTATACTCTCAATGGGGTTCTGGAACATGTACATTTATTTAAATGTATTTATTTACTTCATTTATACCTCCAACAGGGACTGAAGGCCGCTTACTTCATTCTCTCTCTTCATTTTATCCTCACAATTATCCTGAGAGGTAGTTTATGTCGAGAGGATGGGAGTGGCACTAGAAGTGTGCACTCGAAAAATATTCGGGTTTCCCGCCTCAGGTTTACCCAAAGCAAGAAAACAATTCAGAATAACCCAAATCCTGAAGTGGCAAGCGGCAAGAAAAGTTTTACTTTCAATGGGCTTCCCGCCCCACCGCTTTTTTCACCCAATCAGAGGAGGGGGTTGTAGTGACTCACTACAATCCCCTCCTACCTCCTCCCATTGAGCAAAAACAGGCAGGAAGCTCAAAGCAGCACTTTTCTTGCAGTTTGCAAATGGTAAGAAAAGTGCTGTGGCTGCTGCCCGAAGCTTTCCAAAACACTCTGAAGCTTTCATAAGGTTTTGCTTCAGTATTTCCGAATCGGCTCAGCAATGTTGGAGCCAATTCGAAAATACCGAATCTACCTGAATCGGACTCATTTCGGGTTAAAAACCCAAATTAGTTTGGTGCCAGTTTGGTGTGGTGGTTAAGAGCGTGGGACTCTAATCTGGAGAGCTGTGTTTGATTCCCGACTCCTCCACTTGAAACCAGCTGGGTGACCTTGGGCTAGTCACAGTTCTCTGGGGCTCTCTCAGCCCCACCACCTCAGAGGGTGTTTTGTTGTGGGGATAATAATAACATACTGTGTAAACCGCTCTGAGTGGGTGTTAAGTTGTCCTGAAGGGCGGTATATAAATCGAATGTCGTTGTTGTTGTTATCATCATCATCACACACCTCTAACTGGCAGAATGCCACCCAGTGAGCTTCTAGCCACCCAGTGAACATCCAGGGCAGAACTTGGATCTCTTTCAACCTAGGCTGATTCCGCACACGTTGGATAATGCACGTCCAATCCTCTTTCCAGATCATTTGGAACGGATTTTTGTGTGTGCGGAACAAAAAATCCAACTCAAACAACTGATAAAGTGCAGTGAAAGTGCATTATCCAACGCGTGCGGAATCAGCCATAGTCTGGCACTCTAACCACCACACCACATCAGCTCTCTAAACGAAATCAATTAATCAACACATTAACCAGCTGCAAGCCAGAATGCTAATTACACATCTTTAAACAGTCTATAGCACTAATTATTACGGCTGTACACAGCTCTGAGCATTTTAACCGCAAGGCTATTCATTTGTTTATAAATTAACCATTCCCTTAAAATGATATTAATTGCACCCCTCCCATGCCAACCGTAACACATCAAAATGTGACCTTCAGTCCAAGCGCTACACGTTTCCTAGAAGGCACTGTTCGCGACATGAGAACACTTCCTGTCAATGTCTGAAAGTTAGGGCTGGGGCGGGGGTGGCTTGGGGGCAGAGAATCAGCTTGAATTGCCTATGAACGTCTCCAATCAGAGCAGACACTATTGGGAGATGGACAGGGCTTTTTTTCAGCGGGAACACGATGGAACAGAGTTCCGGCACCTCTTGAAAATGGTCACATGGCCGGTGGCCCTGCCCCCTGATCTCCAGACAGAGGGGAGTTTAGATTGACCTCTGTGCTGCTGGCATGGAGGGCAATCTAAACTCCCCTCTGTCTGGAGATCAGGGGGCGGGGCCACCGGCCATGTGACCGTTTTCACCGAGGGTGATTTAAACTTTAAAAAACTCCCCCCTTGTTCCAGCTGACCCAAAGTGACGTCATTGTGCAGTTCTGAGTTCCATCACTGAGTTCCACCACCTCTTTTCCCAGAAAAAAAGCCCTGGAGACAGAGATCAATGGGATCAGGTCGATTCACGTGTTTACACTTCGTCTAGCAAAGTAACCCAAACAAACCCAAACCAAGCAGTAGGAAATCCAATCTTGCTGGCACAGAGAGGCAGGCAGCATGCAATTCCAAAATGCATGCGGTCCCCCTGCTCATGCCAAATGTCCAGCAATGCAAATCTGTAGCTCTGCTTGCCAAAAGAGTGAGGTAATACAGCACAAAAGGGAGAGGTTCCGAGATCACACAACACTGTACTCAAAAAACCCTCAAGAACCTGCTTATCACACTACCAGGGCCGTTTCCACATGACTCCCCGCTGCTCGTAACAACCCGTAATATCGCGGAAAAAATGCAGAAGATCGAGTTTTCTCGTGCAAGATTTGCATGACGTCGCATGGCGTCGTGCAAATCTCGCGCGAGAAAACGCGATCTTCCGTGGTTTTTTCCACGATATTCCGGGTTGTTACGAGCAGCAGGGAGCCATGTGGAAACGGCCCAGGTGTGTTACATTAACAATATACCATACAACTACTACACAAAATAGCAATATATTTATAATATGCAGTTATACACCAGTGAATCACATATACAAAATACTCTCATAATCATTTTCAGTCATATACACATAGTCCTCAATCTGTTTTTACAAGAAAACCAAATCACAGGTATTAGAGCTCAGTCCATGTATGATAGATGTTTGTTGAAATGCAATTCTTCGCTCTCAATATTAACGAGTCCACAAGACCGGAGGATGTTTCCAAGTTTTATGGCTACATGCACAAGTCGAATGTCTGGGAAACTCCCACTACTCCAGGGTTCTCCCACTGTTGGCAACCAAACGGCTGCAGGTGGTTGGAGTCACTCCCCAATTGTCGGAGCGCTCCCGAAGTTGGCAACGAGCCCGCCAGCAATCAGTTCCGCTCGTTTCGCCCCAGCTTCTTCACAGCCCACAAACGCCACTTTACCATTAAGTTACTTAAACAATACAGATCAACATAAGACGGATGTACTCTGCTTGCGTTATTCAGTGTTGATTCAAACACAGGTGGGGTAAGCCAATTCCCTATCACGGATGGACCAAACCGTTTCAACAGCTGCTTATCTTTAGCGGTGTTCTTTGATAATACCTTGTAAGCTGAGCCCTGGGGCTTGCTTTTTAGACAGGCGTCTCTGTCTTGCCCGGCACATCCGACCGGATTGCCTTTCTGAAGCAAACTCAGTTCACGGGCCTCACTTGTGAGGTCTTTAATGATCATCACCAACAACAAAAAAGGGAAAATTGAAGTGCGCACGTAAACCCTCGGTTAGAGAATTGTGTACATACCCCCTCCTGTCAGGCAACCAGCTCCTTGCATTTGTTAGTCAGTGAAAATTCAAACTTAGGCACTAACTAATAAGCTGGAATTATTCTTCTTGATTCTCTGCTGGGCAAGACATTTGCTTCTGCTAATTCCAGGGCTCTGGAAAAGTCAGTAATGCTAGGAAAAGAGGAAGACCTACAACGAGATGGCTGGACTCAATGAAGGAAGCCACGTCCTCCAGTTGGCAGGATCTGAGCAAGTCTGTTAATGATTGGACATTTTGGAGGTCTCTCATTCATAAGATCGCCATAGGTTGGAGGCGACTTGACAGCACATAACACACACACACACAATTCCAAGGCCGTCTGCAACTGCCAGCTCCACCGTTGGATTGCCCCTTCCAACACCCTGTAGCCTCTTACAGCAATGGCCAACAATGAGCGGAGCACAGAAAGCAGATCAAAGAGAGGGTGCTTGTTCCACCCCCCAATGCCCGCTCACCTACTATTGGCAGATACCTGAAGGCACTCTGGGATTCTGTGTTTGCATGCACACCGCCAAACCTACACTGCAAAATACGAGCATCTGTGAACAAGATCCAGAGTTTCCTCCAAGAGTTGAGACGTGGGGTAACATTGTCTGAGTCCACTGCTGGGTTTTTGGGAGGAATCAAAATAGGTGGATTGCAGCATACAGAAGAACAGCTGGATTTAAGTCCAGTTCACCTTAGAGATCAACAAGATTTTCGGGGAATGAAGACTGAAACCTCCCTTCTTCAAATAGTTTCAGGTAGGTAGCCATGTTGGTCTGCAGCAGAACAGCAGAATTTGAGTCCAGTGGCACCTTAGAGACCCACAAGATTTTCAGGCTATGAGCTTTCAAGAGTGAAAGCTAGGCTCAAATCTCTGCTGTTCTACTGCAGACCAACTTGGCTACCTACCTGAAAGAATCCAGAAGGATTTCCTTCCTTCATTCTGAACAAAAAGGGAAAGGCAATTTCAGGAAAATATCCACAGGCACATACAGAGGGCTTTGGGTCCGGGGCAATCTCAGGAGAGGTTTCCGTCTTTGTCGAAAGTTTTGTGCATGTTTGAGAAAGGGTGAGCAAGGCAACTCTTTTTCATTTTATAGTGTACACAATTTAAGGCCCGTGTTTACTTCCAGAAGCATCCTCTCAGCCTGGACCACACTAAGGGAATAACTCAAGATCCTCAACAGCCAGAAAACTGCCACATTCGTCTCAAACCTCAACTGCGAAGCCCCTGCACTGCCGAGAATCCTGCCGCACTCCAGCCGAAGCAACGAAAACATCTTTAATCTCCCTCCACGGCTCTGCATCCCCGAGAGGTGCAAATGTATTTCACGGCCTTGAACGCAGCTGAAAACACCGCTTCAAGGCAGAGGCCGTCCCCCATGCAACCAAAGCACGCATTTCCAATTTACACACCCCACAATTCAAAGCAAGCAAAGGAGAGCAGCAGCAGATTGCATTGGGGGAAAGCGCTGCTCCGTGAAAGCACAGGAAGTCCTCACCTGCCGGATGCCCAGGTGGTACGTCAGGATGCGGTCCACGGCGTCAGGATTCATCTGGGTCCACTCAAGGCTGTAGGTATAGATACGGGCTCGGTTCTGCCACAGCGGGCTGTAGGTGTCATAGTAGAATTCTGGGGCATAGGCTTTGCCTGCGGGGAAAAAGAAAGAGGATGCAAGTGGAGAGCGGAACAAACACAAAGGTCTCCATTTAAGGTTTCTGGCTTCTGATCTCCTCCTGCCCCCTTTCATCACTCCCTGCTGTTCCCTGGAAAGGATCCACGGCAGTTGGGTGTTGTGGTTAAGAGCAGCAGGAGTCTAATCTGGAGAACCAGGTTTAATCCCCCACACTTCCGCACACAGAGAGTCCCGCCAGGGGGCTGCCAGAAATGAAAAGGCCCTGGCCCTGTTTGAGACCAGGTGAGCATCCTAGGGCCCAGGGACCACCTGCAGTTGCTTATCAGCCGATCTAAGTACCCTGTGGGGAACGTATGGCGAGAGGCAGTCCGATATGCTCTTTGGCAGATCTGAGCAAGCAAAAGAGCCCAGAAGCTGATTGATTCTACCTTTCTCAGTGTGCAAGGTATGAGTATGTGGATTTGGATCCTTACTAATACACTCCACCACAGGCTGACCCTCCTTTTTTGATGGGGAGAGTATTCGAACGCACAGCTGGTTGAGTGTGACATTTGAGGGTGAAGGAAATATCGATGTTGCAACTTCCTTGGAGCCACATGCAGAACCATAAAATACTTCCTGCAATTAATGAATGTGACCCCAGAGGACCTATTTCAGCCCCGGCTTCCTTTTTTTTTTTTTTTTAAAGAAATTTTATTTAAAAGGAAAAAGACAACAGATAGTGCATAAAAAAACTTAGATAGTATACATAACAGTAGATTTACAGTGCAATCCTAAGCAGAGTTACTCAAGTATAAACCCACTGAAGTGAATAGGCTTAGATTGGTGTAACTCTTCTTAGGATTGCATGTAATAGTAGATTTACAGTGCAATGCTAAACAGAGTTACTCCAGTCTAATCCCATTGAAATTAATAGGCTTAGATTGGGGTAACTCTACTTAGGATTGCATATACTAGTAGATTTATGGTGCAATCCTAAACAGAGTTACTCCAGTCTGAACCCATTGAAGTTAACAGGTTTAGACTGGCACAACTCTGCTTAGGATTTCACATAACAGTAGATTTACAGCGCAATCCTAAACTGAGTTACTCCAGTCTAAACCCACTGAAGTTAATAGGCTTAGATTGGAGTAACTCTTCTTAGGATTGCACTGTTAGGCGATCACTAAGGGGAAAGAAAGCATAAACATGATATATAACAGCTTACCTAAATTGCAAAATATTACTCCTCTCCCTCTCCTTAAATATTTATACCCAAAATTTTATACTTAACATTCTATACTCAATCTTATAGTTAGGGTTTTACATTCAACATTTTTAAAACCTTAGTTTTTTTTTTTTTTTAAAAAAATTTTTATTGGGTTAGAACATTAATATTTTTACATTCCATTACATTCAATTTTCCCCTAAATTTTTCGTTTCTAACCCCCTCCCTTTCCCCCCCTTTTGTTGACTTCCAACAGCTTTCCCACCCTCTGTCCCTTTTCCCTTACTTCTATTAACTTCCTCTTTCTAAAACAAATATATATTCTCCATTATATTAAGCAGTACATCTTTAACTCTTTTACTTATTATACATCCAAACTATACTTCTTTAGATAAACAATTTATCCCATTTTCCAGTTTTGAGTATTTCTATATATCATAAACCATAAAAGTTTCCCACATTTAAATCAAACAATTTGATTTGTTCTCTATATATTAATCATTTCTTCTTTTTATAGTATTTCTATATAACTCATCCCATAATCAGTCGTTTTAACTCTTCTATACATTCAGTTTGGTGCATATAAGTCTTATCAAGTAAAAAAAAAAAATATTGTTAATTACTCAATCCTCATGTTTAAACCATTAATTATTCTCTATCAATATTCTATCAATTAACCTTTACATATCTATATATATCTCAATCAATTAATTAATCTAACTGCTTATAAATTCACATTTCTCTTCCTCCCCCGGTAAAGTCACCCCTCTCTTTTATACTTTTATTATACTTCAGTAGTTCTCAAACTGCCACAGTTTTCCTCCCACCTCCCACTTTTTCTCCAGATATTGTTTCAGCTTCTCCCAGTCTGTGTTAAACTGCCCTGAGTCCAGATCTCTCAGTTTTCTTGTCATCTTATCCATTTCAGCCATATACAGCAATTTGTAGATCCAATCTTCAATAGTTGGCACTTCTTGTACTTTCCATTTCTGCGCATACAAAAGTCTAGCTGCTGCAGTCATATAAAATATCAACGTCCTATGATGGGCTGGAATTCCCTCCATTCCCAAGTTTAGCAGCAGGAGTTCTGGGTTCTTATTTATTTGAAACTGTAAAATTTCACTCATTTCTCTTATTATTTCCCCCCAGAACTGCCTAGCTACCTCACACGACCACCACATATGATAGAGGGAGCCCTCATGCTTCCTACATTTCCAGCATTTATTAGAAGTGTTCAAGTTCCCTAGCGCAATCTTCTTTGGTGTCATGTACCAACGATAAATCATTTTGAAAATGTTCTCTTTAATATTAATACATGTCGTTGTCTTCATTGTAGTTTTCCACAAGTATTCCCATGCCTCCATTGTTATTTCTTTATTAAAGTTTATAGCCCATTTCACCATTTGTGTTTTAACTATCTCATCCTCGGTATACCATTTCAACAGTACTTGGTATACCTTGGATATTCTTTTCTTGTCTTCTTTAAGAAGGGTCTGCTCTAGTTCCGAGTTCTCTGTTCGTATGCCCCCTTTTGCAGAGTCCGAATTGTATAAGTCTCTAATCTGTCTGTACTGGAACCAATCATAGTTAGGTGATAGTTCCTCTTGCGTCTTTATTCTAAGTTTAGATGCTTCAGTTTTGGTTATTTCTTTGTACGTTAAACATTGTTGTTCATTATCAACAGCTCTCGGATCTATCACCTCGTATGGAACCACCCACCAGGGGGTTCCTTCTTGTAGGTAAATTCTGTACTTCTTCCAGATTGTATATAAACTTCTCCTTACAAAATGATGCAGGAACATCGAGTTGACCTTTACTTTGTCATGCCATAAGTATGCGTGCCATCCAAAAATTTTTTTATATCCCTCTAGGGCTAATAGTTTCTTATTCTTTAATGTCATCCACTCTTTTAACCAAACTAGGCAGATTGCATCATGATAAAGTCTCAGGTTGGGCAGTTGCATTCCGCCTCTTTCCTTTGCATCTTGTAAAACTTTTACTTTCACTCGAGGCTTCTTGCCTGCCCAAACAAAATCTGATATTTTCCTCTGCCATTTTTCAAATTGTTTAGAGTCTCTGATGATTGGTATTGTCTGTAGCAAAAACATTACTCTTGGTAACACATTCATCTTAACTGCTGCAATCCTGCCCAGCCATGACAAATTCAGTCTATTCCATTTGATCAAGTCTCTCTCTATCTGAGTCCATAATTTTTCATAATTGTTCTTGAACAAATCTATATTTTTTGCAGTCAGCTCAACTCCCAAATATTTCACCTTACTAGTTACTTCACAGTCCGTTATTTCCATTAACAATTGTTGTTTCTGCTTAGTCATGTTTTTGCATAATATCTTTGACTTCTTTTTGTTAATGAAGAAACCTGCCAAGTCACCAAACTCCTTGATCTTATCTATCACTTTTGGCATGTTCTCCAATGGATCTTCTACAATTAACATTATGTCATCTGCAAATGCTCTAACCTTGTATGAATAGTCCTTTATTTTTATTCCTCGTATTTCCTCATCTTGTCGTATTTGTATCATCAGAATCTCCAATACTAAAATGAACAACAATGGAGATAACGGGCAACCTTGTCTTGTTCCTTTACTAATCGTCAATTTCTTGGTCAGTTCATCATTCACTACAATTGCTGCAGTCTGGTCTCTATAAATTTCTTTAATTGCTCTGATGAATCTTTCTCCCAGTTGTAGCTTTTCCATAGTGGCAAACAAAAAATCCCAGTTTAAATTGTCAAACGCTTTTTCAGCGTCTACAAAGAAGAAACCAACCTCTTTATCACAACGCTTATCATAGTATTCAATAGCATTGATCACTGTCCTTAAATTGTCTCTTATTTGTCTGTCCGGCAAAAAGCCTGCTTGTTCTTCCTCTATGACTTCCGAGAGCCACCCCTTCAATCTCTCCGCCAATATCTTCGCAAAAATTTTATAATCATTGTTAAGTAATGATATAGGCCTGTAATTTTTCACGTTAGTCAGATCTTGGCCCTCTTTTGGGATCAATGATATATTCGCTTCGCTCCAAGTGTCTGGAATTCTTTGATCCCTGAAAACTCCGTTCATCACCTCTTTTAGGAATGGTGCCAGTTCGTTGGCCATTGTCTTATAAAATTTGGCCGTAAGTCCATCTGGCCCTGGCGCCTTTCCTAGATTTGCGGATTGTATTGCCTTACTTATTTCCTCATCAGTTACTTCACTGTTCAACTTATTTCTCCAAGCTTCCGAAATCTCTAAAACCTTAGTTTTATAATTAGTCTATGTCTATATTATCCTTGATTTTTCTTAATTTCCAAGCCCAGGGACTTCTGATGTCAGGCTCTGGATGACAGGATACAGCAGACAGATCTCTGGACTATTTGCAGTAAGACACAAGTTCTTGGTCAAATGGCTTTTATTCAGAAATCAGATCATTTCCATATACAGGTCCATAGGACTACTTAGAAGCAAGGCAGACATCTAAGCAGCAAGAGTAGAAGTTGATAGGAATGACATCATGTGAGAGAAACTTCTCTTTTACCATTCTAGTTTGCTCCTTTCTCCCCCCTCCCAACCGTAAACAATACTTTGGCGCTCTCCTAGTATGAGAACGTTCTACATATTTGTGATATCTACTTGAGCTACTAGAAAACAAGACATAGCAAAGTCTGGGAAGGAACACAAGGTCATAAACACTGGAAGCTGTTACAGTCCAACAGATAAACACCTGTGAAAGCCTGAGAAAAGAATAGTTATGACACTAGCAAAGTGATATTGAGCTATAGCAAGACACACGGTGTTCAGCAGAACAGAATCAAAATTGGAATGGATGGGGCTCAGACATGACATCCGAACAAGGGTGCGTCCCCACCCCCCGATGCACTCCTCCAACATCCTCCTCCTGACCGAAGACCCAGCATGAACAAGAGATGACCCTCCTGTCTCTCTTAAGGCACCTTGGCATTCCTAGCTGTAAGAATAATAGAGATCCAATAAGATGCGAGCTCCACACGTGCCTCCGTGGTCGTTTGCCTAATGAACAAGAGATTCTGCATTTCTTCCGTGTTTGGGAAAACCACAGGAGTGAATTGGGGGCCTCTGAAGAATAGCCGGGAGGGACCCCTGGAGATGGAGCTGCCTGACTGCTGAGCAGCCAGCAGCAGCCCAGGAAGGGGAGGGGAACAAGCCCTGCCCTGGCATTGCTGCAACCGGACAGCTTCTAGCAAAAACGAGGAAACTCCAAAGGAGACCAAACAAACATATCAGTATTAACATCAATTTATATCAAAAGTGCAAGTAATAATTGTGCAATTTACAAAAGTGCATATAGGGTATCAACCAATGTTAAAGCCGCTACAAAATCTCTTGCATCATACCGCTATATAAATCTTCCAACTCTTTTAACAGGGTATCCAGCATGTTTGCAATTTATTGTTTGACCAATGCAAAATAAATATCAATGCCAGGTAAGTACACAATGGTAAAACAGTCCAATGAAGCAATTCAGTCTCCTTAATCCTTTTGGCACAGTAGAAGATGCCATGGTGGATTTATACCCCATCAGATGTGACCGAAGAGCAGGCAAGAAGAGAACAGCTGGCAACGGGCTTGCTAGCTACTATCACGGCCCGTTTCAGGGATCTTCATAATCGGCTAATATTATACTTCTTCAGGGCTTTTTTTCTGGGGAAAGAGGTGGTGGAACTCAGTGGTGGAATTCAGGACCACACAATGACGTCACTTTGGGTCAGCTGAAACAAGGGGGGAGTGTTTTAAAGTTTAAATCGCCCTTGGCGAAAATGGTCACATGGCCGGTGGCCCTGCCCCCTGATCTCCAGACAGAGGGGAGTTGAGATTGCCCTCCGTGCCTGGCAATCTAAACTCCCCTCTGTCTGGAGATCAGGGGGCGGGGCCACCAGCCATGTGACTATTTTCAAGAGGTGCCAGAACTCCGTTCCACCACGTTCCAGCTGAAAAAAAGCCCTGTACTTCTTCAGTCATACACAAGTTTCTACATTGCATTGGTAACAAACCATCAGTCTGCGTCTCTTTGGGAGTTTCCTCCTTGTTTTTGCTAATGCTTCTAAATGGAGACTCCCCTCTTAGCTTTGTGTGACTGGACAGCTTGTAGCTCAGCAGCCTCCGAGGCTGCTCAACCAGCCCAGCCCAGCCCAGGCCCTTCCTGACTCCAGGTTGCTTTTGCTCCAGCTCGTGTCTCATGAAAACTAAGGCAGGGGTCCCTCACTGCGGAGCAAGACTCAGGGAGCATTCACAACACAGGGAGAATTCCAGAACGATGCTAACAGCAAGCCCTTTTCCACAGCGGCCGATCACTCATTCCGCTGCGAGGGAGTCTGCAAGGAAGGCACGTGTGAGGGACGGCATGAACTTGCCTTTCTACGGCTCTCGTGGGAGCCACATTTCACACCAGTCTGAAATATGTAAGTTGTCCGCCAAGCGCTGAATCTGTCTTCCCGAGGAAATGCCCCGTGCAACCATCAGGACAGGAATCCGTGATGGCAGGGACGCGTCCTGAACGGTGACGTCGGTAGATGCGGAGAGGAGAATTTCAATTACAATTCCCCTCAGAGGACATCTTATCTCTCTTGGGGATTTCTTATTGACGAAGAGTTTGCTGCCTCCACAGAGCCTGGCTCAGCTCAAAGGGGTTTGCTGACGCTGTTAGTGGGAGAATCGATATTCAGTAAAGTTACTGGTGTTGGGGAGAGGAATGCAAATGATGAAGCGGTTCAACTTCTTTGACAATTAGGACAGGGAGAACACGGAGGAATTTTGGCTTCAGGCTCCTCTGTTTGGTAAAATTCCTTTTGACTAAATAGTCATTTTTTAATTTTTTTAATTTTACTTCATTTGTACCCTTGCCTTTCTCCCCAAAGCAGCTTACATCATTCTCCTCTCCACCATTTTTTCCCTCACAACAACCCTGCGAGGCAGGTTAGGCTGAGAGCATGTGACTGGCCCCAGGTCACCTAGCAAACCTCCATGGCAGAGCGGGCAATTGAACCTGGGTTGCCTGGATCCTAGTCTACTACTCTAGCCACTACACTACCTTGGCTCAGTTGCAGCGAACAAACAAACTGATAATATGAAACAAGATTCTGCAAGTAAACTATCTTAACCAGGGCAGGAGTCCAGTTGCACCTATAAAACTAACAACATTTGTGGTAGAGTGTAAGCTTTCGTGTGACACAGCTCACATCTTCAGATACCAGTAGAAAAGAGCTAGAGTCCAGAAGCACCTATAAGTAACAAAATTAGTGGCAGGGTATGAGCTTTCATGTGACATAGCTCACATCTTCAGATACCAGTAGAAAAGAGCAAGGGCCCAGTAGCACCTATAAGACTAACAAAATTTGTGGCAGGGTATGAGCTTTCATGTGACATAGCTCACATCTTCAGATAGCAGTAGAAAAGAGCTAGAGTCCAGAAGCACCTATAAGTAACAAAATTAGTGGCAGGGTATGAGCTTTTGTGAGTCACAGCTCACTTTTTCAAAAAAAAAATGTGGTAGGGTGTAAGCTTTCGTGTGACACAGCTCACATCTTCAGATCCCAGTAGAAAAGAGCAAGAGTCCAACAGCACCTATAAGACTAACACAATTAGTGGCAGGGTGTGAGCTTTCATGTGTCACAGCTCACTTCTTCAGACACCTGTAGCAGTAGAAAAGAGCAAGAGTTCAGTAGCACCTATAAGACTAACAACATATCTATAGAAGTGAGCTGCCTGTGACTCACAAAAGCTCCTACCCTCCCGCAAATTTTATTAGTCTTATAGGTGCTGTTGGACTCTTGCTCTTTTCTACTGCTACAGACAGACTAACACGGCTATTTTAATCTGAATCTGAGCACAGCAGCAACTTAGAAACCAACAAGATGTTCAGGGTATAAGCTACCAAGAATCAGAGCCCAAATCCTGCTGTTCTACTGCAGACTGACATGGCTACCTGTCTAGAACCATCCTCGGCTGCCTTGCCATTCCCACATTACAGCCTTTGACCTCACCTTTCAGAGTTGCAATAGTAAGCAGCCTCTCATTAGGTGGCCAATGGAAAACCACCTCTACTCCTCACTTGCCTTCTAAACCTGTTGGTGGGGTCACCATGCATTGGTTGTCACTTGATGGCACACACATACATCAGCAGGTGGCTGTCCCAAGCAACTCTGGTCTAATATGGCAGGGCTTTTAGACTGGTGCCACTCTCTGGGAGCTTGAGATCCAGGGAAGATCCACCCTAGCTTCGTCCCATCTGCCAGGAACCAAGAACAGGAGAATGGCGGCTGCTGTGGGCACAGTTTATGAAGAAGAGAGACAAAGGCTGGGATGAACCCGGGAGGGAGGAGGCAGAAAACAGCAGCCAGGAGCAACTGCAGCACCTGGGCTGGACCAGCTGGAAGAATTATAGAATCATAGGGTTGGAAGGGACCTCCAGGGTCATCTAGTCCAACCCCCTGCACAATGCAGGAAATTCACAACTACTTCCCCTCCCCCCACACACCCCCAGTGACCCCTGCTCCATGCCCAGAAGATGGCAAAACACCGTCAGGATCCCTAGCCAAACTGGCCTGAGGACAATTGCTACCTGACCCCAACGTGGCGATCGGCATTACTCTGGGCATGTAAGAAGTGGCCATGAGAACTAAGTGCTGATGTAACCCTTCCTGACTTCCCTCTCATGATCTGCCCAGTTTCACAGAATTAGCATTGCTGTCAGATGGCCACCTAGCCTCTGCTTAAAAGCCTCCAAAGAAAGAGAGCCCACCACCTCCCAACCCCATTTGGGTCAAGGTTCTGGACTTATTTTCCTGCAGAGGCTGGATCTCCTCCCACCTCCTCTGACTTTCCCTTTCCCGTCTGGCAACTGCTCCCTGTTCATTTTATATTTTATTTTTTAGTCAATTTGTAGTCCACTCTCCCTGCAAGGAGGCTCAGAGTGGATCACATCCAGTTAAAACAAAGTACAATATACAATAAAATATAGACAATTAAAACAATTGAAACTGGCAGCATTAAAGAGCGGTTGCATTTGTACAACTCACCCTCAGCAGGGCATTTTTGCACAATCCTGCATGTAATCATTGGGCCTATGGTGGCCAATGGCAAACAACAAATAAAAGCAGAAGCTGGGAGGGGGTACTCCCCTCTCCCCGGTGAGAGGCTGGGGAGGAGGCCACTTGCCTCACCCAACAAAGGCCTGGCGGAACATCTCTGTCTTGCAGGCCCGGCAGAATGATAATAAATCCCGCTGGGCCCGAGTTGTCACGGACAGAGAGTTCCACCAGGCAGGGGCCAGAGCCCAAAAGGCCCAGGCCCTGGTCGAGGCAAGATGGACCTCCTTGGGGGCCAGGGACCACCAGCAGATGTTTTTGTACTGAGTGGAGTGCTCTCCGATAACACAGAGTGACAGGCCCTCCTGCAGGCATTCTGGTCCCCGTCCACTAAGAGCTTTAAAGTTCAGAACCAAACCCTTGAACCTGATCCAGAACTCCACTAGGAGCCAGTGCAGCTGGCGCAGAACAGACGTCACTCACATGTAACTGGAACGGAGTCCCGGTCAGAAGACATGCCACTGCGTTCTGGACTGGACCAATTGTAACTTCCGGAGTAGGCCCAGGGGCAGCCCAGCGTAAAGCGAGTTACAGCAGTCCAACCTGGAGGTGACCGTTGCATGGATCACTGTCACTAGATCGCGGGATGAAAGGTAGGGGGCAAGCTGCCAAAAAGATGAAGATAATAAAACGCCGATCTGGCAACCGCCGTGATCTGGGCCTCCATCAATATGGAAGCATCCAGGACCACACCCAGACTCGTTACCAACGAGGCAGGCACAAGCGGCGCCCCATTGAGGGATGGGAGCTGGATCTCGGTACCCCACAGCCCACGACCCAAATACACGACCTCCGTCTTCATTGGATTCAATCTCAGTCTGCTCTGCTTCAACCATTCAGTCATGGACTCCAAAGCCCTGGCCAGGCCGTCCGGGGCAGTATCTCGCTGGCTGTCCATCAGCAGATAAAGTTGGGCGTCATTTGCATATTGATGACATCCCAAACCCAAACTTGGCACCAGCTGGGCAAGGGGGCGCATGTAGATGTTAAGTAACATCATGATATCCCCACCATCCCCTTATCCCGCGGGCTTCTCCGTGGCAGGTCACTGGCCCGCCCAGCTCAGGACCATCTCTTCTGGCAAGCAGAAGAGATCCTCCAACGTCTCAGGCAGAGAAAGGACTTTTCCAACATCTTTAGCAAGAGATGCTGGAAGCGGATGCTGAGAGCACCTGCATGGAAAGCTGGAGCCACGGCTACACCAACAGAGTTAAGAGTGTTCCAAATGCTTCAATATTTTTTCTTTTTATTTATCTATTTAATTAAATGTATATTCCGCTTTCCCCGCAACAGGCTCAGAGCGGATCACAATTATATATTAAAGACAATAAAAACATTGTATTAATATTCACAACAACCCTGCAACATCGTTCTCATATTGCGGTTGGAACGGGTGCGGGGGGAACGGAGGCTCGCTTTTTGTCAAACGCCACCAACTCAGTTCATGGCTGAGATTCAATCTGAGCCAGGGATTTCTCAATCTCACAGCCTTGACGTCCTCATGAAGCGCTCTTTCTGGCGCATTTCATTCGCTACAGATTTTACATACAACCACAAACCTCTTCGGTACAGATGGAACAAAAACAAAATCACATTTCCAACGTTTAGTAGGTACTCTGTGTGTTTAACACCCCATGTGTTTGCAATAAATACATGCAAAACGCCAAACAGTGATGCATGTGGCAGGCTGCAACCGAGGAAATGAACAGGGACGATGCTCGAGCAGATGGCGGGGAACTATTCCCTTCTTCTGATAGATAAGAACTGTCAGACCTCAACGCCTCAGTCTCATAATTACCAATTTGGTGAAGAATTCGAGGCACAGCAATAAGGCTCGACAGTTCACATTATCATTTAGTAAACGGCACACAGAAGAAACCATGTTAACACACACAGAGAGGTCCTTGCTATGAACGGTCCTTATTTGTTCTGAAAGGAACAAGCGCGAGGCTTTCTCTCAAACCTAGAGGGACACTGCTTGGTCCAGACCCTCAGGGGCACTTATTTCTTAATAAGAGTTTTTATTAAAAGATTATTCCAAGGTTAATAAAAAGCATCACAAAAACAGAAAAAAAGAAGGAAAAAAAAGATCAAGAGAAAGAAAAAAGAAACAATAAGAATTAGAGATGGGAATTAATAATAAGTGCCAATTTTCCCTGTGAAAAGAGGTATACATACTACAAATTACAACCAAAACTTCAAATTTACCTTTACCATCAATAATATATCTTAACCCCAAATCAGCCCTAAGTGATTAGATCTTTCTTCCCTTTATAACATATTTCTTCAGCTCTTACTCTTCAAATGCACAAAGCATCAGTTCATTTTTCTCTTTTCCCCCGCAAAAAGTCAATAAAGGGTGTCCAGGCATCACTATATTTATCCTGTGACTTTTCCCTAATCAGAGACCCAAGTTTAGCCATCTCAGCACCAGAGGCATTTTCAAGGGAGTCTCTCTGCCGAGGTCAGGCCAAGCTGGCCCTTCATTGTCCTCCAGGAGCTCGGCGTGATCTCAGAGATGCACCCAACACCCCCCCCCCCCCCGGCATGGTTATGTTTTGCTGGAGAATTTTAACATCGGGAAGGCCAGCTGCCTTGAGAAAAGCACACCCACCATTATTGATCGGACAGCTGCTGTTGCATAGCGGTTATGTGGTTGGGCTGCGAATCAGCATTCTGCTGGTTCGACTCCCACGACAGCCACGGACTCTGCAGGTGGCCGTGGGAAAGCCACTCTTCTCAGCCACAGTTCTCCTGAGGTATTGTGGGGATAATGATAATACTGACCTGTCCACCGCTCTGAGTGAGCACTAATCTGTCTAGAAGGGCGGTATATAAGTGCACTGTTATTATAATTATTATCTTCTGATCAGAGAAGCCACAAAAAGCTTCCCAGGAATATCCAGTACGACAGCCACTGCTGTACTTCATTTTCTGCACCTATGAGCTTCAGCGCTCTTCCAGACGAGAAAGAACGACAGATTTCCAGGTACCTACATCTCATTCCTAGCCCATGCTTTAAAAAGTAAATTTCTGGCAGGATTCGTTTACTGCCAACTTTTCTGTTGAGTTGAGGAGGGCAGGTTGTCAATCTGGGTATTTTCATGATTTGCAATATGAAAACAAGAGTCTCATGCCAATTCTGACATATGATAACAGATTGTAACATAGAAAGAGCAGAGCCAAGAGGATAAACTGTGTAGTAATTATGGGATGTGTCTCTCACCAGGTTTTGAAAGGGAAAAAGAAGTGTAGTTCTTAAATGAAAATATTTAGTCTTCGTGCCATGCCTCCCTTCCCCCACCCCAGACAAGTTCTCGCAAACGAAAACCATGAGAAAATAGTCTGGCACACAAAAGAAGGCCACCTTCTCTCCCCCTTGCTAGGTCTCGGCTTCATTCATCCAAGCCCCCGACTATAGGCTGCACTGGTACGATCGGCCCTCGACCTTTTTCAGTTTGGCTTCAGGCCTGGATTTAGGACAAAGGCCGCTTTAGTAGCACTGGTGGACAATCTTCAGGTGAATCTAAAGAACGTACCTCTAGGGCTGTTGTTAGATCTTTTGGCAAACCAGACCAGATCACGCTGTAGAGAAGGCCGAAAAGTGAGGCCGGTCCTGGTGAGGCAGTGCTGAGATCAAGCGTGAAAGGCTGTGTTGCTGTTCCAAAGCTGCTAGCACAACATGTGGCCACCTATCCAGCTGTCCCATTGACAGCTGGAACATCTGGCCAAACAGTAGGACAGAGAAGAAGGGGGCATTGCAAGGTTCTGGGATCAGCAGGTCCGTGGGAAAGGCTAAGGTCCTGGAGGGGGGCAGCCAAAGTGGAGCTGGCCTGCTTAACAACAACTGCACATACATTGCACTCTTCTAGACATATCAGTGCCTCACTCAGCTAGTGTTAGCGTTATTATTATCCCCACAATAGTGGAGGTTAGTGTTATTATTATCCCCGCAATACAACTGGGAAGCTGGGACTGAGAGGAGTGACTTATCCAAGGCCACCTACTGAGCTCATGAGAGTCATAGGATTCGAACCAGTGGCATGCTGTGCTACAGCAGCTTGAGAGCCTACAGCAGCCCTAAATGGGGGTGGGGGGGAGAGATTTGTAAATTTCTGCCGATTTGCACACTGTGTCCAAACAAACAACACACTTGGCAAGAGAACGGTCAAATCGACAAAAAGGTGGGGGGGAACAAATAAATAAACCCGTCTAATTCTGGATGGGGGAAATGATGAGAAACAGTCTGGCACAAAGTGAACTGGCTAATCACTGCCTGAATACAGAATGAAAAGAAATAGCTACAATGCTTGGCAGTCTCCAAACACAGTTCTGGGATGCACAGTGAAAAAATGCAGGGGACCGGGGTGGGGGGTGGGGGTGGGGGGAGGGAAACAGATTTTTGTCTAGCCTTTCCTGGAAGAAGCTTCAGGCAGTGTCCCCCCACTGGGTGCTGCATGCTATTCAATAAGACAACTTCTGGATGGAAAAACACTTTCTTTCCCTGCCTGAAATTCGACAGGCCTGGAGAAATTCTCAGCGCTTTCTCCTTCTGCTCATTTCTGTACTCCTAGGTTGATAAATCCTACACAAAACTGTATTTTTACCCAATGAGTTAGTCCCCGCTGCAGCCAGGCTGAGAGCTGCTATGTATTTTCCAGTTGCCCTTTATTGTGCAATAGATATTTCATGGAGCTCTTATAATTAATGCAGAAACTGCTCTTGCTCCTTCTGCCGCGCACCAGAAAAAGAAATACATCAGTCTAAATTAGCTCACACTTTCTAAAGAGGCAGGCTCACTTTGGGAGGAGATTGATTAAAACCCACAAACCTTCCTGTGTTTCAAATGACAAATCTTTTGTTGCTTCAGTTTATTATACAGTTACGAGCTGGAACAGGTACTAGGGCATCTCTCGAGGCCAGGAATTCACAGGAAGGGGCTGAAGATCCCTTCCAAGTTTCACTCTCCCTTCCCTTATCCTCAGTTAAGTGCCGCAGTCAATCCAAGGGTATAAAGATGGGCAAACCTGACCCCTGCTGGATACGAATACAAAGAGCAAGCAATTCCTCGCATTTCTCTGCACTCAACTCCCTCCTGCCAATTGCAGCACTGTTGACAGATCTGTCTTTATCTCTTCTTTTTTCCTGCTGAAGTCGACACCGACATTCTGCTTCTGAGAGATGACAGAGCACTTCCAGCTCTTAACACGCAGCCAATATACAGGCCTTTCCTCCAAGACACAATCTCAGGGCCAGGAATTTAGCACTCCCATTATGACTGGCGCTGTGTTGAATTTTGACTGGGTTCAAGACAGAGAAAGAGAAGGAAGGATTCTGTGGGTATGTATGTGAGCGTGTGAAATGTTTCCAGAAAGCACCCACCAAATCTTATCTTTTTTCACCAGTTCACTGCTGTTAACAACCCATGACGGTTTTTAATGATACCCCCACTTTTTTAAAAAAAGGAGTCATTTGCCAGGCAATGGCATAGACAGAGGGTAAACAAAGAGATTCGACAGGTGCTGCCCAGAAGCTGAGATTTGGGTCCCAGGGGTCGGTTTTGCTGTCAACGTTTCGGGGGGGAAACAGGCTAATTCCACACATGTTGGATAATGCACTTCCAATCCTCTTTAGAGATCATTTGGAACTGAATTTTTCGAGTGTAAAAAATCCACTTCCAAACGATAGCTAAAGTGCATTGAAAGTGCATTATCCAACGTGTGCGGAATCAGCCACAGTGCCATTCTCAGAATAGATCCAGGGAACTCAGCCCTTTCCTTGCGTTCACTGAGATGATGACTGAACTAAATGGCCACACCATTTCTTGGTTGAGTTTTATTTAAAATGGAACCAGCATCCCATTTGGGGCTGCAAAGAGGCTAAAATAACACCGGCAAGGGGGCAGATGGCTGGGTGTGCATACAGCCTCAGGGTGGGGGTCTTGTGTCAGATACGTCTTCAGCATACCTGCCATGCCTCAAGTATGTTGTGATTGTAATAGTATTGTGCCTCTAAGTACATGCAGAGTTCATGTTGTGATTGTACATGCAGAGAAGAACCAGCTTTCTGTTGCTTTGCTGCTAACTGCCTATCTTCCAGGCAAAGGTGTTTTGGTTACCAGTTCCTGATGAAGCCTGAGAACCTGACCTTGGACTTAACACAGAGACTGAGCAGAGCTCCTCTCCCCCCTCCCTTCCCTTCTTCCCAGGCAATGCGTGCCAAACCCCCCAACGGCCTCTTCTTCCCACTGGGGGGTGGAGACAGTGTCCTATCATTGATCTTGCTTTACTACCTTTAGGCATTCTGGTCAATTCCTTTGTCACAGCTTCTTGAACGGATACATTTCCTAATAAAACCATCTTCAACTCATACACAAGAGTGATGCAGTGAAGTGATTGGGGAAGTATCTGGCAAGACCTGACATCTTTTCTTGGGGGAGGAGCAATGTCCACCTAATGTGCTCCCTGTTTTGGCTCAGCACCAAGCGCATGCAGCGGCGGCTGGAGAAATGCAAAGGGAGGGAAGCCAATTGCAGCAGCAAGAATTAGCTTGGCCCTCCCGCAGAGTGCCCGAGAGGGAGAACTGCCCCATTTCAATTGGGCATGCTTTCCTCTAAACAACAACGATGCTGCCACTTGAACAGAGGAAAACAAATGGACTCAAAAGTGTGCACTTCTTTCTTCAAATGCCTGTGCTGCTTCCACCTCTTCCCCAAACCACAGTGGGTTTGAACTGGGCTGTGGTAGTTCAGCCTCTGGTTTTTCCTTGGCTGCGCTCTGCAGTTTCCCTCACCTGCTTTGGTATGATCTTTCTTAAACGATCTAAGCCAAAGTGAATTTGGGGAATGTGTAACTAGGAAGGTGAAGATTTCTGCCTCTCCCCACCCACATCTGGTGCCATGTCCTCTCCTGCCCACCATTCTCTCCTATCCCTGTTTTTAAAAAATAGTATTTCTATTACCAATTTTAAAAAAAACCTGCCAGAAAACCCACTGGAAGCAAGAGAGGAATGGCGAGCGGAACGGGAAAGCATGGGGGAAACTGCCTCTGTTGCTACTACACATGAGAACAGCGAGAGAGCGCCCCCGTGTGGCAGCAACTTTAGTCTACGACAGCAGCTAAAATACCAAGCAATGAATCAGGAAGCACCGGGTTCAAATTTTACCTCTGCCATGTCTAAGACAAACCACTCAGCCTCTCCACTTCTCTGCAGTATGGGAATGATCTACCTATCTTACACATCTTTATCTCACCCTTCCTCCAAACTCTATTCATCTTTTATCCTCACGACGACCTTTTGAGGAAGGTCAGGACGAGAGAGAGAGGAGCTGGCCGAGGATGACCCAGCACACTTCATGGCAGAATTTGCACCCAGGACTTCCAGATCTGAGGCCACTGGCCTACATTACAGGGCTGTTGGAAGAATTAAAAATGAAACAGAACTCATATGGCTCTTCTATTCAAAGCACTTCACATATAGGAGCGGATATGTGTAAAAGACATAAGAAAAAATTAAGAGCCCTCCCCACCCTCACCACACAGACACCAATTGTATAAATAGCAAACTAGTTGTTCTAGTTTTCAGTGTTTCCATTGGGTCTGTTTCATTTCCTTTATCATGAAGAATACAGCTTTGTCCTTATATGGCTGGCAGGGATTTTTTTCAGCCAGAACGTGGTGGAACGGAGTTCTGGCACCTCTTGAAAATGGCCACATGGCTGGTGGCCCGCCCCCTGATCTCCAGACAGAGGGGAGTTGAGATTGCCCTCCGTGCCAAGTGGCGCGGAGGGCAATCTAAACTCCCCTCTGTCTGGAGATCAGGGGGCAGGGCCACCAGCCATGTGACCATTTTCGTCGAGGGTGATTTAAACTTTAAAAACTCTCCCCTTGTTCCAGCTGACCCAAAGTGACATCATTGTGCGGTCCTGGGAGTGTGCGCACACTTTGCGCATGCACGTGTGGTACCAGGGGCACTACCCACTGCCAAGAGTTGCCCCCTGTGCTGGCAACCCACTTCCCCCCCCCAGAAAAAAAAGCCCTGATAGCTGGCATGCAATTTGCATGCTAATTTCTACCAGCCCTTACGGCTTTCCCTCTCCCTCTCTTGGTTGTGAGCGTTCTCCATTATCATGAACTCTCTGCTTCGTCTGTCCCCAGACTATACGTTGGCCCAGCCGTTCCTTCCTAAAACTGAGCAATTACGACTTCTGCTGCTAACAGCAAAAATGCTAACCTGGTGATCGTTTCTCAACGAGTGGAGGAAATGCTATTATTTTTGACACTCGGATGTTTAAAACACTCTACACGGGTAAAAGCATTTCATTGTAGGTAGGAGGTAGTTTGTCACATGTTGAATAATGCACTTCTCTCTATACGTTCTCTTTAATAAGAGCTGATTTTTTTTAAAACTATATTTAGTGATGTGGCCTCTACACATAGAAGGTTAAAGAAGAATTCCTTCATACTTGCACAAGCCAAAGTAAACAGAGCCTGGCACCATTCTTTATTTGCAAGGGCTTACTGTGTAATGCCGATAGCTGCTTTGGGGGCAGGAAGCAATTTTTCCCAGGCCAGTTTGGCTAGGAATCCTGACAGTGTTTTGCCATGTTCTGGCCATAGAGCAGGGCTCACGGTATGGGGGGCGGCGGCGGAGTAGTTGTGAATTTCATGCCTTATGCAGGGGGTTAGACTAGATGAACCTGGAGGTCCCTTCCAACCCTATGATTCTATGATTCTTTAATTCTATGTTTACTCCCCAAGACACTACATTGCCTTGGAATTTCAAAGGGAGATTAGAAAGAGTGACTGCTGAATTGCAACTGATAACGAAGCTCAAGACAATGCATCCACCTGGATTGAATCAAGACCTAGGTTTCCTGTCTCATTACCAAAGCTGATTTCTCCACACCCACTACCCCTCTGCATACCCCACACTTTTCAATCATGCCTGCCATTGTCATTCACCGGCTATTATCATTCAGCTTCTGTAATCACTCCACTCTCTAAGATATAAGGACTCACATTCTAGCTGTATCTGAAGAAGTGAGTTGTGGCTCAGGAAAGCTCATACCTTACCACTAATTTTGTCAGTCTTAGAGGTGCTACTGGACCCTTGCTCTTTTCCACTGCTACAGACAGACAAACACTGCTACCCATCTTGGAAATCTAGTTGTTCTTTAAGGTGCTACTGGACCTTTGTAATTAAACAGTGATGTGAGTAAAGGTACTGGTGCTGCATCATTTGGGAGCTGCAAATAAATGATAAAACCTCCTTCTAACAAAGATGTAATAGTAGAAATTGAGGTACTCTTAACGACCTCACTTGCTACCACTACGTCTTGTAAACCACACAAGGTGCTGTTTCCCCTTAAATACCAGTTTTCCAAAACTGAGATTAAGAATCTCAATATATTGAGTTGGGATTGACTGCTATGGAAATAATTGGTTTGTGCTTCCACTCTTTCATTTTTTTAGAGAATACTGTAAGGTCCAATTATGTGAGCCCGCTTTTCAGTTTTGGCTTCTCGGAACTCTAAATCCCATTTTTTCCCATTGTGCTGACATACAGTCCTGATGAATACATCACACAACCCTTTTCTGAACTCTGGTTTAGACTCACAGTGCCACCAAAACTGCAGGGATTGGGCTGTTCTGCCCCCAGTGCCAGATGGATCCAAACGGTTTTCCGATGGCTCGTGGAGATTTTCCTGCCGATATGGTCGGTGTGGCAAATCGGGGCCTTTCCTCCCACTGGGAGACCCCGTTCTGCCTACCCTTCCCTTTCTGCCTCTGGCCAGGCACCTGAAGGGGCCGTCTCCCTTTCCTGTCTCCGGGTAGTTGCTGCCACCACTGTCCCTGTATGGGGTCCTGGTTAGGCGGGACAGCCTCCTAACCCACCCACCCTCTGCTAGTGGGCCCAAGCGGTGGGAGGACTATGTGGAACAGAAGAGCTCTCCTCCGTCATAAATTCTGAAAGTCATTTATTTAACTTCTAACTATACACAGGCAAATGTACAGTGAACGGAAGGAATAAGAAAACCTAAAAAGAAACCCCTACTCTCTCTCCCTCATGCCCGCATTAGATGTTGTGTAGGGCAGGCCCGATCCTTTGCTACCTGGGGTCACACTAGATCTCCCTCTCCCCTCAGAGCCCTCCCTCCCTCCACTCTCCAGCCACCAACTGTCCACTTCCAACTCCCCTCCGCCAACTGACTCGCTCTCCCTCCAATCACCTCCCACCCCAGAACTGGCCCCTCCCCTCTGCAGCCCACAGAAAGTTAACTCCACAACCAGAGTGGTGTTTCTCCACAGTCGGCACTCCTGTTGATGCCCTGATTGACCTCTGGAGGAGGCAATGACCCATGTGGTTGATATGATTGTTCCTAGGTACCTTCTCTCAGGTCTCAGAGCCTCAGACACTCAGCTGTATCTCACACTTCCAGGGAGTCTGTGGAAACCTTGAATCAGTGGACCTGAACGGGGTATTGGGATGGATGTAGATCCAAAGGAGTTAGCTGTGTTAGTTTGTAGCACCAAATAGCAGAGTCCAGTAGCACCCTTAAGACTAACCAACTTCATTGTAGCATATACTTTCGAGAGCCACAGCTCTCTTGCATCTGACGAAAAGAGCTGTGGCTCTCAAAAGCGTATGCTACAATAAAGTTGGTTAGTCTTAAAGGTGCTCTTTACTATTTTGAAATGGATGGTGGTGGTAGAAAGTGCCATCAAGTCATTGATGACTTATGGTGACCCCTGTTGGGGTTTTCAAGGTAAGGGACTAACAGAGGCAGTTTGCCATTGCCTGTCTCTGCAACCTGGGTCCGATGACTAACCAATACTGGCCCTGTTCAGCTTCCGAGATCTCATGAGATTGGGCTTACCTGAGCTATCCAGGTCAGGGCTCTGGGATGGATAAGGGCTCATGAAATGAAATTTAATGCCAACAAGATAAAGATGCTGTTGGTGGGTGGAAGAACTGATGGTGTCACATTTTTTCTATAGAAGCAGGTTTCTATAGAAGAACTGGGGGTGCTACTGGACTTGGGCCATGTATTGGATAAAAAAGAACTTGCTACCGTGGTAGCCCTGCTAACATCTAGATTAGATTACTGCCAAGTGCTCTATGTGGGATAGCCCTTGACGAGTGTCTGGATGTTATAACAGGTCTAGAATTCTTTGGGCAGAATGCCAACTGGAGTGAGTCGTAGGTAGGGTTGCCAGCCTCCAGGTAGTGGCTGGAGATCTCCCGAAATTACAACTGGTCTCCAGGCCACAGAGAACAGTTCACCTGGAGAAAACGGCTACTTTGGGGGGTGGACTCTATGGAATTATGCCATGCCAAGGTCCTTTCCCTCCCCAAAACCCCACTTTCTCCAGGTTTCACCCTCTAGATCTCCAGGAATTTCCCAAGTTGGAGCTGGCAACCCTAGTCGTAGGCCATTTCACTAGTCTTGTTCTACTTGCACTGGCTTCCAATTCACTTGGGCCCAAATCAATTGACCTATGCAGCTTAGAGCTAGCATACCTGAAAGACTCTTACTCCTGTATGAACCTGCCTGACCCCTACAGTCATCTTTGGAAGTCTTGCTTTGGCTGCCCCTGCCATCTAAGGCTAGACAGATGGCAGCCTGCGAAAGGGCCTTTTCAGTTGTGGGCACCAAAGGGAGATGTGTCTGTCCCCCTCTATTGTTATCCTCAGTGGGTGAAGATGTTTTTGTTTCTTTTGGCATTCCCTTTTCCTTCCAGTTTATATTTTTAATTGTGTTATACAGATCTCTTACAACTTGGTTTTTAATGCTTTTTAAGTGTTAGCTGTCTTGGTTGGCAAGGCAGCATTAAAATGTTTTAAAGATATATATATATAAAGAAATAATACGGTGCAGTTGCATTCTACCCCAGTCTTCAGTATTCCAGACAAATTAAATCCGTTAATGATTTGCCATTCTTTTAGTCTTTTAATCTGATAAATATGTTCAAACCAGATTCTTTCATGAAACAATGAACTTGAGTTAAATAAACAGTGACACTTTAGAAGTATTTTCTCCCAACATCTCCAAAAGTGAAATAAAGCATTTACATGGCAAGATATTTGACGTAACATCTTTCATTTGTATGTTAAATACACTTTTAGCAATTTAAACTTGTTTAGGATTAATTAAATCTGGAGAGCTATTCACATTTCTATAGCAACTCTTCCATTTGTAAATAAAATGGCAATCAACCGATCTCATTCGCTTTTGAATCAAGGCACTCAACTGGCTGAACTCAGATGTCATAATGAAAAGTGATTTGTTTAAACCCCAATTTGATGTACAAATCTTGGCTAGTTTTCCCGGCAATAAGAAACACCACAAAGTCTGTTTGTCAGCCCCACAGAGTCTGCTGCTTGCTTCATCGCCCAGCAAAGCATTCTGACGCCAGTCGGCTGCCAGTTGAGGGCAATAAATGGGAGAGGAATGGAGTGGCACTGCTGAACTCATCAACTTTTAAATCATGAAAGAAACCAAGTATTTCACAACACACATGTACCCCCTTCTCTCTTGCCAACTGGGGACAGATCAAGATGGGAAGCCGTGTTAGTCTGTCTGTAGCAGTGGAAAAGAGCAAAAGTCCAGTAGCACCTAAAAGACTAACAAATTTTGTGATAGAGTATGAGCTTTCCTGAGTCACAGCTGTCATGTCTGAGCCCCGTCCATGCCAATGTGAATGTGCTGAACCACTGTATCCTGCTGTAACTCGCTATCATTTTACCAGTGTCATAACGATTTCTTTCACAGGCTTCCACAGGTGTTTATCTGATGGACTGTAACAGCTTCCAGTGTTTCTGACCTTGTACTCCCTCTCAGACTTTGCTATGTCTTGCTTGCTAGTGACTCAACTTGATATTACAAATATGTAGAACATTCTCACACAAAGAAAGCGCCAAAACCTTGTTTATGACTGGGAGGGGGGGAAAGAGCAGACTTGAATGTTAAAAGAGAAATCTCTCTCACATGATGTCATTCCTATCAACTTCTACTCTTGCTGCTCAGATGCTTACCTTGCTTCTGAGTAGTCCTATGGACATATATGTGGAAATGATCTGATTTCTGAATAAAAAAACATTTAACCAAGAACCTGTGTCTTGCTGCAATGGTCCAGAGATCTGTCTGCCATTTCCTGTCATCCCTAGCCTGACAACAGCTCACTTCGTCAGATCTGAACAACAGATTTTTTTTTACAATGCCCTCCACCTGTACTCTCTTCCTAGTTTTACTGCATTTTAAGTTTCCCCTAGAGAGAGGCCTAAGAGTGCAATCCTAAGAAGAGTCACTCCAGTCTAAGCCCATTGAAATCAATGGGCTTAAATTAGAGTAACTCTGGTTTGGATTGCACCGAAAGTTTCTGAAGCACATTCCTGCATAGTGAATCACGTCTAGCCAGGAGGGGGGCACGGAGATGGCTTTTCTCTTGCTCCTTGCTCCCCTTTCTGCATGCAGGAGGCTACGAAGGGGAGTGTGACTGAACAGAGTGGAGTTTTTCCATTTGGATGTCATGAAAAAACACATTTAATATAAATCACAGCTGACAAGCCATGGCTTAGAGCTCCCCTTTAGCACCACAGTTTGTTAGTAGCCTGCTATGATAGACTCCCCCCCCTCAGGCAGTTCCGCTCCCCCCCCCAAATCCAAGTTCGCTTGCTATGCTGATCAGCCCCACATAGCATGTCTCTGTTTATGGTTGTAAAGTTCTTTTTGTCCCATCCTGATAAGCAGTTATATTTTTGGCTTTTTAGCCGAGCCCAGAAATATGATAGGGGAAAAGTAGGAGCCCTCTTCTTCTTTGTGTGAAACCATACTAGAGGCTGAATAACTCTTGAAAGAAACAGCAGCTTTATTGAACAGGCAGGGATGGAATATGGGCAGTCAGGGGATGAAACTGCCGAGGTAAAATTGTTGGTAGAATAGAATACTTTAAATATAATAGGCAAAATAGTTTTCTGGCAGCTTAGTTTCAATGTTTACACTCCTTAAGAGTGAGAGGTGTTTTGTTTAATAATTTGGTTAAAACAATGTTTCTTCACAGAGTTCCCTTTTACAACTCAGGTTTCCTGACATCAGCTCACAACTGTTTTCCCTTTACACTAGAACCCGAGTCCTCCTCAGATCCCCCCCCCCTTTAGATATTGGGCTGGAATTAATCTTCTCCTCCAGTTCTATCGTGCCTGTGTAAATAGGTTTTAGCTTGTGCTAGCTTTTAAACTTGGAATTCTTAACTCGAATTCTTCCTCAAGAGAACGATGTTACAGTTACAGTCAAATAATTTTTTTACCCCTTAATTCAAGAGGGCAACCTGTCAGACCTTCCCTGTCAGGCTCTCACACACCCTCTCCTCAAAATCCTATCAGCCACCAACTGTCATCCTGAAGACTGTTTCTGGCTGACCAATCAGAAAGGAGGGAATGACCTGTCAATCAAGCTCTGATTCCAGACAGTTGATAACTCCTTCCCTTCCATCTCTCGGAGCGCTGCACTAAGGAAACCTTCTTTAAAGTGCCTTCTGACACACCTGCATTCAGACCCTGCACTAAAGCAGGGTTGAATCAAACCATCGATTATAAACTGAAGATTATTGGGAAGTCTGAATGCAGTCACACTCCGTTGCATTGTACAAAGGGCTCCACAGAAACAGCAACTAAAACACAGGACAGAAAGCATCGCTGCCTTTCCCGTCATTTCACAATATAATAGCCAATTCTCCATTCGTTGCTACAGCAGTCTCAGTATGCGAATGAGAGGAATACATCAGTCTAATCAACGCAGGGCTAAATTCTACCCTAACTAATGAATTCTACCCTAATTAATGTTTCTTTTAGAAATTGCCAGTTCAAATGATCAAATGCTTTCTCTGCATCAAGGAGCTGCGATTGCAAATTATGTAAATGGTTCTTCTAATGGTATCTGTTATGCTTTTGTTTGATATAAAAACAGATTGATTCAAATGTATATGTTGTTCAGTGAATGCGTTCATCCATTGAGCTATAAGCACTGTAACTAGTTTTGTGCTTTAATTCAACAAGGATTTGGAGTGCTACAATGGATGCTTTGCTGGATATGTATTTGATATTTGGCTTACTGCAATTTTACTTATTCTCTGATTTTGGAGTCTTGAGGACTTCATAAAAATAGTAGTATAGAGTAATAACACAATTGATCTTTAACTATTTTATCAAATTCTTTCACAATAAGCTTAAGCGTGTTAGTTTCACCAGTAAAATTTCTTTATATTCATGAAATAATAAATTTATATCATCAGTATCTTTCCCCCGTGTTTCTGCATTCAGATATTTTTAATGCTGAAATCTTCTCTTCATCCTAAAGATTTCCAAAGTCTGGTAACTTTACAAGTATCAGAAAAAACCTGTCCAATTCGCTCCCCGTTTGTCAAAAGTTCTCAAAATACGGCCAAAGGTTTTGTGATCTTCTGAGCTACATACTAATAGACGGTCAAATTTATTGCCTCTTCAGTAACATCCATGCTTTGAAATCTGCTGCATTTTTGGAATTCTCACAATTCTGTCTTTCATGTAAGCCCCCCAAGGCATCTCATGAATGCTTCCATTTCTGTTAACGCTTCTTGAGGAGTCCTGAGAGCAACAGCTTCATGGCCTCTGAGGGTAGTGGTGTTGCCGGAAAAAGCTCCTTCACAGCCCGACTGCCTGCTGTATTGATACATTTCCCCTCCCCATCCTCTTTTCTTTCTGGCAGCCGTGAAGTTGCCAATAAGATTTGTCTACCTGCCAAAGTTGGTGAAGGCAAACGAAGGTAACGCAGGGGAAGCACAAGTCCTTTATCCGGCACAGCCTTTGTTCGCCCGCAATGACACTGGCAAGTAGCCACATCTCACTGGCAACAGAAGAGAAGAGCACACCACTTTAGCCTCGCTCTCACTTACCATACCGGGGAAATAACACTACAATCCCGCTTTACAGGACTGTTGTGCAGATGAGAACAAGAGAAAAAGCAGAAGCGAGAGCTCTAAATATTATCTTTGCAGATGATGCTGGAGGCAGAGATAGACAAGAGATTGCCTAAGGCCACCTGGTGAGTTCATGGAAGGGTTGGGATTTGGACAAGAGATTATATTTATTTACTGAAATATGGATATTCTGCATTTCCACCATGCTCAAGGAAGCTTAACTGGCTCAGAGCTCAACCTCTGAGGCAACATTTCTTGTTAGGGTCGTCAAGCGCAACCTGATAATCACGGGAGATAGGGAAGACAGGAATTTACGGTTGGGAGAAGGGCAGCCCCACTGAAATGATGTCACTTCCAAAGTGACATCACTGCATTAGGGGTGACGCTCTAGCAGTCACCCAAAACTCTCTGGTTTCACAATAAGGTTTTAAGTGAATGCTGACATAATGACATCATTTCCAGGTCATGCCAGAAATGATGGGGGGTGGCTGGGGAAGCGTGTGTGGAAGGTCTCCCATTTCCAGCAGGCAGTTGTCCCCCCTCCCCCTATTTCTCATACCACTCAATAGGGAGAGTTTGAGATTTCTCCTCCTTGCTCTTTGGTCCCAGAAGCCCTATTTTGGTTTTGCTTCTCTGTTGTGCATTTCAGACTCAGGGTTCGTTACTTGCACACTCTGTGTTCATCTGTGCATCAGATTATCATGAACATAACATTATTTCTGCATTCTACATTATGAGCAGGGGACCTGCAAGGACTTGGCGAGGGCATCTCATTTCCCCCTCCCCTATCATGTCCTTTCCCCCTTCCCTGCCCCCCATATTTAATAATAATAATAACAGTCGATGTATATACTGCCCTTCAGGGTGACTTAACATCCACTCAGAGTGGTTTACAAAGTGTGTTATTATTATCCCCACAACAAAACACCCTGTGAGGTGGGTGGGGCTGAGAGAGCTCTGAGAGAGCTGTGACTGAGCCAAGGTCACCCAGCTGGCTTCCAGTGGAGGAGTGGGGAATCAAACCCGGCTCTCCAGATTAGAGTCCTGCTGCTCTTAACCGCTACACCAAACTGGCTCAGGTTATATTGCTGCAAATTTATTGTAGATTTTAAAATGCTGTGATCCACTCTGAGCCCCCTTGTGGACAGAGCAGAATAGAAATCAAATCAATAAAACGACAGGAGCCTTGAGTGGGAGTTTCAGGAAGGACGCTGCTTTCCACTGGTGGGCATTTTCTAGGTCAGAAACAGAACTCCACATGGAACATGATGCCCCTCCTGGGAGGGTGTGTGTGTGTGTGTGTGTGTGTGTGTGTGCGCGTCTGTGTGGTCTAGATTCCTCGGCATCGGCAGGAAACAGAACCAAAGGTGCCCTTTGAGAGCTTGCGGGAGCAGGGATAGAATCCGTTAGGGCAAGATTTCCCAGGAAGATGAGGTCCTTCTCAGGGCTTTTTTTTCTGGGAAAAGAGGTGGTGGAACTCAGTGGTGGAACTCAGGACCGCACAATGATGTCACGTATGTCATTATTATCCCCACAACAGCAAACACCCTGTGAGGTGGGCGGGGCTGAGAGAGCTCCGAGAGAGCTGTGACTGACCCAAGGTCACCCAGCTGGCTCCAAGCAGAGGAGTGGGGAATCAAACCCGGTTCTCCAGATTAGAGTCCCGCGCTCTTAACCACTACACCAAATTTCCCCCCTTTTTCAGTTTCCTTCCCACCCACCTTTGTCTAACCCCCTCCATCTTCAACTCCCTAACCCCAGCAGCCTCCCTCATATGGACCACTTGTGTGGTGGGGGATCTGCAATGACTTATGGGGCGTACTTCGCTTTTCCCTGTATCCCCTTCTTCACACTATTTCCTCTTTCCCTCTTCTCGGCAGCCTCCATCTGCTCACCTTTCCCTATGTCCTTCTCTCCTTCAAACACACCAGGCAACTTAATCTTCAATCTGCCCGCCATCTTCACCTGTATTTCTGAATTGTCTTTCTCCAAATGCCTTTGTGTATAATGCCTTTCTCCAAAATGGAGATCCAAAGCAGCTTACATAATTCTCATTTCTTCCATATCTTTTATCACAACAACCCTAAGAGGTAGGTTAGGCTGAGAGTGCGCGACTGGATCAAAGTCACCCAGTGAGATTCCACAGCAGAGTGATGATTTGAACCTGGGTCTTCCAGATCATACTCTGAAACTCCAACCGCTACATTGCACTGGCTTGGGAGGGGGGACTGTTGAACAGAGTAGTAAGCAGCCAGGCCTAGGTGAATCATGCAAGTCACGTGGTATCAAGTTGCCCAGTGTTTCTTTTTTTTTTTTTTTTTTTTTTTTTTTGAAAATTTTTTTATTGGGTTAGAACATTTTTATTTTTACATTACAGTCAATTTTCCCCTAATTTTTCGTTTCTAACCCCCTCCCTTTCCCCCCCTTTTGTTGACTTCCAACAGCTTTCCCACCCTCTGTCCCTTTTCCCTTACTTCTATTAAATTCCTCTGTCTAAAACAGATATACATTCTCCATTATATTAAGCAGTACATCTTTAACTCCTTTACTTATTATACACCCAAACTATGCGTCTTTAGATAAACAATTTATCCCATTTTCCAGTTTTGAATATTTCTATATAAACCTATATATCATAAACCATAAAAATTTCCCACATTTAAATCAAACAATTTGATTTGTTCTCTATATATTACTCATTTCAACTTTTTATGGTAATTCTATATAACTCCTCAAATACTCAATCAATTTAACTCTTCTATACATTCAGTTTGGTGCATATAAATCTTGTCAAAGAAAGAAAATATTGTTAGTTAGTCAATCCTCATGTTTAAACCTTATCATTAATTATTCTCTATCAATGTTCTATCAGTTAAGCTATACATATCTATATATATCTCAATCAATTAATCTAACTGCTTATAAATTCACATTTCTCTTCCTCCCCCGGTAAAGTCACCCCTCTCTTTTATACTTTTATTATACTTCAGTAGTTCTCAAACTGCCACAGTTTTCCTCCCACCTCCCATTTCTTCTCCAGATATTGTTTCAGCTTCTCCCAGTCTGTGTTAAACTGCCCTGAGTCCAGATCTCTCAGTTTTCTTGTCATCTTGTCCATTTCAGCCATATACAGCAATTTGTAGATCCAATCTTCAATAGTTGGCACTTCTTGTACTTTCCATTTCTGCGCATACAAAAGTCTAGCTGCTGCAGTCATATAAAAAATCAACGTCCTATGATGGGCTGGAATTCCCTCCATTCCCAAGTTTAGCAGCAGGAGTTCTGGGTTCTTATTTATTTGAAACTGTAAAATTTCACTCATTTCTCTTATTATTTCCCCCCAGAACTGCCTAGCTACCTCACACGACCACCACATATGATAGAGGGAGCCCTCATGTTTCTTACATTTCCAGCATTTATTAGAAGTATTCAAATTCCCTAGCGCAATCTTCTTTGGTGTCATGTACCAACGATAGATCATTTTGAAAATGTTCTCTTTAATATTAATACATGTCGTTGTCTTCATTGTAGTTTTCCACAAATATTCCCATGCCTCCATTGTTATTTCTTTATTAAAGTTTATAGCCCATTTCACCATCTGTGTTTTAACTATCTCATCCTCAGTATACCATTTCAACAGTACTTGGTATACCTTGGATATTCTTTTCTTGTCTTCTTTAAGAAGGGTCTGCTCTAGTTCCGAGTTCTCTGTTCGTATGCCCCCTTTTGCAAAGTCCGAGTTGTATAAGTCTCTAATCTGTCTATACTGGAACCAATCATAGTTAGGTGATAGTTCCTCTTGCGTCTTTATTCTAAGTTTAAATACTTCAATCTTAGTTATTTCTTTGTACGTTAAACATTGTTGTTCATTATCCACAGCTCTCGGATCTATCACCTCATATGGAACCACCCACAAGGGGGTTCCTTCTTGTAGGTAAGTTCTGTACTTCTTCCAGATTGTATATAGACTTCTCCTTACAAAATGATGCAGGAACATCGAGTTGACCTTTACTTTGTCATGCCATAGGTATGCGTGCCATCCAAAAATTTTTTTATATCCCTCTAGGGCTAATAGTTTCTTATTCTTTAATGTCATCCAGTCTTTTAGCCAAACTAGGCAGATTGCATCATAGTAAAGTCTCAGATTGGGCAGTTGCATTCCGCCTCTCTCCTTTGCATCTTGTAAAACTTTTACTTTCACTCGAGGCTTCTTGCCTGCCCAAACAAAATCTGATATTTTCCTCTGCCATTTTTCAAATTGTTTAGAGTCTCTGATGATTGGTATTGTCTGTAACAAAAACATTACTCTTGGTAACACATTCATCTTAACTGCTGCAATCCTGCCCAACCATGACAAATTCAGTCTATTCCATTTGATCAAGTCTCTCTCTATCTGAGTCCATAATTTTTCATAGTTATTCTTGAACAAATCTATATTTTTTGCAGTCAGCTCAACTCCCAAATATTTCACCTTACTAGTTACTTCACAGTCCGTTGTTTCCATTAACAATTGTTGTTTCTGCTTAGTCATGTTTTTACATAGTATCTTTGACTTCTTTTTATTGATGAAGAAACCTGCCAAGTCACCAAACTCCTTGATCTTATCTATCACTTTTGGCATGTTCTCCAATGGATCTTCTACAATTAACATTATGTCATCTGCAAATGCTCTGACCTTGTATGAATAGTCCTTTATTTTTATTCCTCGTATTTCCTCGTCTTGTCGTATTTGTATCATCAGAATCTCCAATACTAATATGAACAACAATGGAGATAACGGGCAACCTTGTCTTGTTCCTTTACTAATCGTCAATTTCTTGGTCAGTTCATCATTCACTACGATTGCTGCAGTCTGGTCCCTATATATTTCTTTAATTGCTCTGATGAATCTTTCTCCCAATTGTAGCTTTTCCATAGTGGCAAACAAAAAATCCCAGTTTAAGTTGTCAAACGCTTTTTCAGCGTCTACAAAGAAGAAACCAACCTCTTTATCGCAACGCTTGTCATAGTATTCGATAGCATTGATCACTGTCCTTAAATTGTCTCTTATTTGTCTGTCCGGCAAAAAACCTGCTTGTTCTTCCTCTATAACTTCCGAGAGCCACCCCTTCAGTCTCTCCGCCAATATCTTTGCAAAAATTTTATAATCATTGTTAAGTAATGATATAGGCCTGTAATTTTTCACGCTAGTCAGATCTTGGCCCTCTTTTGGGATCAATGATATATTCGCTTCGCTCCAAGTGTCTGGAATTCTTTGATCCCTAAAAACTCCGTTCATCACCTCTTTTAGGAATGGTGCCAGTTCGTTGGCCATTGTCTTATAAAATTTAGCCGTAAGTCCATCTGGCCCTGGCGCCTTTCCTAGATTTGCGGATTGTATTGCCATATTTATTTCCTCGTCAGTTACTTCACTGTTCAGCTTATTTCTCCAAGCTTCCGAGATCTCTGGAAGTTTGGTTTTCTCCAAATATGATGCTATTGATTCTTTGTTTACTTCTTTTTTATTATACAGCTTAGCGTAAAATTTATAAAAGGCTCTGCTAATGGTAGTCTGCTCCAAATACGTTTTGTTTTCTTCACAAATTTTATTTATTATTTTCTTTTCCCTTTTCTTCTTTAATTGCCATGCCAAATATTTCCCAGGTTTATTAGCACCCTCAAAAGCTTTTTGATTCAGTCTTTTGAGGTTCCACTCCCATTCTTTATTACTCATTGCTGTTAACTGTTCTTGTAGAATTTTGATTTCCTGATATATTTTCTTTTTCCCTGGTCTCTTTTTTAACTGTACTTCTTTGGCCTTTATTTTCTCCTCAATCTCTTGTCTTTTCTCCTCTTTCTTTTTCCTTGCTCTACCATTTAAGTCCATTAGTATGCCCCTTACAACCGCCTTATACGCGTCCCAAACTTTACTGGTTGGTACTTCTTTATTCACGTTGTATTGTATAAAAAACTTAGTCTCTCTTCTCAATGTTTCCATATTCTCACTTTCCTGTAACAAGTCCTCATTTATTCTCCAGGCTTTCCTTTTTCTCCTTTTTCCAAATTTCCACATAATTAGGTTGTGATCTGAGCCTACCATCGGCATTATTTCTACCTCCTTAGTCCATAACGCTAAGTCCTTTGAGGCCCAGATCATATCAATTCTTGATAATGTAAGATGCCTTGCAGAATAAAAAGTAAACTGTCTGGTTTTAGAATATTCTCTCCTCCATACGTCTTCGAGAGTCTCTTGTTGAATCAACTCAAAAAAAAGCTTTGGCAATAGTCCTCTTTTCTTTTGTGCTTTTGTAGTCTTTTTGTCTAGTTCCAAATCTGTCACTCCATTGAAATCTCCAGCAAGAATTATCTGGTCATATACAAGATCGTCTAGGTGCTTCCTTAAGTCCTCAAAGAAGCTTTCCTTTGCACCGTTAGGTGCATAAAGTCCGACTACCAAGACTCTCTTTAAGTTCCAATTACATTCCACTGCTACAAATCTAGCTTCCACATCTCTCATAACAAATTTTGGCTGCAGCTCCTCTTTTATATACAACACCACTCCTCTTTTTTTCTTGTTGGAAGCCGCTACAAATTCTTTGCCCAATTTTCCAGATTTTAAATATTTTACATCCTGTTTTCTAATATGGGTCTCCTGCAAACAAACAATATCACATTTTTGTTTTAGTAGCCAATGAAAAATATTTTTTCTCTTATTCGGTGAGTTTAGTCCATTTACATTCCAAGATAATACTTTACACTCCATATTCATGGTTTTGTTGGTAAGTCTTTTTCATTGTCCTTGATAAATCTCTCCATCTCCCGCTCAGATCTGATGCGTTTTTTTGCCCCTCCAAACTCAAAGGACACTCCTTCCGGTAACTCCCATCTGTATCTGATATTCATGTCCTTCAAAGTCTGAATTAGCACTCTATATTTTTTCCTGTCCAATAACACTGATCTGGGCAGTTCCTTCATTATAATAATCGTCTTGCCATCAATCTCCAATGGATCTTGAAATTGTTTTGTCACAATCCTCTCTTTCATATTTCTAGTTGTAAACTGCACGATCACATCCCTTGGTAGTTTCCTCTGGGTTGCAATTCTCGAGTTCACACGATACGCCACATCTAGGATAGCCACAATTTCCTCCTCCTCCTTCCCCAGGTAATCAGCCAACACCTCAGTCATCTGTTCTTGCGCTGACTTCCCTTCCACTTCTGGCAGACCACGAAAACGAAGCTGCTTCTCCATGTGTTTAGTTTCTGCAACTGACATCCTCCCCTTCACCAGCCTCATCTCTGTTTGTTGCGTGTCTATTAAATTCTCCATCGCGTCTTCTACTGTTTTAACTCTCTGCTGCGTTCCTTGTAGTTCACTGCTAATCGTTTCCACACCTTTTTTCACTTCTGACAGCTCCGACTTTACTGTCTGTGTAACTTCCTTGACCTCTTTAATAAGCTCCAATTTCGTGTCCTTAAGTTCTTTCATCATGTCTATAAGTTTTTTGTCCAAATTTTCTATTGCCGATTGCCACTCTTTTTTCGACATCGTGGGGCTTGCTTTAGCTCGCTCCCACGAATCTGCTCTCTTCCTCAGCTCCGTGGCGTATAGTTAAACGTTTTCCTTTTTTTTTTAAAATGTCCCAATCTTTGCCAAAATTAATTTTTTATATCCAAAATGTCGGGCGTCTTTTCTCTATGGTTTCTCTGTGTTATTATAATCCAAGATGGCCTACTTCCTCTTCCGCTGAAGCCACGACCCTTCCACTTTCAAAGATGGCGATTCCCCACTTCCTGTCCTTTGGCAAGGGCCGCTTCCCTCCAGCCACTCTATTGTTGTTACGCACTTCCTGTCTCCCGTCTTCCCACAGCAGGTCTCGCGATGGTGTCTTTTTCCCACAGCTCCAAAACCACAGGTATTCAAAACAATAGTCCGATTTTTGTAATAACTTCTTTAAACTTAGTCTCTTTTAAAATACAACTCCTGCCGAGTCTTCACCTCCTTTTCACTAGTCTGTTGCAGTTTAAAAATCTACTTTCTTTCCTCTCTGTTTTTGTCAATCTGTCCCGTTTCAAGAGATAGCAATCTTTACCTTCTCTTCAACTTTCTCGGGTTGTAATCGCTGTTTCGATCTTAAATTCTCCTCTCGACTTCCCTCCCCGATCGAAGCTTGGGTATGTAGGTCTTATGCCAGCCGAATTGGCCCCAAAATTGCCGCAGAGATTATAGCCGACCCGTCGCAAGGTGGGACCTCAAGGATCGGGGGGGAGACTCCTTGTGTAGAGCCCCCCCTCGTCCGAGATCTAGCTCACCCTAGGGTCTTGAGCGTTCTTTGCCTGCTCCCCGCCTGAGAGCAGTCGGCCGCGGGTTATTTTCACCCCTCCGGCCGGTTAAAACGGCAATCCGGTCAGCTCCACAAATGGAGCTGCGTTAGACCTCCATGAATCCCAAACCGGAAGTCAAGTTGCCCAGTGTTTCTTATGGGCTTGGCCCCACTGAGTCCTCTCTCAAAGGCCCAAAGCCCTGGAAAGGGACCTCCCCCTTCCCCTGCCTTTTACTGACAGAAACCAAGTCTGGAATATTGGCTAAACTGTTATGGTTGCCTAGCAACAGCCACTGAGAACATCTGGTTAAAGCTACAGAAGTTTCTTTTATCTTTTGGAGTTTTTAAAAACTCTCCAGTGTATATTTTTTTTAAGATTTCAGATCTTTCTGCAAACCTGGAACATTTTCCAGGTGTGTAGGAAGATCTGTCTTGTCCATACATGGCTCCAATCTCTGGATTTAAATATCCTCAGATCAGGGCCACTTGGCTGTTAATATATAAAATATATATATAGTGCATGTGTAAATAATGCATTGTGCATGCATGGATTTTATGCAACTTTATTAAGCCAGCAGTGGGAAATGGAAAAAGCCAGCAGCGGGAAAATCCACTCGGTTGACAAAATGCAAGCAAAGATTTTTTCAACCCCCCCCCCCACAATGGTAGGAGCCCTTTCTTCATCCTGACTGCCACCCAATCATAACTACAGCCATAATGGTGGTAATTAATCTCCCAAAGATAATACCTGGACCACTTTGGATAATGCCAGGAAATGCCATTATTTTCAATATTTGTTAATGCAATTCTAGATCCAGCCTATACGAACTCGCCGACACAAACTAATTACCACCACGGCCGCTAATGCTTCACTCTCGATGAAGACGCAGCCAGCCTCGGTCATATTTCCGATTTCACTTTCCCCAAACAGGAATACGTATCTGTTGCATCTAAGCAGCTGTAGCAAGCATCTCTGAAAAGAACTAATTTAGTAGAAGCGTTCAAGATTCAAAGCAGAGTTCTGAATGCAAGAGGCAGATGGGCGAGGATTAATCTTCTCTGGCATTTCGAGTTGGGAACATGAGAGACTCGAAAGGGGCGGAAACATTTGTACTTAAAGGGGAGGTGTAAGAGGGTCAGTTATGGATCAAACACTTTAATAACTGATATATAAGAGAATCAGTGGGATTAGAGACTGCTGCTTAATGAACGGGCTTTGCTTATTTATCCAGAGTAGTAATGGGAGTTTATGTAATTGTGTTCCTTGCAAGATTTCCTTTTCTGGTCACCAGGTCAGCCTGACACTGGGTAAAGGGGAAGGGACGTTCTTACAATTCTTTGATGCTAGCAGAAGTAGATCTGTATTCTCATTCTTTTTGTTCTGTAAAGTTAGGACTGCCAGGTCCCTATGCCCTACGAGTGTGTGTGTGTGTGTGTGGGGGGGCTAGCTGACACTTACCTCGTGCCGCCTTGTGTGTGTGTCTTCACACACGCACTCCTGGCAGCTATGCGGTGACATCACTTCCGGAAGTGACATCATCACACTGCCCCTGGGAGTGCTCCCACGCTCTGCGTGGGGCTGATTCTGTCCCGGTGCAGACTCACACTGGCAGCCGGCAAGGGGAAACTCCCAAGTTGTCCAAGCAGGGCAGCACCCAGCTCCAAGGTTCGGGCACCAATTGGGCACACTCACGGCTTCCAGTCCAAAGGGGGCTTCCAGAAACACATCCACAGGAACAGGCCAAGGTCAGGGACAAGAGAATCAGTTCCAAACACAGCAGCAAGGTCAGTAGTGAGCGGACTCGTTGCTTCCATGCAGCCACTCCCTCTTCGGCTGCTTTTAACTCTCACAGTGCTCAGCTGCTCAGCTGTGTTACAGCAAGCACCTGCTGGCTGTCTCAGTCCTGCTCCTGCGAGCACTCATCATCACTAATGATGTTGGGCCGGTGCTGTGCTGCTAGCCTGGCACTGCGCCTTCTGGCTTGGAGGGCTCTTCTAGCCCTCCTCTGGCAGCGCTTCCGAAGCTCTGGTGATGGGGGAGAGTTGGCCCATGCCTGGCTCCCTGTTGCTGGCCCAGGGCTGGGAAGCTGAGGGGCCAATGTGTTGGGGCCTGGCTGTTGGTCTATGGCTGATCCTTCAGGGCCTGCCTCCTCCTGCAGTGCCTCTGCCACTGGCCGTGGATCTGGGTCAGGTTCACCAGCTGCCTCTCCCTCAGAAGAGTCCTCTGAGCCTCTCTGCTCCGCTGGGCCAGGTTGGTCCATGACAGATTCTTTGAGAAATTGACCCCAAATGAAGCATGGGAGCGTTCCTGCTGGGAGTGCACGAGCTGCACGTGTTCCCGGGATGCCTGGCGGTGGTGAGTGCTTGCCGATCAGCCGGCAGTGGGGAAAATCCTCGGGAGATTGCCTGTCTGGTGGGCAACTGGAAATCCTACATGAAACTGGTGTCCATTCTGCGAATGGATTGAAGGAAGTGGATCGGAGGAGGTTTTTCTGCATATCTCGGACCTTGCCTTCTAGCTTCACAGCTGGCACAGTTTGACCCCTCCCCTCCTCGAAGAAGCTCAGAGTAGCACATTTCATTCCCCCCTTCCTTGTTTTATCTTCACAAAAATGCTAGGAGGCAGTAGGAGCAGATGTGACAGGCCCAAGGTCACCCAGGGAGTGTCATGGCAAAGTCAAAAAGAGTCCAGTAGCACCTTTAAGACTAACCAACTTTATTGTAGCATAAGCTTTCGAGAATCACAGTTCTCTTCGTCAGATGCATGGAGGGCCAAAAGAAACTGGTCAGATATAGAGGAGGAGAGGGGAGGGTGGCGTAGATGCAAACAGCTCCTTCTGATATGGAGATGCAAACAGCTCCTTCTGATATGGAGATCAGTTTGCTTCTGTTGAGGAAATCAGTTACCTCTGATAATGAGATAACCATTCATAGTCCCTATTCAGTCCCAGCTTGACAGAGTCAAATTTACATATGAATTCCAATTCAGCAGCTTCCCGTTGGTGCTACTGGACTCTTTTTGATTTTGCTACTACAGACTAACACGGCTAACTCCTCTGGATCATGGAAAAGTGGAAGTTTGAACCTGGACCTCCAAGATCTTAGTGCAGCAGTCTACCCACAGCAGCCCAGCTGAGAATCTAGCATCTACTGCTACGGCAGGAGTCCTCTGCCAGCAGCTCCCCTAGTAGGCCAGTGCAGGGAGGAATGAAAGGAAAAAAAGCCGCTGTGTCAATGGCCTGATATCATTTCCAGGGTGAACCCGGAAGTGACATCATACTGCTCTAGGATTCAGCAGAAACTTTGTGGCTGACAATCAAACCTTCCTGTAGAGGAATGCTATCTTCTGGGCACCCTCCTCCAAAACTGAAGGCTGATCTCCCAGAGAAACGTGGGGGCCTTGCATCAGATTCTGAAGGAAAGGGCAAAATGGAACAGAGACAGGCAAAAATGACCCAAATCCCGCCTGGAAATTATCTGGAGGAACAGCATTAATTTGTTGCATACAGCCTCTTTAAGTGGCTAACCCCATAGGACGCCGTGGCTGTAGGAAGATAGGAGGGATACTTTCACTTCTCTGCTAGAAGCTACAGGAGAGCAGGACCTACACAAACTCATCACAATCGGGTCAGGACAACTCTGTGCCTAATGGACAAGAAATGGCATTGAGTCAAGTGTTGTCATCTCTTTTTCAAGCCAAGTTATCTGCCTTGAAATTTACTGTAAATAAAAGAACCATCTAGTTAAACGAAACTGGTGTTTGTTGTTTGCTCCAATATGCACTACATTTGTCAGCTCCAACCCGGAGAAAACCGAAAAGACAAAATGTCAGAGCATGCGGTAATGGCAAAATTGATGAATAGAAGACTGGTTAAAGAATCTGAAGAGAAATAGGAAACTTCTTTTGCTTATAATAGATTAAAAACTGGAAATAAATAAGACAAATTAGCTCTGTAAATCTGATTATGATGACGAGTTCTGATTATTAGAGGCTTTAGAGGTGTTGTTTGCTTTAAGCTTTAAATTTTTGAGATGGAGGACAGAGAAATATGTTATATAACTAAATAGATATATAAAGTGCATATATAAAATGTTTTTCAGTTTGATTAATATAATATAACTAGGAGAATACAATCTATCATAGTGAGTATTAAAATCTTGTTAGGATATATATATCTTAAATATATTGTCATATATGCCTGTCTGCATATCTGCCAGGAATATATTCTGTGTTATGTATTGGCCCTCTAAGGGCATGAAAAGTTTCTTATTGATGTTAAGGCAGTAGGTTATCTTGCAAGTATTTACTTTCTCTTTCCCCGCTGCCTCCAGCAAGTGTCCTTGAAAGCTGGTTGCGGCCGGCTTGAAATGTATCCTTCTTGGAAACTGGGATGATTTCATTCTTAACCTAGCTTCTCCCTTTCATCCCCCCTGGCTCTTTCGCACCCACAACTTTAATGGTCCTTATCCTGATGGCGGGAACTGCCCTATAACTAACACTACCGACCCCATCTATGTCACTTCTGCCAATTCAGCTGTCTGAGCACCTTGAACTCGATGGATCTCTAATAAAGTTACTTCAACCAAAGCACCTGCGTGTTTGCTGTGGAGAACATGGGGGATCTACCTGCCAAGGACTGACATATATACGTAAATATAAAGGTAGTGAAAAGTATAAGTATTAATATTGATGAACTATATATATTATTAATCATATGTTGATTTAATAATGAGGTTCTCCAGGATGGGGAAAGGAAGTATGTTTGAGTTTTGACTGTGTTGTTTATTTGAAAAAAAACATGTTAAATGCTATATGATCTTTGTACGTTGACAGCCTTTGTTAAACACAGTTCTGTAATCTTTTCTTTTTAAATTGTCCCCCTTTCCCTTTTCATTTCTGTACCCCTTTACCTGTTTTAAAAACTAAAAAAAAAAAAAAGATTATAAAAGAAAAATTGTCAGCTCCCAAACTAGGTTTGCCAGGGACCTGGAGTCCCTCAACAGGGGATACCCAGGTCCCCGGAGTCTCCCAGCGGGGGATTGGGAGCCGGTACTTATGCTGGATTGCATTTTTTGTGCATGCGCACAGTGCGCACGTGCTCCTGGCTCGCGTGATGATGTCACTTCTGTGAGAGACGTCATCACTTGGGGTCAAAGGACGCCCCGGGTCAAAGGGGGCCCTTGCTGCTGCCACCAGCTCTCGTTGCGGCCACTTGCTGCTGCCACCCGCCCGCCCACCCACCCACCCACTTGCTTGCTTATTCGCTCTCAGGGGCCATGGAAGCAAGAGGCGAGAGCTGGTGCCAGCGGCAGTGGTGGTGACAAGAGCAGCCTGTTCTTGCCACTGCTGCCACCACTGCCCACTGTCGTGGCACAGGAGCATGCCCCCTGCTTTCCTGCTGTGCCCCACGCCATGTGCCCTGAGCCAAGCCGCACCATGCACCCTGAGCCGAGCTGCACCGCATGCTCTGAGCTAAGCCATGCAACTTGGCTTGGTTCGGGGCTCATGGCGCGGTGTGGCTCAGTGCAGGGTGCACGGCTTGGCTTGGGGTGCGCGGTGCAGCTCGGCTCGGGGCACACGGTGCCGTTTGGCTCAGGTGGTGCAGCCCACGGAAGCATGCCCCCTGCCACCCAAGCAAGTGGGGGCGGAAGGGTGGGAGCAGGGGATCCCCCACCCCTGCCGGGGGAATGGTTACCCTATCCAAAACTGAAAGCAAACTCTGGACAGCAGGGATGGCTCACCATCATAAAGTTCTCCGGTGAACAATGAAACAGGAATGAGTCAACGCCCCCTCAATCCATTTTGGACCTAGAGGGTCTGGGCCAGCCTGCAAGTGAGTACTGGAGATCTCCTGGAATTGCACCTGGTCCCCAGACTATAGAAACCAGTTCCCTTGGAGAAAACAGCAGCTTCGGAGGGTGGACAGTATGGCATTATACCACACCGAGTTCCCTCCCCTCTCTAAACCCAGCTTCCATCAGGCTCCACCCACAAATTTCCAGGAATTCCTCAACTGGGCGTTGGTGGCCCTAGTCTGAGCAAGGTACTTCTAAAATCCAGTCTATGGGATTGTCTAGAATTAATTCTGCTGACTGAGAAGTGTGCAAATTCAAACCTCTGCCAGCTGTCTTTGAATTAAAGAAAATGCTAGTTTATATCAGTGTCAAAATTAAACATTTAAAGTATTCAAAGAGTTCTATCAGGCCAGGAACAGTCCGCTACACTGCTTTGACATAATGGAGGGCTTAAGCAGACGAGACGTTTACATGTGTACATTTTCAGGTCACGTCCATCTGCCGAGACCAAGGACTGCTGCCAAGCCAAGAGTTCGGTGAAACACCATCGTCGTACCCTAAACACATTCTCCTCCACCTCCCGCTCTCCTCTGCCTGTCTTCTTTGCTTGGGAGAGAAGAAACCAAGGGGAAGGCAGCAGGAAAAAATGGTCAGGTTCCCTGGAGACTGGTGGGGGGCATCCTCCGTTCACACCAAACTGGAGAATTTCCTGCAGCCATCATGCAGTGGGGAATCAAAGCATGCTCTGGGACTGAGGGGCTGTCAGAGGGGGCAGCAGCCTGACCCCCAGAAAACACCAGGAACCAAGGGGAGAGCTGGCAGGCAGAAACTCGAAGGGGCCTCTGGGATGCTGGCGAAGGACCAAGGAGGGAACAGCAGGTGATGGCACATCATGCCAAATGGCATCAACACTTCAGTGACCTAGGTCTAATAAGATGGGCACAACAAGAGTCCCACTGTCAGGTCTGTTGCCCACAGTCCCTCCATCTTTGTGAACTTTGCAATCATCTTCTGTGTGTGTGTGTAGTTTTTCACATAGGCTGTCCAGCTCCTGGGAAGACAGCGCTCTTATCTAAGATGGCTCACCACAGCTGCCTTGGGACGGCTCCTTCCTACTCTTCCACTGACTATGCCCAGCTGGTCGGGCACCGAGGGTGGGGGGCTTATGTAGAGGGGCTGAAATCTTGTAGCGAGCACTCCGTACATCATTTCCAACAAGAGCCCTATGTACAGCCAGACACTTTTAATTGCTTCTGTGTAACCTATGGACATATATACGCTGTAGTTATGATTTCTCATTAAAAACCTTGACTCAAGAGAGCTTGGATTTCTTGCTGCAAGGGGGGAGTTGGCTCCAACATATCCTGTTCTCCATAGACTGACCCCCACGATTTATTTATTTTATTTATGACATTTATAATCCACTTTTCTCACTGAGATTCAAGGTGGATTACACAGTGTGAGATTAGTACAGTCAACATCAAGGACATTTCCATAAACTATGCCATAGGGTTAAAAAAAAGACAAGTTAACAAAGACAAAGCATTCGCGAGAATCCAATACAGAGTTGAAGCAATGATGAAACAGAGCATAACAAATTCTAGGACTGACATTAGACAGCACGAGGCACAGGTAGCTCATAGGAGCACATATTTAAAGCAACAGATAATATGTAAGGCATTGTAGTGGTAAACTCTCTGGTCTTGAACTCATTAGCAAAGCATCTGAGACCCCCACCCTAGAATATCATGCTCCTGACTAAAAAGAATTTTTGAATAATTCAATTTTGCATGGTTTGTGGAAAGCCAGGAGAGTGGGGGCTCTCCTGACCTCCTCAGGCAGCCCGTTCCACAGGGTAGGGGCCACCACAGAGAAAGCCCATGTACGGGCTGCTGTTGATTTTGCCCATGTGCAGGGTGGCACCTGCAGGAGACCCTGTTTAGTAATAACAACTTCCAATTGATATACAGCCCTTCAGGATAACTTAACACCTACTCAGATCGGCTTACAGAGTATGTCATTATTATCCGCACAACAACAATCCCCGTGAGGTGGGTGGGGCTGAGAGAGCTCTGAGAGAGCTGTGACTGCCCCAAGGTCACCCAGCTGGCTTCAAGCGGAGGAGTGGGGAATCAAACCCAGCTCTCCAGATTAGAGTCCTGCCGCTCTTAACCACTACACCAAACTGGCTCTCCAGATGGGTGAAGCTGCCGTGGAGGAACATGGGACGGGAGTCTGGTTTGGCGACTAATTGCAAACCATTCAAAGGGCAGTGATATTTCCTGGCCAAGGTTTGGCATGGTGTCTGAATCAAGCTACTGCCCCCCAGGACTGTAGATTCTCGGGGTGACCGATGGAGCACCTTCAGAATGAATGCCCCGGAACAGAGGGGGATCAGACTAGTAACAGGAATGATTCCTAGGAATCCATAAGTCCCTAGAAGATTGCACAGACATGGGTGTTTATTGCAAGCATTTAAGAGCAGCATTGGTTGCCCAGAGGTCCTTCAAGAAGCATTCAAAGAAAACAAATAACACAACACGAAACGGCAGCACAAACATTCATAAAGCCTTTAAAACCCAGAAGCGATCCTACAAGTCAGAAATGCAGCTATATTAAAAGAGAAGCAGGTTAAAAAATATTACACAGTTATTATATTCCATATAACCATAAAACACCACTTTGGGGTTATTTGAAAGATATTGTTTTAGAAGAGGATCTCAAATTAGGAGCGTGGTTGACATCGGCAAAAAGAAGTGTAGCTTTGCACTGAACATCTCCAACCGCACCATCGTTAAAAGACTGGAAGAAACGAGTCGGGACGTGGAATTGCTAACGGAACTGGGATATCACGAGACAGTAAAAGAAGATATGCAGAAGGCACTTGTGTTTAGGAATATAGCCATTTTCAAGGTAATGTTGCCCAGTATGCTTTATCTACTCACTTGTAAAGGAACATTTAAACAAACAAACAAATAATAGGCCAAACCAGGGCTTTTTTCTGGGTAAAGAGGTGGTGGAACTCAGTGGGTTGCCCTCGGAGAAAATGGTCACATGGCTGGTGGCCCCGCCCCCTGATCTCCAGACAGAGGGGAGTTGAGATTGCCCTCCGCGCCGCTCAGCCGAGGGCCATCTAAACTCCCCTCTGTCTGGAGATCAGGGGGTGGGGCCACCGGCCATGTGACCATTTTCAAGAGGTGCCGGAACTCCGTTCCCCCGCGTTCCCGCCGAAAAAAAGCCCTGGGCCAAACCAAAACGTTACCCACTGCAACACCTGGATGGAAATACCTTTTAAAAAGCTTTTTAGTCACTTTAGATGGAGTCACACAAGCCAGAAGCGGGCCAAGCAACCTGCAGACGTACAAGTGGCCTCTGAAATAAGGGCTGACCGATGAAAGCCCTCGTGAAGTCATTTTTCAGGCTGATTAAGAGACCCCCCCCCTCCCCACTTCTTCTTAACAATATCAGCGATACATCAAGACTGGTGATGATTCCAAAGTCCAGAACTGTGAGCTCAGCCTACAGACGTCCTCAGCCAAAAAGAAAAGTAACCCGGCTGGATATGCTTGCCAACCTCCAGGTGCGGGCTGGAGATCTCCCAGAATCACAACTGGCCTCCAGGCGACAGAGATCAGTTCTCCCGGAGAAAATGGCTGCTTCAGAGGGTGACCTCTACTCACAGGTTTTTTTTCTGGGAAAAGAGGTGGTGGAACTTTCAAGAGGGAAATGAGGAAGAAACACACGGGATTCTTTGAAATAATATTATTTTCAAGCACTATTTGCAAGTATTTTTAAGAGGTGCCAGAACTCCGTTCCACCACGTTCCCCCTGAAAAAAAGCCCTGCCTCTACTGCCTTAAACTCTGCTGAGGTCCCTCCGCTCTCCAAACCCCACCCTCTCTAGGCTCCGCCCCCAGTCTCCAGGAATCCCCCAGCCTGGAGCTGGCAACCCTACTGCAGTAGTCCATCTAGTGCAGCATCTGGATTCACACAGTGGCCTGAAAGGCTCCTTGGAAGGGTCAAATTCAGGGGAAGAGGGGCTTGTGCCTGCCTCACCAGCTCTGTATTCAGGTGGTTAGTAATAGCTGGTTTATTCATCTAATCCACTGCAGAGCCAGCTAAACTAATCAGGGCATCCTGGGGCAGCAAATTCCAAAAATTAGTCACTTGTTCCTGGGAGGCCTCACAGCATTATTACAAGGATAAAATGGAGGAGAGGATAACCATGAATGCCACTTTAGCAGGGTAGAAATGAAGCATACGAATAATAAAAGTAAATAAAACTGAAACTAGCGGCTGAAATAGACACAAAATCTTGCTATGGTCAACAAATCTTGGTTGTCCCCCCTACCCCTTTGGATCAATACACAGACTACAGGGATTCACAATTTTGTTTTCTGAGTGTTGGGGAATTTGGGGGCTTCTCTATTGTTTCCTATACATGACTCTTTGTGGTCTGGGGGCCAAGCTACACATGACAAATGACACCTGAACGGCAAGTGTATTTCTCCCTGTTCACTTGCCCTCCACTCAATCCACTTGCCGTTCAAGTGTCATTCGTCATGTGTAGCTTGGCCCTAAGTTGACTAAAGAACTTGGGAATAAAACCCTTCTGTCTGCTTATCACCCTTCATTCCATCCTGTATTTGGGTTGTAATAACACAAAGGCCTTGCTGTGTACACTCAGTTTGTGCTCTGAGAACAAATGAAGGCTACACATGTTTCCTTCCTGCCCTGTTCTCAGCCTTGAGTATGTTTTTCCTTAGTAATGTAGAGTCTTTCTGTTAGTTTGTTACATGACCTGAAAGGAAACATAATCTCGTCAGGCCAATCTATCCTGTTCCGAACATCACGAGACATTCACTGGATTGTTTATATATTCTTGTAATCCTCTTCTGTACTGTAAGCAATGGTTGTTTACTTGCATCATGCTTGTGTGATGGTATAAAAGTAGGTGCCGCCTGGTTGTTGGCATGCACCCTGCTGTGATAGCTCGCGCATCAGGCTTATCTGAGAACTTCTTATAATAAACCTTTTTTTGCTTCAGAGGGCCAAGCTACAAGTGACGAATGACACTTGAACGGCAAGTGGATTGAGTGGAGGGCAAGTGAACAGGGAGAAATACACTTGCTGTTCAAGTGTCATTCGTCATGTGTAGCTTGGCCCTAAGATCACCTAGTTTGAAGCCTTGATTCATTATTCAAACAAGGAGAGAAGGGGGACCTCATAATTGGCAAACAGAAGTAATAAAGGTTTTCCCCAACACTCAGTTCTCCATCCTCATGTCTCCGGAGAGGGCAAATGTGGGTGGGGGGCTGTGATGGACCATCAGGAGTGCACTTTGGAAACCCTGAGATTCAGTGATCGCAGGAAAAGTGCAGCAAAACAGAAACAAAACAAAGATTAGAAAAGAACTTCTTCCAAACTGTTGCTCTGTGTGCTGAAAAAACATCTGTTCGTAAAATTTTTGTGCTTTTCGGCACACCACAGGGATGTTTGGTAGGGGCTTCTATTATTATTATTTTGTTTCTATGATACCAAAGAGTGCAATTGTGCACTTCTGCAGCGCAGATCAAAGACAAAATAGCAAGTCCTTCGAAATCCGACTCTGGTGTGAGGAAAAACACTTGCGTACGTATTTTAATTTTGCAGCTTCTGGCCACACAAAGAGCAAGTTTGGAAGACATTTCTGTTATTTTTTCCTGTATGCTTCAAAGGAGCACAATCATGTTTGCCTGCAGCATATATAAACACACACACATGCATGCACACACACACACTTTCCTTCAAAATTAGTCCTCTGGTCCCCAGAAAGCTTATGTTTTTAGTTTTCTCACAAAGGGACTTCTCTTATTTTGCAACCCTGGGCTGATGTTTCGCCGGATCTCCAGTTCTCAAGGCTGCAAAAGTAGTGCACCCCTGTGGATACCCAGGAAATAGGTGCCGATTCCAGATGGGCACAAATAAAGCGAGTGCTTTCGCTTTTCCAGCGACCTCACTCATAAAAACCCGTCATGTCCCGTCCCTGCTTACCTCCGGTTCATGGCGCTGTGTTGCGCTCCAGAAGCAGACGGTGTGAACGCCATATTGCGGGTTTGCACACTTCTGGACGCTTCGTCGCCGTGGAGAGGCCCTCCCCTTTCCCTCCTTCCTTTGCCGGCCGGCTGGCAACAATATTCCCTTAATTTTTTTTTTAAACCGGGCGCCATTTGCGCAGTCACACGTTTGCGCACATTGAACTGAGCAAATGCGCACAAATGCACAAAAGTTGACACTGCGTATTCGCATACCTGCACATTTGCGCATTTGCGCAAAACACGTAATTTTTTTTAAAAAAAAAAACTGAAATGCGAACCAATGAAGGCCCCCGACGTCAACTGTGACGGGGAGGAAACAACCAATCCCGGGTACCTCAGTTGGCCGTGTGAACATCCGGGAGCAGGATGGCACGGCACGCTGCGAGACAAAACGGATGGAGACAAAAGTGAACGTGTGGCCGGTAAGCGATTATTTCCGCAGAAAACCCGCAATTTCTGGCCATCTGGAATCGGCCAGGGTCTCTCTACACGAGATGCCTTGGTGCATGTTTGTCAAGTGTGGGGAGTCACAATGTTAGTTTAAAAAGACAGAGCCGGCAGAGATCGCTCCTCAGTGGGTTCGTTAATTTCATCTTCGCCTCCCCAAAGTCTCTTTTAGTTTTACCTCTGCAGTCTAAAACTGTGTGAGATGGCACAGAGGGCAGCGAGAAAAACAGAAGCGGGCTGGGGCTGCCTTCTAGAGCCAGGCTTCGACTAGGAGAGGTTCTAATGGGCTGAAGTTTCCCTTCTGGCATTTCACAGCCACTTCACACAGCTCCAGCATATAGCAAAGCCTTTGCCCTGCTGTCAGCTCTATCTTTTTAAACTACCCTTCCCGGCTAACACGTGTTCTTCATGTGCCAGATGTCTCACATAGAGAGACTCTTAGACGTTTGCTCTTCAGTGGTCTGTAACATTCAGCAGAAGATCGCCAGAGCAAAACCGCTCGTCTAACGATAAAAGATAATTTTATTTGCCTGATATTTTGGGTGAGCTTTAATCCTGGCTATTTTACAACCTGCTCTCACATGCCCTGTATTTCATCTGTTTGATTTTGCTATTCCCGTTTTATGGATTTTATACTGATCAGTTTTTTTCACTTGGGTCTTTTATGTGGTTTTACTGCAATTCTCTTAGGTTGGATTTGGGTTTTTTAATGGCTTAATGCAGTAATTTGGCTCTTTTGAGTTGTCCATAGATTGGCTTTTTAAAATGCTTTTTAAAGCGGCTCCGAGGAGTTTCAGAGGACGTGCTAATTTAAATAAAGTATAAGTGTGTAACATTGGGGGGGTGGGATTGACCGGTGTGAAAAAAGGAGATTGTCGAGTGCCGGTTCAGCAGAAGTGTTGCAATGCGGGGAAGCCGGTGAGAGAAAGGGAGTCTGCAGGGCTCCCAAGGCAATAATATTTGGTGCCCCTCTCCCAGCTATGGGATACAGTTTCCAAACAGCAGTTCAAGGGATTGCAAGTGGATAGGAGAAAACTGAGAACCAATTAGAAGATTCAGAAGAAACCAGACTTCTTTCTAATCTTTCTTGGTTGATGGCTACAATTGCTGGACCATTTTCAAATCAAGGCGGAGAAGCAGGACTAAGACTTGCACGCATGCACAGAAGTGTCTTTTCTACACAATCATGGGCCGTTTTCACACGCCTGTAAACCCTCTGGAAAATCGTGCAAAACTCACGGCACGACGATGTCTTCATAGAGCGATTTCTCATCATGATCCTGTTTAACGGCTATGAAGACACTGTCATGCTGTGAGTTTTGCACGATTTTCCGGAGGTTACAGGTGTGTGAAAACAGCCATGCTTCCTTTCGGTTTCCTCATTTTTGCTATGGCTGCCAAGAGCAGAAACAGGGCTTCAGCGTGGCATATGGCCCTATATTTTCCCTGTCCATTCCCTGTGATGATGATGATGGTGGTGATAACAACAACAACAACAAACAACAGTGTGCTTAAAGTCTGCACTTCTAGACAAATTAGTGCCCCACTCAGAGGTGAACAAAATCAATGTTATTATCCCCACAATACAGCTGGGGAGTGGGTCGTAGAGGAGTAGCTTACCCAAAGCCACCTGCTGAGCTAATGGCAGGAGTAGGATTGAAACCAGCAGAGTACTGATTTGCAACCCAACCACTTAACCGCTATGTTACAGCAACTCTCATAACAGTGTGCTTACATTCCACTCTTCTAGATAGATTAGTGCCCCACTCAGAGTGTTATTATTATTCCCACAATACAGCTGGGGAGCTGGGGCTGAGAGGAGTGGCTTCCCCAAGGCCACCTGCTGAACTCCTGGCAGTAGTGGGAGTCGAACCAGCAGAGTGCAGATTCACAGCCCAACCACTTAACCACTATACTAAGCAGCTCCCTTATAATAACTGCTTTTATATACTGCTCTTCTAGGCATGTTAGCGCCTTACTCAGAGGTGAATGAAGTCAGTGTTATTATTATCCCCACAATACAGCTGGGGAGCTGGGGCTGAGAGGAGTGGCTGACCCAAGTTTACCCGCAGAGCTCGTGGCAGAAGTAGGAGTTGAACCAGCAGAGTTCTGGCTTAGAGCCCATCCGCTTAACCACTATCCTATGGCAGCTATCGCCCCCCACCTAACACACAGACACAGGGGGGGGGGGGCTTTTTGACTTTTAAAAAAAATGGTAATTGACATATCTGCACATTGTTACGTTGCTATATAAATTACCAACTTAAAAAAAAACCCCTCAAACAAGCTCCCTAATGGTGTGTCTGCAGTGTAATGGCCACCGTAGGGTCTGGAATAAGGGACACAGTGCTAAGATGGGCAGCTCCAGGAAAATCCTGGCTTTCCCACTTACACAGCAGCCTGCCCAGCTTTGCTGCAATCTTTCACAAAACATCGCAGGAAAATTCATTTGGGAAAGATTACAGGAAAGTTGGGAGAAACCCATCAGTTACACAAAAACATCACAACGGTTTCGAGAAGCATGGGGGAAAAAATCTGTTCTCCAAGAGCATTCATGCGAGGGCAAACAACCTTGTGTAAGTGACCAAGAGGTGCTTTGTGGCTGCATCGTGCCTTGGAAGCTCTGCTCGGCTAGAACATCTTCTGTAAGTGGTGTGTCAGTCCCCGGCAGTTAGATCCTCAGGTTCGCCACAGTTAACACACAGGTGTTCCGGCTGAAGAAGCTTTATTAGAGATCCATTCAGTACAAGGTGCTCAGACAGTGCGATTGGCAGAAGTGACGTAGGTGGGGCTAGCCGTGTTGGTTATAGGGAATATTCCCGCCTTTGGGGAAAGGACCGTTAATAAGAGGGGGGTTGGGGTGAGACATTGTTTTAGAGTAGACAGTGAGAAAGATGAACTTATCTTTGCTTCTCAAGGATACATCTTGAGCCAGTTTCAGCTGGCATCCAAGGACACTGGCTCAGTGGAGCCCACAGTTGCTGTGGGGAGCCAAGGAAGTTCATAGCCAGATTCGTAGGTTAGATTTCCATAGGGCCAACTTCGATGAACTCAGAGGCTTGATGAGAGTCATTCCGTGGGGGAGTGTGCTGGAAGGAAAAGGAGCTAGTGAAGGGTGGGCCATTCTCAAACATGAGCTTTTGCAAGCTCAAGCCCTCACTATCCCAGCAAGACGGAAACATGGTAAGGGCTCCAAGAAACCGATGTGGATGCACAGAGAGCTCCAGAATAAGCTAAGGGAGAAAAGGGAAATGTTCAGGAAATGGAGAGAAGGACAGACCTCTAAAGAGGAGTATATGAGGGTTACTAGGTACTGCAGATCAGCCATCAGAGAGGCCAAAGCTCAGTACGAGCTGGGTCTGGCCAGGAGGGCTCGCTACAATAAGAAAAAGTTCTACAGATATGTGAGAAGCAAACGCAAGGTAAAAGAGGCAATTGCACCGCTGTTGGGAGTAGATGGAGAAACTCTGATGCAGGACAGAGAAAAAGCAGACAGGCTTAATTACTTTTTGCCTCTGTTTTCTCCCTGAAGAACTCAGGCACATCTCGAGATAGTAGAAAATGTGGCAGGACACCTGAGTGGCTAATTGACATTGACAGAGAGGTAGTGGAGAGGCATCTGGCTGCACTGGATGAATACAAATCCCCTAGGCCGGATGGGGTGCACCCAAGAGTGCTGAAAGAACTTTCCAGAGAACTTGCAGAACCCTTGTCCATCATCTTCAAGGCCTCCTGGAGGACTGGGGATGTGCCACAAGATTGGAGAAGAGCAAATGTTATCCCAATCTTTAAGAAAGGGAGGAAGGATGACCCGGGAAACTACAGGCCGGTCAGTCAGACTTCTGTTGCTGGGAAGATATTAGAACAGATTTTAAAGGGATCAATCTGTAAGCATCTGAAGGACCGCTCAGTGATCTGGGGAAGTCAGCATGGTTTTGTTCCTAACAGATCCTGCCAGACCAACCTGGTTTCCTTCTTTGATCGAGTGACCAGCTTACTGGATCTGGGGGAACTCTGTTGACGTGATTTATCTGGATTTCAGTAAAGCTTTTGATAAGGTCCCCCATGACATTCTGATGGGCAAACTGGAAGACTGTGGAGTAGACTATAGGACAGTTCGGTGGATAGGGAACTGGTTGGAGGACCGCACTCAAAGAGTGGTGGTCAACGGCGTTTCATTAGATTGGAGGGAGGTGTCCAGTGGGGTACCGCAGGGCTCGGTTTGGGGCCTGGTACTTTTCAATATTTTTATCAATGATCTGGATGAAGGAGTGGAAGGGCTGCTCATTAAATTTGCTGATGATACCAAATTGGGAGTGGTAGCAAACACCCAAGAAGATAGAATTGAAATTCAACAAGACGTGAATACTCTGGAGAAGTGGGCAGCTGTGAATAGGATGCAATTCAACAAAGACAAGTGCACAGTATTACATCTGGGCCACAAAAATGAGAAGCACAAATACTGGATGGGGGATACACTTCTGGGCAGTAGTCTATGTGAAAGGGATCTTGGGGTAAGAGTGGACTGTAAACTGAATGTGAGCAGTCAGTGTGATGCGGTGGCAAAAAAGGCTAATTCAATCCTGGGCTGTATCAAAGGGGCCATAGCATCGAAATTGCAGGAGGTCATAGCCCCTCTCTATACTGCCCTGGTCAGGCCACACCTGGAGTATTATGTGCAGTTCTGGAGGCCGCACTTCAAAAAGGATGTGGCCAAAATCGAGAGGGTGCAGAGGAGAGCGACAAGGATGATCAGGGGTCTGGAGACTGAGCCCTACGAGGAAAGGCTGAGGGCCTTGGGAATGTTTAGTTTGGAGAAGAGGAGGTTGAGGGGGGACATGATTGCTCTCTTTAAATATTTGAAAGGCTGTCATTTGGAGGAGGGCAAGGAGCTGTTCCAGTTGGCAGCAGAGGGTAGGACCCGAAGCAATGGGCTAAAACTACATGCACAAAGGTACCGGTTGGATATTAGGAAAAACTTTTTCACGGTCAGAGTAGTTCAAAGGTGGAATCAGCTGCCTAGGGAGGTGGTGAGCTCCCCCTCACTGGCGGTTTTCAAGAAGAGGCTGGATGAATACTTGTCAGAGATGCTTTAGGCTGATCCTGCACTGGGCAGGGGGTTGGACTAGATGGTCTGTATGGCCCCTTCCAACTCTATGATTCTATGAAAAGAGAAAGTAAACATTTTCAAGATAACCTACTGGCATTACAGCAATAAAGAACTTCGCATACTCTCAGAGACCAGAGCCAGAGACAACATACATTCATGGCAGATATGCAGGAGGCATATGTGACATGGTGCTTGGCAGAACTAGTTCTGTATGATGCTGGAGAAGGAAGACTTGAACATTAAAAAATGTTTTCTTAATTTTGCTGAACTGTTTCCAACCGACACAGAGCTCCTGGGCCTGAGACGGACCAAGCAAAGTTTCTCCAGGTATGCAAGACCACAGGATGGTGAGCGCTTCGGGACACATCCTTGCCAGCTCTGGTTTGGCTGTCGCCATCGGGAGTGACACCGTAAGTGGTCTATCGAGGTATTAAATGAATCACCTTTGTAGGTCTTTTAGTGCTTGGGATTGCTCAGCATGCCAATTAGGCAGCTAATACTGTGTTGCCCTTCAGAAAATGAGTTCGCGCATTTGGGACTGAACGGTGCCGCTGCCAAGAGGAAAATCCTGCCCAGTGGGGGATCCACACAGCTTTCCACTTTGGTGGGATCCCAGAAGTCTAAATCAAACACGCAAACCGATGCATAAGATTTTTGAGCGAACCAAGGACGATTAAGCAACTTAATCTTCACAAAGCTCTCTTGATATCTAATTAGTCTTTACTCGGAGATTATTCCTCCAAGTGAGAAGGAAAGCTAGCAAAGGAAGGGGCTACATCTTCTCTGCCTGCTCTATTAAGGGCAATGCCTCCTGCCAGCCCAGGAAGAGAGCCTGCTATGCAAGAGCAGAAAACCCTCTTACGTTGGAGGAGGGCTGCTTTTGCCACGGGAAGATATTGCTGTCAGACGGGCATAACCCATTTTATTTTATTTATTTACAACCCAACCAAACTAGCTAGGAGCAGAATCCACTAGAAAAGTGTCCTGCACAAACCCTAGCGGGAGAGGCAAATGAGCTCTGACTGCTCTGGGATTGCAAAGCCAAAGAAGGACTAACTCAGGCTGAGAGTGGAAATGCACGAGACGAATTACACGTGAAGAGCGCTTGATTGGTCCCACAAGCTTCCCTGGGAGTGGTAGTCTAACCCTCCCCCGATCCATGCAACGGGAGGAAAACCGAGGAAAGTGGATTTTCTTGCAAAGAACAGCCGCTCGACCGGAGAGATTCTCTCTTTCAAAAATCCAATCGGCTGGTTTTCCTTCAGGAGCTCAGAGAAGGGGCAGGGGAGGGGATGTGACAGGGCCCTGCTGGGAGAAGAAGAACGGGAGGTACTGAGTTTCTGTCTTGCTTGCAAAACACCTCGGCTTTTTTCCTGCCTCATTACATCGTTCCCAACCAAGAGAGAAAAAGTGTGTGTGCGTGTGTGAGAGAGAAAGTCTCTCTAGTTGCCATTCTCCCAGGCTGAGCTGAGATTCACATCGAGCGGCTGGTTTTTTAAACTACGGTTTCCAGGGATCCCTGCAGGATCCAAGACTCTTCTGTGAGGTCTTGTGTGTTTTGATCCTAAGAGTTGGAATTCCTGGCCATGGCCTGGCATCCAAGGTCTTTCTCTGGCCAGGAGTCCCAAACATCTGCCGTATCTCTGGGCTTCAGAGAACTTCAGAGACTCAAATTGTCTCCCTGCAGCCAACCCATGTCTGAAAGAACTCTGATGCAAAATGACTACGGGTATCCACAGTAATTGTGTACGATGATTCTGTTTCTCCGATCCTGGATGGATGCGCATGCCCAGCCTGCATTTGCGACAGCTGCAGCATAGGCTCTTGTCTCTGACGTTCATTCCACCCACCCCACCACAAGGGTTTTTAAAACAGAGCATCAATGGTGCTGCAGTAATGAGACATCACACTGGGAAAACCCGAAACTTGGGTATGCGATAAAGCGGCCACACCGGTGGTATCGAGTGCACGGTGATCCAATATTCATCTAGAGTCAAAGACCAACAATAAGAACAGGCCTGGCGGATTAAACCAGTGGTTCATCTAGTTCAGCATCTGCCTCACACAGTGAACAACCAGTTATTTTGGAGGGCCAATAAGGAATAGAGGCCAAGGCCTTCCTCCACAGTTGGCTCCCAGTACTGGTAGTCAAGAGATTTATTGATCGAGAGGAATTAGCCGTGTTAGTCTGTAGTTGCAAAATAGTAGAGTCCAGTAGCACCTTTAAGACTTGCCAACTTTATTGTAGCTTATGCTTTATTGTAGCTTATGCTACAGATGTATCTGACAAAGAGAGCTGTGGTTCTCAAAAGCTTATGCTACAGATGCATCTGACGAAGAGAGCTGTGGTTCTCGAAAGCTTATGCTACAGATGACGAAGAGAGCAGTGGTTCTCGAGAGCTTATGCTACAGATGCATCTGATGAAGAGAGCTGTGGTTCTCGAAAGCTTATGCTACAGATGCATCTGACGAAGAGAGCTGTGGTTCTCGAAAGCTTATGCTACAGATGACGAAGAGAGCAGTGGTTCTCGAGAGCTTATGCTACAGATGCATCTGACGAAGAGAGCTGTGGTTCTCGAAAGCTTATGCTACAGATGACGAAGAAAGCTGTGATTCTCGAAAGCTTATGCTACAGATGCATCTGACGGAGAGAGCTGTGGTTCTCGAAAGCTTATGCTACAATAAAGTTGGTTAGTCTCAAAGGTGCTACTGGACTCTTGACTAAGATTTATTGCCTCTGTAGATAGCAGCTCCCTTTAGTCACCATGTCTAGTAGCCACTGACAGACTATCCCTGTGAGGCAGCCAAATTTGTAAAGGACACACAATTGTTCAAAAACCCAAGAAGGTGGCGAAGGGCAAGTGGGAAGTTACAGCCATTTCCCTGGATCCACATGGACACTAACAGGATCCATCCTGGCTCTGAGGGCCAAGCTACAAGTGACGAATGACACTTGAATTGCAAGTGTATTTCTCCCTGTTCACTTGCCCTCCACTCAATCCACTTGCCGTTCAAGTGTCATTCGTCACTTGTAGCTTGGCCCTATGTCTCCAGGAAACAGTTCTCGCGACTGTGGTGCGCAGTGCTGTGAAGGAAGGCAGATCTCAGAGTCTGGACTGGCAGAAATGGGTTGAAACCAACACGACCAGTTGGGCAGTGCTACGGTGAAGCCACATTTCAAAACCAGTGGAACACTCTGTCGGCTGTTACAGTGTCATGTGACTAGATACCAGAAGTGGGTGCGGGAATGGTTTAGTCTTTCCTTTTCCCTCCCCGTTTAGCCAGTTTGCTTTAGCGGTTAAGAGCGGCAGGACTCTAATCTGGAGAGCCAGGTTTGATTCCCCGCTCCTCCACCTGAAGGCAGCTGGGTGACCTGGCATCAGTCATAGCTCTCTTAGAGCTCTCTCAGCCCCACCCACCCCACAGGGTGATTGTTGTGGGGATAATAATTGTAATAATAATAGTTCTGAGTGGGTGTTAAGTTGTCCTGAAGGGTGGTATATAATTTGAATGTTATTATTATTAGAGAATCAGTTTGATGTAGTGGTTAAGAGCGACGGGACTCTCATCTAGAGAGCTGCGTTTGATTCCTCACTTCTCCGCTTGAAGCTAGCTGGGTGATCTTGGGTCAATCACAGCTTCTCAGAGCTCTCTCAGCCCCTCCCACCTCACAGGGTGATTGTCATGAGGATAGTAATAACACATTTTGTAAACTGTTCTGAGTGGGCATTAAGTTGTCTTGAAGAGTGGTATATAAATCGAATGTTTATTATTGTTGTTGTTGTTGTTGTTGTTGTTATTCGTAGTAGTAGTAGTAGTAAAGGTAAAGGTGTGCAAGCACCGAGTCATTATTGACCCATGGGGGGACATCGCATCAGGACATTTTCTTGGCAGACTTTTGTTACGCGGTGGTTTGCCATTGTAGTATTTCAAATCCTTCCTTTTTGGATTGTGCTTTCGTAAAGTGGCTTCGGAACAGTGTTATATGAAGTGGTGCTTAATGCACAGGTATACCCTTAAGACATTTCTGCAGGTAAAGTCCTATCTGGTCCTGCTGAACCCTTGGAAACTGGAGAAGAGTTAAAGCAAAATGTCTGCTAATTAACAATACTTGAGCTGATGCTAATCCAGCTATTCCACAAGGAAGAGAGCCAGCCAAGTTGAATACGATGGCATCACCCGGAGTGGAGACCCTGTGTCCTTCGGCAACAAAGTCCAACTCTCTCCGTTCGGAAGTGTCTTTAATGCCTGAAGGGACTGTTCGGAAAGAACATCTTGAATTATGATGCGTTGAGTTGACTTATGAGGCTCCGAGGTATACCCTGTCGGGCTCCTCAAACAATTCTCCATTTCTCCGCCCGTAGTTCAACATGAGTCAGAGAGGAGTGAAACGGAAAGATGATCAAGTGCCGAACACACACACCCCTCCGTGGAGAGAGAGAACTGGCTCATAATGGGTGCCAAATCATTGGGTGATGAGAGCAGAAGCTATTAAATGAGGACTCTGCTTATAGCAGGAGGGACGCTAATGGCCCCAGAAGCGACTCTGCAGCACCAATTTGGGCTTCAAACTACGTGAGGGAGTTAAACATAATGACCACCTTGTCAAAAAAATTGTCTTTAGATGAATGTTGATGGTGGAAAGTCCCAGGAAAGCCTCCCGCTGAAGAAACGTCTACTCCCTGAGATTTTTGTGCGCCCCCAGCATCGAGAAGCAAGCCGCAGAGCTCTTCGGTGAAAACTGTGCCTCGTTCCAAACGAGCCCCCTCCAAAACCTTTGCTGCCTTGAGAGTGAAATCAAATCAGAGCTGAACCAGATTTCATGGCGCTGATAAATGGGAATGCTTGGTGGACAAAAACAAGTAACCAGGAGCAAAGACCAAAGCATCCCGGGCTGTTTCACGCCAGGCCACTTTTAGCAAGCCAAGAAGCTGCACAGCCTCAGTTCTGACTTCCTAGCAGCTCTCCTTCTTCGGAGGGTTTTAAGAAGAGGCTAGATGGCCAACAATGATGATAATTTAGGCAGATCATGAGAGGGGAGGCACAGAGGGGTGAGCCGGTGCTTGGCTCTCATGGCCCTTTCTCACATGCCCAGGGTAATGCTGAGCAGCACTTTGGAGTCAGAAAGGAATTTTTCTCCAGGCCAGACTGGCCAGGGATCGTAAAGGTTTTTTGCTTTCCTTTGGGCATGGAGCAGGGGGGGCGGTCACTGGAGGAGGGGTGGGTGGGAAAGAAGAGAGCCATGAATTTCTGGCATTTTGCAGGGGGTTGGGCTAGATGACCCTTGGGATCCCTTCCAGCTCTATGTATCTTTGAATTTTTCCTCTCCTTGTTACTTTTGAGCTGCTACATGGACTGTGCTCTCAACCATGCCTGGGTGTGGGGAGAGCACAAACAGAGATGATGCAGTTCACTGTAAACAAAATGTGGAAGGTTGTTTCCAGGCCTTAGGTGGTGTGCCAGCATTCTCCTCTGTGCATAACTCCCTTTTCTGACTCAGATGCCAGGATGTGTTTATTTTCCCTTCCTTTTTGAAGCATGTACCTTCCACAGGCACAGGAGCAGAAGCAACCAAAGAGCTAATCAGCCAGCACTGGGAGGGCCTGTGATGTGTTATCCTTCCCAAGGTTAGCAATGGTTGAATAGGAATCCCATTGCATGCAAATGAGAGAGACCATCAGCAAAAGGGAAGGAAGGGAGACAGAGGTTGAGCAGGGACCAGAGGGAACTTGGCTGGTTCCAGGGAAGGACTGCTTGCCATCACCCATTATTGGAATTGTGAGGTTTCCTGACGAAGAATCATAGAATCATAAGGTTGGAAGAGACCTCTAGAGTCATCTAGTCCACCCCCCTGCACAATGCAGGAAATTCACAACTATCTCCTCTCCCCGCACCCCCAGTGACCCCTGTTCCATGCCCAGAAGGTGGAACTACCCGAGTGGAAAACCACATCTAAGGGGACAAACCAAAATAACAATCAAGAATCTTACAGGAAGTGTACTATGAAAACATTTAGTGATTTAAAGTGGCGCAGTGCATATAATAACAACAAGTATATAAAAATGATTCATATGATTCAAAAAAGTTTATTCAAAATTCAAAGGACAACAGTATAGCTCGGTGATTGGCCAAATATAGAAAGAGTCCTTATTTCGGCGGTGGTGCTTAAGAGTTCAAAAAGGAGATGAGAAAAGAGCCGGAGACACCGTGAGGAACCCTTGTTCCTGTTCAAAGTAAATTGTAGAATTAAATACTTAGGTAGAGATTATCTTCTTGCTTTCTCTCAACAGGTGGAACAAGGAGATGGAGCACTTGGAAGGACCGAAGACCCGACAAGGAACCGGTCATCAAAAACGCTTGTTTCCAGACTGCATTAGGGGTCAACAGATCTCCTCACCATACATCTCCACAAGCAACACTGGCGCTTAAACAATTCTTAGCGACAGTCCGACACACTCCTCTTTTTTGGCCGTGTGCCAAAACGCCTCCAGGATCCCTAGCCAAACTGGCCTGTGGGAAATTGCTGCCTGACCCCAAGGTGGTGATCGGCATTACCCTGAGCAAGTAAGAAGAGTCATATTGTATCCTTTGTCATATTGAACTACTGGCATGTTTGCTTATACTGATCTTTCTGGTAGGTAAGCATTGTTCTCCTTTTGATACTAATCTGCTGGTTAATAAACCTTTGACTCTTAACAAACTCCGTTTTGTGCACTTCTTGCTTCCAACAAAAGAACCACTGCTATTTGGCAAAACATTTGGCAGAACAGTCACACACCTTGTTAAAATATAAACTGCAATCTTGTGGACCCTCAATCGGGCGGGACATACAGGGAGCAGCGAGGGGGGCTGCTCTTCAACATCTGGTCAGGTGCAAATGTCAAAACTGGCTCCACATCAGCATTCTGAAGGAGAAAAGGCAGGCCCTTTAAAAATACACATTTTCAGTGCAATTCTAAGCAAAGTTACTCCAGTCTAAGCTCACTGATTTCAATAGGCTTAGACTGGAGTAAATCTTTTTAGGATTGCACTGTTAGGGTCTCACCACACAGCGACGCCTGGTACGTGCTCTTTAAGTGTCAGGTTTCGCAATTTTACCTGGGAGCTGTAGTTTTAAAAGAGCTGTTGGACAGAGAATGATTCACTCTTTTTGTAAAATAAGGAGCTGGGAGGGAGGGGTGAAAAAGAAAAGAAGCTTTTGGCCAGTGCCCTTAACTCCTTGGTTGCTGAACTGCACAGTCTCCCCCACCCTCCTTATTTTAAGATCTGGCCGATTTTGCCCAGAGGGGTTGCTGAACTACATAGCTTCTCCCTCCCTACCCCCTCTGGGGGGAATCTGCCGGAGGTGGGGAGAGGCTGTGTAGTTCAGCAACTAAGGAGTTAAGGGCGCTAGCCAAAAGCTTTTCTTTTCCACCCCTCCCTCCCAACTCTTTGTTTTACAAAAACAGTGAATCCTTCTCCGATCCAACAGCTCTTTTAAAACTACCGCTCCCAGGTAAAATTGCGAAACCCGACACACAGCATGAGACAGGCGTCACTGTGTGGTGAGACCCTCAGTTTCCTTTAAAATGCTTTTAACAAAGCATGGAACCTGGCTTCGAACCACAAACCAAGCGGAGGTCGAAGAGTGAACCCTGCTACACCTTCCCTGGGCAGGTCCCCAAGGCAAATTGAGGCGGCATAAGCCTTCCATTTGGAACTGAGACACATGATCTTTGTCTTGCCTATCTGAACCCCATCCAAGATCCCATGACATCCTCCTCCTCTTCTTTAAAACATGTGGACTGTTTATTTGCTTCTCCAACAACATACAGACTCCTCTAACTCTCAACTTTTGTTGCGATGTGCAATTATTTTGGAAGTGGATTCATTTGGCGTAGACTGTTGGGGCTTTGAAGACCAAATCAATGTGTGATCCACCAAGCAGAACAGACGCAGCTGGGGCTAACTTCCTGGACTGGAAAAACAGGGGGATTGCAAGCCCCCAGGGGCAGGTGCCCATGTATGGCTGGGCGGGGGGCGCTATCTATGTTGGGCTCGGAGGGTCACCAGCTCTGAATGTCTCTGTTGCTTCTCAGCTTCGGAAAAAAACATTCCTTACAATCTGCGCCAAGTTAAAACATTTAGACTCATGCAGAGAGAGGCAGTGTGGTCTAGTGGCTGGAATATCGGACTAGGATCTGGGGGAGACTAGGTTCGAATTTCCCACACTACCAAGGATGGTTGTTACGTGACCTTGGGTCAGACATACATTCTCAGCAAGGCCTACTATACAGGATTGTTGTGAAGGTAAAATGGAGGAGAATAATGTGAGCTGCTTTGGGTCCCCAAAAGCAAAAGGTGCCCACACAGTCTCTGTGGTGCCCCCCACCTTTATGTATGGCCTGCCTGAAGAGCTCAGGAAAGCTCCCACTCTTCTGGATTTCCATAAATTGTACAAAACCAAATTATTTGCAAAGGCCTTCTTACATGTGTGATGGGATGTACTGGAAGGAAACGGTTCAAAGAGATGCATGGGCAAAGAGATAGGGACTGTTGACTATATCACTGAGTACTGTCTGTTCTTGTAAGTATGCTCCTATGAGAAAGTTCTGTGTCATTTAATATGGTATATCTATTTGCTTCTTTTTGTTTCAGCATATTGTTTAAGCCTCAGTGAGAAAGGCAGACTATAAATAACATAAGTATATAAAAATAAATAAATAAGAATGAGATATAAATGGAGTAAATAAAAACTTAAAAACTTTAACCACGCACCATGGGTGTGGTGATCAAGACAGATCACCGTGTTAGTCAGTCTACAATAGTGGAACCAGAATGACAGGGTTGAAAGGGAACTCCAGGGCCATCTAGGGGCCATCTAGTCCAACCCCTGCACAATGCAGGAAATTCACAAGTACCTCCCCCCAATAGAAAAGAGCAAAAGTCCAGCAGCACCTATGAGAGTGAGGCTGTATTGCACGGATGAAGTCTCAGATGCTTCGCTAATGAGTTAGGGACTGTAGACTTCACCATGTGGCCTTACATACTCTCTGCGGCTGTAAATATATATACCTATGTACTAGAGTGCTCCATGTTGTTTAATGTCAGTCCTAGAATTGATTATGTTGTTTCAGCGTTTCTTCAACTCTGTATTGGATCCTTGCTAATGCTCTGTCTTTGTAAACTTGTATCTATTTATCCTATGGCATTGTTTATGGAAATGTCCTTGACACTGTATGGAAATGTACTCGCTACTGATTGTACTAATTGTCAGGTCTGTTGCCCACAGTCCCTCCATCTTTGTGAGTTCTGCAATCATCTTCTGTGTGTGAGTGTAGTTTTTCACATAAGCCATCCAGCTCCTGGGAAGACAGCGCTCTTATCTGAGATGGCTCACCACAGCAGCCTTGGGACGGCTCCTTCCTACTCTCCCACTGACTATGCCCAGCTGGTTGGGCACCGAGGGTGGGGGGCTTACTTCGAGGGGCTGAAACTTTGTAGCAAGCACTCCATACATCATTCTCAACAAGAGCCCTGTGTACAGCCAGACACTTTTAATTGCTTCTGTGTAACCTATGGACATATATACGCTGTAGTTATGATTTCTCATTAAAAACCTTGACTCGAGAGAGCTTGGATTTCTTGCTGCAAGGGGGGAGTCGGCTCCCAACGTATCCTGTTCTCCATAGACTGACACTAATCTTGTACTGTGTATTCCGCTTTGAGTCTCAGTGAGAAAGGTGGACTATAAATGACATAAACAAACAAACAAATAAATAAATAAAATAAATTTGTGGTAGGGTATGAGCTTTCGTGAATCACAGATGCTGAAGAAGTGACCTGTGATTTATGAAAGCTCATACCCTATCACAAAGTTTGTTAGTCTCAGGGTGCTACTGGATTCTTGCGCTTTTCTACTACACCAAGCATGTGAGAAAATGCCAGCTTTGATGATTCAAGAAAAGCTCAAGGGCCCAACAAACACATGACAGACAGTTCTGTGATGCTTCTTCCTGTTTTTTTTTTAATGAGAAATGTAGCATCACAGGAATCTAAAACTGGAATCGGAGAACCAGCAGGGAGTAGGGGCTGCTTAATTCTTCTGGATGTTTGTCTGCTCAGAATTGCATCCTGTCTCCAAATCCACTTCCTTCTCAAGGAAATGACAGCCTTTCAAATACTTAAAGAGAGCAATCATGTCCCCCCTCAACCTCCTCTTCTCCAAACTAAACATTCCCAAGGCCCTCAGCCTTTCCTCGTAGGGCTCAGTCTCCAGACCCCTGATCATCCTCGTCGCTCTCCTCTGCACTCTCTCGATTTTGTCCACATCCTTTTTGAAGTGAGGCCTCCAGAACTGCACACAGTACTCCAGGTGCGGCCTGACCAAGGCAGTATAGAGAGGGGCTATGACATCCTGTGATTTCGACGCTATGGCCCCCTTGATACAACCCAAGATTGAATTAGCCTTTTTTGCCACCGCATCACACTGACTGCTCATATTTAGTTTACAGTCCACTCTTACCCCAGGAGAGCACCACCCTCAACATACAAGCCCTCCCTTCACACATACACCATCTTAACAAAGGACATTCAGTTGGTAAAAGAGCAGAGTGCTCTCAGCAGAAGTGGGAGCAGAGAGTGCCATCAAGTCATAGCTGACTTACAGCGACCTCAGCTGGGGTTTTCAAGAGAAGAGATGAACAGAGGGAGTTTGGCATTGCCTGCCTTTGTACAGCAACCTTGGTCTTCTCTGGGGCTCTCCCATCCAGATACAAACCAAAGCTGACCCTGCTTAGCTTCCGAGCTCTGACAAGCTAGGCTTGCCTGGCCTATCCAGGTCAGGACTCACAGCATATACCTAATGCATTACTCTCACTACCAACTAGGGGTCATTTCATAGAAAAAGAGCAGGAGGGACTCATTAGCATATGCCACGCCCCTTGTCGTCACCGGAAGTGTGTCATTAGCACAACTGATTTGCATATGCCACACCCCCTAACATCACCTATCCTGGCTGTTTTGGACCCAATCCTGGCCATTCAGGGCTGAAATTGGGCACAAAATGGCAAAAAGGGGCTGAAAATGGTCAAAAGGGCCCAAAATGGTCAGGATCAGGCCGCTGCTGAGCAGGAGAGTGATCCACCACCCATCAGAGGCCCAATCCGGGCCGTTTTGGCCCCAATCCAGGCCAAAACGGCCCCAAAATGGCCGAGAGTCAGGTGGGAGGGGCCACTTGTCATGTGACCTCTTTGGGGAACTGCCAGAACTGCGTTCTTGTGCCTTACCCCTCAAAATGAGCCCTGCTACCAACCGACCACAGTCAGCTGCCACCTGCCTGGAACTTCCACACCCTTCTCCACAACGCGGAAGGGAGAAGACGGCGGCTGCATATTTTGCATGGCATACAGAAGTGCAGTATTGGTGGTACTCAAGCGAATACCTTTGCTTTCTTTCTTTCAAGCTCCTTTGATCCAATGATCTTGAGCAGCAGATAAAGAATATTTATTTCTTTAAGGGAAATATAGTGAAGAGATACTTGGCCACAGCCAGCATATTCCTTGGGTCTATCCACCAACAAGTAGGGGCCTATATTATCTTTTAATACAGCAGAAGGTAATTTAATTAAAATAGGGGCAATCCATAATTCACAGTAAGTTATAATGAGGACATTCCAGTATCATATGGGCCAAGCAGAACTCTAGATAACGGGGATTCCATAGTCTGACAGCAGAGTCTATGCGAATAAGAAAATTGCAATATCTCCCATATAGGGCTGCTGAGAGGGCATCATTCAGACATGCAAATATGAAAGCTCTACAATAACGAGGAACTGTTGGGTGTTTAACGTAGGCTGGAATGGCTGGAAGGATGCCAAAGAACTGGGTAGAGCAGACTCTCTGAGCTCAGTTCCCCATTCCACTTTCCATTTGCACCCGACAGAGCAGAAAAACTCCAACAAGCACGTCAAGGCGCACCATTTCAAGGGAAGGCTCACCTGTCACGAGAAAACTGCACCTGCCAGCCCCTGCCTCGTTGATGACGTTGCAGTTGTAAATCCCGTAATTGTCCCTCGAAAGGCTCCTGATCGTGTACTCCGTGGAATCCTGAGCGTCAAACTGCCCTGTCCGAAGCAACTTGTTGCCCAGGCGCCATTCGAAAGTCAAGACCCGGGTCGGGTAGGCTCTGAGCACGCGGCAGCTCATGGTGACGCTCCGGCCTTGGCCCTGCCTGATCTCAAGGAAGGTTGGCTCGACAGCGGGTGGATCTGCAAGACACGGGAGAGAACGGCAGTGAAAGAAGAGGCCACACAGGAAGCAGGCTGTGTCCCCTCCCACCCCGGCCTCATTCCACATGTCCTCCCATCTTTCCTCTGAAATCTTCAGAAACAGCTCGTGCAAGACAGGCTCACCATAATTTTGAAGAGGGCTAGATACGTAGTCCATTGCTAGGTTTTTTGTATATCACCCTCCTTTAACTGCATCGCCTTCTACCTTCCATGCTTTTATCACTTTAGACAGGTTTTTGTTTGTGCGTTTGCTTTGGTTTCCAATTCTGTAATCCTAGTCCTACAGCGTTATTCTTTGGAGGTCCATTTGCCATCTGTTTGAATGGATGTTTATATTTTGTACTCTGCCTCTAGTCTCAACCAGAAAGACTGACAAAAATAAAATAAAATCAATACATATCTGGGAAACGAATATGTGTCTATGGCCAAATTAACCTCTTAGACACATAACAGACCAATCTTAGAATTGCAATTAAAAAAAATGGAAACTTTCTTGACTATATAGTTGAAAACCAAGAACAAAAACTAAGAATAGTTATTATTAAAGTAGATTAGCTGTAAAATTAACATTTTAAAATTTTGAATATAAAATGTTGAGTGTATGTAAGTAAGAGGAGGGAGAGGAGAAACAGTTTGTAGTATTATATGCTGTTATATATTCCGTTTCTATGGTCTTTGTATCCTGTTATATATTTTGCTTATGGTATTTTACACATTGTTTACTGTCTTTACTGTTTACTGTCCCCCCCCCCCTCTCTATATATATGTATACACACACACACACACACACACACGGGTCATTTCGTAGAAAAAGAGCTGCATGAACTCATTAGCATAACTCATTAGCATATGTCACACCTCATGACATCACCAGAAGTGTGTCATTAGCATGACTGATTTGCATATGCCACACCCCTTGACATCACCTATTCTGGCTGTTTTGGACCCAATCCTGGCCATTCAGGGCCGAAATTGGGCCCAAAATGGCAAAAAGGAGCCCTAAATGACTGAAAGCAGCCATGGTTTGGGGCTGAAACGGCCCAGATCAGGTCAGTGCAGGGGAGGGTTCCCCCACCCAGCACCGGTCCAATCCAGGCTGTTTCGGCCCCAACCCAGGCCAAAACAGGCCCAAAATGGCTGAAAGTCAGGTGGGCGGGGCCACCTGAGATGTGACCTCTTTGGAGAACTGCCGGACCTGCGTTCCTGTGCGTTCCCCCTCAAAATGAACCCTGTATATATATATATATATGGGAAATGTACAGTTACGATTCTCATTCAAAAAAGATAATACAAAAGGAGCTAGACGGGCTACTTTCTTTGCTGCGAAACAGTTAATCTTTCCCCAGCTTTAGATCATGATCAGAAAGGCAGAAGGGATTCGTCTCAACGAGGCACACCTTTCCTGCCCTTCAACAAGGAGGCCTGAAGAGTGCCCAGCTGAAAAACAAGATCCCCGCATGGCTCCAATTGCCGCAAAACTTTCGAACGTTCCCCCCTTTGGGAGCAGAGTCATTAGCCATCCTACGCTTTGCGCAACTCTTTAGCCGGAGATGCCCTCCCGTGGAGAACCTGCCCTCCTCCACCATTTCTCTTCCAGCACTCAAACTATTAATGGGCTGGAACTTCCATGCCAGGCCACTGCCTGCGGAGACGCAAAGGCCTTTGCAGATTGTGTTCCAAAACATCCGTTTTGAATGGCAGGCTGCAGATTTGGAAGCGCCAACAGCGCTGAGAGTCACAGGTCATTTGGATTCATCTGGAGGAAGCTGATTAAAGTTGTCTTTTTCTTACTTTTTTTTTTTAAACAAAAAAATTAATTCCCAGGCAGATTTCCTCTCCCTGTCTCCTGCAAATCACAGAACACGGTGCAGTCTGCCAGGCAGGTAGAGACGTATCTGGATAATGATTTAAAGCGGAAAACTCCGGATTGTAATTTTGTGCCGCACGGCTGTCTGCCCTGCCTCAGAAGGGAGAGCTTTCCTGACCTCTTGAGGGACCTGGAACTCCATCAGACACCTTGGGGCCCCTGCTCGCCTCCCCAGCTCCGTGCCTCCTCCTCTCCCTCCTCCATTAGAGGTTCCACCTAGGGTTGCCAGCCTCCAGGTAGTAGCTGGAGATCCCCCGGAATTACAACTGGTCTCCACGCCACAGAGATCAGTTCACCTGGAGAAAATGGCTAATTTGGGGGGTGGACTCTATGGAATTATGCCATGCCAAGGTCCTTTCCTTCCCCAAAACCCACTTTCTCCAGGTTTCTCCAGGTTTCACCCCCTAGATCTCCAGGAATTTCCCAACTTGGAGCTGGCAACCCTAGTTCCAGCCACAACCGTCCCCGGAAACCCTGCTGAGAAGCCCAGCTAATTCACTACTGCTTTACTTTCCTGCTCCCAGGAGTGGGCACTAAGGACTTCAGTGAGGGCCAAAAGAGATGACAAGTGCATAGAATAGCCAATTCACATAAGACCTCCCTTGGAGGCGACAACAGTGAATCGGAGCATAGCATGGATTCTTATCCATGTCTTTACTAAGGCTTCTCATTATCTCCAACTAAAGATTTATCTTTACTCTTGTATAGCTTTCAGCAATTAGTTAAGACCTGCCAAACAGAATTTGCTCTTTGAACAAGTTTGTTTATCAGTACAAAGATTTATAGGGTTCTACTTGCAAGACGTTTCTGCATCAAGGCACACAGAATCCTCCCGGAGTGCATTTGTTTCTTTCTATTATATATGATTATTAATGCAAATCCTACGAAGATGGAACACAGAAAAGCAGTAAGAATAAGGTTTGCTAACATTTCCTAATTCTCTAAGTTTAAAACGATCAAAGTTTCCATGCCACGCATTAAGATTCCCATAGCATACAAAAGTAAGATTCTCACCTAGATCATCATCATCATCATCATCATCATCATCATCATCATCATCATCATCATCATCATCGTCATCACAACAACAACAACAACAACAACAACAACAACAACAACAACATTCGATTTATATGCCTCCCTTCAGAACGACTTAACACCCACTCAGAGCCGTTTACAAAGTATGTAATTATTCACAAGCATAAGCAAAACTTCAACAGGAAAGAAGAAACCTTAAGAATGAACAGAGCATGGTTTCCAGTTCTGAAAAACACCAGGCTAACAAAACACTCTACACCCGACAATAGCCCTGCAGAGAAGATTAGCACATCAAGCCCCAATCCCTATGCAAAAGAACCTCCTCAGGATACAGTGAAGCCTCCCGCCATTAGCATTCCACACCCTGGGAAACTCTTACAGGATGACTCAGCTCAACCCCACCCCTCCTGAGTAGATACAAATGACCTACATCTTTTCCACACTGTGACACTGAGAGATCTCTGTCTTTTGGTGCTACACCTCTGAAGATGCCAGCCACAGCTGCTGGCGAAATGTCAGGAACTACAATGCCAAGACCACGGCAATACAGCCCGGAAAACCCACAACAACCATCGTTCTCCGGCCGTGAAAGCCTTCGACAATACATATGTAATTATTATCCCCACAAAAAACACCCTGTGAGGTGGGTAGGGCTGTCACCCAGCTGGCTTCAAGGAGTGGGGAATCAAACCCGGTTCTCCAGATTAGAGTCCTGCTGCTCTTAACCACTTCACTAAACTGGAAATTCCTTCCCATCAGAACTGTGACATACTATATGAATTTGCATGTTTTATAGGTTACCTTATGCAAAAATCTAAGATCTTTTCACGTGATAGCGTAAATAAACTATGACTGGTTTAATGCTTAATTAAATATTCATATCTTCTAATGTATAACATTCTAATTAGCCAAAAGGTGACGTTCTAGCCAAGTTGCAAAAGAAAACTATAAATCTGTGTGAAATGACAGAAAGAGTTAAAGAAGAAGATCACTATGGGTCCACTCTATGATTGGAGAACGTTATTCGAGTTAGTGTCCACTACTTTTAATTAGCTGTCAAAGATGAAAGCACACCTGGCTTAAAAAAAATACAAGACAGTTCATGCAAAGTGCAGAAGTTCACTTAGAATACATGTGTATTGCTTTGTGTAATCTGGTTTAATCTATATTACTGCAACAGGGGTATGTGGGTGTGAATTGCACCTGTCGTTTCTTACTCTCTTGGGAAAGCAGCACGTGAGCGTGGCCTGGCACACCTTGACTTAACAGAGCCACCTGTGGTGCCCCCAAGAGGTGGGGGTCAGCTTGCCTTCCAGGCACTGAGCACTGACTAGACAATGCTCAGCTTGGCTTCCCTCCGGCTCTTCCTTTTCGCTTCTCAGCCAAGCAGAAGCAGAACTGGAGAATTCAGGGCAGAGAAACAGACCGTGAGCAAATCAGTGTTTGCATATTTTCCATGGTGCACATAATTATTACAATTTGCATACAGTTTCCTCAAGTGTGCATTAACCAATCGGGAACAGCTTGGTGCGGGAAGAAGGACATTAACAGAATGCACCCTTTTATTTTTCCTTATTACAAACAAACTTGAGGCTGAGAGAGAGAAAGACTGACAATTAAGGAGCAATAGGGCTTCTGCCCTGTGCTTATGCAGCAGGGGTATCATTGCATATTTACCTGCATGTGGGATCTCTGATGAGTTTCTGTTGCTAAATGGCTCCTGGTGTCACTGGTAGCTGCAGTCGGGGGAGAGGATGTCTGGAGGCTATCTGCACGCTTTCCCGAAAGGGGCGAAAAGCAACCCCAAGGGCCTTTGAAAGCCAGGAAAACAGCTCAGCAGGTGGCCTTGGGTAGGGTTGCCAGGCCCCCTCGATCTCCCAGCGGGAGATTGGGGCCTGGCTCTTACCTGGGGGGGGGGGGGGTGCGCGCGCGCTCCTGCAAGCGCAAAGACGTCACTTAGTGACGTCACCACACAGCCCGTTTGGGAGCAGATCGGGCCCGTTGTGGGCCCCTGTGGAGCGCAGGAGCCCACAACGGGCCCAATGCGCCCCAAAACGGGCCTGATCCGCATCCGTTTTGGCGTGGATCGGGCCTGTTTTGGCATGGATTGGGTCTGTTGTGGGCCCTTGCGGAGCGCAGGAACGCTCCCGCGCTCCACAGGGGCCCCGATCCAGGCCAAAACAGGCCTGATCCTGGCTGCTGCTGTGCGCGGGGGTGCACAGCACCGCAGGGGGGCACGCATTGAAGATGTGCCCCCCCCGCTGGCCAGGTAGGTGGGGGCGGGGGTGGGAGGGTGGGGGCGGGGGATCCCCCGTCCCCACCGGGGGTCTGGCAGCCCTTGCCTTGGGTCAGCCACTCCTCTCAGCTCCGCTCCCCAGCTGTCTTGTGGGGATAATACCAACACTGACTTTGCTCACTGGTCTGAACAAACTAGAGCCCCTTTGTCTACTCTGTCTGGTCCCAGCCCTATGCGGACTGGGACCAGCGTATCTGCGGGACCGCCTCTCCCCATACGTGCCCCAGAGGATGCTCTGATCAGGACAGAAACATCTATTGGTGGTCCCTGGCCCCAGGGAGGCCTGCCTGGCTTCAACCAGAGCCAGGGCGTTTTCAGTCCTGGCTCCAGTCTGGTGGAACTCTCTGTCTACTGAGACCAAGGCCCGGCAGGATTTGTTATCGTTTTGCCAGGCCTGTAAGTTGGAGATGTTCCACCAGGCCTGTGGTTGAGGTCAGGCTTGGCCTCCACCGGCTGAAAAATGAAAAATAAAGAGGAATATAAGATCTGAGCCCTCCCTACTAGAGGTTGTCCCACCACCTTGCTCTGCTGAGTTGAATTGCTGTTTTATTGATTGCTGCCATCTGGTTACTATATGTATTGAATATTAGTGCACATTTATGATTGAATGTTTTTAAATTTTGATTGTTTTTATATTGTATAAATTAAATTTTAATGTGTTTTTAACTTGTTGTAATCCGCCCTGAGCCCTTCGTGGGGAGGGCAGAATAGAAATGCAAAGTAAACAAATAAATAAATAATAAATAGAAGAGTGGTATATAAATGCAATTATTATTAGAGCTGCTGTAACATAGTGGTTAAATGATTGGGCTGCAAAGCAGCACTCTGCTGGTTCAAATCCCACTCCTGCCATGAGTTCTGCAGGTGGCCTTGGGGAAGCCCCTCCTCCCAGCCCCAGCTCCCCAGCTGTATTGAGGGGATAATAACACTGACTTTATTCACCTCTGAGCTGGGCACTCATCTGCTTAGCAGAGTGGAATATAAGCATACTGTTATGTGAGCCGTGGTAACATAGTGGTTGGGTTGCAAATCAGTACTCTGCTGGTTTGAATTCTACTCCTGCCGTGAGCTCAGCAGGGAGCCTCGAGTCAGCCATTCCTCTCTGCCCAGCTCCCCAGCTGTCTTGTGGGGATAATAACAACACTGACTTTGTTCACCGCTCTGAATGGACACTAATCAATCCAGAACAAAGAGTGATATACAAACGTACTGTGAATATTAGTTACCCTCTCTCAGCTTAACATCTGGCTTGACAGATTTGTTATGGGGCTACAATGGAGGAAAGATTCCAGTGGCACCTTTAAGACTAACCAACTTTACTGTAGTGTAAGCTTTCGAGAACCACAGCTCTCTTCGTCAGATGCATCTGAAGGAAAGGGGCACTTCCCACCACTCTGGAGCAAAGATGGGATACAAATGTACCCTTTCCAGATATACCCTCCAGTCCAGCTGGACTGAAGCGGGGAGGGGAAACACTTTCCCTCCTGCTAGGATCCTAACAAGATGTTATCCCTGGACCACAAATATTCTTTGTACTTGTGGAATGATCCAGAGGAGTTAGCCGTGTTAGTCTGTAGTAGCAAAATCAAAAAGAGTCCAGTAGCACCTTTAAGACTAACCAATTTTAATGTAGCATAAGCTTTCGAGAATCACGTTCTCTTCATCAGATGCCCTCCATGCATCTGACAAGGAGAACATGATTCTCGAAAGCTTATGCTACAATAAAATTGGTTAGTCTTAAAGGTGCTACTGGACTCTTGTGGAATGAGAAGACGTCCTTGCCTTTGATGGTGGGTTCCAGTGGCACTCTGATACTGCACCTGTTCTTCTTTGCGAGGCTCCAATCAGCCCGTGCTGAAACCAATCAAACTTCTGGGAGTGGGACATAGTATGACAGCCCAGCCCAGCTTCCAACTTTATCACCCTGGGCAGATATCAGCAACTGAACAGGCGAGAGCAAAAGTCTAATAAATGAAAGATCTTGTCATGTATGCCTGCATACCTGCCATTAATGTGTTTTGCCTTTTGTGCTGATCATAACTGTGTGCTAAGGTTGTATTCTGTATACTGTATAAATCTGAGAGTGTTAACTGCTAACATGTAATGTACTGGGCCAGCGGGGGTTGAGTGTTAGCTATTGAAAGTATTTACTTTCACTTTAATGGTAAGCATCCTTGGACGCAAGCTGCCTGCGGGCAACGAGCGATGTGTCTTTTCTCAGAGTCTGAGATGATTTCATTCTGTACCATGTCTAGCCTAAACGAATCAGTTCCCATGTAACTCTTTGGGGTTTTCGCGCCAGAATGTCAACGGACCCAAAGGGCAGGAAGTTTCCCTATAATAGCCAGACCTTTGTTTGAATTGTCACTTCTGCCAATTTCTGCACCTTCGAGCGAACACCTGTACTGTATGGATCTCTAATGAAGTTGCTTCAACTGGGACGCCTGCATGTGAACTGTGGAGGGCTTGAGGGGCCTAACTGCCAGGGACTGACAGCCAGGATCGAGAAGGTCCCTCTCACCGCCAGCCTCAGGACTCCGAGATCGGTAACAGCTATGTAGAAACCAGAGGCGACACCAGTCAAGTCCCCTCTTGGGCATGGCTCTTACAGCAGCAGCAGTTTCTTGCTTGATGTATTGTCGAAGGCTTTCACGGCCGGAGAACGATGGTTGTTGTGGGTTTTCCGGGCTGTACTGCCGTGGTCTTGGCATTGTAGTTCCTGACAGTTCGCCAGCAGCTGTGGCTGGCATCTTCAGAGGTGTAGCACCAAAAGACAGAGATCTCTCAGTGTCACAGTGTGGAAAAGATGTTGGCAGGTCATTTTTATCTACTCAGGAGGGGTGGGGTTGAGCTGAGTCATCCTGTAAGAGTTTCCCGGGGTGTGGAATGCTAATGGTGGGAGGCTTCACTGTATCCTGAGGAGGTTAAGAATGAACAGAGCATGGTTTCCAGTTCTGAAAAACACCAGGCTAACAAAACACTCTATACCCGACAATAGCCCTGCAGAGAAGATTAGCACATCAAGCACCAACCCATATGCAAAAGAACCTCCTCATGTGACACTGTGACACTGAGAGATCTCTGTCTTTTGGTGCTACACCTCTGAAGATGCCAGCCACAGCTGCTGGCGAAACGTCAGGAACTATAATGCCAAGACCACGGCAATACAGCCCGGAAAACCCACAACAACCAAAGTTTCTTGCTCCTTTGTAACTAGTTACCCTGACAGCAATGAGGCCAGCTTGTGAAGGGAGGAGGCTAAAAGTGGCTTCCGTTCAGTGGGAATGGGCTTTGGCAAAGGAGTTCTGTCAGGCTTTGGCCAACCTCAGTGACTGATGTCCTACCAGCACTATGAATGGTGGGCATTGAAATATATTGTACGCACAACATCTGCATGGCACCTTTCAAGCCCAGGTATCAGTTTTCTTGCAGCTCACCCAAACAAAAGCATACAGAATAAAAAATGAGCCAAAACAGAGAGACAAAATAGCCGACATTAACAGTGCTGTTTTTTTTTTAAAAATCCCACTCCCCGCTGTCATCCCGTAATATAATGTTACCAAACGAACGTAGCAAGGTTCATTGTGAAAGACATCACACTTTGAAGAGGCACAAAGGGAAACCGCCACTCGCTAATAATACAGCTCTGGGCGGATGTTTTGCTAGGTGATACCACAGATCACAGCTTCTGGCACACAAAACGCTTTGCTGGTATCTAGGAAAAAAGCCCTTCCTCTTTGTTTCCGGTGAGATTACGACGAATTGGGCTTCTTTGCTATCTATTCCTCAGGCAACAGAGCCATTTGCAACCTGCTTCAATCAGACACTGTGAACAGCAGCCATTTAAACCTCCACCAGCTTTGCTCATGTTTTCAAGGACTCATTGCAGATCTCGAGCTCTGAGCAGTCTCATTACGGGACAAAATCAACACCTTCGCATCATGACAAGAGCCCTGCTGGATGAAGAGGAAGCTTCCATTTGCCCAGCTCAAAACGGTGGCAGGCTACAGGCTTCTGGAAAGCTTACAAGTAGGGCAGGAAGGAATCAGCCCTCCGCAGCAACTGGCAGTCAGAGGCACGCTGACTCTGAACACAGGGGTTCCATATCCCCATGTAAAACTATTACTACACACAGGGGTGGGGAAAGGGGACCCCACAGTAGAATTGGCAGCAAGTGGCACGAGATTGGGTGGGGAAGGGGTCCACACCACCTGTCCCTGTAGCACTCTCTGCTAATGCCACCCAGACCTTCATCCCATTGTGTCCGTGCTGATACTGATAAATAAATCATTATGTAGGCCCCAGAAATCTAATTAAAGGATTCCATGTTTGGGCCGTTAGCAGAGTCTATTGTTTGGCATAGGAAGCATGATTATAGGTGGTTGTGAGCTGGTTCTGCTGGCGGGTGTGTGTGCAGGAATGAAAATAACAAATCATACACTTGCTTTATATTTAGAAAGGAAATGAGAGTTCTTTATTGTAGGAACTCCATATTCTGATAGGAAAGGAGGAAAAACAGATCCTAATTACCTATCTAGTCTAAGGATGGACATAGATGCTAAGACAAGTCCTGCATCCATGCTGGCAAGATGGAGGGAGGACAAGGAGAGAGGTGTTGCCTGGAACAATGCCAAGAAGAGAAGGAGGGAGAGGGAGGAAGTCAGGAGGAGGAAATCCTGAGAATAGCAATCTACATATCAAAGGGCAGTCAGAGCAGTAAACCATAAACAGTAAACAGGATGCCCTGACCTCTCAATCTTTCTAACTCGTTGGTTTGTCCCCCTCTGAAACCTGAGGAAAGGGACAGCGTTGAATCCTCTTCTTCCAACAGATACAACAACAACCCTGTCAGCCCCTCTTCCCATCTGAGCTACAGTCTAAGAGTCTCTCTACATGAGACCTCTTATATGAGGACACTCAAGTGTAGGGAGATGCAATGTTAGCCGGGAAGCGTAGTTTTAAAAGATAGAGCCTGCAGAGATCGCTCCTCAGAGAGTTTGTTAATTTCATCTTTCACCTCCCCCAAAAGGGAGGTGGAATTGACATAGCCTTTACATTATCCTGTATTAAATACATGTATTTTGTCAATTGATATATATTTGTGTTCTACATGTAGTAATTTTAACATTTGGCCCGTGGATTGGGATTTCTTTAACCTTGGTTCTTAATTCAAGTTTGTTTGGGTTAAGATTCCCCCTCTCTTTTTTTCCTTTTTTTACTCCTGGTTTGTACCCAGAAGCGATGTCAAGATGCTTTAGGAATTGCACAACTCTATGGTAAAAAGAAACCCATAGAGATGAGCAAATTCCTCAGAGCCTCATGGCGTCACTTCTGGGTACAAACTGGGAGTGGCGTCACAAGGTTGCTGCTCCCTGCCCATTCAAGGCTCCCACAGGTTGGCAATGCTCAGCTGGCAACCCTAGAATGCGCACAGCTGGGTGTCACATTTAGTTTGGGCGTGGCATTTGGGCCTGTGAGGGCACTGTTTGGTGACAGAAAATCCCTCCCGTTTTGTGTGTATTTAAAGTAACGTGGCCTAGGCTTTATTATAATGGCTATAGCGGGCATGCATCATTTTGTCCGAGGAATGGCATATTATTATTATTATTATTATTATTATTATTATTATTATTATTATTATTATTATTATTATTATATTTATATATAGCCACAACACAGTATCTGTAACTCTGACTGAGGCACAGGAGGTAGGAGTCCAATAGATTTATTTAGTTTTACTCTCATGTTTAAAACAGCTATTGGCTGGATGGTACTGTAACACACTTCGTGCTGCAGAAATCTCTTTTCTTTCTCAGAGAAATACCGTTACAGAAAGGCTTATGCACAGTTTAAGCAAATCCCTTCAGAGCTCAAAGCCACCTGCAGCTCTGACAGGTCGATCAAATCAGCTAGACAGTCCCCGTCAGAGCAATACCAGGGTAAACAGTCTACCTCTCCTTGAAGACAGAGTCCCTTCCAGGAAAGATCATCTATCTTTAGCCCTCTCAACCTATTAACCAGTCTACTCTCCCTAAGCCAGATCTCCACTTACCCCTGTTAGTGACCAGGCCATTTTTGCTCCATTGGAGTCGGCCGTTTACTCCCCATCCCACCCCGTTCCCCCTTTTGCTTTCCAGCAGGGCTCCAGGCCTTTAGCAGCTGTGTGACAGGCCGGACTACATCAGATCAACCTTCCCCATCACTGCATGTCAAATGTGCCCCTGTGCACACCTTCTGGCCCTGGTTCAAGCAGCAGTCTCACCGGGGTTTCCAAGAGAGAAGACACTTTTTTCATGTTTCAAACAACACGGGGAAAGTGGCCTCTAACACAGCGAATATACACGGAGGACCCCGTTCAGAGACACAGTCCCAAGAGACCACGGTATATAAAGTATAAATTTGATACGTCAGTGGAAGTGCAAAGTGCAAGAAAATCCCAACCAATATCATAGCTCTTGATAATTGTTCAAAGCTCCCTGACCACAATATAACCAATGCCTAATAACAGTGTTCACAATCAGACAATGTCCCGATTACTGTCAATAAATTGTCGCTGAAGAAACAACGCTGGTGAGTTTCACAGTTCCTTCAACATAACCATTCGGTGATCCAGTTTTTTCTTTCCTTTTCTCTGCAGGCAGACTCCCGTCAGCACTTGACGGCGGGAGGACGTGCTCCAGGAGGGCTAAAGATGGGAGAGGGTCCTCCGTGTATATTTACTTTTTTTAATGTTTGCCAGGCCTACAGTCCAGAATATGGCCAGATCTTGCTCTGCTACACAGGGGGATACGCCACAAAGGAAAACTACTTCCTTGTGGCAAGCTTCTCTCTAACATCAGTTGTAGGGCTGCCAACTACCTGGAGGAAAAATTGTCCTGCCTCCTTAATAGAGGCTTAATGGGATGTTATTTACCAAGTGATGTTATTTATCTCCCAGTCGTGAAAAACTTCGTCTCCCCATCTCCACACATTAAGGCTCAGTTAAAGGGGGAAGACTTTTTGTTTTGCTCCAGGAGCTCGGCAACCCTGTGGTGGTGGAGAGTGCTATCAAGTCATAGCTGATTTATGGCGACCCCTGGTGGGGTTTTCCTGGCAGGAGACTAACAGAGGTGGCTTGCTGTTGCCTGCCTCTGCAACCCTGGTCTTCTTTAAGGTCTCCCATCCAATTACTAACCAAAGCTGACCCTGCTTAGCTTCCAAGATCTGATGAGATCAGGCTCACCTGGGCTATCTAGGTCAGAGTATTCACAACTCAATTTTTGTGAAAAAGAAACAAAGTTCCTGCTGGGTGATTTCTGTGCTTCTTCATGTAATGTTTAATTAATTGTGTTTTGTTTCAATGTTGTTTCAACTCTAGGTTCTTTTCAAATCTCTGTAAATTTGCATTTGTGTACCCTACTGCATTGCCTATTGACTTCACTGTGTTCTCCACCTGGAGTCTCAGTGGGAAAGGCGGACTATAAATAATGAAAATAAATGTGAGAATTTGCATAGAGCAGAAAAATACTTCCAGCAGCATTCGCAGTTGTCTTGGTGGATTTCATCTGTTCCCTCAAACTACTTGCCCCTTCTGGAGCAACGAGAACATTCTATGACATCACAGCAGCTCAGCCAATCGTGAAGATGAGAAAGCAGGCCATTATTTTTGATGACGTAACTGTATATGTAAACTTCCTCATATCCCGCTGGCCACCTACTTAGCGAATTATTTTGAAAAAGTTATCCGATCTACATGCGGTCCAATTTTTTTGGGTAGTTTTTAGTCCTCCAGCAACCTCTATTGAGGGTTATTATTTGCACCCAGTATGTGTCGGTTCATATATACATTGAATTTTATCTGTAAAAGGCAGGAGGAATACCTAAAATAAGAAAATAAAAATGTGTGGTCTGGTGAATCCATGTGATTGGCTCTCACGTTGTAGCAGCAGCACGGAAAAGAACTCGTTGCGCCAAAGCTACTTGGTGTTGCCTGGCAGTACAAAACATCTGTCAATAGTTGCACACCACCAGGCAACACAGAGGCCAAGAGACCTTTCTCTCTCCTCCCTCACACAGTTTTGGCATCTCTCTCACCCCCTGATAAGCTGTCAATCTTCGGCATATTCTGAAAGAGGAAGATATATCGAATCTACTTTGAGAGAATTTGAAACTTTTATTTGCTGAAATAGTCACACAAATCACCAGGAGGGGGGCTTACAGGCTAGGCTCTCAGGGGAGTCTGATTTGCCATAGTGACAGACTTCTTTAAAGTTCCATGAAGCCTACATAATTTATGGCTCTTCAAAATCCCCGACTCCAGGGCCAATGTTTTATGCATAATTGCTCCATCCTTCATATTTGGGATGAGGTGGTTTGCATAGCCGAGACATTCTGCGCAAAGACAGCAATGCATCATTCGAGGCCGGTAAAATCGCCTCACTTTGCATTCTCAGCCAGGCAAAGGAAAACTTTTGTGTGATGGAAAAACACAATTCTACAGTGCAGTGGAAGCAAAGGGTCTGGAGCCACCATCGGCGAGAACAAGGAAGAGGAACGAACGAAAACGAGATGGAAGAGGGACGGAGGACGTGTGCACAGTTGTCCCAGAACACCGAAAGGGACATCCAAAAGAAAAGGAGAGAAATATGGATTTCCTGGCGCTCAGGAGAGAAACAAAACTTACAGAGAAAGGAGAGTGCAGAGCCCAGGGGTGAAAAAAAGCTGAGCTCAAAGGAGGACGCTGAGGTCCCAGACCTTGGAATGCGCCCTGAGTGAGCTGCTAAACTCATATTAGGATCTTACGAACCTAACTGGCAAGACTGTTGTCAGAATAATTTGAGAACAGACGTGAGGGGCTTTAGATACTCTTCTAATTAGTGTTCAGATGTTTGGGGGTGGGGGTCAGCAAGCAGGAAAAGTTAGCTTATTCTCCCCCCCCCCCACCTCACCAATGGACGATCTGCCCACTCTCTCCTTCCCAGACCTGCCGCTTTTGAACTGGAAATGCGTCAGACTGAACTGAGAGTTGCCAGTAAGTTCTCTCGCATTAAGCTCACATTTGAATCCACAACTTCAGAACACTGAAACTCCATGTGCTAATGTATTGTCGAAGGCTTTCACGGCCGGAGAACGATGGTTGTTGTGGGTTTTCCGGGCTGTATCGCCGTGGTCTTGGCATTGTAGTTCCTGACGTTTCGCCAGCAGCTGTGGCTGGCATCTTCAGAGGTGTAGCACCAAAAGACAGAGATCTCTCAGTGTCACAGTCTGTCTTTTGGTGCTACACCTCTGAAGATGCCAGCCACAGCTGCTGGCGAAACGTCAGGAACTACAATGCCAAGACCACGACAATACAGCCCGGAAAACCCACAACAACCATCCATGTGCTAAATTTGCCAAATAAACCCATGTTGGCCCTTGAGCAGCAGCTGTGGGGACACATCTGGATCAGGCAGAATTGGGAGTGGTGGTGGACATTTAGTCTCTCTACACAAGGCATCTTACACGAGGGCGCTCAAGTGATTAACTTTCTGTGTGGTCTTATATTCAAGTGTACTTTTGTCTCCCTAGCAGTGCATGTTTATCCACAATGGAGAACAAGTGTAAGATCTTTCACTTGAGCGTCCCTGTGTAAGAAGTCTTGCGTAGACAGACGCTTGGAGGCACCCAATGAAGTCCAGGGGCAACAGCTTCAGGACCAACAAAAGGAAGGTGTCAGGTTCTGCCAGTTAGATCCCCATAGCGCTCCACTGCACACACTCCAGTGTATGAGTTAAAGTAACCTTATTAGAGATCCATCAGCCTCAGCATTCACAGACAAGGGTATTGGCAGAAGTGACGTGTATAAGTATGGAGGGGTTAGTTATAGGGAAAGTTCCCGCCTTTAGGGTATGGACGGTTAGGATTCTGGCGTGAAGGAGCCAGGAAAGGGAGGAAGGGGGTCCCAAGCCGGCACTCAAAGACACATTCTCGAGCGGCTGCGAAAACGAAAGTAGACGCCACAGTAGTCACCTGCGAGATAAGCAACTCCCAGCCAAACGGGCCACTGATATGCAACTTCACATACTCTCAGAGCCTAAGTTTCTCCATGCCACTTTGAAGTTGTGTCAAAGGATATCATAGAAATAAGTTACGATCGTATTTATGTATCTGCAATGTAGTATCCTTTTAATTCATCTGTATCATAATAACCTGAATTGCTGACATATGCCAATAAAGACTAACTTGATTTGATTTGATTTACTAACCATGGTGAGTAAAGGGACCCTCCAGCTACACTACAGTAGCAGTGAACCTCTGAATTCCAAGGCCAGGATGAAACATCAGGCGAAGGCCTCGGCGTTTATGCTCTATTTGTTGGCTTTCCCTTCAGAGTAACTGGTTGGCCACTGTGTGGGACAAGATGCACTGGTTTGATCCAGTAGGGCTCTTTTTATGCCCTGTTTCCTTCATCACTGCACTTACATGGGCACTTACCACCTTTGGGGCTGTCACAGTTGCTTCTTGGGAACAAAAAGACATCTAGAGCTACAATCACCTCCCCATACATCCAATATAAGTGCTCAAAAAAATCAACCATAGCACAAGTTTAGCGTAGTGGTCAAGAGCGGCAGGACTGTAATCTGGAGAGCCAGGTTTGATTCCCCACTCCTCCACTTTAAGCCAACTGAGGGGCCTTGGGTCAGTCACAGCTCTCTCAGAGCTCTCTCAGCTCCATCCACCTCACAGGGCGATTGTTATAAGCAAAACAACACACTTTGTAAACCGCTCTGAGAAGGCGTTAAGTTGTCCTGAAGGGTGGTATATAAATCAAATGTTGTTGTTGCTGTTGTTGTTATTATTACTACTATCATCACATGTAGCTTGGTCCTGGATGGAATATTTCCAAGAAAATCTGGTTACTTGACAGTTCTATGCACAATTATTTAGAAATGTCCCACTAAATACTTCAGGCTTACAATCAGGCTGTCTATGTAAATAGGTAGGTCAGTTTATAGGACTTTTTTTGAAAATCAGACTGCTGTATTGTGTTTTATGCAGCCAGGTCTTGCACAAGTTTACTCAAAAGTAGTCTCACTAAGCTCAAGTAAGCTCATTCTTTGATAAACAGGATATGACTGAGATCCTACATCCGTCCATCCTTCTAGCTACCCATCTCTGTCTGTCTGTCTCAAATCCAATCTAACATTTACAGTGGGTGATTTTTAGGCTGTTACAACTAGAGGTGGGCACGAACTGGGAAAAAAATGAACACGATGTTTGTTGTTCGATGCCATCCATGAACAGGGATTCACAAACATCGATGGACATGACATGTTCATGAACATGTTCGTAGTTGGAGGTTCATGGGAGCCAGAACAGCCCCCTTGGGACTTAGATGAACTTGAGCTGGGAAAGGCATGATCCATGGGTCTCCCCCTTTAATGTCATTTTCTCTTCACAGTGGCAAAAACTGGACTGTCTGCTGGAAGCTACTTTGAGGGGTTACAAACTGACCTTCCCAATGTCCAATGCCCACCAAAGTTGCAGGCGACATAGTCCTCGCTGTCCTCTGAAGACCCTCCAGGTTTCAGAGAGATTGGACCCTGGGTAAGCCATGATCCATGGGTCCCTCCCTTTCATGTCATTTTCTCTTCACAGTGGCAAAAACTGGACTGTCTGCTGGAAGCTACTTTGAGGGGTTACAAGCCAGAAGGAGTTCAGACAGAGTTCAGACAGTCCATGCCTATGTTGCCAGGGGAATTGACTGAAAGGCGCCAGACTGTCAGGCTTTACGAAGGGCTGACGAATGCCACGAAAAGGGCTTGGAATGAACACATGTCCGCCAGGAACGGGGCCTCACACGAACAGCTTGCTGTCAAACAGCTGATTGGGCATGGTTGTTGGGGGTTTTCCGGGCTGTATTGCCGTGGTCTTGGCATTGTAGTTCCTGACGTTTCGCCAGCAGCTGTGGCTGGCATCTTCAGAGGTGTAGCACCAAAAGACAGAGATCTCTCAGTGTGTTTACATCTCTCTCTCGACACTGAGAGATCTCTGTCTTTTGGTGCTACACCTCTGAAGATGCCAGCCACAGCTGCTGGTGAAACATCAGGAACTACAATGCCAAGACCACGGCAATACAGCCCGGAAAACCCCCAACAACCATCGTTCTCCGGCCGTGAAAGCCTTCGACAATACAGCTGATTGGGCAGTTTGTGGCTTTTTTTGTTCGTATTGCTTTTCGTGCCCACCTCTAGTAACAACCTAGGCCGGACTCTTAATTGGGATGCTCTGACAGTTTTTGCTAAATTAATGTCCCTCAGAATAACATTTTGTAAGAAAATTTTGGCAAGTCCATCTGATTGCAGGCCTTCTTTGCTCCCTCGAGTTAGAGGCTTCACGCCAAGATGCCCAGGCCATTCAATGTTAGACAGCATCCTTTCTTCATAATAATAGCAACTTTAAAAATGTCATCATCATTTACTTTCCCTCCAGGCCATACAGTAGCCCCTTGTATATGTACCAAGTTCCATCTCCTGTTCCCTGTAGCTACCTTGATGGCCTTTTTGGTAGGAAATAAAACACAAATGATCGAAAGCTGGCAGACCCTAAATACTCATTAAAATACTGTTGGCATGGCTTCCAGAACCCATCCAGGCAGTTTTTGCCAACCACACATTTAATCTCAAGGTGTTCATAAAAGAAAACAGAATCCCGCAATCGTACAGACTAACACACCTGTGCTGTAGACACAGAATAACATTGTGCTATGCTGGATGACGGATAAGGAGCTGTGTCTATGACAAGCTGCCTGGAATGGATCACATTTGCCCCTAATGGCATTTTCACAAATGATGATAAGGATGCCTTAATTCCCTCTTGTATGAACAAACCATCTGTCACATAATCCAAAAGAGACAATCTGGCCAAAGCATTTCTGAATCCTGTTACAAACAACACTAAACAAAAACAAAGCCAGGAATCATGCTCCTGACGAAGTGGCCGCTACTCGACAAAGACTTGTGCTGGAATTGTAATAATACAACATTTAGGGTTGTCACATCCCCTTACCCTCACGGCAGGAGGTGGGAGACCTGGTTCTTGCCCTCCTGTGTTCCGGGAAGTCACTTCCAGGAAGTGACATCATCACGCAGGACAGGAGCTCCCCAGGGAGTGCTCCTGCATTCCGCAGGAGGCTGAATCAGGCCTGAGTTGTGGAGCGCACTGCTGCTTTCTGCAGCGGCCTGAACCAGCCTGATTTGGGCCAAATCAGGCCGAATCTGGTCCAAATTGGGCCCGAATAGGGCCGTTGCACCATGCAGGAGTGTGCTGCGCTGCCTGGGAGCATGCGTGGGAGGTGCGTTCCCTCCCGCCAGCCAGGTAAGCGGAGTTGGGGGGGGTAAGGGTGGGAGCGGGGGATCCCCCACCCCTGGTGGAGAACTGGCAACCCTAACAACAGTCTGTCTTTAAATTGCCAGAAGACACATTTGTGTTGCAAGAGTGAGAAGTGGAGCCTCACCACATTACATGAAACAATCAAACCTTCCCCTTCGAACCAATGTGGAACATTTGCCTCGGTTCCATCTTTTTTCATCCACACAAACAATTTAAGCAGGATTTGAGTCTAGTGGCACCTCAGAGATCACCAATTCTCCCATCTAATTAGGAGACTGCCTCTATTTGGGTAACAGTAGGTGATGTGGAAGATCTCTACTTGAGGCCCTGGAGAGCTGGTACCTGTCTGAGTAGAAGACATTGACCCTGACGGACTAACGACTTGATTCGGTATAAGGCGGTTTCATGCGGTCATGTGACAGATGACAGCTATGCACATACGTGTGCAACAGATATTTGTGATTTTTGCATCTTGGGAATGAAACTTACAAATCTTCAGGGAAATGTCTCCAAGAAAACAATTGACTTATAAACATTTCACTGTGTTCTGTGAAGAAACAAATCATTCGGGAAAATCAAATCCATCCCCAAATCCAAACAAACTCGGTATCAACAACTGATTGATTTAAACAAGTCAATGTGTAAACAAACAATACTCAGGATATCGGGGAGGGGGGGCTGTCTGGCCTTTCAACAGCAAGCCGCTGTCAGAATATGTGCATTTAACTTGGCTTTTCTAGGTCATTCCATTCGTTCTGCTGGTCCCCCCCACCCTTCATGGCACCACATTTTCATATTTCTGCTTAAGGAAAATGTCACCTGCTTCGATGGAAGGTACAGCGCAGTAAGAGAGAAATCATCTTTCCTTCACTCCACCTCAAATGATGCTCTTTGAAAAGGTCATCTCCGGGGTTTTACTTAAAATTCATAATGAAAAGCAAAAAAAAAAAAGGGGGGGGAATCTTGCAGTTCTTCTAGAGGGAAGGACATCATGTGGCAAGGACAACATCTAGACTGTCCACCACTGACCTCCCATCTCTTTCTCCTGTGAGCATGCCAGTTTGATTGGGCTTTTCTTTGCTGGGCGGCTGCGTGGAGTCTCCATTATTATTTCTGCAGATATTGCAAAATGCAACAGAACACTTGCTGTTTTCGTGTCAGCATGGAGCCCACCACGACTGCACCAACTCCCTTCACAGAGGTTTCCACAAGAGCAAATCTGGGCACACAGTCTCCCCTGCTAAAAAAGAAGCTTACTATTTTATCTATTTTATATCCTGCACTCTCCAGAGTCTACCTGAGTTGCGGAGGGAGACGAGCTGGTCAGCTATCGGCCATCTAGCTCTTGGGAGTACTCATTTAATTCTCCATTTCAAAACAATGACAGCTCAAGGCAGCCCAAGGATTTGTGGTACCTTGGCGAATGAATTTAGTACTCTCTAGAGGTGTGCGATTCGGGTTTCAGATTCGGGTAAACTCGAAGCAGGAAACCCGAATTTTTGGGGGGTGCACACCCCTAGTGCTCTCCCAACTCTCCAGATCATGGAGTATTTGACACCTTAAAGCAGGGGTCCCCAATAGGGTTGCCAGTCCCCTGCTGGGGGTGAGGAATCCCCTGCTCCCACCTTCCACCTCCTGCCCCCACGTACCTGGCCAGCGAGGGGAAAGGCGGGGGACCACATCTCCTGGAGTATGCTCCCTGGTGGCACGATGTGCTCCTGTGCTCTGCAGCAGGCCGATTTTGGCCCAAAATGGGCCCATTTTGGCCCACTGCACAGCACAGTTGCGTTCCCTGGGTGTCACATGGCCTTACAATTAGGTCACTTCCTGGAAGTGATGTCATCACATAGCCTGGGAGTACATATGCTTTGTGCGCACAACAGGAAAGGTGAGTGCCAAAGGTGAGTGCCAGGTCTCCCACCTGGAGCTAAGGGGACCTGGCAACTCTATTCCCCCACCTTTTTGAGCCAGCAGGTACCTTTGGAATTCTGACACGGAGTGGGGGCACCATCACAAAATGGCTACCACAAGAGGCAGAACCAATTGCAAAATGTCAGGGAGATAAGTTATCTGTAACTATAAGCAGCTCTTCAATATTTGAGGCCGCAGCTCTACTTAACAGGATACCTTTTAAAATATTGTTTTAAAATACATTTTAGCATACCCACAGCTTACTGTCACTCACACCGTGAGGACAGTTGAGCTGTGGTGGAGGCAGCTGCCAAGCAGATCTCTAACGGCAAATCTTATGGTCTGCAGGACAAAAGCCTCATCAGGCCCCGCCCACTTTCTAAAAACACTCGGTGAGTACTAGGAAAGGTGGCGGCGAATGCCATGGCACCCAAGTGTGCCACGTTGGGGACCCCTGTCTTGAAGACCCACAAGATATTACCCCAGCAAAAGCTTTCCTGAGGAGCCCGCTCCATTGAACGCATGCATCGGACTCAAATCCACACAATTTTGTATGGGGGAAACATTGTTAGTCTTTAAGATGCAACGAGCCACCTGTCTATTTTCCATTCATGCTCAGCATTACTTTTGGCCTGCATTTTGTATATAAGGAAATTCCATGGCCGTTTCCCCACTGCATACCTTGTTCCGGAAAACAGCGAAATCTCGCGCGAAGAGGCTGTTATTGTGCGAAATGGCGCAATAACGGCGTCTTCGTGCATGATTTCGCGCGAGATTTCGCTGTTTTCCGGAACAAGGTAAGCAGTGGGGAAACGGCCCATAACTGCTCACCACAAAGTACACGCACACAAATCCTCGCTACAGCTAGGCAATTTCACTCCCGACATCTTAAACCATAGGTCGGTTTGGGCCTTTCTCCGCAGGCTTTGGCTTTCTTTGCCCGTGCCTCTCTTCTTGACGACTCTCCTTCCACAGCTCACCCAAACTTTGCACTTCACAGTTGCTACTGCATGAACCCTTCATGGGCTTCCATCTGACGCCTCCTCCCTTTATGGATGGACTCTTTCCTACCAGCTCCATTACAACAACTGCAGAAAAACACGAACGCAGCAGCTGAGATCAGATCATGAGAGAGAGAGGGCAGGAAGGGTTACATCAATGCTTAGTTCTCATGACCCCTTCTTACATGCTTGGGGTAATGTCAATCGCCACTTTGGGGTCAGGGAGCAATTGTCCCCAGGCCAGTTTGGCTAGGGATCCTGATGGTTTTGCCATCTTCTGGGCATGGAGCAGGGGTCCCTGGGTGTGTGTGGGGGGGGGAAGTAACTGCATTTCCTGCATTTTTCAGGGGGTTGGACTAGATGACCCTGGAGGTCCCTTCCAACCCTATGAGTCTACGATTCTAACTTCTAACTTTCAGATGCAAGCAAACCAAACCTGACTGAAAAAGCCAAAACAAAAAACAAAAAAAAACACGACAGAGGTAAACAGAACCAATCTGTGGCTATTTTCAAAATAATACTCAAGATTGCACCATCATCCGTTCATGCAACAGCACAAAAATAAACCCAGGAACAGAGCAGAAAAGCATTTACATCCACATGTCCTTGATAATGAAAGCCAACGGAGCAATTTGCTAGTAATTTAGATAATGTACAAGTGAGAGGCAGCCACTTATGCCTAATTTCGAACAAATTAGAATTGTCTGGGGTTTGTAAATTTCACCTGGAAATGATTCTTCCAAATGTGGCACATCCCCCCAAGATGTGTAAGACACCCCGGCCACTGGGAAGTCCATCGCTGCAGCTGGCTGGCTGTCAGAGTCCTATTGCAAGTATCTGCACATCTGCTCATCAGCTCTTTGTGACATACAGAGCTACCCACAGTGTGTGCCTTCATGCAAAGATGCGCTAAAAGGCCTGAAATGCAAAGCATATACGATGTGATCAGACCCCCGAGGGCCAGAAATCATTTGAATCGCTCCTCCTCATATTGATTTCTTTTTCCCTTTCTGTGAATTGAACCTGACATCTTTTTAAAAAAAAAAACTTTTGGGCATCTGTTTCCTTGCACTGTTTTTCCCACCACAAAATGAGCTCATTGTTCTGTATTATTTATGCATCAATAAATCAGCATTATACATTATACATGCATCATACATATAAATGACTTTCAGTGTGCATACAAAAACCACATCAATTTTCATATAAAAATGATATAACCTGCCTACAAAATCTGACTGAATCAACATAATCAAATAGCAAAAAGCAACAGCGCCCAAACCGACGACGACGACGTAAATATACAAATATACGGGACACTTGCTCATTGCTATGGAAGGCATCGCTCTAAAGAAATGCCTCTCCCGAAGGCCTCCAAATCCAGTACAAGCTGCCGCCTGGGCAGAAGAAGGCCACTCAGCCTGACCAAGCCACTCAGGCTGTGGCCGGTTAAGTTGGTCACATGGCACCCGCTGATGCCACTTCACTATGTGCCAGGCTTGACCCCCCTCTTCCTGCTTGAAGCTGCTGCTTCCCTCTCCCCACAGGGTTTAAGATCTATGAACCAGAATATTGTGTTAAGTGGCAATTCCAATTCTCCAAGGATGCCAGTCAACAAAGGTTTTGATGAACTGGGGGAACTGTGCGGTGCACCACATGGAGTTAACCCTGAGATTCCAGCAGAGGTGTGCGCTGTTCTCCAACAGAATACGGAACACGTTACGTGCATTATCTTACACAGAGCTAAGTATTGCCCCACTAGAGCACTCACTGGGCTCTTTGGGGGACCTTCTTTGGGTTACTCACTACTGGAGGCTAGATGGGTTGCAACCTGAGAAAGGGCCTTCTCAGTTGTGACACCAAAATCACGGAACTCCGTTCTCAGGGAGGGCCATCTCCTAGATGTTCCATTTCACATTTCACAAATCTGGCGAGTCCCCTAAGTGTGCAAAAACCCCTGACCTTTTGTGTGTGTGATTGTGTTGTGCAATTTTTGTTCAAGATTTTGTATTCCTTGCCTCAGTCATCAACCAAAAGGGGGACTGCAATCAAGAAATCAGAAAGAGATTGAGACTTGGAAGGGCACCGCGAAGGAACTCGAAAAGATCCTTTAGTGTTGAGGATGTCTCTGTGGGGACCAAGATCAAGATAATCCAAACAATGGTATTCCCTATTACTATGTATGGATGTGAAAGATGGACCATGAAGAAAGCTGATAGGAGGAAAATTGATTCATTTGAAAGGCGGATATCATGGATGGCAAAAAAGACCAAGAAGTGGGTTCTAGATCAAATCAAGCCTGAATTCTCCATACAGGCTAAAATGACAAAATTGATGCTATCGTACTTTGATCACATCATGAGAAGACAAGATTCTCTGGAAAAGTCAATAATGCTGGGAAAAGTGGAAGGCAGCAGGGAAAGAGGAAGACCTAAAACGAGATGACTGGACTCAATAAAAGAAGCCACATCCTCCAGTTTGCAGAATCTGAGCAAGTCTATTAATGAGAGGACATTTTGGATGTCTTTCATTCATAGGGTGCCATAGGTCGGAGGCAACTTGACAGCACATAACACACACACACACACAGAGTACTTCTGCATTTCAATGGGACTGGTGTAAGAGGACTTGGTTGCCGTTGGAACACATTTCCATAACCAGTTCCCAATGCATTCAAGCTCTGCTATATTATATAGCTATCTTTGCTTTAAAAGGTCAGAGAAGATAGCTGGACTCAATAAAGGAAGCCACACCCTCCAGTTTGCAAGATCTGAGCAAGTCTGTTAAGGATAGGATGTTTTGGAGGTCTTGCATTCGTAGCGGCACCATAAGTTGTAAGCGACTTGACAGTACATCACACACACACACACGTGTATAATAATAATAATAACTGTGCTTATATAATGTTCTTTTAGACACAGTAGTACTCCACTCAGAGTGGTGAACAATGTCAGTGTTATTATTCCCACAATACTATGCAATGCCGAAGGATGGCAGCTGGCAATAGCAGCTCATTAAGGAATATTCACAGTGCAAGCAGGAGCTTGAACATCACTCCCATCCTACAGTCGGTCCATTGGCTACCCGTCAGTTACCAGGCTCAGTTCAAGCTATTGGTTATCACATACAAAGCTCTTCACGGCCTTGGTCCGGCATATCTATGGGGCCGCCTCCCTCCCTATGTTCCTGCACGGCAATTTCACTCATCTGAACAGGGTCTCCTGCAGGTGCCACCCTGCACACAGGTGAAGTCAGCAGCAGCCCATACAAGGGCTTTCTCTGTGGTGGCCCCTTCCCTGTGGAACGGCCTGCCTGAGGTCAGGAGAGCCCCCACTCTCCTAGCTTTCCACAAACGATGCAAAACCGAATTATTCAAAAAGGCTTTTACTCAGATAGGAGGGCTGTATTGTAGGGAGGGAGTCTCAGATGCTACATTAATTAGTTAGGGACCATAGATTTCACCACTATGTTGCCTTACATATTATCTGTTGCTTTAAATATGTACTCCTATGTGCTTCATGTCAAGCTGGGACTGAATAGGGACTATGAATGGTTATCTCATTATCACAGGTAACTGATTTCCTTTACAGAAGCGGGATCAGGGGGAGTCCAGTGGCACCTGACGTGGGCTTTTGAGGACCACAGTTCTCTTCGTCAGAAGCATCTGGCGGGGAGAGCTGTGATTCTCGAAGGCTTGTGCTGCAGTGGAATTGGTTGGTCTTGGAGGTGCTGCTGGACTCTTTTTGATTTTGCTACTATAGACTAACACGGCTAACTCCTCTGAACCTTTACAGAAGCAAACTGATCTCCATATCAGAAGGAGCTGTTTGCATCTCCATATCAGAAGCTACTGTTTACATCTACTCCGCCCTCCCCTCTCCTCCTCTATATCTGACCAGTTTCTTTTGGCCCTCCATGCATCTGACGAAGAGAACTGTGATTCTCGAAAGCTTATGCTACAATAAAATTGGTTAGTTTTAAAGGTGCTACTGGACTCTTTTGATGTTGTCTAATGTCAGTGCTTCATGCTGACATTAGGCAATCTGTGCTCCATGTGGTCTAATGTCAGCCCTAGAACTGCTTATGTTCGGTTTCAGCATTTCCTCAAGTCTGTATTGGATCCTTGCTAATGCTATGCCTTTGTAAACTTGTATTTATTTACCCTATGGCATTGTTCATGAAAAGGTCCTTAACACTGTGTGGAAATGTACTTGATACTGATTGTAATCTCCTACTGTGTAATCCACCTCGAGTCTCAGCGAGAAAGGCAGACTATAAATAAATAAATAAATAGATTAATACATTGAAACCAGGGCTTTCAGGTGCCTGGTTCTCGTTCGAGTTTCTTCCTACCACCAGTGCTGGTGCTGCAGATACCTTATAATTGTATATGTTAAGTTCCCTCTCTCACACCTGCAAGACAAGAGGGACGAGGCCCCCAAAGCAGATCAGAATCGCCGCTAAATGAAACGAAAACCCGTTACAGAGCCGCGGGGAAACAAAGGGCGGAGAAACTAGCCAATTAGCCGAGTCCTTAAAACAAAGTCTAAAGTGTGTGCCACAATTATCAGACTGTCTGCTTAGGGTTATGTTTAATGCCCTTTTAACAATTAATAACAGATTACTTTAATAGTTAGATTCTTTTTACATGCCTTGAAGTGTTGAAGCTAATTATCCCTCCCCGCCAAAGTGGCTTCAACCAGTAAGAGTTGAATTATTTGATTATCTGGAGATTCCACCACTGTCTTCCAGGCCTCTTAATAATTATTCATTGTTGCTCTTAGCCTTTGAGGCAGCCTAATCCAATTTCAAGCACACCCCTCCTCACTTCCTTCTCCTTTACTCACAACCATCTTTTCCCGAAGGGAGCCAGAAACCACCTCAACCACAGAAAGAATTATAGAATTGGTGCAGATGTGTGTTCACGTCAGCTTCCTGGATGAGGCTGTATTTATTATGTGTTTATTGCTTTTCTCCACACAGGATGTTTGAAGAGGTTCATAGGAAAATGCAGACTTCTAAGGCTATACAACAACTTGCAACATTCTCATCAGGCGCTCTGAGAACCTGGTGGTGAACACGACTGCCAGACCAACATATTGTGGTTTGTGTTCCATGCTCTACACGCAACTTGAGGGTCATGTTGGTTTACGCCATCGTTGCGACAATGTAAGTTGAATGCTGAGCCAGGCAGTGTGGATTGGTAAATTTTATTTCTCCGTTTTGGTGACGGTGTGATTCTTTGGTTTGTTGAGGCGGACACCAGAAGAGAACGTATTCCTCGTCAGAGCAGCGAGGGTGCAGTTTGCTTTGATCATTCAGTTGTCAGTGTGGGGGGTCTGTACAAGACACCCCTTTATTATTTTGTTTTTTTGTTTTTTTTAAAAAAATCACCTTTTTTAATGATGCAGGGGGAAGTAATCTACAACTTCCATAAGATAATACAAAAATATTCATGCACAAGCTTCTACAGATCCAGACTGTTTGGCAGCCACTAACATAACCTGTCAGGCAGACACCCAGCCATTAAGAAATTCTTTATTTCTCAGTGACCTTAATTATTATTGCTTCAAACAACTAACAGTATCACATAGTCACAGGGGCAAGGGTGGGGAGGGGGTGTTTTTCAGCACATGCAGAAGTTACCCTGGTGGAAAAGTTTGCCTGGGCATGATGTGAACTGCGCAGCAACCGTTCAGCTCCTGTGACTGCAACATGTGGTCAGAAGGTGAAGGTGCTCAAGCTCGTCTGGCTATCCTCAACAAACTGGCCTCGCCAATTGTCCTCTGTAAAAACAGCAGCCCCCTTTCTCTGGCCACGTCGAACCCCAATTCCTTTTGTGGCCCCCAGAATTCCTCATATGTTTAACATTGTGGACATTCCTGATGGAGCATTTACATTTTCCCCAATAGTTCCTGGTCTCCTCTTCTTACTGTTAATTTTGCATGGTGTATGCACGTCGTATGGCTACTATGTCAGTTGTACAATATTTATTATACACTATTTATCCAGTGTTTATACCATCTGCAACACTTGTTCCTATGATTTACATCTAATGACTTATACCAAACTAGAAACAATGCCCATTGTGTGAAAGAATACAACAGGCTTTAGAAAACTGGTTCGGCAGGCCCCCTCCTGGCAGTAAATGGGTGCTCCGCAGTGGCCTGGAGGCCAAAGTGGGAGGGCGCTCAGGGGAGGCATGGGAGGAGTGCTGAGGCCATCAGTTCAGTGGGCCCCCTCCTGGAGCAAGCAGGCGCTTTGCAGCGGCCTCGAGACCAGAGTTGTTGGCAATGCCGCCACGCAAGGATAAAAAGTGAGTCGATGCCAATACAGCTTGCCTTTTATATAGTAGGATTACTGAACCAAAATTAAGTTGAAAATACCCAGGGCTCATTTTGAGGGGGATCGCACAGGAACGCAGTTCCTGCAGTTCCCCAAAGAGGTCACGTGTCAGGTGGCCCCGCCCACCTAACTCTCGGCCATTTGGCCCATTTTGGCCTGGATTGGGGTCAAAACGGGCCAGATTGGGCCTCTAATGGGTGGTGGATCACTCTCCCGCTCAGCAGTGGCCCAATCCTGACCATTTGGGCCCCCTTTTTGGCCATTTTCAGCCCCTTTTCGCCATTTTGGGCCCAATTTTGGCCCTGAATGTCCAGGATTGGGTCCCAAACAGCCAGGATAGGTGATGTCAAGGGGTGTGGCATATGCAAATGAGTTATGCTAATGAGTTATGCTAATGAGTTATGCTAATGAGTGCCTCCGGCTCTTTTTCTACAAAATGACCCCTGAAAATACCTTACATGGGCAGAGAGAGATGCAAACTGGGAAGGCCAGAAATCGAACCTAGGACTTTCTCTATGAACAGCCATGCCGTCTTTCATTGAGCCATAACCCCGCCTCCTGAATTCTCTGCAACGGTTCTTCCCAGCATGCCTCACCCAGTGCCGTGGTGCCTTTCTTGCCTGAACAGACGTCTTCCTTGCATTCTATCCAATCCAATGTCTCACCAGACACCAAGAATTGAGAGACAACTTTATTCATCTAGAACACTTTCTAACCCACTTCCACAGCGAGACTCAAATTCGCTTGCAAAAACACACCTAAATCATGACAAAATAATCAAGTTAAAATAAGATTTAATAGTAATAACAATCAGTAGATAAAGCCCGAATAAAAGCCGGATGTAGGAACCAGAGCATATGTTTGCCACAAAAGATGTAGATAGCTTCCTTAACTTGGCTCTATTTTTCAGAGTTTCTTGAAGGCCTCGGAAAGGCAGGGACAGCCTTTCCACGAAACTGGAGTTATATCACAGAAAAATCACAGAAGCCGCAACGGACCTTTAATGGACCTGCATGACAGAGTAGTCCAGAAGAGGCACTCTGGATCACTAGAATTTCCACATGGGTACTTCATGTTTTCATTTGGGAGTGAATCAGTCCCTCCATATTCCATAACTGCCTGCCTGGTTGAAGATTTTGAGACATCTAATGTTTTCTCCTTGGCGTCTCTTCTCGTACTTTGTGCCATAAACTTTGATTGCATTTTTAAGCCCCCCCTCCGGCCTGCTTTTCCAGGATGTTTCAGTTTCTTTTATTTCCTCTGCTCTGCTCCAAAGCCACCCAACCTTCTTATTCCGTTTTATCAAGCCCCCATTTTATCTCTCAAATTGAATTTCAAGGTTATTGAAGAAAGATTCCCCCCCCCCTCCATTCTCTGTTCTGATTTTCATCACACCTTAGTCTGTTATGCACATGGCTGGAATCCTGCATACTTCCCAAGGTTGTTGTCATTAAGAAAACTGTTTCTTGCACAAACTCTGTGGACACAAACCATTCTCCCTGTCTGTGCCCTTCCCCTTAACAAATCCCAAGTCCTATGGAAAGGAGAAATATTTTCCAAGAGTTAAATTTGGTGTAAGTATGTATTGTTGTTAGACGCCTTTAAATGGAAAATTGGTATATATTCCAATTCCTGTCCCCCTTTTGTATCCCTTGCTTTGCTTTTCTATTTTTTCTTGCTGTTTCTTTTTTTTTCTTTTTTTCCTGTCTGTATATTTTATGGTTATTTCAAAAATGCTAATAAAAGTTAAACAAAAACAACTCCCAAGTCCTTTCCCCACTGTCTTGCCATTGTCCCCTGGCCTATGAAACTTTTGTTATTCTCTAGAGAAGGGATGCCCTTGTTTGTCAGATGGCAGCAGCATTTATTCGGGAGATCTGGCAGCGGAAAGCTCCAGATATTGTGACAGGTCTGCTTACCTGGCATGGCTCCTCATTACCCCGCCTTGAGCAGCAAGGAAAGGTTATTGTTGAAGGACAGTCCAGGGATTGTCATCTTTTGAAGAGACTCTACCTGATTAAAATGACTGTATTTTGCACTGGGATGCCACAACACAGGGAAAGGAGCTTGGTAATATGAGTACTCCCCACGGATGCACAAACCTGTACTCTTTTTACTCGTAAGTTCTTTAATGTTCAAGGAGTCATGCTTCATCTCCCCTTTTGTCCAAAAATCCAAACTGGGATGATTCTGTTTTATACTATGTCATTTGTTCTATGCTTGGTTTTTTTTTTTTAATTTCTAGTTTTTAGCTATCTGCCGTGTCTTTTAGAAAATATATTAAAATGCATTTCTTTATGCGGAATCTTCCAGATTGGGGGAGGGGGACAGGATCTTTTTTACTTCTTAGAGATGTGAATGGTATAAGGTGCATTGTTTTGGTTTCCCTAATACATTCGAAAGAATTTAACTCTGGAATCAGTGAGGCCTAAAAGCAGGATTTGTCCACTCCTCAAATTTAGGTGCCAGCAGAAATTATAGAAAAATGTCCAGTAGCACCTTTAAGACTAACCAACTTTACTGTAGCATAAGCTTTCTTTTCCATTTTGCTACTACAGACTAACATGGCTAACTCCTCAGGAAATTATAGGAAATTCTGCCTAGAATTAATGTTCGTTCGTTCGTTCGTTCGTTCGTTCGTTCGTTCGTTCGTTCGTTCTTTCTTTCTTTCTTTCTTTCTTTCTTTCTTTCTTTCTTTCTTTCTTTCTTTCTTTCTTTCTTTCTTTCTTTCTTTCTGGAGTTGGAAAATTATTGGCGTGCGAGTCACAAGGCGAGACTAGCTTTCAACCCCAAAACCCGGAGATGTGCAAAGATCCAAAGACAATAGGACCTTCCAGGCGTTCCTGAATTAATCTCCTCCACATCCTGCCAATCTTTCCTTATCCACTTCCCCAATGTGGGCTCTCTGTAGATCTGATAAGCCCCACCCATCCAACCATTGTGGGTCATCAAGCATCTTTTATTAGTAACACTCAGAAAGGTTTAATCAAACCTCTCTTATTTTTATTGTCTTGTCCCAGAGACAGCTATTAAGTTATTGTTTGGGGGCAGAAGACGCCATCCTGCCCCAGGGTACATTCCACAGTATAATTGGGCTTCCATCCACCATAGTTGTGTGTGCGTGTTCTTGGACCCAACACCCACCCCCAGACTGCACGCCTGAGCCCCTTTCTTCTTGATGTGAAGTGCTGGTTGCTCAAAGTTGCTCTTCTCAGCGGATGTTCTCTTCTAGACTGGTAAATGTTACCCGGCTCAGTCTGTACTCTTCTCCCTTTTCCTCCCCGTTTTCTAGTTAACTCTGTGTGTATGTTGTGTGATATTTCCCATGTGTTTGCTTCTGCTACCCCTTCAATTAAAAAAAAAATCCTGTTGAACATCTGCCTGTTTATTAAAGAGTTCTCTAGAGGAACCATCTCTGTATACATTGGTGAAGATCTCACAGTTACCCCCTGTCGCTGCCTTTACGTGCATGATAATTCCCCAAACTTGCAAGGAAACCCCATATTTGGGTAACACCAGCACCCCTCCTGAGTAATGCCATAGTAGGCCTCGGTCCAGAAGAGGTTAAGCACATCTCAGGCCTCATCCGCTTTCCACAGCTCTGTCTTACAGCAATGGCTGTCCGAGAAAGCTGGAAGCTGCCCTTCTCGGCCAGCATCAAGGCCCAAGACAGATAGCATCGTGGATGCACCTGCCTCCCCCACCCCCCCAGGTCTCCTGGTGCCATGTGAGGGCTGCTTCACCTGCAAAAAGCCTGGGGGAAGAGTGGCCACTCTTACGGCCTATCCATGCCCTGGCCCAGCCGAGGACGAAGGGGGTTGCCCACCAGCCATCAGCAGCGCCACCCTTAACCAGGAGTGTCGTCTGGCACGGGTGCTGACCCGGCTGGAGGTACAGCCTCCAAGTCAACCTTTTTATCCTTTGTCTCCAGGGCTGACAGCAGAAGGCCAAGAATGGGGACAGCCCCCCGTCAGGCACTGGTTCCTTCCTGGGTCTCCAGGTAAGGCCAGAGGCACCAGGGATGCCCCTCCTGGTACAAGCATGGGGGGGAAATATAATTTGAAGAAAATACATACTTTAAAAAGATGAAAGCCAGTCTTTTCTTCTAGCTAACATAAAAGTTTTGTTTAGTAGCAAGGTTTGCAAAGGCCAGTCATTCATCAAGGAGAAATGTTTTAACTGCTGGGCAAACCTCTATTTAACAAAAGCACTTGGAGAAATCCCCAAAGTACAATCTGTACTAAAAGCACATTTGCTTTAGGGACAGAGCAACTGCATTCCGCTTTTTGCCTTCCCCTCTTCCCGCTGCAGTGGAGAGAAGTGCTGCTCCTCCGTGGCACGCCTGCCGCCTAACCTGCATCTGCCCGGCTGCCGTCCTGTCATGTATTATTGATTTGCTGTGCTTCTGCTGCATCTTAACATAGCCGAACAACAAATCTCCGGCACCAGTGAGAACATTTTTTTAAACATAAAGAATCAATCCGCTTAAATCTGCAAGGCGTAATATCCACATTGTACACCTGTGGACATAATACACACAGAGAAAGAGATTAGGAATAATCTCCCGTAATGTACTCGCAAGCAGCCCGGACAGTCCAGCTCTGGATGAGCTTGTCAGGACTTGGAAGCTAACCGGGGCCAGCCACGGCCAGGACTTGCACGGGACAGCACCCAAGAAGACTGGGGTCTCCACACAGAAGATGACAATGGAAAACCACCTCTGTTCGTCTGTTGCCTGGAAAACGTCATAGATTGGGCTGCCATGACTTGGTTGCAACTTGATGGCACGGCCTCCTCCTCCTGTCTATTCCTCTGTTCTGTCTATCCACATTGACACACACTTCAGAACTAGTTTTAGAATCTGAGTCCAGTGGCACCTTAGAGACCAACAAGATTTCCAGGATATAAGCTTTCGAGAGTCAAGAGCTCCCTTCTTCAGATAGTTTCAGGTGGGTAGCTGTGTTGGTCTGCAGTAGCATAGCAGGATTTGAGTCCGGGGGCACCTGAGAGTCCAACAAGAGGTTCAGGGTATGAGCTTTGTATCTGAAAAAAGGGAAGCTAAGTATCTGAAGCTAAGTATCTGAAGAAGAGAGCTGTGACTCTCAAAAGCTTGTACCCTGAAAATCTTGTTGGTCTCTAAGGTGCCACTGGACTCAAATCCTACTCGGCAAGTAGTGCGTGCAAATATATGTTCATTGCCGATATAAAAGATATGCTCTCATCTAAGTCTGGGTTTAAGTCTGATGGAAGGAGTAAAGGGAATTCCACAGAACTCAACCCTCCTGGGACCGTCTCCGGGAAGACATTCAAACCATTATGGAAGACTGTCTGTCAACCCACACCCAGTTCATACATTGTGGTCTTAGATTCCATGCATGGGATTCCATGGGGCGCTACACCTCTCCCATCTAATCAAGCTGGCATTGTACCTTTGCATCCTGATACCCCCCCCCCGGTAACACCCCACCCACCTTTCAGGCTCAGGGATCTCCATTCCTACTCGTATCTGAAGAAGGGAGCCCTGACTCTCAAAAGTTCATACCCTGAAATGAAGAAGTGAGCTGTGACTCATGAAAGCTCATAACCTACCACAAATTTTGTTAATCTTATAGGTGCTAATGGACTCTTGCTCTTTTCTGCTGCTACAGACAAATACGGCTACCCATTCTGAAAATCTTGTTGGTCTCTAAGGTGCCTCTGGACTCAAATCCAGGGCCATTTTCACACTACTAACCTGCTTCCATAATGATGCAAAACGTTGCACAAAAACGCGGAAGATAGCGTCTTATTGCGAGAGTTTTGCTCCATGTTGTGCAAAACTCTCGCGAGAAGATGCTATCTTCCGTGTTTTTTGTGCAACGTTTTGCAACGTTACGGAAGCAGGTTAGTAGTGTGAAAACGGCCCAGCTGTTCTACAGCAGTCCAACATGGATACCCACCTAAAACGATCTTCAGTTGGCACTAGTGAGATATGTGATGGCTGGACTACAAGAAAAGTGACCACATTAGGTCTGCATCAAAGTGGGGGGTGGGGGATTTGCTGGAATGATTCTTTTACCTGAACACTAACAGCTTTACCTGAACACTAACCGCTAACCTCCAGTCCACTGGACTCAAGTGCCAAAATGGATGTGCTAAAGATGACCGAATGTCATCGGTCTGTACAAATCAAACTGGATGTCTGCACAGAGTCCCAATGTTTATTGATGCTACGGAGTATAGGGAGAGGCACTTTGCTCTCTGCCTCACTTCGAAGGGGAGAGGGGAGTTGCATCCCGTGTACCCTCTAAAATATCAATAACTGCGAGAAGCCTGCCTTCGACGAGCACAAGCCAGTTTGGTGGAGTGGCAGGACTCTAATCTGGAGAGCCAGGTTTGATTCCCCCCTCCTCCGCTTGAAGCCAGCTGGGTGACCTTGGGTCAGTCCCAGCTCTCTCAGAGCTCTCTCAGCCCCATCCACCTCACAGGATGATTGTTGTGGGGATAATAATAACACACTGCTCTGAGTGGGCATTCAGTTGTCCTGAAGGGCGGCATATAAATCAAACGTTATTATTAATGTTATTATTAAAATTGAACAGGGGTTAAACAACAAACACCCCTCTCTCCCTCCTGCATGACCCCAATTAGATTTGAGGCTGGTCTTACACGTGCCCGTGCTTGCACACACACACACTCTACCTGACACAAACTTAAGAGGTCCTGTGATTGGCATCGTGTCTATCCTGGCCCAGAGTTAAGTAGGGGCGCTTCCTCCATTACAGTAGCCGTTACCAGTAAATCACTTCCCCACTTTGCCTCTATTCTGTAATTTAAAGTAAGGAAACATTGAGAGCACCTTTAAAAAGCAATGCTCGGAGCTTACATTAAAACTGCGCGAAGCTGGAATTCTTCAGACCTGACCCCGTCCACCAAATTAAATCCCTAAGAGATGCTTGCAGCTTAATTCAAGTGCAGGAGCTTAAGCAGGCACACGGAATAGTCAAACGTTCTCGAGCAAGCCAGTACAGTTAAGATCCGGGGCCGAGTTCCTGACTTTGACGGGATCTTTCTCAGCTTTTTTTCAGAAATGCGTCCCAATAGGAAGGCATGTCAGAGGCTAGCACCTGCCATTGCCATGCTGGAAGAGGGGAGGTGGAGGATCCCGTGGGCTGACTGAGGGCCAAGCTACAAGTGACGAATGACACTTGAACAGCAAGTGGATTGAGTGGAGCGCAAGTGAACAGGGAGAAATACACTTGCTGTTCAAGTGGCATTCGTCACTTGTAGCTTCGCCCTGATTTCACTAACCTGCTCCTAGTGCTGAGAAAGGAGTCTCTGTGACCTGGGCGGCTTCAAGGCCCTGTGCACAGAGTTCCCAGTAGGAAGGGAGGGAGGGATGCTAGCCTGGGAGGGATCTATGTGTCTTTGCTGTTGTAGTGCCTTATTCTGGACAAAGACCGTCGTAGGATGTCCATCGTAAGATTATGATACTAGACTCATTTAATAAAGCTTTGCAAATTCTGTGGAGACTTGTGGAAACGTGTCTTGGCATGACCCTTACAAGGCCCAGCCTTGAGCGAGGATCTTTGAGTGAGGACAGACGTGTCTTTCTGTTGTCATTCATGAAATGTTGGCCAGTGAGCCATGAAACAACCGCGAGGAGTAGCTGTATACTAAAGCGGGTTGCAGCTCACAGACTGGCTGGGAACCTCCCATTCCTTGGTGGGGGCAGCTTGGTTACTCTCTAAGCATGCCTTCTTCTGGAAAACGTGAAATTCACAGGACAGGGTGCCAGCTAATTCCTCCCGTCTGCAGGCGCACAATTATCTTGGGCAGCTGGAAGTACCTGGGAGCCCGGTCTGAGGGCCTGGCACGGCTTGGTCTTAGGAAGCTACCAAGAAGCTGCTACTAGCCATGCCTCAGTGACCAGAGCCCCTCATCTGCGCATGTCTTTAGTCATTCCTCTACAGAGAAATGATGCTCCAAGCCAAGGCTTTCATGGCCAGTTGTTTCAAAGGATGCAGGCTGAACCGTATCACTCACAAGATAGCGGGGGCATGGAGAGAGCCCCTTCCCAAGGCTGCAGGCCTCTACCCCACACAGATCTGCATTCTATGGATTAATTCCCAGATTCGGCAGAGGCTAAAGAACATATGGAGGCTTGCGAGAGCAGCAGGCCTGCTGCAAGTGAGGAGAAACTGAGAAGAAAAGCTACGGAGCCTCATCTTCAGAGCGTTACAGAACTCTTGTGTCCTGCAAGGCCTCTAAATGCCATCTCACAGTTGTCAGTACAGAGCAGCTGCAGTCTTTGGGCAGGCCTCAGCAACCCATTTTGATGCCAAGGAATTGGTTTTTGGGAATTTTGGGGTAGCCCCCTGAATTTCAATTCAAAACTCATTGATCTGGGCAGCCCAAAGCCTGTCAGAAAATCTTTCTTATGACCTGAGTTTTACAATTTTGTTCCTGCAATTGTTTTTATAACATGAAAACTTAGAGGCCATAAAAAGGGGGCACAAGTGAGTTTGTTTCCACTGTACACTGAAGGTTAAAAATCATTTGTATCCGGAGATATCCCACTCCGGCCTTGAGTAACCTTTCCCAGAGACAACCAGTTTGGTGTAGTGGTTAAGAGCGGCAGGACTCTAATATGGAGAACCGGGTTTGATTCCTTACTCCTCCACTTGAACAATAACAATAACATTAACAAACAACAACAACTTATTTGATTTCTAGCCCTCCCTCCCTGTGAGCGGGCGCAGGGAAGGTTACAACCATATCATAAAACAGAAAAACCATTTAAATACATTAAAAATCAGAGTCAACAATAAAGACACATAAAATCCCAAGATGGCAGCTCCCTCCACATCATCTCAGCCAATACAAATAAGGGGGGAGGGAGTATGAGCTGGTGTTCTACTGTGACTTTGCATATAGGGGGGTGGATGTCATGTACCCCCTCCCCTTACAGGAGACCGGTTGGGAGGCTTTTCTTGGGTCAGTCGCAGCTTCTCAGAGCTCTCTCAGCCCCACCCACCTCACAGGGTGTTTGTTGTTGTGGGGATAATAATGACATACTTTGTAAACCACTCCGAGTGGATGTTAAGTCGTCCTGAAGGGTGGAATATAAATTGAATGTTGTTGTTGTTATCATTATTAATTAATAGTGCCATCCAAAGAATGTTATTCTTACTGTGTTCCTTTTAATTCCTGGCTATAGCCTGTCAAACTACAATGTTCAGATGATCATGTACCTCGATTGTAAGAACTGGCTGTTTGTTTACAGAACTGTATGAAATCTGTCTGAATGGCGTACACTTTTAAAATGTTGATCCAGAGGTATAAAATACAGTTGCTTTCCTGTGTGCATTCCGTTACCAAATTGACTACATCAAGACTTATTGCTAAATAAACCTTTTGACTTCTGTGATCACCAATTTTAAATGCCTTGAGTTGTTTCTCAGACCAGTCGTGAAGTGGGGGTATCTACATTTCCACCCCCCCCCCTGATTTTTATTCCGCCCTCCCCACATTTCCAGCAGGCTCAGGGCAGATTACAAGATACATAAAGGTTAAAACATATAAACCAATTATTATAATTAACAATTCTAAAAACATCTCATTTACACAATTACAATTATACATTATAGATATCGGCATGTCAACTGCGAGCCAGGCCAAGAACGACCGGACAGATCCTGAGGAATCAAGAAGTAAATATGGGAGGTGAGAAAACGGAACAAGAACGGGGAGAGAAAAACTGGTTGATGGGTTATAGGCAGCCTCCGGGGGGAACGGCTGAGGCCTTTAGGTTTGGGGCTCTTGCACCTAGGAAGGAAGGACTGCCTGTTGTCCAGACAAAGACCTGACCTTGACCCCAAAATCTTGATTGTCCAATGCAGTCGACTGGTGGAGGCGCACGGGGTGGGGGACACACGTAAGCCCTAAGGCTTCATTGTATGAAGCCACAAAGGAAAAGTCCAAAGGGTCTTGCCTTGGGCCTTCCAGCAGTTCTCTCGACAGCAGGCGGCTGCAGCCGGAACAGTCAGGGACAATCCATAGACCAGATAAGGCTGGGAGGAAAGAAGGTGGAAGGAGGAGTCCGTCTTGTGTCTTCTTCCTCAGATGAGGTTCTGGGGCTGGCCATTACAGGGGCTTGGCGGGGACGGCAAGAGGCACTGTAGTACTGCTGAGCTCTTGCCAGACGAGGTTTCTCTTCTCTCTGGCTCAAAAGGAGACCTCTCCCCTCCCAAGAAAAAAAAACCCTCTTCAAGACCAACTAATGTCTGGAACAGTCAGGCAGCTTGTAAAGGAATTGGAAGGGAAAGCTCCGGTGGGGCCCAGGTAGGGAACCCAGATCCCCTGTTGGGGGTGGGGATCCCCCGCTCCTACCCTCCACCCCCAGCCACCACTCACCTGGCTGGCGGAGGGGGGGAAGCAGAGGAACCAGTCTCCTGGGTTCTCCTGGGATGGCACTCCCACGCTTCGCAGCAGACCGATTTGGGCCCCAAACAGGTCACATTGGGCTCTTTTGGAGCCCCAACTGGCCCACTATGAAGTGCGCACACTCCTGGGGCGTGTGTGATGACGTCACTCCCCACTTCGCCCTGTGTCTGTGCGTGCAAGGAGATAGGGAAGATTGATTGATTGATTGGATTTTTAATCCACTCTCCCTGTGAATGGGCTCAGAGTGGATGACATCAGTATTAAAATGACAATAAAATTTGCATTAAAACCAGTGGTGCAGTCAAATGGAAGAATCAGAGCGGGAAACTGGCAAGAGGGCCTGCCCATAACTCAGCCTCAGCCATATGCCTGGTGGAGCATCTCTGTCTTACAGGGCCGGCAAACAGGTAATACATCTTGCTTGGCCCAAGTTTCAGCAGCCAGAGAGTCCCTCAAGTTAACGCCAGGGCCGAGAAGGCCGTGGCTGTGGCCGAGGACAGGAAAGCCTCCCTGGAGCCAGGTGAGTGCCGAGTTTATTTATTTAATTTATTTGATTTGATTTATATTCCACTCTCCCCTCATCAGCAGGCTCAGGACGGATTACAATTAATACAATAGTATAAAATACATATAACTTTAAAATCAATAAAACTCCTCAAACATTTAAAAGCAGACAACAAAACCGTGCCGCGGCAGATTTTAAGGACATATAGCCGCAGATTTCTCCAGCGACCACCACCTAACCACCTCCAGAAGTATTTGGCAAAGGCTAGGTGGTAGATACCCTTTGTCGGGGCACAGCTTCCTCTAGGTGGCCGGCACGGAGGCCCAGAGTTCCCCCTCCTGCTGGAAGGGTAAGGGGACCCGGCAACCTTAGGTCCAGGTGACACAGCAGGGGGCACGGGTTTCGACCCCGCAGCCCTCTGCAGGGAGAACTTCTGTGCAAGTCTAGAGGGGGGGGTCATCTGCTTGTAGATTTTGCGCCGAAAATCCTGCAGGGTTCCAGAGCAGAAATGTAGCCCTCCTATTCCCGGTATTTGTTTGTGTGTGATTCCACCACACAATAGATACGGCTATAATATGAATACTGCCACACTTGGTCCCCCAAAACACCACGAGACATCTATCCTTCACACACTCAACACTCAAGTTAGAGGATCGCTAAATAGATTCACATTTTGACCTAGAAGCAGAAAGCAAACCCCTCTCACTTGGAGAGGGACTGATTATGTATTAGGTAGGGGGGGGGGAATGTTCTTTGGAACGAGTGTGCTTGATTGAAAAAGAAAATCAAGATGGCCCTTTGGAGTAGCCGTAAGCTGCTAATTACCTCCTTTAATGAAACCAAACTATCTAGGGGCAATCCGGAAGAAGATGTATGAAGGACTCATCTCCACTTCTGCACAGTCCCCGGAGACTGAAACTTATGAGATCGGCTCTTGCAATCAACCTGCATAATATGGCTAAGAAGGGATAAACTGCTAATTAGCAATTTTCCAAAACAAAGCTGTTTGAGCTTGTATGAAAGGGCATGGACGGGGGATTAGCGGTCTGGAGCTGAGAAATTGGGGATTTGGTTGGAGGGTCTGCTGGGTGCAGCTGCTGCAGCGAGGGATGTAAAATGTGCCAGGCTAGGAATGTGTGTGTGTGTGTGTTTGTGAGTGCTTGTGGGTGTTTGGACTTCCCAGAACTCAGGCTGGCTTGTTTACAGGCCTCCCCCCCCACCTCACCATGCAATAGCTTGGAAAGTTACAGTAGCTGGTGTGGCTCCTACAAGCGCCCTTCTGCGAATCTACAGGCCATTACATCAGGGGATAGGCTGTTTACCCTTAGCACTCCTGCACGAGGGAAACCACACTGTATCCTCGGACCTCTTCCAGAAGTATAGCACTAGCAGTTAGTGGGAGAATGATTTCTAAAGTGCCGCAGGGTCCCAATTAAGCTCAGGAATGTGGTATAGGGTAAGAGAGCCCGTTTGGTGTAGCGGTTAAGAGTGCAGGACTCTAATCTGAAGAGCCGGGTTTGATTCCCCACTCCTCTGCTTGAAGCCAGCTGGGTGACCTTGATTCAGTTACAGCTTCTCGGAGCTCTCTCAGCCCCACCCACCTCACAGGGTGATTGTTGTGAAGATAATAATAACACACTTTGTAAACTGCTCTGAGTGGGTGTTAAGTTTCCCTGAAGGGCAGCATATAAATCAGATGTTGTTGCTGTTATTTGGTGTAGTGATTAAGTGCAGCAGAGCCAGGTTGGTGTAGTGGTTAAGAGCATGGGACTCTAATCTGGAGAGCCGGGTTTGATTCCCCACTCCTCTGCTTGAAGCCAGCTGGGTGACCTTCATTCAGTTACAGCTTCTCGGAGCTCTCTCAGCCCCACCCACCTCACAGGGTGATTGTTGTGGGGTAATAATAACACTTTATAAACCACTCTGAGTGGGCATTAAGTTGTCCTGAAGGGCGGTATATAAATCGAATGTTATTATTAATATGGGCAGCCAAGTTTGATTCCCCACTCCTCCGCTTGAAGCCAGCTGGGTGACCTTGGGTCAGTCACAGCTTCTAGGAGCTCTCTCAGCCCCACTCACCTCACAGGGTGATTGTTGTGGGGATAATAAAAACACACTTTGTAAACCACTCCGAGTGGGCATCAAGTTGTCCTGAAGGGCAGTATATAAATACAATGTTGTTGTTAGGAGGGCTTCATTATATCGTACTTTGGTTCTCTGGAAAAATCAATAATGCTAGGATTGGAAGACCTAAAATTAGATGGATTGACTCAATAAAAGAAGCCACATTCCCCAGTTTGCAAGATCTGAGCCAGTCTGTTAATGATAGGACGTTTTGGAGGTCTCTCATTAATAGGGTCACCATAGTTCGGAGGTGACTTGACAGCACATAACACACACACACACATTATTTTAAAAGCAAAATAATGACAGAATTCACAATTGTGCAAACTTGGGAGACCTACCTCTTGTGCAACTCTCCCATTAACAGTACACTAATTGATTGACTCAATACCACGCCACTGAGATCGGAGGCAAACACCAGTGCAGGCTGCCCTGAACACGGCCCTGAAGCTCCGTTGCTTATGTCATCCCATGCAGAATTTGACAAAGAGCGAAGGCAGACATCAACAGTGGAACATATACTGTACTCCACAGGGGAAAGGATGTGGGAGCCTGGCCAGTTGGTAAAAATCTGCTAGGCATCTGCCCCTGCCATTTAGAATCATAGGGTTGGAAAGGGTTGGAAAGGACCTAGGGTGACCAGGTGCCCGCTGGTGGCAGGCAAACTCCCGGGGATATGCCCCCTTATCCACCGATCGCTGAGCAATTGGTGGGAAGGGGCAAACTCTTGGATCGTGCCCGCCACTGGCATGCATCTTAGGAGCACGTGCCATGCATGCACTCCTACCCCTTGCACTGGCCATGGGAGCATCCCTGTGCTCCGATTTGTCCCCAAACCAGCCAAATCAGAGCGTGGGAGCGCTCCTGTGGCCGGTGCGATGGCGTCACTTACAGAAGTGATGTTATCATGCTGCCACCAGAGTGCGTGCACACACGAGGATAAGTTCCAGGCCCATATCCTCCTTCTGAGAGGATAGAGGGACCTGGCAACCCTAAAAAGAACTCTAGGGTCATCTAGTCCAACCACCTGCAGAATGCAGGAAATTCACAACTACACCCCTCGACTGCCCCCGTGACCCCTGCTCTACGCCCAGATGGCAAAATATCTCCAAGATTCCTAGCCAGACTGGCCTGTGGAAATTTCCTGCTACTTGGGAAGGCCGACAGCTTAAGAGGTGTGGGTCTTCAACAGCAGCCAAAGGGCTCATTGCCTGGGCCCATTCGACCTGCATTGGCAGGAAGCCGGGCCCACCCTGGGATTCATTTTGCCGTGAGATTGAATATGATTATAACAAAAATAATGAATGCTCAAAATAGGAGAGAGACCTTAGGCCCCATGCAATTTAATATTGCTTTATGGCTCACAGTGAGACAACATCATATGAGATGAAATTGGGAGACAGATACAATCTGAAGACGGAATATTTTCCAGGGCGAAACAAATGACGGCATGAACGAGAGTAGCAGAAAGGAATGAAACCAAATTCTTCGGCGCATGAGGTCATCTATATGGAGCATAATGCCAATCAAGTTTGCGGGCAATAGCAGGATTCTCATCTAGTAAAGACAGAACTGCCCGTGGAATGGAGCCGTATCTTCACAGCAGAGGATAAAAAAGCATGACCACAATTCAGCGAACAACAGGGATATAATTGCAAGCAGCAAAGGGAGAGAAGGAAATCAGCTGGGCAGACGAGCCTGTTGGATTTCAGCTCCGGAGAACCCGATTTCTGCAGCTCCATCTAGCATAAGGATCAGACCCCCCCCCCCCACTCCCGGGGATTCAATTGAAAGCTCTTCTGTCAAATCTTGAGAACTTTGACAAAGCAGGACATCAAGTGTTCCACCCCTTGCCTCTCCTCTGACCTTTGCAACCCATTCCCAGGCTATTGTGTGCAAAGACTGAGGACACTAGAGAAGGAAATCCTTATCCAGGCACTCAGAAATGTTTTTTTCAAGCGCCTGGCTCCTTTCCAAGCTCAGAAGTTCTGAACATTGATCCAGGCACTGAACCTGTAAAGCGTGTTGCATTATGTCGAATTTGGGATATAAATACCTAAACAAACAGACAGACAAACATATCTACCTTGATGCAACTGTTAAGTTAGTCTCCCCTGAAAATTTGGAAACTTATCAGGAATAAGACATATAATTTTTTTCTATGTTGCTGGAAATTTCTGTGTATGGCACTTTTTTAAAAAGCTGTTCGAACCTTGGTTTCCACTGACAATATCTCTGATTCACAAAATTTCAGACCAAAGAAATCTGGCCTTTAGGGAGGTTTGGTAGGAGATGAATGAAATAAGAAGATCCTTGAGCAGCCCACCAAGGAGGGACCTAAACTTCTGTGGTGTGACGAGAAGGTTGGATCAAATCTGAACTGGTCTTGAACCAGGAATTTCATTAGCCTAAGTTGGAATCTGGTCTCCTGAGATGTCCAGGCTGTGTTTCCCTAAATCCTGTGGTCCTCTCCAGATGGAAGAGACAGGAGCATGCAAAGTCGTTTTAGGCAAGTGAGACCATTGAGCCATCTGGTTCACCACTGACTGTTCTGACTCTCCATAGAAAGAACTTTGGGGGCATCTGAAGTTCTTTTACTAAAGAGGCCTTCTGCATGCAAATCATCATCATCATCAATAGAAAAAAGCAAGAGTCTAGGAGCACCTATAAGACTAACAAAATTTGTGGTAGGGTATGAGCTTTCGTGAGTCATAGCTCACTTCTTCAGATAACAGTAGCAGTGGAAAAGAGCAAGAGTCCAGTAGTGCCTGACCTGTGACTCATGAAAGCTCCTACCCTACCACAAATTTTGTTTGTCTTATAGGTGCTACTGGACTCTTGCTCTTTTCTACTGCTACAGGTATCTGAAGAAGTGAGCTGTGACTCACGAAAGCTCATACCCTACCACAGGGTAGGGTGGTAGAGCCAGTTTGGTATAGTGGTTAAGAGCGTGGGACTCTAGTCCAGAGAGCCGGGTTTGATTCCCCACTCCTCCACTTGAAGCCAGCTGGGTGACTTTGGGCTACTCACAGCTCTCTGGAGCTCCCTCAGCCCCACCCACCTCACAGGGTGTTTTGTTGTGGGGATAATAATGATATACATTGTAAACCGCTGTGAGTGGGCATTCAGTTGTCCTGGGCAGAACATAAATCGAATGTTGCTGTTGTTGCTGTTGCTGTTGCTGTTGCTGTTGCTGTTGCTGTTGCTGTTGCTGTTGTTATTATTATTATTATTAAATTTTGCTAGTCTTATAGGTGCTACTGGCTCTTTCCAACTGCTACAGACAAACAGCTATCCATCTTTTTAAAAAACATTTATTTAGTTTTTTTGAATAATACATTAACAAATAAAACATTAACACATTAAGAAATAAAACATTAACACATAAACAAGCTCTTCAACATTCATCCAGATATAATTAACATGGTTGCATTCAAAATCTTGCTACTAGTAACGAGGAGGCTTAACTAGTTCGTTCGTTTTATAGTTACATTACAAATTGAGCAGCACATCAAAATAATGGCCATTTCCACACACGTTGAATAATGCACTTTCAATGCACTTTCGTAATCCTTTAGAAGTGGATTTTTTGTTCCACACATGGAAAATCAGTTTCAAATGTTCACTAAAGAGTATTGAAAGTGGATTATCCAGCGTGTGTGGAAGCAGCCAATCTTTAAGTTTAACCAACTTTTTATCATATGCATCTGTTGCCCAAAATTCCAAAATCGGATACCGGAGCTCAATGCATTTCGCCTCATATTCTGGTAGTTCAGACTGTTTGAAATAGTCCGTTAGTTTTGCCAGGGTAAACTGGTCCCAGACTCTCAATAGCCAGTTTGAAATGGTAGGACTCTGTTCTTCCATGCCGCTGCAATTGCTGATTTACCTGCTGCCAATAATTGAGCTATCAAAGATCTACCATCATCGATATTATTTATTTATTTATTTAGAGCAGAGCCTTTCCAGCAGTAGGATCCCTGGCCTGGGGATGAAACTCCAGGGTTGTCTTAAGTGGCACACCAGGTATGGCCTGAAAAGGTGTGGATGTTTCATTCATTGTACTGAATGCGCCTTCGAGTCCCGTTATCGACTTCTTCGTTTGCATCTGGATTCTTTCTAGCCTGTCGACACTGGCTGTTGACACATCCTTGAGGGTTGACATTTCCTTCCCTTGCATCAAACTGTTTACGATGCCAGACAACGGCTTGCAAGAAGAGGAGCCCCTCCCTTCTGATGTTTGCTGTGACTGTCAGCTGTGACGAGAGCTGCCCACGTACAGGAGACAGCCAGACAGTCGCCTCCTGCTTTGCTTGCATAGTTCTGTTTGTTTGTTTTCTGATCTAACAGATCTCATCTGTTCCACCAGATTTCTTCTCAAGTGTGGGGCAGATCAAATACGCTGAGAGCCAAGCTTAACTTCGCAATCAAGTCATATGACTACGGGGGAAACAAACAATCACCACGACCGCAGTTTCGACGTACCATTTATTTGCTTACTTTGAACAAATTATTGGCAACGGCCCACTGTAGAAAGCCCACGTGTTCTTGCAGCGGTGGCGACGCTTGTACTCGCACCGAAGAAATCAAAATTCAACAAATGCTTGCAGTTGGTTGGACACAAGGGATCGGAGATTGGCTTCATGAACTGGAAGGGGGTTGTGGGGTGAAGAATTAAGAGGAATAATGCAGAAGGAGAAAGAGCTAGGAGAAGAAAACTGTAACAACGGTGTGTTTTATCCTTCTGCTGACTGAGACGCTGATGCAAAAGGCTCCGAACTGGCCCCATGTTTTGGGCTTGAGCCTCTGAATAATAACAGTTCATTTCTATAATAGCAATTCTCTTGTATACCATTCTCCTGGACAGATTAGTGCCCACTCAGAGTGGTAAACAAAGTCGGTGGTATTATCCCCACAATGCAGCTGGGGAGAGGAGTGGTTCACCCAAGGCCAGCTGGTAAGTTCGTGGCAGTAGCAGGATTTGAACCAGCAAAGTGCTGCATCACAGCCCAACTACATAACTACTGTGCTCAGGGCCGGCGCCACCACTGAGGCGGTGAGGCGGGCGCTGTGGGTGCCGAACGGCGGGTGTGCCGGGGGCGGAGGCATGCGCCACGGAGCTGGCGTGCCTGGCCCGCAGCTGCTGCTGCAGCCGGCCAGCCCTGTGCCACCACACCCGCCACCACACACCCCCAGCCAGGCGCAGCAGCCATGGGCCAGGCACGGCAAGCGGCCGGGGTGGCGTGCAGAGTGCGGGCAGCCTCCTTGCGCTGCCCCAGCCACCCACTGGCCAATGGGCCCAGCTTTGCTGCTTGATGACATCATCATGTGATGACATCATCACACAGTCTGGGGGTGTGGGAGGATGGCTGCAGGCGCCAGAAATCCTGGTGCTGATGGTGACTGCGCTAGGCCAGCTTGATGGAAGCTCTTGTCCATCGGAGGCATTTCTAGCCAAAAGAACTCTCAGGGTTCTACACCATCTATTCCTTCTAGTTGCACAGACAACAACTGACTATTCCATCTCAATTCTCTCTCCTTGCTCCCTCCCATCCACAACCCTGCCCTTATCCCCAACCCCTTTCTCAAAATCGAGATAACCCGGCAGCATTGCCTGGGTTAGACTGGGTTCACAGCTCATGTTATCCAGCATGTTTTCAAAAACATCATTAAGAAACACAATGTGATGGCTCTCTCCCCATCCTGTGGCAAAACAAGGAGCTCGTGGGGGAGGTTATTGCAGGAAAAGCTTCAAAAGTTGTATGAAGGGAGGAATTTTGGAACACATAAAGCTTCTTCCTGCTGCGTCGCCACCTGAATCAACCTCATGAGCCCTTAACGAAGCTTCCTTATACTATGTCAGACCACTGACCCATCAAAGATGGTCACTGTGACTGTCCAAGGTAGGAAAACAGAAAATGAAACCATAGAGCTGTAAGAAACCCGAAGGGTCATCTAGTCCAACCCTCTGCACGTTGCAGGAAACTTACAGCTGTCTCCCTGCCTCCCCCAGTGACGTCTGCTCCGTGCCCAGCGGAAGGCGTAGAGTGTCAGGCAGAGGTCTTTCTACCTGATCACTTTAACGGGAGGTGCCAGGAATTGACGAGGAACTTCCTACAGGCAAAACGTGTGCTATACACAGACCCAAGCTCCTCACTCGCAAAACATGTTTATGTTCCAAAACCAGTCCTTTGCAACCTGAATGAGATGTTAAACCAACCAGGCTGGTCCACCAGTTTATATTATTTATTTATTTATTTATTTATTCAATTTATATACCGCCCATCCCAGGGGCTCTGGGCGGTGAACAGTTAAAATTGATAAAAACAAAAACTAAAATCAATATACAAATAATAAAACAAATTAACAAGGTGCAGTGGTGGGGAGAACCTTATATATAAGCAAACAAAAATGCTAGACACACCCAGAATCATAGAATAACAGAAACATAGAGCTGGAAGGCACTCTATCAAAAAGGGAGATAAGGTTAGTCTGATATGACTTGTTCCCGAGGAACCCATGCTGCCTCTTAGTAATCTCAGCCTTCTTTTCTAAATGCTCAAGGACTAACTGTGTGATCATTTGTTCCAAAACCTTTCCAGGTATGGACATCAAGCTGAATGGTTGATAATTACCTGGCTCCTTCTTTTTTCCCTTCTTGAAGATGGGGACAACATTTGCCTGCCTCCAGTCTTCTAGCACCTCGCATCTTCTCCAAGAATTCCCAAAGATGGTAGATAGAGACTCCACAATTACACGAGCAAGCTCCTTTAATACTCTAGGATAAGATTCATCTGACTCTGAGGATTTTATTTCATTTAAAGAAGCTACCGCATGTCTATCCTAGGCTGTGAGTCCCTTTCTTCATGATGCATTCTATTTTTGCCAGGTTGAGCACAGTTTCCCTTGTAAGAGAAGAACAAGGCAGACTAGGAGTTAAGCAGTTTTTCTCTCTCTCTATTACCAGTTAAAATTCCACTTCCTCTCTCCTCTCTGAGGGCCAAGCTAGAAGTGACGAATTACACTTGAATGGCAAGTGAACAGACTGAGGGCCAAGCTACAAGTGACGAATGACACTTGAACGGCAAGTGGATCGAGTGGAGGGCAAGTGAACAGGGAGAAATACACTTGCTGTTCAAGTGTCATTCATCACTTGTAGCTTGGCCCTCACATGTATTCCTCCCTGTTCACTTGCGCTCCATGCAACTGTGTGGAGTGCAAGTGGAGAGCAAGTGAACAGGAAGGAATACATGTGAGAGCCAAGCTACAAGTGACGAATGACACTTGAATGGCAAGTGGATCGAGTGGAGGGCAAGTGAACAGGGAGAAATACACTTGCCGTTTGAGGGCCAAGCTACACATGACGAATGACACTTGAATGGCAAGTGTATTTCTCCCTGTTCACTTGCCCTCCACTCAATCCACTTGCCGTTCAAGTGTCATTCGTCATGTGTAGCTTGGCCCCAAGTGTCATTCGTCACTTGTAGCTTGGCCCTGAGTCTGTTCACGTGCCATTCAAGTGTAATTCCTCACTTCTACCTTGGCTCTGAGACCATTCCTTATTCTTTTCCCTGCTCTGAACATTGCCAAAGAACCCTTTTTTTGTTCTGTTTAGCATCGCTCACCAGCCTAAGCTCATACTGAGCTTCAGGCTTTCTAACATTCTCTCTAAAAGCCCTGGATATTTGTTTATATTCATCCTTGGTTGAATGGACCTCCTTCCATTTCCTAAATAAGTCCTTTTTCATTCTCAGCTCATTAGAAAGCTGTTCACGGAGCCACCCTGGCTTCTTTAGGTGCCTCTCACTTTTGCTTTTCATTGGAATCGTTTGCTATTGTGCCTTCAATATCTTGCTTCTATGAAACTCCCACCCATCCTAACAACAAGAACAACAACAACATTTGATTTATATACCACCCTTCAGGACAACTTAATGCCCAATCAGAGTGATTTACAACGTGTGTTATTATTATCCTCACGACAATCACCCTGTGAGGTGGGTGAGGCTGAGAGAGCTCTGAGAGAGCTGTGACTGACCCAAGGTCACCCAGCCGGCTTCAAGTGGAGGAGTGGGGAATCAAACCTGGCTCTCCAAATTAGAGTCCTACCGCTCTTAACCACGTCCACGACACCAAACTGGATCCCTCTTTTTTCCCTATAACTCCATAAGTTCTTGTTTCTTTTTCTGCTACATACAAATTCCTTCATTTAACAGGTCATTCAGTACACACACACACACACTCCTTCCAACTATCTTAAATATCAGAATTTTCCCATTTTCTTGGTTTAGCAATTAAGGCCATCAGTTTTGCCTGCTTTTCATCTGTATTGCTCTTTGTATTTGTGTCCTACATTTTCCAGACACAGTAATCAGTGTTTAGGGAAGGGTATAAAGATGCATGGTATAGTTTAACTGCTGAAGCTAAGCAGTTTTGGACCTGCAAGATGTTGGGAAGAGAGATCCAACAGCCCTGGCTGTAAGCTGCTCTCTCTCACGGAAAGCAAAGGCAATACATTGATTCATAATGTAGGAGACCGTTGCCAGATAATCTTGATCTAAGAAATGGCTTGTTTTGCATTGTAACATATTAGCTCCAATATGCACTGAGATGAATGGGAACTATACATCAGGAAAGAAGATCCAGGCCCCCTTTTTGGCTGGTTTTAAAGGAAACAGCAAAGTTTTGAAAGGGGAAATTGCACCTGTATTTAAGATCTCCATGTCGCGCACTGCCTTTACGAGTTACTGTTTCATATATTGAAATTAAAAATCTAGGACTTTGAAATGGGAAACTAGCTTTCTGCTTGGCAGTTGGCTGGATCTGGGCTGTGAATAGGTAAGTATTTGTAGATGGGAGAAAGTTTTAGGTGCACAGAGTTGTTGGTCTGCAGTAGAACAGCAGGATGGGAGTCCAGTGGCACCTTCGAGACCAGCAAGATGGGAGAAAGGAAATGCTCACATTTTAAGGACAAAGCCAAAACAATTTTTGAAATGCAATGACCTGATTTCACTGTTCCTAAGCGCTTAGAAATTGTAATTGTATGTTTGCTTGCTTTTCGCTGACATAGCCACTCTGGATCAATATTTCTGCTGGAGTTTGCTAGGTTCGCCACTATGCTAACTTGAGCTGAAATGCTTAGCTAGGGAGGCGAATTCTCAAATTCCTTGAGGATATCTGCATATCAAAGTCCAGCTTTGAAATGCTGCAAATACACCAGATATTGAATTTATGTATCACTGAGTTTCAGCTCTAATCCAAGTATTTATTTTGCTGAAACGTGGCTCCTTTGAAAGTGGTTTTTGAGCACAGTGGAGGGGCCACAGCTCAGAGACGGAGTATGTGCATCTTGCAATTGAAAAGCTCCAGGTTCAACGGCTGGTATCTCTTTTGAAAAGGAACCTCACGAACAGGTCTGGGAAGAATCTCTGCACTGGAGAACCAGTGCTAGTCAGAATGTGTGTGTGTGTGTAAAGTGCTGTCAAGTCACAACTGACTTATGGTGACCCCCTCAGCTAGGGGCTCTGAAGGCAGAAGAGAAGCAGAGGTGGTTTGCCATTGCCTTCCTATGCAGAGTTTTCCTTGGTGGTCTCCCATTCACGCACTGACCCTGCTTAACTTCCGAGATCTGACAAGATCGGGCTATCCCTCCAGCTTGTCAAAACAGGCAACCAATATTCTGATGCAGGATACGGCATGTTTTGAATCTTGTTTCCTCTGGATATGCTACTTATCTTTACTGGATATGCTACTTATCTTTGCCTAATTCCCACCCCTCTCTTTGCAAGACCTCAGCAAGGCTGTCAATAGCCCCCACTCTCCTGGCTTTCTGTAAATGATGCAAAACCAAACTATTCAAAAAGGCTTTTGACTCAAATGGGAGGGCTGCATTGTAAGGGTGGGGTCTCAGGTACTTCACTAAAGAGTTGGGGATCATAGACTGCATTACCATTTTTGCCTCACATATTATCTGCTGCTTTAAATATGTACTCCTATGTACAACCATCGCTCCATGCTGTCTCTTGTTAGTCCTAGAATTGATTATGTTTTGCTTCAGTATTTTCTACTATGTCTTGGATCCTTGCTAATGCTATGTCTTTAAACTTGTATCTGCTTACCTTATGGTATTGTATTGAAATGCACTTACTTGATACTGATCGTATTAACCTCATACTGTGTAATCTGCCTTGAGTCTCAGTGAGAAAGGCGGACTAGAAATGACGTAAATAAAATAAATAAATAAATAAATAAATAACTCAGAAGCGACTTGATTGAACTTAACACACACACACAAATAAATCCAACTCTGGTACGAAATGTTCCCAGTGAGCGGTGCGAGGCAATTTTCTGTATGCTTTAAAAATGCCTTTTACTGCTCTTCTTGTCAGCTGCCTTGTGCAGAGAATGGAAATGCAGGGTGTAACTTTAAAATAGATAAATATCAGCTGAATGAACAGGCCGCTAGTTTAGCATGCCAAGGTAGACCCCAACCAGAGCTCAAATCTGGGTAAGTTGACATGTTGCGCTGAGAGCCAAGCTACGAGTGACGCCTGACACAGGTTGGACACTTGTCAGCTTCCCTCAAGTTTTGGCGGGAAATGTGGGCAGCTTGGCGGAATGTTGGACAAGTGACGGTTGAAAAGTCCGTTGGGCAGCAGTCGGAGAGTCAAGCTGCAAGACCAGGATGACTACATTTCCCATCAAAACTTGAGGGAAGCTGACAAGTGTCCAGCCTCAGGCATCACCTGTAGCTTGGCTCTAAGTGTGAGGGCCTCCCTCCCAAACCAAACCTTCCATGGTAACCACATTTCTTTAAAAAAAAAAATTCTGAAGGTCCCCTGCCTCGTCCCGACGCTTAGCTTCTCATTTCTATCGGAAACCTCCAAAGGGTTCTCCTTATTAGCTGCTCAAAAGCAAGACATCAAGAATGGAATAAGGAAATCTGGGTAAGTTGACATGTTGCGCTGAGAGCCAAGCTACGAGTGACGCCTGACACAGGTTGGACACTTGTCAGCTTACCTCAAGTTTTGATGGGAAATGTAGGCGCCCTGGTCTTACAACTTGCCTTTCCATTTAATTAAAGTTTATAGAACCCCCCCCCACACACACACACACACATACACAATAGGGTTGCCAGCCTCCAGGTAGTGGCTGGAGATCTCCCAGAATTACAACTGGTCTCCAGGCCACAGAGATCAGTTTACCTGGAGAAAATGGCTACTTTGGGGGTGAACTCTATGGAATTATGCCATGCCAAGGTCCTTTCCCTCCCCAAACCCCACTTTCTCCAGGTTTCTCCAGGTTTCACCCCCTAGACCTCCAGGAATTAGTTGCAAACTTAATATTATATGGACAAAAGTGTTTTTTTTTTGTTTCACACATGGAAAGGCAGTTCCAAATGTTCGCTAAAGAGTACTGAAAGTGGATTATCCAACGTGTGTGGAAGCAGCCCTTGGGTTGCTAGGGTTGCCAGCCTCCAGGTAGTGGCTGGAGATCTCCCGGAATTACAACTAGTCTCCAGGCCACAGAGATCAATTCACCTAGAGAAAATGGCTACTTCGAGGGGTAGACTCTATGGAATTATGCCATGCCAAGGTCCTTTCCCTCCCCCAAACCCCACTTTCTCCAGGTTTCTCCAGGTTTCACCCCCTAGACCTCCAGGAATTAGTTGCAAACTTAATATTATATGGACAAAAGTGTTTTTTTTTTGTTTTACACATGGAAAGGCAGTTCCAAATGTTCGCTAAAGAGTACTGAAAGTGGATTATCCAACGTGTGTGGAAGCAGCCCTTGGGTTGCTAGGGTTGCCAGCCTCCAGGTAGTGGCTGGAGATCTCCCGGAACTACAACTAGTCTCCAGGCCACAGAGATCAATTCACCTGGAGAAAATGGCTACTTCGAGGGGTAGACTCTATGGAATTATGCCATGCCAAGGTCCTTTCCCTCCCCCAAACCCCACTTTCTCCAGGTTTCTCCAGGTTTCACCTCCCCAGATCTCCAGGAATTTCCCAACTTGGAGCTGGCAACTCTAACACAAACAGCGGAGGGGAAGGGGGGGCGCCCAGTAACAGCCCGACGCCTGCACTCCCCTCCCAACCGCATGTTCTCCCTCCCATAGACTGCCGCTCTGTAAACTTCTGTAAGCTGCAAGACCAGGATGCCTACATATCCCATCAAAACTTGAGGGAAGCTGACAAGTGTCCAACCTCAGGCGTCACCTGTAGCTTGGCTCTGAGTGTGAGGGCCTCCCTCCCAAACCAAACCTTCCATGGTAACCCCATTTCTTTTTTTAAAAAAAATTCTGAAGGTCCCCTGCCTCGTCCGAACGCTTAGCTTCTCATTTCTATCGGAAACCTCCAATGGGTTCTCCTTATTAGCTGCTCAAAAGCAAGACATCAAGAATGGAATAAGGAAAGAAGGAGGGAATTCAGAAGGACACACGCGTACAAATAAAAGACGCAGTGATGCTTTATTTATCAAAAGAAGTTCCAAGGGAACGCCTAGGATAGAACAAGCTGGTAGGCCTGTAAAAGGGCCAGCGGTCACCACCGATGGATGACAAAGGACTTGTTGAATAATGGAAAGGAAATGGCTGTGATCAAAAGCACACAGGGGGTGGGGGGAAGCAAAACAGCAATTCAGAAAGTGTGACAAACACAGAAAGAAGAAACCCCACTAAAGAGATCTCCTGCTAGGGGTGGGGAGGTATAAAGGGATGGAAAAGAAAGCATTCAGCCAAGCGTATGGAGACGGAACATAAGAGCACCGATGGGGTTTCTACGGCTGTTGATCCACTGCTTGCCGTGGAAAAAAGCAAGAGTCCAGTAGCACCTATACGACTAACAGTTTGGTGTAGTGGGACTCTAATCTGGAGAGCCGGGTTTGATTCCCCACTCCTCCACTTGAAGCCAGCTGGGTGACCTTGGGCGAGTCACAGTTCTCTGGAGCTCTCTCAGCCCCACCCACCTCACAGGGTGATTGTTGTGGGGTAATAATAACACTTTGTAAACCGCTCTGAGTGGGCATTAAGTTGTCCTGAAGGGCAGTATATAAATCGAATGTTGTTATTATTATTAACAAAATTAGTGGTAGGGTATGAGCTTTTTGTGAGCCACAGCTCACTTCTTCAGATCCGCTGGTTGAGTCACCCAGCCTGCCTCTTTCACATGCTCTTTTCTAGCTTGTGTTCAGCTCTGTTCTGGGTAGGGTTGTGCAGGGCCAGGTCGATTCAGGTCACATCACCCGACGCCTAATTCTTTTAACTGAAGGTGCTGGGTATTGAACCTGAGACCTTCTGATGCCAAGCCAATGCTCTAACACTGAGTCATGGTCCTTCCAGAAACCGCTGGTCCGTCAAGGTCAAAATTGTCTACTCAGACTGGCTGCGGTCTCCGGTCAAAGTCATTCACATCAACTATGGTCTGAGCCTCGTACCTGGAGAAGGTAGGGGGTGAAGAAGGGAGGACCTGCTTCGTGCAAAGCACTAGTACTGGTTGTGGTTGCTCTCTGTACATTTGTTCATATTTTAAATTTTAGATTTACAATTCATTCCGTCAGGGCTTTTTTTCTGGGGAAAGAGGTGGTGGAACTCAGTGGGTTGCCCTCGGAGAAAATTGTCACATGGCTGGTGGCCCCGCCCCCTGATCTCCAGACAGAGGTGCAGAGGCCAATCTGAACTCCCCTCTGTCTGGAGATCAGGGGGCGGGGCCACCAGCCATGTGACCATTTTCAAGAGGGGAACTCCGTTCCCCCGCCTTCCCCCTGAAAAAAAGCCCTGCATTCCATCATGAAAGCCGTTCCAGCAGCCCAGCTAAACAAGACACCCCACACCCGTCATTCCTCCATCCTCACCCTTACCGAGTGATGCCACTTCATTGTCCCCACCCCCTTTCAAGATGCCCTGCACATCTGCGCTTCCAGGCCTCTGGCTGCTCTCCCCCATCCCTCTCTGCTGTCTCTTCCAAGGCAGCTCATGCAGCCCACACACATTTTAAATAGATGGCTCTCGCAAGTTCTCTGAAATGAAGTGCAGAACGGTTGTTGCGATAAAACCTGTCATCACAGATGGAGCGGCTGATTACAACGGGCCGGAGCCTCTTTTGATGGACATCAGAAATAAGCGTACGGTAATACCGCATAACATTGTTTCACCGGAAGGAAGGCAAAAAGGAACAGAAATATCAATAGACGTTCCGCCAGGCTTACGGTTGAAGCTGGCCTCCTCTGCCTGCTTTCTCTCACTCCGATCCTCCTGGCGAATTTGCACAGTCATTTCTTATCTGCATTGCCATTTATAGTTGCCATGTTCTGATGTTTTTAGCGGCTGCCATCAATTGGTTATTTCTGTTGAATTAGGTCTTTTACAGTGCCAAGTTACTCCTACCTAAGCCATTGATTTCAAGGGGGCCCTCCTGTCCTTCCACAAATAAACGCACATATACAACGAGCTCTAAGGAAGCAAAGATGAAGAACTACCTTATGATGCATGGATATATGAAGCTGCTGGATATGGAGTCAGCCCCCCCTGGTCCATCTGACCCAGCATTTCCTACTCTGACCAACAGCAGGTTTCCAGAATTTCAGCACCCAGACCCGGAGATGATGGGGGTGAACATGGGACCACAGATCCTCCCTTCGTCCTACACTGTCCACTACTCCTTAAATCAAATCAAAACACACTCCACAGTTACAATATAATAATATATAATAATAACATTCGATTTATATACCACCCTTCAGGACAACTTAATGCCCACTCAGAGCAGTTTACAAAGTATGTTGTTATTACCCCACAACAAAACACCCTGTGAGGTGAGTGGGGCTGAGAGAGCTCTGAGAGAGCTGTGACTAGCCCAAGGTCACCCAGCTGGCTTCAAGTGGAGGAGTGGGGAATCAAACCCAGTTCTCCAGATTAGAGTCCTGCACTCTTACACCAAACTGACTCTTGCCTAAGCTAGAGAAGTCCCATAAACACATGAAGCTGCCTTATATTCATTCATTTATTCGTGTCATTTATAGTCCGCCTTTCTCACTGAGATTCAAGGCAGAGTACATAGTGTGAGATTAGTACAATCAGTAGCAAGGACAAGGGCAGGTATTTCCATACAGTGTCAAGGACATTTCCATAAACAACGTCATAGGATTTTACAAAGACGTAGGGCCAAGCTACAAGTGACGAATGACACTTGAACAGCAAGTGTATTTCTCCCTGTTCACTTGCCCTCCACTCAATCCACTTGCTGTTCAAGTGTCATTTGTCACTTGTAGCTTGGCCCATAGCATTAGCAAGGATCTAATACGGGGTTGAAGAATTGCTGAAACAGAACAGAATCAGTTCTAGGACTGACATTAGACAACATGAAGCACAGGTAGTATATAGGAGAACATATTTAAAGCAACAGATAATAAGTAAGGCAACATAATGGTGAAGTCTATGGTTCCTAACTCATTAGCAAAACATCTGAGATCCCTTCTCTACAATTCCGCCCTCCTGCTTGGTCCATCAAGGTCAGCCTCATCTACTCAAGTAGATGCCTGTCCAGTCACCTACTACCTGATCCTTTTAACTGGAGAGGTCAGGGATTGAACTTGGGGCCTTCTGCATGCCAAGCAGACGCTCTACCGATGAGCCACAACCCCTCCCTGAATGCCTTAAGATTGATTTGCTATCTTAAGGAGGGCTGGCAAATGTTTTGAGACCTATGACTCTACTGAGCTATGAATGTCTAAGCAATATTTTTATGAGGCACCGAAGTGAAATTACAGTACAAAACCTTTGGGTGGAAGCTTCAGCAATGACTTACCTCCTGTCCTGTTGGAAATGATTGCACGATAAGTTACATGGCACAAAACATCTGATTAGGTTGTGCCTAGTGGGGTTTTTATGCATGAGGGGTCCTCTCCAGTGATGGTAAAAGGGAATGAGTCAAATTGCTTTTGGACATTACACCTTCCTGATTTTATTGTTTCATTGACACAAGTACAAGTATGAAAGGGAAAAGGAAACAACAGAGCTCCAGGATTTTCAGAGGTGCTTCATTAAAAAAAAAAGTCTCTATTCCCACCTTGTGTTTTAGGTCAGCAAAGGCCAACCCATCAGGAAATTCTCTTGCACATGCCCCATGGAAGAACAATGCTCTTGCCCAACTCTCATACATTTCAGTGGGTGAAAGAGTGCCCAGTGGGTGAAAGAGTGCCCAGTGCACATTTTCAATCCTGAATATGGTTAAGTCCAACAAACTCTGAATTACAACTGAGTAGGTCAAAGTTATCGATTTCCACAAATCCTTTCTCAGCTGAATTTCTCCCCAGATTTTGGTGTTCCATAAAAAAGACAAATAAGTGGGTCCTAGATCGAATCAAGCCTGAATTGTCCCTAGAAGCTAAAATGATAAAACTGAGGCTATTTTACTCTGGTGACATTATGAGAATACCAGATGCACTGGAAAATATAATAATGCTGGGAAAAGTGGAAGGCAGCAGGAAAAGAGGAAGACCTAAAACGAGATGGCTTAGCTCAATAAAAGAAGCCACGTCCTCCAGTTTGCAGGATCTGAGCAAGTCTGTTAATGATAGGTTGTTTTGGAGGTTTCCATAAGTCAGAGGCAATTTGACGGCACATACACAATTTCAAAAATATTTAACAGAGGAAAACGTGTAATGTTAGAATCCAGGTTCTCCTGGGGTAGTATTTCCAGAAGGCCTGCGCTATAAAGAAACTGAAACTAATGCCAAAGTTGATGATGATGTCCTCCTCCTCCTCCTCCTCCTCCTCTTCCTCCTCCATATTTTAGGATCAGAATGCAATGACGATGCTCTCATTCAAGCACCAGTGGGAGAAACGATAGCTGCCAGGGCTGACGAAAGGAAAATGGCACTGATGTAAGCAGGTCCTTTGAAAATGTGCCCCTTCCAATCCAAACCGCAGGAGAATGTGTAAGCCTGGGCTCTTCCCCAAAAGGATAGCAGAAAAGCCGGTTTGGGTATGGAGGACGGGGAAAGAACTATTGGAGCATGGCTTCATGTAGATGCTTAAAAAAACAAAACAAAAAACCCCCTCCAGTTTAAGCACCAAAGAGGAGAAAAAACGCCATGTGGAAACAGCCACAGTCAGACCACTGACCCAGAATGGTAAAGAGTCCAGAAGCACCTTTAAGACAAACCCACTTTATTGTAGCATAAGCTTCCGAGAACCACAGCTCTCATCGTCAGATGCATCTGATGAACAGAGCTGTGGTTCTCGAAAGCTTATGCTACAATAAAGTGGGTCAGGGCCAAGCTACACATGACGAATGACACTTGAACAGCAAGTGGATTGAGTGGAGGGCAAATGAACAGGGAGAAATACACTTGCCATTCAAGTGTCATTCGTCATGTGTAGCTTGGCCCTCAGTCTTAAAGGTGCTACTGGACTCTTGCAACTATAGACTAACATGGCTAACTCCTCTGGATCTATGACCCAGAATGGTTTATTCTGACAGGCAGCTGCTCTCTTGGATCTTTCCTATGAGAATCATAGGGCTGGAAGGCACCTCTAGGGTCATCTAGTCCAACCCCCTGCGCAATGCAGGAAATTCACAAATACCTCTGCCTGCTTAGTTTCATCCTCCTCTCCTCTCCTTTCCGCTCTGCTCAGGTGTCTTGCCACTGCAATAAGATTGAGACTCTATGATGCTTTCTGATACAAGACTATGTGAAGCTGCTTTCATAGAATTATAGAATTATAGTGTGGGAAGGGACATCCAGGGTCATCTAGTCCAACCTCCTGCATGATGCAGGAAATTCACAACTCTCCCCGCCTCGCCACACAGTGACCCCCCTGCTCCATGCCCAGAAGATGGCAAAACTCCATCAGGATCCCCGACCAAACTGGCCTGGGGACAATTGCTACCTGACCCCAAGGTGGCGACTGGCATTACCCTGGGCGTGTAGGAACGGGCCACGAGAACTAAGCCCTGATGCAACCCTTCCTGCCCTCCCTCTCATGATCAGCCTGTGTGTGTGTGATGTGCTGTCAAGTTGCCTCTGGCCTCTGGCGATCCTATGAACAAGAGGCCTCCAAAATGTCTTTGCTCAGACTTGCAAACTGCAGGGCGTGATTTCTTTTATTGATCTGCCCAGGTTCCCAGAATCAGCATTGCTGTCAGATGGCCCTCCAGCCTCTGATTAAAAACCTCCCCAAAAGGAGGTTGATATCCTTTAAGTGGAGATACCAGAGATCAAATCTGGGGCTTTGTACATGCGAAGCAGATGCCCTGCCACGGTGCTAGCCATCTCCCTTCTCTCTCTGTACTAATAACTAGCTTGAGGAGCATACAGAGTAAAGCCGCAGGGATTCTGGCAACCAGACCCAGGAGCGTTATTCTGGACACATCAAGCTGCATCCTGAGAAAACCGCATGTTCCCAAAAGAGCCTGATTAAAGGGAACTCATCAGAGGCATAAAAGAGACCGTGCGAATGCTCGGCAGATGAAGATGCTACAAATCAACGAGACCCCCGGAGAAATCCCACATCACGTCAAGCATTTGAATACTGGCAACAAAAACAACATTTGTTTAGCTACATCACTGCACATAACAATACAGGCAAAGAAAAAAACCATTCTGTCCCAAGGAGCTTGCCACCTCTGATTTGAGCGTGGGAGAGACAAGCATTCACTTGACTGTCAAAGTGTCAAAGATGAGCACGCAACAGATTTTTTTTTTTGTCTGTGCAGGACTTCCTTAGATATACTTAGAGAATTAAAAAGTGAGGCGCTGCCTGATACAGAAGCTCCGCTTTTTAACTGCGAAAGAGCACAGCTTTGCACACACACACACACACACACACACACACACGGAGCACATCATGCAAATCATACCCATTGCACTTGCCACTAGCCAAGTGTGTAAAACGACTCTGTTTAACAGCAGCCACAGCAACAAATCAAATGAATGTCTTCATTTCCAGGGGAGCAAAGTGATTTACTTTTCAATCAAATAACCGTATTTTGCCCTTAAAGTCTATGGGATAAATGCATACGGGGTAGTTCTGAAATGCTATGTCTTCCCCTCTCTCCCTACAGACGAAGCTACCAAATCTAGAGTCAGACCGGGTCTATCTAGGTCAACAGCAGATCTCCTGAGTCTGAGGGCGAGGCCTTTCACATCACCGGCTGCCTGATACATTTTTTAAAACTGATGATGTTGGCGACTGAACCTGTGCTCTACCATGGAGCTCCTCCTTAAACAAGTCTTTAAGTCTCTTTTTTTTAAAAAAAATATATTAATAGAGCTAAAAGCCCAATACAAAGGGCAAATAAAAGAAAGAAAGAAAGAAAGAAAGAAAGAAAGAAAGAAAGAAAGAAAGAAAGAAAGAAAGAAAGAAAGAAAGAAAGAAAGAAAGGAGCATACAAAAAGAAAAGACAAATTAGAAATAACAGAAAACAATACATGTTTCATTTCCCATTTTTCTCTACAACACCTATCTTATTTTAACAAACATCATACTTTAAATTTTAATCTCCCCAAAATTTCCTTTTCCACTATGGCCCCCCCTTCTATTTATTTTTCCCCAGATTTGTCTTCTTAAAAATCAAAACCATGAATCATCAAATGATTTTTCCTCGTTTCATGCAGAAAGTCAGGGCCAAGCTACACATGACGAATGCCACTTGAACAGCAAGTGTATTTCTCCCTGTTCACTTGCCCTCCACTCAATCCACTTGCCGTTCAAGTGTCCTTCATCATGTGTAGCTTGGCCCTCAGTTTCGTCCACTCTGATGGACCCGTGTTCTCCGAGATCACAGGCAGACACGTTCCGCATTATCTGCTACCTGATTGTGTAAATGAGAGATAGCAAGGGTCAGGGGGGCTTTTCTTCAGCCGGAACGCAGCGGAACACAGTTCCGGCACCTCTTGAAAATACTCACGTGTCCAGTGGCCCCGCCCCCCTGATCTCCAGACAGAGATCACTTCCCCTCATTTCCCTCTGAGAGCTCCATCACCTCTTTTCCCAGAAAAAACACTCTGCCAAAAGCTATACATGGGACATGCTACATGCAACAACCATGCTCTGCCACAGACCCCCTACTTTTGCAGTCTACAGTCCGTGGTGGGACGTTCTTTGAGCACGAATGAGTATATTTTGCCGAGGTTTTCCAGAATTCTGTTCTAGTACTGGTCAGTTGGTACGCTCTTCTCTGCGTTCTACTCCTCCAGCCTTCTGGTCTAACTTTTCCAAAAATGAACAAATATGTGTATTTGCCCCTGATTGTTTTCGATACGTGTCTTTTTCCTCCCTGCAAACTAATGACACACACCACTTTATGTTGTATACTGGTTACGTTGCAGTGCAAAGAGCAATCTCAATGCAATTACATGACACCATTTTGTACTTTGATTACGTCAATGCGCACATGTGCCGGTGAGTATTGGAAACTCATAAAAGAGGAAAAATAGCTACACACTTGAAAAAAAAAACAGCAACGTGTGCAGATCAGTCTGTAAATACAAACAGAAGACGGGACGATTGCTAAAGTGATGACGTCTCTTCAAAACCAACAGCAGGTTCTTTGGAACCCCCAAAATCTGGGACAAATTCAGATAGGGAGAGCCTTGTAAGCATTCTTACTTTTGTTGCTCTAAATAACTTCAGTTTATGCATCTTGCCATTTGCAAAAATCCCCCCCCCAACTTTCCCCCGCTTAGATGCACCCACACGCTTTACAAGAAACCAATTACTGAATTCTAAGATATCACCTTCTATTTATAGCTTATCACAGAGTCATCACAGACACAATCTTACATAATTGCTTCCTGAAAAAAAGCAGTGGAGTGTCTTATTAAACCACTCATCTCAGCCCTCCGTTGATTTCAGAAAGAACCCTGAGGTTTGCATTAAGGCAGACATGCAAACAGAGCTCCTCTGAAGGAACCCCACCGTCTCGCTCAAGAGCAACCACATTTCCTCATTCTGGAAGACTCCTCAATTCTTTTTTGGTTACAATGGCTGAATCCTTTGATCGGAATGAACAACAACAACAAACAACAACAACAACAACAAACAACAACAACATTATAATAAGAATGTATCTGAAGAAGTGAGCTGTGGCTCACGAAAGCACATACCCTACCACAGATTTTGTTAGTCTTATAGGTGCAATTTGACTTTTGCTTTTTTCCAATAATAACATTCGATTTACATACCGCCCTTCGGGACAACTTAACACCCACTCAGAGCTGTTTACAAAGTGTGTTATTATTATCCTCACAACAAACACCCTACGAGGGGGTGAGGCTGAGAGAGCTCTGAGAGAGCTGTGGCTGACCCAAGGTCGCCCAGCTGGCTTCAAGCAGAGGAGTGGGGAATCAAACCCGGCTCTCCAGATTAGAGTCCCGCGCTCTTGACCACTAGACTAAACTGGCTCTCATAAAGTTTCATTTTTAATGTTTAGGGGCAAAACATCTCAACCCTCCCTGCCCCCAAATAAATCCCTAGACATATTTCTCCCAAAATGCTACATGTTTAATACTGTACGTTTTGTTCACTTTTGGACACTTTCCACCATACTGTGTTTGATAGGACCAAAGAGCAAAAGTTAGTGAAAATTAAGCACTACTTCTATTCCCATGTATTCAAATAAATCTCTCCTACTGAAATCCATGAGAATTAAAAGTGCTTAACTTTGCTCGGGTTGGGCTCTCACCTAGCAGGGCCCATCCATACCGGATGTTTCTCAGAGGCATTCCTAACCCCCATTACATGTACCAGGAGAAAAGAACAAGAGTCCAGTAGCACCTATAAAGAGTTCAGTAGCACCTACTGGATTCTTGCTCTTTTCTACCGCTGCAGACAAACTAACCTGGCTACCTGCCAAAGAACTATAGAGACAGCCTTCTCAGGGCTGAGGATCTGACCTCCTGTTTGCAGCAGAAATCCTACCTTTTCAAATTGAATTTGGTATATTCTTAGAAAACAAAGAGCTGGAGGGCACCCCAAGGAGCATCTAGTCCATCCCCCCACACAATGAGGGAATTTCATACCTATCTCCCCCCTCACCTCCCATTTTTACTTTTTTTTAAAAAAAATAATTTATTTATGTTATTTATGCTAGGAAAAATGGAAGACAGTAGGAAAAGAGGAAGACTTCAACAAGATGGCTTGACTCAATATATGAAGCCATGTCCTCCAGTTTGCAGGATCTGAACAAGTCTGTTAGTGATGGGACATTTTGGAGGTCTCTCATTCATAGGGTTGCCATAGGTTGGAGGCGACTTGATGGCACATCACGCATGTTGTTTATAGTAATCCGTTCTTGGTGAGACTCAAGGTGGATTACGCAGTGTCAGTACTATACATGGGCACGATCCAAAAAATAATCCCGATTTAGCTCATCGTGATTCCGCGGCGGCGCCGAACCCAGCTACCCAAACCTCGCCGATCAAGTCCCATTTCCAATACAGAATCGGGAATTGGGAAGGCCAACGTGGGAGGGCACCCCACCACCAACACTCCCCCAGATGAGAGTGACCAGGTACTAGAGTGTGTAATACTGTGTGAGCCCTCAGCCAAGGAGGTGCCCACTGAGCTTGGCCCAAGCGCTAGGTAGCAGCCCTGGAAGCAGAGGACATAGCTCCCTATTCCCTAATTCCCTATCCGCTGAAGCCCAAAGCTAAAGCTCCCTCTCTCTCTCTCTCTTGTGCTTTCTCTCTCCAAAAGCGGCAAGCGAGAGCTCGCCTCTGTCCCACTCCACCCGCGAGCGGAAAGTGAAACTTTGTTGCGCAGCACATGGCTATTTATAAAGCCTGGGTCTGCTACGCAGGAGGGCTGTGTTTGGCCGTAAGAGCTGCCTCTCAGGCTTTGCAGGGATGAGGTTCGAGTGTCCATGGCTACAGAAGAACACCCCCTTCCCCCGCCCTCCCCTCTCTTCTCCCAAATGGACCAGACGGGGGCGCGCTTTTCTGGCTGCTCCGTGGTTGGAAGGAAGCCCTGCTGATCAAGGAAAGCTGGGCTTCCATTCGCCTTTCCAGGGCGACAGAAGGAGGGCAAACAGCTCCGGCATTCCCCAGGCTCCGTTTCCACGGGGCTCCGTTCCCTCGGGAACAGATGGCTGGCGCCAGACTGTCTGCAGACTGCAATCCCGAACGTAAACCGATCGATCCGATCGAGACCCGATAGAGCGCCCCACCCAAGCGCTGAACCAGGAGCCGTGGACAGAACCGATAAGCCCGGTCCCAATGGCGCAAACGCCAAAATCGGGGCAATTTTCAGACCGTAATTCCGATCGTGCCCATGTCTAGTCAGTACAGCCAATTTCAAAGACATTTCAATAAACTATGTAAGGGTCTATAAATGCAAATCTGCAAAACTTCAATACTAGCAGGTATCTAATATGGAGCTGAAGAAAGGCTAAACAGACCATGAGCAATGATAAGAATGACATATTAAACAGCATATAAACTATCCAGTAGGATCCTCCTTACAGCAACAGACAGTACATGCAAGTAACGTCTAAAGTCCCTAAACCTTTACTCAACTCTTTGGGACTACCTCTCTTCAGTACAGCCCTCCTACCTGAGTAAAAAGCTAGACTGAATAATTCACTTTTGCTAAATTTGCAGAAATCCAGGAGAGAGAGAGAGAAACTCCCTGACCTCTTCAGGTAGGCTGTTCCATATTGTGGGAAAATCAAAAAGAGTCCAGTAGCACCTTTAAGACTAACCAACTTTATTGTAGCATAAGCTTTCGAGAATCACAGTTCTCTTCGTCAGATGCATGGAGGGCAAGAAGACGAAGAGATCTGTGATTCTTTTTTTTTTTAATTTTTATTGGTGAGTACATAGTTATTACATACATTCCCCATCATACCTAATTTATTTCAACCCCCACCCTTTCCCTCCCCCCTCCTTATAGACTTCCAACAGCTTTCCAACCCTTAACCTATCTTATTACTTAACTTATTTTCCATTAAATTCTTCTAAATCATATATGTATTATATCTCTTACTCTAAGCTTATTCAAATTCTCTTATATATACTCTATCAAATCCACTAATATATCCATTCTCTACATGACTATTTAAACTGTATATTTTTTGATAAAGTCTCTTAATAGTAATACTGGCTTAGGTTAATTAATAGCTAAATTTTCCCATTAGTGGTAAAGTTACTTCTCTCACAGTTCTCACAGAATCACAGTTCTCTTCGTCAGATGCATGGAGAGCAAGAAGACGAAGACAACTGTGATTCTCGAAAGCTTATGCTACAATAAAGTTGGTTAGTCTTCAAGGTGCTACTGGACTCTTTTTGATTTTGCTACTACAGACTAACACAGCTAACTCCTCTGCATCTATGACCATATTGTGGGGGCCACCACAGAAAATGTACTGTATGGGCAGCTGCTAATTTCGCCCATGTGCAGGGCGGCACCTGCAGGAGCCCCTGTTCAGATGAGTGAAGCAGCCGTGGAGGAGCATAGAGAGAGAGGCGGTCTCATAGATATGCTCCACCAAGACCATGAAGAGCTTTGTATGTGATAGCTCTGTCACATAGAGCCTGCCTGCTCTATGCCCAAAGGAAGGCAAAAAAACCCCTCCAGGATCCCTGATCCATCTGGCCTGGAGGAAAATTCCTTCCTGGCCTCAGAGTGGGCATCGGCATTAACCTGGGCACATAAGGAAGGGTCATGAGAGCCAAGCACCAGCTCCTCCCTCCATGCCCTCCCTCTCCCGATCTGTGTACGTTCATATTGAGTCATAATAGCTGTCCGGTCTCTTCTTTAATACTTCCAAGGAAGGAGAGACCACCACCTCCCGAGGAAGCCTGTTCCACCAAGGAACCGCTCGAACTGTCAGGAAGTCCTTCCTAATGTTTGGCCCCAAACTCTTGTTTCTGGTCCAGCCCTCTGAGGCAACAGAAGACCACTCCGTCCTCTATGTGACAGCTCTTCAAATCCTTTAAGAGGGCTGTCCTACCACCTCTCAGTCACCTCCTCTTCAGGCTAAACATACCCGGTTCTTTCAACCTTTCCTCATAGAACTTGGTCTCCACCCCCTCGCTCTCTCTGTTTGCCCTCCTTTGGACACGTTCCAAAGACAGAGAGTCCCACCAGGTGTCTGCCAGGGTTTTAAAAAGCCCTGGTTGACGCAAGGCGAATCTCCTTGGGGCCAGGGATCACCAGCAGCTGTTTTTCTGCTGACAGGAGCATTCTCCGGGAAACACAGAGAGAGAGCGTATATATGGACAATTCCTTTATGTAGGTGTCATGCTCACAAGCCAGAGGGTGGCCACAGCGCACTCATGTCCACTGTTCTTTTTGGCATGCTCGTTCATGCCAAAATCAATGTATCTCATTGGCCTTGAAAGTAAAAAAAACCAAAAACAAAGCAAAAACACAACAACTTGTTGCCTAATTAGAATTTGTCTGTTCATTAGTAGAGTATTTTTACAGAGGGGAGGAGAGTGAAAGCTCCGCTCCACATAGCGGAAGATTGTTACCGATTCTCTTCTGCGTTTTCTCCAGTCTGAAACCCCCTTTGGCCATCTCACTGAAGTCACTGATCCTTGCTTTACTCCGATGTGGAAGCATGCGGCTATCGGTGGAGAAACAGCAGCCATCGACTCGTACGATGGCCTTGGGAAATAAAGCTTTCTTAATAAACCAGGGCACTTCAATCCCAGCAGCGAGACGCCAAGGCTCAGCTGCAAGCATTTGCTCAGAAAGGCAAATTACCCCATTGCTACAAGACAGAACGAGAACCGACTTACACTGGACAATGAGTTGAACCAGGGCTTCCCTCGGCTTGACGTTAAATCCATTGTACTGGCTGGTCTGACACCGGTAGGTCCCGGTCATCTCCCTCGAGACGTTAACAATCCTCAGGATCCCATCGTAGCTTTCCATCTGCATCGAGCCATCCGGCATGGGGACCTCCTTGTCCGCCCTGGACCACAGGATGATGGGCTTGGGTTTCCCGGTCACCTGACACTGCAATTCGACCGTATCTCCTTCCCGGGTGACCAAGGGCGACTTTTCTTGCGGAACAGTCAGATTGGGCGGAACTTCAAATGGGTGCAAACGAGAAAAAAGAAAGAAAAAAACAGGAAAGAGGGAAGCAAACATAGTGTGGTCAGTACATGGGAGTTCTCTTTGTTTCTTTCTGACAAACCCCCAATAAACAGAGGCTCTGGATGGAGGACCTCAGTTTCAAACCTCCAAGGACAGCCTTGCGGGGAGTAACTCTAGTTATTACATAAAGCACTGGTGCCCATCCTTTTTTGTACGCCGACCAAATTTACTTGATATGGTGCCCCATTGATTTATTGTCACATGAATTCTGGAACGTAGGTTTTGGGGCAGTTATTGTTTTCATGCCTTTGAACTGTGAGTTTGCCTATTTTTTATGACTGTAATTTAAGTTACCCAAGCAAAAGTTTACTTATCACACCAATTAATGTGGAGTCCATTGAAATATTTATTGCACTCAAAGTTATTCCAAGTTTTTTTTATCCTAATGTAAGAATACAACTATCTGATTGCAGGTTGTAGCTAAGAAAATTAGTCTTAAAATATACAGTTATACATGCAGTGTTAGATATAACAAACTAAGGACATTTTAATAGGGTTTTTTTCACACTAAAGTCCATTATGGCTAGATCAGGGGTAAGTGGTTACAGAGATTGAGTAAGAAAAACATGAAATTGAGATTGGAGTTGGATTGGAATTGAGTAGCTGAATTTCAAACCCAATGCTTGCTCCTCTCTTATAATATTGTTTTAGAATGGAAGAATCCCCCCTTTGTGTTCCATTTAAAGAACCACCATGATGAGGGGTGGCATCTTTCCTTATACCAGTGTCTGCCTACTCATATATAAAGGTGTTGTTAGGGAATTTTTAATAAAGACCCCTACCATTTTACTTATGTGAGCAAGGAACTTTGCCCGGCACGTGAAAGTTCTGGAAAACACCTAAACAGCACATTCTATGTCTCTTGTTGTAATTGTTACTATGCTGAGGGTCGGTATGATACTACACAACTATGCAAATACATAACTATAAGCATTTCTTATCTAGAATAAGGGTCCCACATTCAGCCTTCGACATTTCATATTGCAGATTGGAGAGCCGGTTTGGTGTAGTGGTTAAGAGCGGCAGAACTCTAATCTGGAGAGCTGGGTTTGATTCCCCCCTCCTCCGCTTGAAGCCAGCTGGGTGACCTTGGGTCAGTCACAGCTCTCTCAGAGCTCTCTCAGCCCCACCCACCTCACAGGGTGATGGTTGATGTGGAGATAACAGAACATACTTTGTAAACCGCTCTGAGTGGGCGTTAAGTTGTCCTGAAGGGTGGTATATAAATCTAATATTATATTCACGGATTTTTTTCTGGGAAAAGAGGTGGTGGAACTCAGTGGGTTGCCCTTGGAGAAAATGGTCACATGGCTGGTGGCCCCACCCCCTGATCTCCAGACAAAGGGGAGTTTAGATTGCCCTCTGCACCGTTGAGTGGCGCAGAGGGTAATCTAAACTCCCCTCTGTCTGGAGATCAGGGGGCGGGGCCACCAGCCATGTGACCATTTTCAAGAGGTTCCGGAACTCCGTTCCACCGCGTTCCTGCCAAAAAAAAGCCCTGATTCTATTCTATTCTATTCTATTCTATGGGGCCATAGCATCAAAATCGCAGGAGGTCGTCATAGCCCCTCTCTATACAGCCTTGGTCAGGCTGCACCTGGTCAGACCGCACCTGGAGTATTGTGTGCAGTTCTGGAGGCCTCACTTCAAAAAGGATGTGGACAAAATCGAGAGGGTGCAGAGGAGAGCGACGAGGATGATCAGGGGTCTGGAGACTGAGCCCTACAAGGAAAGGCTGAGAGCCTTGGGAATTTTAGTTTGGAGAAGAGGAGGTTGGGGGGGACATGATTGCTCTCTTTAAGTATTTGAAAGGCTGTCATTTGGAGGAGGGCAAGGAGCTGTTCCAGTTGGCAGCAGAGGGTAGGACCCGAAGCAATGGGCTAAAACTACATGCACAAAGGTACCGGCTGGATATTAGGAAAAACTTTTTCACGGTCAGAGTAGTTCAAAAGTGGAATCAGCTGCCTAGGGAGGTGGTGAGCTCCCCTTCACTGGCAGTTTTCAAGAAGAGGCTGGATGGATATTTGTCAGAGATGCTTTAGGCTGATCCTGCACTGGGCAGGGGGTTGGACTAGATGGTCTGTATGGCCCCTTCCAACTCTGTGATTCTATTATTATTATTGTTTATGTTCCGGCCTTACCACAAGGAACCAGAAAGGATTCTTATTTGTATTAAGTATTTTGATTCTATCTTGCCACTCAAAGTAACGGTGCCGTCATTCTCTGTAAGAGGATGTCTAAGTGAACTGTTTGTAATAACCTTTTTGATCTTTTGATTAAATTTGTTCTGTAAACCATTTAGCATTAAAGCATTTAAGCATAAAGTAGCTCAGGACGTATCAGGCCCTGGGAACTTCATGTGTCTGAGGTCTGAGTAACAATAAAATTCATCTTTCTCTGTATCACTCTGGTTGGTGTCTTGGATTATATTTGGGTAAGTGGTAGAAGGGAAATTTATAATTCGCAGCAGAGGAATATTAATTTTTTTCCCCTGTCAGGGGTGTCTAATTTTTCACGTGTAAAGAGGCACATTGGACGCAGGACGTGGAACATTCCCTCAGACACTTTTCTTCCAGGCTGGGTCACTTCCTGTATCAGAGGCAGGGTAGAGAACAAAAATGGGTGGCAAGGCGGTAGGGAAGGGGAAGGCGCCCACATGCTTCCCCCGTGGTAAGAATTAGACTCACTTTGGTTCACAGGCCCTGCCTTCTAGCACAGCTCTGGTAGGATATCAATATATGAAAACCATTCCAAATCCAAAGCTTAGCATGGATCTATGCATGCAGATGTTCTTGTCGCGCTTGTTGATTTACCAAGGATAGAAAGTGCTGTCAAGTCATATTTGACTTATTGTGACCCCCCTTGTGGGGTTTTCATGGAAAGAGTCTAACAGAGGTGGTTTGCCATTGCCTGCCTCTGCAACCCTGGTCTCTCTTGGAGGCCTCCCAACCAAGTATTAACCAAGGCCGACCCTGCTTAGCTTCTGAGATCTGATGAGATCAGGTTTGCCTGGACTATTCAGGTCTAGAGATGGGCACAAACAGCAATACAAACAAAAAAAAGTCACGAACAGCCCAATCTGCTGTTCGTGAACAAGCTGTTCATGAGGCCCCATTCTAAATGAACAGGTGGTTGTTGCAAGCCTCGTTCGTTGCTGTTCATCTTGCTGTTCGTCAAGCCAGACAGTCTGGCATCTGCAATCAATTCCCTTGGTAACTTAGGCAGGGATTGTTTGAACTCTGTCTGAACTGCTGTTGCCCTGGAAACCCCAATCTAAGCCCAATTTAGCTTGCTTGATAGGCAGGTCTTACTTTCAAGTGTGGAGCTCCAAATTTGTTACAAGGGAGCAAAGAGCAGGGGGGAGGGGGGCTCCCAGCTCTGGCTTCGGAGAGGAAGAGTCAGCTGCTGTTGGCATTTTGATAGAGTGCATTGGAGCCTGAATTTTTTTGTGTGTGGGGTGCGGTAGGGATCTACTCCTTCACGTTCCAGGGCCGCTGCCAGGCTCTGGGGCCAAGGTATTATTTATTATTGGTACCTTTCCTGGTGCCTGCTCAGGTCAGGTTTCTGGGAGTGGTGCCGTAGGGATCTTGACTTGGATGATGGCTGGAGGAGAGCCTGCTGGCCCCCACGAACAGCCAACCACGAACATGTTCGTGAACAGGCCATGTTCGTGGTTGTTTGTGAGTCCCCGTTTGTGGATGTCAACAGACAATGAACATCATGTTCATTTTTTTTTCTGTCCGTGCCCATCTCTATTCAGGTCAGGGAACAAAGAATTTTAAGGTGCACATATTCTCCCCCCCCTTTTTTTTTTTGGCAGGGCCTCAGTGTCTTCAACAACTTCACAGACATCCTCATCCATTTTCACAACATGCCAAGAATGTATGACTGGCACAGGTTTATTCAGAGAGCTTCACAGCTTGGACACGGGGTCCAAATTTAAGAGGCTTGCAGTACCTTAAAGATTAAAGAAGTTTTATTCTACCATAAACTTCCATGGACTACAGCCTGCTCTGACACACACATCTGACAAGACCATGCATCCGAAGAAGTGAATTTCTAATCCACAGAAGCTTACGTTCGAATAAAAGTGGATCTTTTTTTAAGGTCATAGATCCAGAAGAGTTAACCAGGTTAGTCTGTAGTTGCAAAATAGTAAAAAGTCCAGTAGCACCTTTAAGACTAACCACCACAGCTCTGTTGCCTCCTTCCCAGAAACAATGTTTTACTTTTAGGAACGCTGTTCACATTTGCTTCTCTGCTGAGGATCCCTCAATCTCCTCTTGCGGAAATAAAGCATATGCTGTGGCATGTGCTGGGTCTTATTCTGCTTGCTGAGCTCCACCGTAGCCCTGTGAGAACGACAACTGTCTCCCAGAACACCATTAGCACCCCCTGAAGTGGAACATTCTAGGAAGGGAACTTGCTTGGGGGGAGGGGCACATGTTCTGTCCACTATTACCGAAATCCTCAGGAGATAGATCAAGATGGGTAGGCGTGTTAGTCTGTCTGTAGCAGTAGGAAAGAGCAAGAGTCTAGTAGCACCTATAAGACTAACAACATTTATGGTAGGGTAGGAGATTTCGTGAGTCACAGCTCACTTCTTCAGACACAGCTAGAATGTGAGTCCATCTGTCCTTATATCTTTCCAGGGCTTTTTTTCTAGGGAGAGAGGTGAGGGATATCTCACCTGGGGAAACTCCCAGGAGGAGATGGCACGCTTCTCACTACATCTGCACGCGCACAGCGTGCACATGCTCCCAGGTCTGCACGATGACATTAGTTCCAGGAAGTGACATCATCACGCAGGCTGTGGTTGCCCTGGGAGCACTCCTGTGCTCCATGGGGGGGCCCATTCGACACAGATATGGCTAAATTTGGCCTGGCTCTGACCTGAATCAGCCCAGAACGGGCCGCTGTGCTACAAGGGAGCACTCCGCTGCCCAGCAGCAGCCAGATCTGGGCTTAGGACCAGATTCTGGCTGTTTAGGGCCCAAGTTGGGCTAAAACGGTCCCAAAACAGCCCGGGTTGGCCTGGAACAGGCTGCTGCCACATGGGAGAGCACTCCCTCGCCAGGTAGCAGCCCGATCCTGACTGTTTGGGGCTGGAATTGGGGACAAAATGGCCAAAAATTGCCCAAAATGGGCAGGATAGGACCAATCCTGGCCATTTTGGGCCCGATCCTGGCCGTTTGGTGCATGATGCAGAAATGGTCCCAAAGTGGCCAAAACGGGCCTGAAACAGCCCGGATTGGGCCTGAGTCTGCTGGAATGGGTCGCTGCCAAATGGAGGAAACCTCCCCTACCCAGCAACAGCCTGACCCGGGCTGTTCCAGCCCCAATCCGGGCTGTTATGGGCCCTAAATAGGCCCAAAATGGCCAAAACAGTCAGGAAATGACCCGGATTGGTCCCAAGTTAGCCAGGAATGAGCCTCTGCTGGGCGGAGGAACCATCCCCTGCCTGGCAGTGGGCCAATCCTGGCTGTTTAGGCCCTGATCCTGGCCTTTTCGGGCTCGATCCTGGCTGTTTTGGGCCTGAAATGGACCTGAAATGGCCAAAGCGGGCCCGAAATGGCCCAGATCAGTCCCAAGTTGGCCTGGAATAGGCTTCTGCCAGGTGGGGCAACCCTCTCCCACCCAGCAGCAGCCTGATTCTGGCCATTTTGGCCCTAATCTGGGCCGTTTCGGGCCCTACATGTGCCTAAAATGGCCAGAACGGACCCAAACAGCCCGGATTGGGCCAGAGTCTGTCTGGAACAGTGACCTGTGACTCATGAAAGCTCCTACCCTACCACAAATCTTGTTAGTCTTATAGGTGCTACTGGACTCTTGCTCTTTTCTTCAACATTCTCAGGTTTTGAACCGTATATTGGCTCGTCTTGCCCTGCCCATCCCTAGATTTAAGTCCATCTTCTAGACCCTCTTTTAACACTTGGTTTTATTTATTTCCAGAACATTTAGAAATGTATCTAACATCTTGACATTGAGAGACTATTAAAGCATGTCACAAAGCAGCAGAAAATCCAATACAAGAGAAACACGGTTTGCCGCAAAAGAGGAGGTATACCTGCTGAATAGTCAAATAGACTCTGACAACACCGTCTGACCCGGAATAAAGAGGCAAGGCATGTTTTTGAAAGCATGGCTATTTGTTTCCCTCTTCTTTGTATCTGTTTCTCACACTCTGCAAGCATATTCAGCAGAGGAAAGCAAAAGGTGGGGGGGAATCTCCACTAAAACGGGCATTTCTTTTGCAGACGAAGCCCACCGATTTTCTTTTTTAGCAACAGAAATGATCAGACTGAACAACACTAGCAACTTACCAGCGTCTTGGCTGACCCATTAATTATAGCCCAGACATCTACTTTTGTCATTATGCCTACAGACACAACTTTTGGTGCCATTTTAATAAGCACTTTGAACTGAAAAGCAAGTTCACACTTCCCTGTGCTGTGAAAGGCACTGGGGGAGGCGGTCCTCCCTCAGTAGGATGGAGGGCCCACCATCTAATAAGCGAGTGACATTTAATTAGCAATTTTCTTTTGTAGATAAAAGGTCAGTCAAGTGGAGTGCGGCTCACCCTGACATGGTGCACCGGAGCCCCAAGAGCCTGGGTAGATGCAATTGCAACCCGTGAGTCACACTTCCAAGCAACAAGGAGAAAGGGCCGTCTCCAGCCCTAAGAAAAGAAACATCACCTGGTAGTTTAGTGAGGCCGTTGGCCTGTGATCCTCCCCCTTTTTGAGGGAGGCATTAAGGTACTAAGCACTGAGCCAGGCCACAGCAACCTGCCAGCCAGCTCTGCTTGGCTTGAACAGCGCCAAGGCCTTTTCCAGCCTGGTTCTCCAAAACCCATTCAGAACTGACACTGGCGCTCCTAGCCGTACCCTGCAACTGAGCTACACGTAGTTCCCCCAAAGCAGGGACGCACAAACCCATATGGTGTCGGTTCTTTTCAGTTCACTTTCATTTGAGGAGTCCAGACTATTCCTTCCTAATTTTCTTCTAAAAAATTGAATTAAATTCATTTGTTTACCACTATTACACCTGCTGTTTTTTGCTATCAGTTTCGGTCTTTGGTGTCAACTGTGTCATCACTTGCATAATTCATGCTGACATCTTTTGGAAAGGATGCGAGAGTATGCTCCAGTTTTTGAGGGAAGGTGTGTTACACACAGGGAGTGGAGACATCAGCAAGCACGCACAAACACACACACACTCCTGATCAGGGGTCATTTTGTAGAAAAAGATCTGGAGGAACTCATTAGCACAACTCATTAGCATATGCCACACCCCTTGACATCACTGGAAGTGTCATTAGCATAACTGATTTGCATATGCCACACCCCCTGACATCACCTATCCTGGCTGTTTTGGACCCAATCCTGGCCATTCAGGGCCGAAATTGGGCCCAAAAAGGGTCAGAATTGGGCTGCTGCTGAGCGGGAGAGTGATCCACCACCCATAAGAGGCCCAATGCTGGCTGTTTTATGTCCAATCCTGGCCATTTTGGGCCCAATCCAGGCCAAAACGGGCCCAAAATGGCCGAGAGTCAGGTGGGTGGGGCCACCTGACATGTGACCTCTTCGGAGAACTACCGGAACTGCGTTCCTGCGCGTTCCCCCTCAAAATGAGCCCTGGTCTGATGCCTCCTAGGGGGCTGCCTCCTAACTTAACAGTCACTGAGGAAACATCCTTTGAGCATTCAAAGTCACCAACATACCAAAGGGCTGATAAGGCAGCAAAGCTGTAGCATTACAACAAACAAACAAACAAACAAACAAACAAACAAACAAACAAACAAACAAACAAACAAACAAACAAACAAACAAACTGCACTTCTAGACAGATTAGTGCTCCACTCAGAGCAGTGAGCACAGACATTGTCCCTCTTATCTATGTATGTATTTAAAGCATTTGTAGGCTGCCTTTCTGCCCAAATAGTAAAAATTCCAGTAGCACCTTTAAGACTAACCCACTTTGGGGGATTCTGCATGATCAATTTTGATTGGACTTTCTGAGCAGTCATGCCGCAGTGGAGTCCTACGAATCCATTTCTCCCCGATTCCACATTAGGCTTTTGTTTCGCACATTTCATTGGCTCAAAGTCCATCGTGCGGAATTTTTGACAGGATAAAAATCGATTCCTCATCGCTTTTTCCGGGGGAAGTGTCGAATGATGCACATCTTCATTTTTTAAAAAATTCCCCCCCCTCCCAAAAAAACGTTGCTACACATAAACGTTGCATCAAATAAACATATTGGATAGGCCAGAGCACTTCCCACCGATATTGTGGAAGAGTATTGGCTATTTACATTTGGAGGGAAAATTGTTACCAATGACCCCGCGTCTATCTTTCCCGCTTTCTTCGTGAGCGGTGTGGTTTAGTGATAGGTGTTGTGTTGAGGATGGTCTCTTTCTCCCTCCATGAAATGCCTAGACCACTAGTTGAACGCTGAAGTCCCTCCATCACACTTTCACTCTACCTCAGAAGCTGTCAGCTGTCAGCAAGCAACAAATAACAAATTTGGCATGTTGTAAAATGGACCCGTTATTGGTCAGCTGTTGCCATGTGACACAGGATATGTTTCTGCATAGATTTGTAGAAACGTTGCAACATTTTTTTACATTTTTTTTTTTAAAGAGGGGAAGGGAAAGGGTAGTGGGTGTAGCTTAGAAAACATGATTGGGCAATCAAATTAAGTTGATTCGAAGGGCGAAAGAAAAGGGCAAGGGTGGGGAGAACATCGGATAAAGAATTCCGCATGATTAAAATCCCTAATCTGCTGCGCATGGACAAATAAGTCGGGGGAAAGCAGGATGGAAAAAAACCGGACAAAACGTGCAGTGACTACGAATCTGCTGCTAGGATTGCCTTCCCACGTGTGGAAACACAAGAAAAAATCGAGGTCATTTAGAAGCTGAAGCCGGGAAAACCATTCGTGCGGAATTACCCTTTATTAAGACGTAAGCTTTCGAGAACCACAGTTCTCTTTGTCAGATGCATCGTCAGCTTTCGAGAACCACAGCTCTTTGTCAGATTAGTCTTAAAGGTGCTGCTGGACTTTTTCCCAGTTTTGCAACTATAGACTAACATGGCTAACTCCTCTGGATCTTTCTACTCAAATAGGGCGTCCAAGGCAGTGGACATTAATTTTTTTTTTTTAAATGAAACAATTCCAAATTTAAAATCATATCAAAACAATTCAAAACACACACACACACACAAACAAACACACAACACAAAGAACAGGGTGGAAGACCGGCAACAATTATTAAGGGGATGCCAAACAAAACTAAAAAGTTTTTACCCGCTGGCGGAAGACAGCGTTAGAGAGGGACGGACAAATTTCTCTGTGGAGAGAGTTCCAAAGTTTTGATGCCATGAATGAGAAGGCCCTTTCTCAGGTTGCCTCGGGTGGCAGGGAACTTTGAAGTGGGGCCTCTAAAGATGACTGGAGTGGATGGGCAGGTTCTTTCAGATATGCCGACACCAAACCCATATAGGGCTTTAAAGATCAATACCAGCACCTTGAATTGGGCCTGGAAACAAGCTGGGAGACAGTGCCAATGGAGCAAGAATGGAGTGTTATGGTCTTATGATCCACTCCAATCAGCATTCTGTACCAACTGCAGCTTCTGGACAGTCTTCAAGGGTTGACCCGTATATAGCGCACTGCAGTAGTCTAATCTAGATGGTACCAAAACATGAATCATGGTGGCAAGATCTTTTTTGCCTAGGAAAGGCCACAGCTGGTTCACCAGCCAAAGTTAAGGAAAGGCACTTTTGGCCACTATTACCACCTGCTTATCCAACAGGAGACCCAGGTCCAGCAGCACTCCTAAGCTATGAACCTGCTCCTTTAGGAGAAGTGCAACCCCATCTAGTACAGGAGATTATCCATTTAAACATCATTTAGGATATGTACTGAGTGTAGTAGGGGGCAGGAACTGCCTATCTTCACCTTTTCTTTTTACTCTTGCTCAGCTGAATGCTTGAATGGACCATGTGTATTATCTTTATTCATTGTTTAAACTTTCTTATATTTTGAACATTTTAAGATCACAACTAGATGTGACGGCATCCCTGGGTCTGATCTGGGGATGCTGCTGCCACTTTAGAGCCTCACAGAGATAATTTCAATGCTGTGATGGGGTCCACAGCACAATGAAACCAGACACTTTTCTCTCCCCACCCAGCCAGTTTGGTGTAGTGGTTAAAAGTGCGGGACTCTAATCTGGAGAACCAGGTTTGATTCCCCACTCCTCTACTTGAAGCCAGCTGGGTCAGTCACAGCTCTCTCAGGGCTCTCACAGCCCCACCCACCTCACAGGGTGATTATTGTTGTGGGGATAATTATGACATACTTTCTAAACCACTCTGAGTGGGCATTAAGTTGTCCTGAAGGGCAGTATATAAATTGAATGTTGTTGTTATTGTTATTATTATGATGCCTTTTCAAGTGCCTGCAGTGTGAAAATACTGGATAAAGATACATGAAGAGATCCAGACGATTTCCAAACTCAGATTTGAGTTGCATCCAAAAAACATGTTATTACTATGTTTTTTGGATTATCCTACCAAATGATGTCAGAAAAGAACAGGGAGACCTTTTTCGTTACATGGTGAGAGCAGAAAGAGTGCTGTATGGAGCGAGATGGAAAACAGGTATCTCCCATGAGGTAGCAGAGTGGATAGATAAGGTCTATGAATATGCATCAATGGCCAAATTAACGACTTATGTACATAATAGACCAATACTTGAATTTTGGGGGAAATGGAAGGATTTCTTTGACTACTTAGGCCAGAACTAAAATTAATTAAGGTAACTCGGTACAAAGATAAGAGGATAAAACACAGGGAAAAGATTAATCAAAATAGTTGATATTAAAGTTTGTATAAGCATAAATGACCAAGGAGAGGGAACGAGAGGTATTATACAGTTAAGTTCTGTTATTAAAAATACTTTTGACAGTTTTTTTTTATCAGTCTAATTCAATTTCTAATTTGGTGCTTGTTTAAGTTGTAAACTAATTTTAAATCCAATATTTGTAGAAGTCACCCTAAGTCTCAAACTAATCTCAATGTACTGTTTGTATAAGCTTTTTTATGCACTTTCTATTGTCATATCTTATCTTTTCTTTTAGAATAAAATTTCTATACATTAAAAAAAAAAGAATTTCTGGTCTGGTTGCACTGTATGTTCAGTCAGGCGATGATTACACACGGCTTACCTGAAGCTGGAACGTTGCGGAACATGCCGGAAAAAACGCGGAAGATCGTGTTTTCTCACGTGAGTTTTGTGCGACATCGCGCAAAACTCGCACGAGTAAACGCGATCTTCCGCGTTTTTTCCGGCATGTTCTGCAACTTTCTGGCTTCAGGTAAGCCATGCAGAATCAGCCAGGATGAAGCCCAACAGAATTTTTAAACCCACCCTGTTAAAATAGCAGCAGTGCCTTCAGATCAGACCCGGGGATACCGTCACGTCTAGTTATACCTTGAGCCCGATTTTTGGAAACACACCCTGTCTGTTTGGTCATGGTATCAAAAGAGCAGTAAATGGAGGGGCAGTTACTGAATATCAGTTAATATCAACCTTTTATTCCTCTTTGGCCTTCAGTTGGATGCTCCAGGAGACGAGATCTTAAGCAATCTTTCAGTTAAGTGCTCAAACTGTGGGTGGTTCATGTACAGAATGTGGTGCTGATGGATAGGAGAGAAACATTTCTGCATACTTGAGAATTGTTCCTGAACCCCGTAAATACAAGAAGTCACGAACGACTTTCAAATGCACAGTGAGACAAAACTAGTTTCAGTCGAGTGTGCGACGAAGTCATTCACTCAGTACAACTCAATACAGGACTGATACCTGACAAGAGCATCAAGGGATAGGTGCTCCACCTCTGTTTCCCCCCTCCCCCTCCTTGCTCAGTTTTCCTTGCTCATGGCAGGGTATTGAATTTAAGAGGAGCCATAATCCATCTCTGCCTGAAGAAGCTTCAGGTACAGCCGTCTGATGGATGCTGCTGCTACATCTCATCGCTCTCCCAAATGAATCCATGTCTAGTGACAATAACACACTGGCTACTTTTTGCTAGGAAAGGGACGCACCACTGCACCCAATGGCTCTCTCGGCTTTCTTCTGGCCAGATGGTTGCACACGCTCTTCGTCCATTATTCATCCATCATGGTTACAGCATCCAATAGCCCCCCCCACACACACACACCTTGCTTTTTGCCAAGATGAAGTTTGCTAAAGAATTAACAATCCCCCTCCCCCTGCAAAATTATGTGCAAGTCCATCAGTTTCTCTTCCACTGGTTTAAGAGGTCAGCAAAACTAGGTACTTTGGAGACAAGGGAAACACTTAACAAGAACTGCAAGAACTTCCAGGGCGTAAACTTTCGGGAATCAAGCTCCCTTCATCAGATACAAGTATGGACGGAGATCTCTGAGTCTTTATATCCCAGTCAACTTCTTCTTTCACTAGAGATAGGATTCTTCTCTCAGTACAGATGCTGATTTTCTGCTAATTACATTTCACACTGTACCTCTATGTCCTATCTTGGTGGCAGTGGAGAGTGCTCTCAAGTCATAGCTGAATTATGGCGACCCCTGGTGGGGTCCTCATGGCAAGAGACTAACAGAGGCGGTGACTTCTTTGCAATACCCCTCCCACCTTCTGACTCCGATATAAAGACTCAGAGATCTGAATTCCTATCATTTCCTGAGAAAGCTGCCTTGAGCTCATACTTGTCATGTCTGCATAACATTCCTCCGTGCCATTCATATGTTATCTGCTCCCTGTATTGAATTCCTCACACTGTTTGACTATATGCTCTCTTATTATGCTCATGTACTATGACTATTATATTCATGCCATCTCGAGCTTGCCTAAAACCGAAAGTACGAATGTCGAGACTGTTATTTCTGAAGCCTGCTTCCATCCTGACTTTGTACAAAAATGTAACTCTTCACAAGAGACAGAGGGAGGTGAATTCCTTGTAATCTTCTGGCTTTCTCTGGCCAGACAAAGCTGTTGTGTTTCTCATGAGAATTGGGACTTTCGCGCCTTTTTGCTAACTGCCCCAGGGGAGGGGAGGAATCCTGCTCCTTATATTAAAGTGCATCCGCTTGTATTCTCATTCCTGCCAATTTTCCTAGTCATCTTTGGAAGTACCTGTGAACCTATTGGATCTCTGTCATCTTTGGAAGTACCTGTGAACCTATTGGATCTCTGTCATCTTTGGAAGTACCTGTGAACCTATTGGATCTCTGTAATAAAACCTTTTCAACCAAGACCCTGGAGTACTTGCTGTGAGGGGTTTGGGGATCTGTCTGTCATGGACTGCCGTCCCTAGAACTGACAATACCCTAGAAATCTTGTTGGCCTTTAAGGTGCCACTGAACTCGAACCTTGCTCATCTGCTTCAGACTAACATGGCCAATCACCTGAAAGTATTAACAAGTACTGGCTTACCACTGACTTTCTCCCATAGCAACATTCAAGGTGACTTCAGAGGCTCCTGTGGGGATAAGGATCAATGACTGGACGCTTGATCTTGATGACAGCAAGGTGGTCTGTGAGTGCAGGCATGGAGTCTCTCAGCTCTAAGTGCCATTTTCCTGACCTGGGAAATGGCCCTGCTGAAAGGGCTTTGCATCATTGCATTTTTAAAAGAGCTGAGAGCTGCAGCCATGGCACTCCCAGAGTCTCGTGTGCTTTGATCTTGATGACATCGAATTTAAAGAACTGCCATGTGCTGAGTTTGGGGCTGCCTTTGGAGACTGTCCAGTTGCATCAAAATGCAGTAGGAGGCCTGCTGGCCAGCCTAGCTTACAGAAAGCATAAATCTGGCCAATTTCTTTAAAAAATGAGCAACCCTACACTGGCTACCAATTTATTTCTGGGTACAATTCAATGTGCCAATTCTTTTACAGCTCTTTGAAGTCTGGGACAAGGGTACCTGAAGGACCACGAGCTCCTCTGCAAATAGCGTGAGAGCTAATTTCCTTTCTGTGTCCACCCACCATCACAGGTAAGGTTTGTCCAGAGGCAGGGATTCTACTCCCCTTGCCCTAAACAAGCAGGAAGCCTGGGGCTGGGCAGAGGTCTCTGGCAACTCAGGATATTAAATAGCTACCCCTACCCCTAACCCCTGCCCCCACGCTCCCACCTCTGCCCCTCCCTACCTAGCCAGTGGGGGGGGGCTCGCACCTTCCATGTGTGCCCCCCTGTGGTAATGCGTGCCCCCGCGCACAGCAGCCGCCAGGATCAGGCCTGTTTTGGCCTGGATTGGGGCCCCTGTGGAGTGCAGGAGCATTCCTGCGCTCCGCAGAGGCCCATAACGGGCCTGATCTGCGGCAAAATGGGGCCAATCTGTGCCTGTTTTGGCGTGGATCTGGCCCGTTTGGGCACGAATTGGGCCTGTTGTGGGCCCCTGCGGAGCGCAGGAACACTCCTGCACTCAGAAGGAGCCCAAAATGGGCCCGGCCCATGCCAAAACGGGCCCAATGTGCACCCGTTTTGGCGTGGATCGGGCCCGTTTTGGGCTGCTGCGAAGCAGCCCCCAACGGCACAATCCAGGGGCTGCGTGATGACATCATTTCACAGAAGTGACATCATCACGCTTGCAGGAGCGTGCGTGCACCCCCTGCCCCCAGGTAAGAGCCAGGCCCCAATCTCCCGCTGGGAGATTGAGGGGGCCTGGCAACCCTAGTTCACAGGGATCATTTTACCATATTAATTACATATCGAGGGTGGCATCATTCCAAGATTATGCAAAACATTCCATTGCAGGTCGGGGCGGGGTGGGGGGACAGCTCTGAGTTAACGCTGAGTCACGATGAATGTGCATAACTCGCTGGTCAGTCCATCACAAGTTCTGCCCACGCAGGTCTGTAGCTGGGGCTCCCTGAAATGGACCTTTGTCCCCAGGGATTATGCTCTCAGATCTGAGGCAGCACTTCTGCAGCCAAACTTCTTTCTGAGCTGCACTGCAGAGAGAGAGAGAGGCTGCAATTCTAATAAAGTGGAGGCCAATGTGGACTTTTTGGATCTGTATTTTCCCTCTCTCTGCTACTGAAATCTACCCCCTCCATGCCCTTGGTCTATTTATTTCTTGGTTTCTCTGGCTGCTGTTGTAAAATTGAGCCTGAAAGGGTTTGGATAGCAGGCCTCTAGCATGGGAAAAAAGGGAAGGTCAGCCACCAGGATCAAAGTAGGGTTGCCCAGGTCGTTTCTGGCAACTGGTGGGTGGTGGAGGGGGGCAGCAAGAACTCACCTCAGTCCTCCTTGAGCACCCTGGGTCATGGCTGCGGTTTGTTGGAGCTAATTTCTGATGAACCGCGACAAACCGCTATGTTTTTTAGAGTAGTTCATATGGTTCGTTTTTCGGTTCATCACTGCAGACGGTGACGATTAATCTGTTAGGCAACACAGGGGATGGGCTTTTTGCAGCCCTTCTGTAGCCCTGGAAGTGACGAACCCATGAACCAAACAAACCGATTAGCGAACCGGGTAAGTTCATGGTGGTTTGCGAAACACAACAAACCACAAATCGCAACAAACTTTCCCAGTCCGTGCCTGCCTCTAGTTAGGCGGTATGCACACAACTTAAGGACCTTTGAAGAAACTTTTCTATTATTAACTCCACTGCTTTGTTTGAAATGAAACTTGCAACTACTGTTTTTGCTGACATGTAGTATGTTATGGTGAGTAATTTTTTAATTTAAAAAATTAAATATGAAAAGCATGTACAAGAGAAATAATGTCCTTTATTTACATCCTTAGGTTTCTGATAAAGGCCCGCAAAGAATTACTGAAGGATCTTGGTCTAATAATTCAATAGGATATTGATATTGTGTTTATACTTTTGATATTTTCGTCAATTTGTGTACATATATATAAATTTATAAAGCAACAGTATTTGCGTAGGTCAGAGAATACTGAAGACTGTTCAACTGAAACGTATTTGGCCGGCAAGATTTTTTTAAAAAAAATTAATGGCTTCTTATTTATATGTTGTGCATTTATTAAAGAATAATTGTTCTCTTAGTATTACGTTTTTTGCCTTGGATTTTATCTGTTCCTCAACCTTTTCAGGTGTGTGCCACTCAAAGAACTCAGGTATATTGGCAAATTCCAAACATAACTTGCTCTATGCTGCAAAAAGCAACATCTGAATCTGAAATATGCAGGATGGCGCATAGTAAAACACAGAATTCATAAAGGGCTTAGCAGTGGTCACAGAAATCTTGCTCCACGGGTCTCTCTCCACGCTAGACATTACAGCTTAGGCTTGATGCCTTACAAGCAATCTAATACTATAGAGGTTTATCATGGTCTTCCAGTAAGGAGTTCAGGATCATGCAGATGGCTCCACCTCCCCGCCCCTGCCTGCTCTCACAGCACCCCTGTGGCTAGGTCTCTCAGTGAGCTTTATGGACGACTGGAATTTGAACTTGGGTCTCTTCAGCCCTAGCTGGACACTCTAACACCACCACCACACTGGTAATTTTCCGTTTCCCACTCTTTCTGTCAAACAGCTCTAAACTCTTGGAATATTCTGGACCTACCAATAAATTCTGCCAACATGTTCAGGCTGCATTATGGTTTCGGAACTGAATTGCCTTGGTGGACTTATTAGAGCAGGAGTCCAGAAGCACCTATGAGACAAACAGCATTTGTGGTAGGGTGTGAGCTTTCGTGAGCCACAGCTCACTTCTAGTGCTGAGAGGTGGCAGCCGTGGGGTAGCGCCTCAGCCTCTGTTCCCCATTTAGTGGCCTTTCATGGCAATTGGTCCGCCACCGTGGGTAACAGGATGCTAGACTGATCCAAATTCTTCAGATTTTCTTACATCAGTTTCTCAATGAAGTCCTTGTTCAGAAAATATTCCTAAAGAACCTCCACTATTTAACCTAATCCTAATCCATCTAAGCCAATCATGCCTGATATTGTCATTCGCCAGCTATTGTCATGCAGCATCTGTAATCACTCCACTCTACAACATATATGGACAGATGGACTCACATTCTAGCTGTATCTGAAGGTGTGACTCATGAAAGCTCATTCCCTGCCACAAATTTTGTTAGTCTTATAGGTGCTACTGGACTCTTGATCTTTTCTACTGATACAAACAAACTAACATGGCTACCCATCTTGATCTATTGGACAGAGACCGTGCTGTGGTTGACATGAGCGTTTCCCTAGTTGACATTTGCTTCTCGCTTTCCTATCATCAGTGGGATTGAGGCAATCACCTAGACTTCATGCTGGCTTATATCTAGCCCCTCCCTGAATATCTGCATCCCCCCCTCCTTGTATTCCAAAGGAAGCGTCTTCCATCACCCAAACATGCAAAAAGGAGTTACGGAAACTCGCTCACCTGTGCTGCTGGAAATGTTAACATCGATGCTGATGTCTGAGATGCCACCCCCCTTCAGAGAGGCAACACATGTGTAAGTCCCAAAGTCAGTGAACTTGAGATCAATGATGTCCAGGTTGGTGGTTCCCGGGGAGACGTCGGGGTCCGTCTGGGTGATGACCATTCTTTCCGAGCTGCGCAGTGGCCGCCCGTTCTTAAACCAGCTGAATGTGAGCTCCTCTGATGGAACCGCCTCCACCTGGCAAGAAATCTTAACCTCCCGGCCAATCTGGATGTTGTCATCTTTGTGGTAAGGGTCAGGTGTGATCCAGAAGCGTCCTTTTTTTAAGGCTACAACAAAGGCAAAGAATTCTCATTAAGTCTAGCCCAGACACATCTCTGGTGCAAGAACTCAGTCTTTCCCTGAAGTCAGTGGCCACACACTTATGGTGCCATGGGCCTGTGTGCAAACAAGCCTTGGCAGCTCAGAAGTGCTGTGTCAATACTTATTACTACATCTTGGACAATTCCTGCTCTCATGCAACCTTGCTCCCCCCCGTCCATATGCATACACAGACCCTGAGAAGTGGCACTAGGGTAAATGGAAAATGTTGGCGGATGGTCAAGAGTTCAGCTCTTGAAATAAGTCCTCACTGCACCGAGACTGCTCCTGGTCTGACATGACTGCACAAAAGAATATTCTGGCTGCTGTTCAATCAGTGTCATGCACCTCCCATTTTCTACTCCTGCAACCAATATCATTCGGTGTCTAAGTGTGCTTTGCAGTATTGGGTTTGAGGCACAGGACTGCCTTGGCCCGCTGCCCTCGCTAACCCTCTGTGCAAGCTGGCATTTTGCCTACCATTAATAAGTTCTATTGTTTTATACTAAACATGCAGACCAGAGTTGGTGACTGTACTGCTCTCCCAGACATGTGGAAATTGCTTGGGCCACTGTGCAGATACTACACCCCCTCCTGGTGAGGCAAGCCGCCTCTATCCCTGAGCAGAACATTCTACCTATGTTGATGCTGAACAGCTCTTTTCAACCAGAGCAAAGCTAGGGTTGCCAGTCTCCCGCTGGGGGCAGGGGATCCCTGCTCCCACACTCGACTCCTGCCCCTGCTTACCTGGCCGGTGGGGAGAAAAGGTTGGGGAAGACGCTTCCCACAGTGCACTCCTGGGCGATGTGGTGTGCTCCTGCATGGCACAGTGGCCCAATTCTGCTCGAATTGGGCTGCTGCAGAGCACAGCAGTGCTCTTATGCACCGCAGCTGCCTGATTCGGGACGAAGCAGCCCAAATCGGGGCGCTGCAGAGTGCAGGAGCCCTCCAAGTCCCCTCGAGCTGCCCCAGCAGCACGTTGGTTCTCTGCAGCAGATTGATTTGACCCCCTGCAGAGCGTTCCCAGAGTGGCACATGGCCTGCGAGATGACATCACTTCCCGGAAGTGATGTCATTATGCAGGCCAGGAGTGCACGCGTGCAAGGAGGCCTCAAAAAGCTAGTGTCAGGCTTCCCACCTCCTGCCCCGGGGGAAGGGGGACCTGGAAACCCTAAGCAAAGACCTCACCTGGGCCATGCTCAATCCATGAATAAAGAGCTTGGAAAGGAAAATGGCTGAAAAGCCATTCAAAATGGGCAAGGGAGGGAGGAGTTATGGAAGAAGGCACTCATTGGCTTTGCAATATACCTGGGGTTTGCCCTCCTGACTCTCTTCCCTTCTACTGAGGTGCACCTGACTTCCCCTCCTCACAAAAGAGTCACCACACGTGAAGACATTTCAATGTACAGCAATTCTTTTTTTAAAAACACCAGAGAACAGAATTGGACACATATTCACCAATACAGTCATTTCATTCCCCAGACGAGCCCTTCCCTATTTAATTTAATAAGTCCTTACACGGACTTTAAAAAAAAATTCAATCCTTCTCCCCCAATGGCACTTTAATGAGGAAAATAAGTGAACAATTAACCAATTATAGATTTCCCCACTTCAGTACTAGTCTGAGAAAACAACTCAAGGCATTTAAACTTGGTGATCATAGAACGGGGGGAAACGGTTTATTTAGCAATAAGCCTTGATTTTTGTAACTGAATGCATACGGAAAAGCATCAGCACCTGTATTTTATACCTTTCAAGCAACACAGAAAAAAATGTATACAGTTTATAAGTCCTCATACAGTTCTGTAAACAAACAGTCAGTTCTTACAAGCAATTAAGCCGAGGTACATGATCTTCTGAACAGCGTAGATTGACAGGTCACAGCCAAGAATTAAAGGAACATCATTCTTGGATGGCACCATTAATTTCAAAACATAACTTGGAAAAGATTTCCAAGTCTCCCGATATAAACAATTTTTAACTTTCAGTGTACAGTGGAAGCAAACCCACGGTGCCCTTTTTTCATGGCCTCTAATGCTATAAAAACACTTGCAGGAACAGAAACGTAGAACATATATTGTAAGAAGAATTTTCTCGCAGGTTTTGGGGCCAATTCTGCACGGCTTACCCGAAGCCGGAACGTTGCGGGACATTGCGGAACATGCCGGCAAAAACGCAAAAGATCGCGTTTTCTCACGCGAGTTTTCCGCGGTTTTGCCTGCATGATCCGCGACGTCCCGGCTTCAGGTAAGCCGTGCGGAATCGGCCTGGGCAGCCCAGATCAATGAGTTTGGAATTGAAAGTCAGGAGGCTGCCCCAAAACACATTTCCAAATTGGAAAAAAAAATTCCAACATTACTTATATCTAGGGTTGCCAGCCTCCAGGTAGTGACTGGAGATCTCCTGGAATTACAACTGGTCTCCAGGCCACAGAGATCAGTTCACCTGGAGAAAATGGCTACTTTGGGGGGTGGACTCTATGGAATTATGCCATGCCAAGGTACTTTCCCTCCCCAAACCCCACTTTCTCCAGGTTTCTCCAGGTTTCACTTCCCAGATCTCCAAGAATTCCCCAACTTGGAGCTGGCAACCCTACTTATATTTCAATATATATCTGAAGAATTTGAAGAAGTGGGCTTTGACTCACGAAAGCTCATACCCTATCACAAATGTTATCAGACTTATAGGTGCTCCTGGACTCTTGCTTTTTTCTACTTATATATACTGTAGGAAACATTTAGAATGAGAGGAAGGCATTCAAATCAATTGGAAGCCATCTACAACACTGAGATATTTTTTATGCAAACTTTCGAATGTTTCCCCCATTAGTCTATGCAGAACTTTTGAAATAGTACCGATAAAATGCTGCCTGCCTATATAATCTCCAGAGGCGTGTGTGTCTTTATTTCGCCTCGTACTGGAAAATGCCCATGAGGGAGAAGACAGCGGCAAGACATTTCATTCGGCAAATATTCAGGCTAAGTACAAACTCTGGAAGACAAATACAGAAATGCAAACGACAGCTGCATTGTAACAGACTCCACAGCCTAATCGAGATTTTGTGCTTCTGCAGCCCCCTTGTTTGCTGGGCTCTTGACTATGTGGGCTGCGTTTCCTGTTGCCCAGGGCTTTTTTTCTGGGAAAAGAGGTGATGGAACTCAGTGGGTTGCCCTCGGAGAAAATGGTCACATGGCCGGTGGCCCCGCCCCCTGATCTCCAGACAGAGGGGAGTTTAGACAGAGGGGAATCTCAACTCCCCTCTGTCTGGAGATGAAGGGGTGGGGCCACCGGTCATGTGACCGTTTTCAAGAGGTTCCGGAACTCAGTTCCACTGCATTCCAGCTGAAAAAAAGCCCTGCTGCTGGGAATAGGCCCAGGTGAAATCAGGACACATCCCAAGCTATCTTCCTCCTGGGTTGACATGTTGACATCCCCACAGCCAGCAGAATGTGAAATTCCTGCTACAAATGGCAGAGGCCACGGACACATTCACAGCCTCTGTGTCAGAAGGACGCTGCACTCGCCACTTTGCACATTTGCCCAAAGCTCAGTGATGCACAGAGGGGCAAATCTACGGAGGGCATCCGGAGTTCACAGCAGGCCACCCCCCTTCCTATATTAATAGCATAGCAAATCTCCACCACATACAAATCTGATGCTATTTCGCTTCGATTCTTTTCCGTTTGCAACTTGTTGGGATCCGTTACTAAATCGCTAACGAAACCATGCACGGTTCCATCTCTAACCCACAAAGTATTAACACTGCTTGATGAACAGTGCAATCCTAAGCCGGGTTACTCCAGATCCATCCATTTAGAAAACTCAAAAAAATTGTCCCCAGTGACGCGTAAATTTTTTTTAGTAAAAATATAAAATAAATGTAAACATATTTTTTAGTAAAAATACTGCCAGTGTAGAGGAGCGGTTAGAACTTTGGACTTGAATGACCCCAGTTCGAATTCCCACTCTGCTATAGATCCGCATCTGACGAAGACAGCTGTGTTTCTCGAAAGCTCATGCTACAGTAAAGTTGGTTAGTCTTAAAGGTGCTACTGGACTCTTTTTGATTTTGCCACTCTGCTATGGAAGCTAGCTGGGTGACCTTGGGCCATCATGCCCTCTCAGCGTAACCTTCCCCGCAGGGTTGTTCTGAGGATAAATAGAAGAGATGAGAACAATGAAAACTGCTTTGTATCCCCCGCTGGGGAGAAACTAGGGATATAAATGAAGTTAATATCCTGGTGGAATGTTCTGTCCTACAACAGGCAAACCTTGTGGGACTGATCAGGGTTCAGCAGGGCATGCAAGGTGGAATCGTTTCAGCAGGCTTTTAACCAGTCACGATATGTCATGGAATAATAATAATAATAATAATAATAATAATAATAATAATAATAAACAACTTATAAGCCACCGTTCAGGATGACTTAATACCCACTCAGAGCGGTTTACAAAGTATGTTATTATTATCCTCACAACAAACACCCTGTAAGGTGTTGTTAGTTTTAATGTATAATATTTATTGTTGTTTTTCATTGTTTTTAATGTTGTAAACTGTTTCGGGCCTTGTTACAGGGAGAGGTAGTATAAAAATCCAATCAATCAATCCGTGTATAACAAATGCTCTGGTGTTAATGGCTCTTTGACTTCTCTCTCAGGCCTGATCTACACATGCAAGTAGAATGATATTGCAGAATTCTGTGGTGGTAGAATGGGCTATACCACTTCAGATAGCGGGGAAGGTGAGTCACATGCTTAATATTCCCCCCGATGTATAAAATCCTTGTAATTTTTTAAAAACGAATACATCAAGAATTAAGGTTCTATCTGATCCTTTCGTTGTAGTGGTTAAGAGCATGGGACTCTAATCTAGAGAGCCGGGTTTGATTCCCTACTCCTCCACTTGAAGCCAGCTGGGTGACCTTGGGCTAGTCACAGCTCTCTCAGAGCTCTCTCAGCCCCACCCACCTCACAGGGTGATTGTTGAGGGGATAATAATGACATACTTTGTAAACCGCTCTGAGTGGGCATTAAGTTGTCCTGAAGGGTGGTATATAAATTGAATGTTGTTATTATTTTTATTATTTGCTCACAGGGCATTATTAATCAAAGGGAAATTTGAAATAAATAAACCCTCCCCCACAGTGTGAGGTACAGCCCACCTCCTTGTTCTCCACCTACAGACCAGGCCTTCGCCAGGAAGAAACCAAATGGTGCCTGCGATGGGGAAAGGGCTGCCAGACCCCCAGTGGGGGCGGGGGATTCCCCGCCCCCACCCTCCCACCCCCACCCCCACTTACCTGGCCAGCGGGGGGGCGCACACCTTCCATGAGCGCCCCCCTGCGGAGCTGCGCACCCTCGTGCACAGCAGCCCCAGGATCAGGACTGTTTTGGCCTAGATCGGGGCCCCTGTGGAGCGCAGGAGCGTTCCTGCGCTCCGCAGGGGCCCACAACGGGCCCAATCCATGCCAAAATGGGCCCAATCCACGCCCGTTTTGGCATGGATCGGGTCCGTTTTGGCACAGATTGGGCCCATTGTGGGTCCCTCTGGAGCGCAGGAACGCTCCCACGCTCCACAGTGGTCCAAAATGGGCCCAATCAGCAACAAAATGGACCTGATCCGTGCCAAAATGGGCGTGGATTGGGCCCATTTTTGCATGGATTGGGCCCGTTGTGGGCCCCTGTGGGGCGTGGGAGTGTTCCTGCGCTCCGCAGGGGCCCACAACGGGCCCGATCAGCGCCCAAACGGGGACTGCGTAATGACATCACTCCCAGAAGTGATGTCATCACGCTTGCAGGAGCACGCGCGTGTGGACACATGAGCTCCTGCAAGGTAAGTGCCAGGGCCCAGTTTCCCGCTGGGAGATCGAGGGGGCCTGGCAACCCTAGACGGGGATGCTAATAAATGACCTAATAAAACAAATTGAACCCTTGAGGAATGCCATGCCTTCACACTGATTCAACTCAGGATATTTTCTATGTCCAAATATTAACACGTTTTCATAAGGTTAACAAAAGGCAACTGGCTCAAGAAGAACCATGGTTACCAACTGCCAGGTGGTGGCTGGAGATCTCCCAGAATTACAACTGATCTCCAGGTGACAGAGATCAGTTGCCCTGGAGAAAATGGCTGCTTAGGAGGTGGTCTCTGTGGCATCAGGACCTGCTTAGCTCCCTTCCCATGCTCCCCCCCCCAAATCTCTAGGAACTTCCCCACCCAGAGTTGGCAACCCTAATTCTATGCCATTATTTCCCAAGAAGGTCCCCCCTCCCCAAATCCTACACTCCCCAGGCTCCACCCCAAAATCTCCAGGAATTTCCCAACACAGAGTTGGCAATTCTAACAAGAACAAGACCAAATATTTATTTGTTGAATTCGCTCAGCACATCCAGACATTTGGGCTACAGCTCAAGATTTAACTAACTATCCTAAAATGGAAGATAAACAAGACTGGAGCCACATGAGGAAGAAGTCCGTTTTTCTGTCAGAACTTTTGCTAGCAGAATAATTGGAAGAATTATAATGTTGAAAGACGTGGTTATGAATCAAATAACAACAGTACCATAATTTATATAAAGCTTTCCTTCCGGGATTATAAATGGATAGACAGCTGTATCTTTAACAAATAATCTTTCCCATCTTGATGTAGAAATAATTTGGACAACTGGGATGCTATTGATTTTTTATCTCTAAGGAGTCAGCTCAGAAAAACCTTCATGTTCATTTGACTTCTCCTTTCCACAAATCAGGGGTTATTTCATAGAAAAAGAGCTGGAGGAACTCATTAGCATAACTCATTAGCATAACTCATTAGCATAACTCATCAGCATATGCCACGCCTCTTGCCATCACCAGAAGTGTGTCATTAGCATAACTGATTTGCGTATGCCACATACCCTGACATCACCTATCCTGGCTGTTTTGGACCCAATCTTGGCCATTCAGGGCCGAAATTGGGCCCAAAATGGCAAAAAGGGGCTGAAAATGCCCGCAAAGGGGTCCAAAATGGTGAGGATCAGGCCGCTGCTGAGTGGGAGAGTGATCCACCACCCGTCAGAGGCCCAATCCGGGCTGTTTTGGCCTCAATCCAGGCCGAAACGGGCCCCAAATGGCCGAGTTAGGTGGGCGGGGCCACCTGACATGTGACCTCTTTGGGGAACTGCCGGAACTGTGTTCCGGCATGTTCCCCCTCGAAATGAGCCCTGCCACAAATTAAACCCATTTCTTTATTTTGGCACCGTTTTCTGTTCCATTGTGTCCAAGTTTTTTCCATAAAATATACACATTTTAGCCTTTTTGTATCACATAGAAGGAGGGAGAAAGAAAGAAAGAAAGAAAGAAAGAAAGAAAGAAAGAAAGAAAGAAAGAAAGAAAGAAAGAAAGAAAGAAAGAAAGAAAGAAAGAAAGAAAGAAAGAAAGAAAGAAAGAAAGAAAGAAAGAAAGAAAGACCAGTGCAAGCAGGGAAACTAGGAGGATCAACACCCCTGCAATGAGAACATCTGGGAAGAGTGAACGGGAAAGGACAGCTTGGCCCATCCATTGGCTGCTGTGATATGAAGAGATCATTTTAAACCAGAGAGAATGCCTTTCTTCAGACCAATTGCAACATATGACGATTAAACTGAATTAACCAACCGAAACTAAAGTATGTGCCTGTTTTAAAGGGCAGCAGTCCAGTAACGACAGCTTTATGCGGTATTATATCACCAGTCTCTAGACCCTTCATAATGTTTATCTCGGTATAGTTCAAGGACTCATTCTTCACTGCTGAAACACTGATGGACTTATGCAAATCACAGGCCATTTTCATCTCAACACCCAAGAGGTGGTGAATTTAACCTTTTTATGGCCTGGGACCCATACCGGAAGGACATCCTCGTTTCATATGAGGCCACACACACTAGTTCAGATCTGACCCATGGGCACTCCTGATGGTGGTTCTACCAACCTGGTGAAATCTACAACTGCAGTATCCATGGCTGATGGGGTAATGGACCCAGTTAATCTGGAATCAACTTACAGAGGAAGGAACGTCAATTTCTTCCTGAATTTCCATGAAAATTGTAAAAAACTTGCTTTTTCAACGAACTTGTCATTCAAAGTTTTGTCCATATAATATTAAGTTTGCAACTAATTCCTGGAGGTCTAGGGGGTGAAACCTGGAGAAACCTGGAGAAAGTGGGGTTTGGGGAGGGAAAGGACCTTGGCATGGCATAATTCCAGAGTCCACCCTCCAAAGTAGCCATTTTCTCCAGGTGAACTGTTCTCTGTGGCCTGGAGACCAGTTGTAATTCCAGAAGAACTCCAGCCACTACCTGGAGGCTGGCAACCCTATTCTCCTCTATCCTCGCTTAATGCAGTGGAAGGGCGGAAATGGTAGAGGGATGGTTACTGACACCTGGATATCAGTTCCTGTTTTGCAGGTGACGTCATGATGCTCTAGGAATTTCCAAGAAATCTCTATGGTAAAAACCAGAGATTTTGGAATTCCCAAAGGATTGTGGCATCACTTCCTGTTCAAAAACAGGAAGAGACATTACCGAAGTCTCCATATACACACACACCCAATGCTCTCAGGAACTGGCAAGCCTAAATAATAGACAGTACCACTGCTGTCTTTTTAAGAAGGGACAGAGATCCAGAGGAGTTAGCTGTGCTAGTCTGTAGTAGCAAAATAGTAGAGAGTCCAGTAACACCTTTAAGACGAACCAACTTTACTGTAGCATAACTGGAGGCCACACTTGCCCATAGGCAACAATGGAAACCACTTACGCCCATACAGGCCGGGGTGTTTGTGTGTTGTCATAGTAAGGCTACAAACATCCACAGGCTATATAGTAGCATCAGAAACTGGGAAAAAAAGAAGTGAGCCATTGTGAAGAAAAATGCTGTTTCAATGAAAGCCATTTCTTGAGAGTTAGTTTAGAGGCTTCATAGCCGAGAGGAATTCTCTCTCCCCTCGAGAGGCTCCATCGGTGAAACCAACTCGCTTTGCCTCCTAAGGAATTACTAACTGCTAACGCTTTTTTTTTTGGTCTCACATTTTGTCTTGTGATTTGTGATAACCTTGCGCTCTGATTAATAAACACACTATAAAATCTTTGCTGAGCTCACCCGGTGTGTGCTGAGCCTGCTTGCGGGGAGGGCAGAATACAAATATGATAAAATAAAATAAAAAATATTTTTACCCTGTGTGGGTTATTGTCAGGGCTTTTTTCAGCTGGAAAGCGGCGGAAAGGATTTCCGGAACCTCTTCAAAACGGTCACATGGCTGGTGGCCCCACCCCCTGATGGCGGCACAGAGGGCAATCTAAACTCCCCTCTGTCTTGAGATCAGGGGGTGGGGCCACCAGCCATGTGACCATTTTCTCCGCGGGCAACCCACTGAGTTCCACCACCTCTTTTCCCAGAAAAAAAGCCCTGGTTATTTTGATTCTGAAGCCTCAAAGCTATAAAATCCTTGCTGAACTCACCCGGTGTGTGCTCGAGAACTACCTACCATAAAAGCATTTTGCTGTGGACTCTCCTTGCAAAACCATCTGTGCAAGGTAGACTCTATTTTGCTTAGTTCCTTTACAGGCTCGGAGTGGTGTCCCTACACTCCTAGGCTTTGGGAAGACACTGAGAGCCAAGCTACAAGTGACGCCTGACACAGGTTGGACACTTGTCAGCTTCCCTCAAGTTTTGACGGGAAATGTAGGCGTCCTGGTTTTACAGCTTGACTCTCCATTACAGCTGCAAGACCAGGATGCCTACATTTCCCATCAAAACTTGAGGGAAGCTGACAAGTGTCCAACCTGTGTCAGGCGTCACTTGTAGCTTGGCTCTGAGGGACTGGCGGCAGCTTTGCAGGGCATTTGAGGGTATAACTCCAAGATCCCTTTTGCAATCTTGTCCAAACTTGGGTGATGGCTGTAGGAGAGCATGCAAAAGACTCCCCGGGAATATGGGCTATGTAAGTGCCAATGGGGGCTGTTTGGTGCCCAAGGAACCACGAACCACAAACCGGTTTGGTAACGGGAAATGTTCATTGTGGTTCGTGATCTCAGGTTCGTCATCGGCACCGAACCTCAAACCGCTGGTTCATTAAATTTTTTTGGTTCGTGCCCATGTCTACTTGTGAGAACCGGCCTATAGGGCCTTGCCGGCTCTTCCCCTCAGCTGGATTGAGACGCCCGGGTCCCGTAGCCATGACAGCCATAATTGTGTGTAGTCAAGGCTTCTCAAGGCCAGGACTACATAAGGAAGAGAAAGCACCTCAAGTGAGACAGTTCTTCCCTTGATAGCCACCCTGTCATGGAAACTCAGGGATCTGCAGAGGAAGATACTTTTGCCAGGGTGCCACTCCTAGCAGAATGGAGACCTCAGGAGGAGTAAAATGCTCTTCCTGTGAGGGCAGAAACAACAGCTAAGAAGATAGAAGATCCCTGTTGGATCAGACCAGCGGTCTATCTAGTCCAGCATCCTGTCCCACACCGTAGCCAACCAGTCACCCGGCAGGATCAATAACAGGCTGATTCCACACACGTTGGATAATGCACTTTCAATGCACTTTATCCATCGTTTGAGGTGAATTTTTTGTTCCGCACACAAAAAAATCCATTCCAAATGATCTATAAAGAGGATTGGAAGTGCATTATCCAACGTGTGCGGAATCACTCACAGACCATAGAGGCTGAGGCCTTCCCCTGATGTTGCCTCATGGCACTGGTATTTAGGGGGAGACTGCCTCTGAATGTGGAGGTTCCCTTTAGTCACCATGGCTAGCAGTCACAGAGAGACCTCCATGAATATGTCCTTTAAAGCCATCTCCCTCAAGGCCTGTCTGAGAGCTGATAAATAAATCGTACGTAGGCCCCAGAAACCTAATTAAAGGATTCCATGTTTGGGCCATTAGCAGGTCTATTGTTTGGCATAAGAAGCACGATTATAGGTAGTTGTGAGCTGGTTCTGCTGGCTGGTGTGTGTGTGTGTGCAGGAAAGAAAATAACAAAGCATATACTTGTTTATATGTAGAAAGGAAATAAGAGTTCTTTATTGTAGGAACACCATCCTCTGATAGGAAAGGAGGATTGAAGGGTAGTCTGAAGCCCGGACAGGTAAACTTACTCCTCTCCACCACGCCGTAGAGAGGATGCCATAAAGGCCTGTCTGTGGCAGAGGATGATCTCTCCCGTTCCCTCCTCTAGGAAATTGCATTTCAGATTTGCAAATTAAATAGCGAGTGCCTCAGCCGAAATCCATTTGCATTTTCCAGGTTTCCCCCGGCCCTGCTCAACTCCAAGTGCTCCTTTAATCCATCAAAATGTTCCTATCTTGCAAATACACATTTAGTTGGATATGAATAGCATCAAACACAGCCTTTCAGCTCGGAGCCAGCCACAGGCTTTGCTGAAAGAACTTGCAACTGCCAGCCCACAGAAGGGATCCGCACGTGCTTGGCTTTGTATCTGTAGGATATAGTGAGGCGTTTGCATATGTAAAGCCCGTGACATCCGCTGGATTAAGAAATAGACCTGGGAGGAGCAGCAAATTGGACCACAAGTGGAGAATCAAGAGTTCACAAGCATTTGGGCAAGCATTTGGAAAGAAAAGCAATGATGGCTTTCTTGGAACTGCGACCAGGACTGTAGATATGAGTAGATATGAGCACGAACCAGAAAAAAAAAATGAACCATGGGGTTCGTGGTTTGTGAGGTATCCACGAACCACGAACTGGCACGGAACTGGCCCAGTTACGAACCAGTTCGTGGTTTGTAATTTGTGGTGTTTAAATGCCCCTTTCTGGCATGGAAAGGGGCATTTAATAGTTTAAAGGGCCCTTTCCTGCCACCTGCCAGCTGATAGTTTAAAGGGCCTTGCCGCTTGCAAGATGCAGGAAAAGTTTAAATGGCCATTCGCCCCAGGAAAATGGCCATTTAAACTGGCCCTTTAACATGAACAAAACAAACCAGTAGGCCAGTTCGTGGAGGTTCGTGGAAACGAGCTTCCACGAACCCTGGTTCACAAACCCCGAACCAGGCTGATTCGTGGGTTTTTTTTTTGGTTCCTATTTAGGATCGTGCACATCTCTAGATATGAGCTAGTTTATGCAGTGGTTAGAGTGTGGGACTAGGACTCGGGTTTGAATGTCCATTCTGCCATGAAACTCACTGGCTAACCTTTGGCCAGTCACTGTCTGGCAGCCTCACGTACCTCCCAGGACGTTGTGACGATAAAGCAAGGAAGGGGACGGGAAGCCCGTATGCCATCCTAAACTCCTTGCAGGAAAGAAGGGGAATAAAGTGCATAGAACAGGGAGATTTGATAGGCCCCTTTCATGAGTGACTCTAAGAGGCATGCTGATTCTTGGATCAGTCTGAGGTCTTTGGAACCCCAAACCTAAGTCAGTAGCTGGATTTTCTAGAACCTGAAGTGTAAACCTGTTAGGGAAATTAAAATTAAATCAAATGTGAGATTGTTGGTCTACTAACCAGTATATGTAACTTGTCACAAAAATCAGCCACTGTACCAGAATACTGGAGAAAAGCAAATGTTATGCTGATTCTTTAAACAGAGTTCAAGGGGGAACCAGAAAATTGCAGGCCAGTTAGCCTAATGTCTGTCCAGGCATAGAATCATAGAATCATAGAGTTGGAAGGGGCCATACAGACCTTCTAGTCCAACCCCCTGCCCAGTGCAGGATCAGCCTAAAGAATCTCTGACAAGTATTCATCCAGCCTCTTCTTGAAAACTGCCAGTGAAGGGGAACTCACCACCTCCCTAGGCTGCTGATTCCACTGTTGAACTACTCTGACCGTGAAGAAGTTTTTCCTAATATCCAGTCGGTACCTTTGTGCATGTAGTTTTAGCCCATTGCTTCGCGTCCTACCCTCTGCTGCCAACTGGAACAGCTCCCTGCCCTCCTCCAAATGACAGCCTTTCAAATATTTAGAGAGAGCAATCATGTCCCCCCTCAACCTCCTCTTCTCCAAACTAAACATTCCCAAGGCCCTCAGCCTTTCCTCATAGGGCTCAGTCTCCAGACCCCTGATCATCCTCGTCGCTCTCCTCTGCACCCTCTCGATTTTGTCCACATCCTTTTTGAAGTGAGGCCTCCAGAACTGCACACAATACTCCAGGTGTGGCTTGACCAAGGCAGTATAGAGAGGGGCTATGGCCTCCTGCGATTTCAATGCATGGCCCCTTTGATACAACCCAGGTTTGAATTAGCCTTTTTTGCCACCGCATCACACTGACTGCTCATATTCAGTTTACAGTCCACTCTTACCCCAAGATCCCTTTCACATATACTACTGCCCAGAAGTGTATCCCCCATCCAGTATTTGTGCTTCTCATTTTTGTGGCCCAGATGTAATACTGTGCACTTGTCTTTGTTGAATTGCATCCTATTCACAGCTGCCCACTTCTCCAGAGTATTCAGGTCTTGTTGAATTTTAATTCTATCTTCTTGGGTGTTTGCTACCCCTCCCAATTTGGTATCATCAGCAAATTTAATGAGCAGCCCTTTCACTCCTTCATCCAGATCATTGATAAAAATATTGAAAAGTACCGGGTCCAAAACCAAGCCCTGCGGCACCCCACTGGACACCTCCCTCCAATCTGATGAAACGCCGTTGACCACCACTCTTTGAGTGCGGTCCTCCAACCAGTTCCCTATCCACCGAACTGTCCTATAGTCTACTTCACAGTCTTCCAGTTTGCCCATCAGAATGTCATGGGGGACCTTATCAAAAGCTTTACTGAAATCCAGATAAATCACGTCAACAGAGTTCCCCCAGATCCAGTAAGCTGGTCACTCGATCAAAGAAGGAAACCAGGTTGGTCTGGCAAGATCTGTTAGGAACAAAACCATGCTGACTTCCCCGGATCACTGAGTGGTCCTTCAGATGCTTACAGATTGATCCCTTTAAAATCTGCTCTAATATCTTCCCAGCAACAGAAGTCAGACTGACCGGCCTGTAGTTTCCCGGGTCATCCTTCCTCCCTCTCTTAAAGATTGGGATAACATTTGCTCTTCTCCAATCTTGTGGCACATCCCCAGTCCTCCAGGAGGCCTTGAAGATGACGGACAGGGGTTCTGCAAGTTCTCTGGAAAGTTCTTTCAGCACTCTTGGGTGCACCCCATCCGGCCCAGGGGATTTGTATTCATCCAGTGCAGCCAGATGCCTCTCCACTACCTCTCTGTCAATGTCAATTAGCCACTCAGGTGTCCTGCCACATTTTCTACTATCTCTAGATGTGCCTGAGTTCTTCAGGGAGAAAACAGACGCAAAAAAGTCCTTAAGTCTGTCTGCTTTTTCTCTGTCCTGCATCAGAGTTTCTCCATCTACTCCCAACAGCGGTCCAATTGCCTCTTTTACCTTGTGTTTGCTTCTCACATATCTGTAGAAGTTTTTCTTGTTGTAGCGAGCCCACCTGGCCAGACCCAGCTCGTACTGAGCTTTGGCCTCTCTGATGGCTGATCTGCAGTGCCTAGTAACCCTCATATACCTCTTTAGAGGTCTGTCCTTCTCTCCATTTCCTGAACATTTCCTTTTTCTACCTTAGCTTATTCTGGAGCTCTCTGTGCATCCACATCGGTTTCTTGGAGCCCTTACCATGTTTCCGTCTTGCTGGGATAGTGATAGGTAAAGTAGTAGATAGCATTATTAGGCTCATAGAGCAATAAAGCCTACTGAGGGGAAATCAATATGGCTTCCACAAAGGGGAGTCTTGCTTCACCAATCTTTTGGAGTTCTTCAAAGAAGTTAACAACAACAACAATAATAATATTTGATTTATATACCACCCTTCAGGACAACTTAACGTCCACTCAGAGCAGTTTACAAAGTATGTTGTTATTATTGTCCCCACAACAATAATCACTCTGTGAGGTGGGTGGGGCTGAGAGAGCTCTGAGAGAGCTGTGACTGACCCAAAGTCACCAGCTGGCTTCAAGCAGAGAACGGGGAATCAAACCTGGCTCTCCAGATTTAGAGTCCCGCAGCTCTTAACCACTACACCAAACTGGCTTTACAAGAATGTAGATAATGGTGACCTGCTAGCCATTATATACTTGGACTTTCAATCAAAAGGCTTTTGACAAGTTTCCTCACCAAAGTCTCCTGGGTTAGCTTAACAGGATAAGAGGGCAGGTCCTTTTATGGATTAACAACTGGTTAAATGACAGGAATGACAAGGTGAAATCAGCAGCAGCCCATACCCGGGCTTTCTCTGTGGTGGCCCCTATCCCGTGGAATGACCTGCCTGAGGAAGTCAGAAGAGCCCCCACTCTCCTGGCCTTTCGTAAATGATGCGGAACCAAACTATTCAAAAAGGCTTCTTACTCAAATGGGAGGGCTGTATTGAAGGGAAGATGGTTCGCTAATGAGTTAGGGACCATAGACTCAGGGCCCGATCTACGGTTGCCAGTGCCCAGGGCAACCGCAGTCAGGCTCAAAGCGCTCGCGCATAGCATGCACGCGCTCCTGGTGCTGCATGACAATGTCACTCCCGTGATGTCATCACACTGGGGCGCCCCCCACCCCCGCAGCAAGCCAGCTGTCCTGGTGTGCCACGGAGCTGGTGGCAGTGTGAGTGGCTTGGAGGCTGCCCGCGCTCACCTGCCCCACAGGACAAGTGGAGGCCGGCTTGCCGTGCGCCCCTTGTCCTGGGGAAAGGCGAACAGCGTGGGTGGCTTCCCAGCCACCCGCGCTGCCTTTTGCCTTTCCCCAGGACAATGGGCGGCCGGCAAGCCACGCGCCCCTTGTCCTGGGGAAAGGCGAATGGTGTGAGCAGCCTCCGAGCCACTCGCGCTGCCTTTTGCCTTTCCCCAGGACAAGGGGCGGCTGGCTTGCCGCGCACCCCTTGTCCTGGGGAAAGGCGAACAGCGCAGGCGGCTTCCCAGCTGCCCGCGCCATTCTCCTTTCCCCAGGCGCGCTACTGGGGCTGGCAGTGCGCTCCTGGAGCTGGCAACTGTGCCCGGTGCCCCCTCTTTGGCGGCGCCGGGGGCAGACTACCCCCCTGCCCCCCCATCAATCTGGCCCTGCATAGACTTCATCACTATATTGCTTTACATATTATCTGCTGCTTTAAATATGTACTCCTATGTACCACCAGTGCTCCATGTTGTCTAACATTAGTCCTAGAATTGATTATGTTCTGCTTCAGTGTTTTTTCTACTCTGTATTGGATTCTTGCTAATATTATGTCTTTTAAATTAGTATCTATTTATTCTATGGTTTGGTTTATGAAATGTCCTTGACACTGTATTGAAATGTACTTGATACTGATTGTACTAATCTTATACTGTGTAATCTGCCTTGAGTCTCAGTGAGAAAGGCGGACTATAAATGACATAAATAAATAATAAATAAATAAAATAAAGAAGCAAAAAGTAGGAATAAATGGACAGTTCTAATGGAGGGAAGTAAGCAGTGGGGCCGTGTTATTTAACTTGTTCATAAATGATCTGGAACTGGGGGTGAACAGTATAGCGGCCACTTTTGCAGATGACACAAAACTATTCAAGACAGTGAAATCCAAGGCCAGTGGTAAAGAATTCCAGAATTCTATCTATCTATCTATCTATCTATCTATCTATCTATCTATCTATCTATCTATCTATCTATCTATCTATCTATCTATCTATCTATCTATCTATCTATCTATCTATCTATCTATCTATCTATCTATCTATCTATCTATCTATCTATCTATCTATCTATCTATCTATCTATCTATCTATCTATCTATCTATCTATCTATCAATCAATCAATCAATCAATCAATCAATCAATCAATCAATCAATCAATCAATCAATCAGATGGAAAGCCAACAAACAGCACCCTTTCTTAGTGATTGTTTCTAAAGCCCCTCGGTCTACGACATCCATCTCTTCTCCCTTCCTTGCCTTCAGTTCACAGGAAGCAATAAAAAGTAAGTTCCGTTTGCACCACAGAAAGAGGTTTGAAATGAACCTATTTCTACCCCGCATTATCTGATCATCTCTCAGCACAAAGCCCCAAACACAGCCGGTGAATAGCAAACGAGAGATTTGTGGTCCAGGGAAGGAGGCAAAAAGGAATGCCAACCAAGTGAAAATATTGATTCCTTAAGTACGGAGGAGATCAGAGAAGCTTTCACAAAATCAGCTTCATTTGGAGGAGAAAGCTCTGGAGCCTTGGAGGTGGGGGTTCTAAGAAACCTGTTTACCAAAGATGCAGCGGCAAAAACGTCTGTAATAATTCTTCAGTTGCATTCAAGCAACTCTCCAAAACACATAACTGCCTCTGAGTGGAGCAACAAACCAAACCAACATTGCCCACAGTTTTAGGAACCAGTGTGACATAGCGCAGAGCGTGACAGACTTGAATGAAGAAGACCTGGGTTCATATCCCTATTTAGCCGTGAGGTCTTCTCAAATAGGTCAACCCGTCTGCGGGCCTAATCTTCCTCATAGGGCTATTGTGAAGATAACATTGAAAAATCAAACGGAAAAATGAACAAAAAATGAACTGATGGTTTGTGCATTTGACAATTAAGAGCTAAAGAAATATGTTTTAAAGGGAAGGAAGATGTAGCCACTCAGGGCTAATTTGGGACTAAGATATATTATTGATGGTAAAGGTAAATTTGAAGTTAGGTTATAATTTGGTACTTATTCCTAATTCTTATCATCTTTTTTCTTTCTTTTTTATCTTTTTTGTCTATGTCTTTTTTGTAATTTTTAAAATGAACTTGGAACAATCTTTTAATTAAAAAAAAACTTTCTTATTTTAAAAAAGGGGGGAAATGAACAAAAAACCTGTTTTGGAATCCAAAGTGTGTCCCTCTGATCTCCCCACTAGCAAGGAGGCTACTAGACTGACTACTGTTAGCTTATTTCCGCGAGGCTTCAGTCACCATTTGATTGGCACCTGTCACATCCTGCTCCTTGCACACTGCACTGCTCGTTGGGTGGGCAGCCCTGCCTTTGGGCGGCTGCTGTCTCCAGTCAGATTCCCTCCAGTTCTCTAGGACTGTGCCCGAGACGTAGACAAAGTCCAGAGCCAGGTGGAGAGTGAGTGGGAGAGCACCTCGCGTAAAAATAAAAACACATTTGTTGCTTCCGTGCACTTTTCGCCTGAAGGAGACAGGGGACGCAGCTCATGTTGGCTTCCCAAGCGGTCTCCGATCCAGGCACTGAGCAGATCTGCTTAGCTGATAGAATCATAGAATCACAGAGTTGGAAGGGACCTCCAGGGTCAGGTAGTCCAACCCCCTGCACAATGCAAGAAATTCACAACTACCTCCCCTACCACACCCCCATGCCCAGAATATGACAAAACACCATCAGGATCCCTAGCTAAACTGGCCTGGGAAGAATTGCTTCCTGACGTCTGTAAGAAGGGACCACAAGAACTAAGCACTGATGCAACCCTTCCTGCCCTCCCTCTCGTGATCTGCCCAGGTTCACAGAATCAGCATTGCTGTCAGATGGCCATCTAGCCTCTGCTTAAAAACCTCCAAAGAAGGAGAGCCCACCACCTCCTGAGGAAGCCTGTGGCACTTGGGGACCAGATCCTGTGAACGGATGACTTGCATTCGTTCATTCACTCAGATCACCATGGAAAGAATAGGCCTGTTGCAGAAAAATTGGCTTGGATCTGCTCATTAGGGTTGCCAGGTCCCCTTGCCTTCCCTTCAGGAGGGGAGGGACCTAGCATTCACCTTTTCTTGATTTCTAGCGTGTGATCTTGGGCCTCAGGAAGTAACATCATTATGCAGGCTCAGGAGTAGAGATGGGCATGAACTGAAATATGAACCAAAATTCGGCATGAACCAGGCCGGTTTGTGGTTTGCGAACCAGTGGTTTGTCAGAGCCCATTTCTGACAAACCGTCACGAACTTTAGGGTGGTTCATTTGGTTCGTTTTTTGGTTCATCACTGCAGACAGCCTGGCGCTGAACAGTTTCCTAGGCAACAGGGAATGGACTTTCTGCAGACCTTCTGTGGACCCAGAAGTGGCCTTCTGCTGACCCAGGAGTGACGATTTGATGAACCAAACGAACCGCTTCACGAACCAGGGCAGGTTCGTGAAAGTTCGTGGTTCATGAAATGCAATGAACCACGAACCACGCGGTTCATTTTTTTCCTGGTTTGTGCCCATTTCTACTCAGGAGCGCAGGCGTGCTTTGCAGTGGCCCGTTTGGGCCCCAAATGGGCCTGATTTGGCCTCTTTGGGGCCCAAATCAGCTGACTGCAAAGAACGGGAGTGCTCTCGGGGTGGCAAGATGATGTCACTCCTGGGAGCGACGTTGTCATTCCACTCTGGGAGGACGCCCGGGAGGCCTGTTCCCCCACCTTCCCCCCCTGCCAGGCAGGTGAGTGGGTCCCCTGCCCACACCAGGGGACTTGGTGAGTGGGATCCCTAGCCAACACGTTCCCTTGCTCTGTGGAAACTTTCCTCCATTGCAATGCTAAGCTCTACAGCAACTGGAGAGGAGCACAAAGAGAACAATGTCACAGGATCCCAGCCACTGGGTGTATGTGTGCAAGCCAGTCCAACCCTTTGTGAGTCGGCCTTCTGGCAGATTACTCTCCTTCCAGTGGTGAGGGAGGCCAAGGGCCATTTCCACCCCCTGAAAGAAGCAGATGCCCGTCAGCCAGGAGGAGGCACCAGTGCAGATTGCCTGGATGCTTCGTAGAGTTTTGAACTCACTATCTCCAAGCACAATTTAAAACACACAAAAAGCTCTAAATCGCATGGTGGCTGTGGGTCCCCATTGCACCCACGGACAACTTTCTGGGCAACCATCCAGTGTTTTTGGAAAGTGGATGTGGCCAGGCAGGATTTCTGATTGGCTCTGCTGATCTTTTAAAAGTTGTTTCAGCAACAGCTGCCACCAAAGCACAAGCATCTTCACTGCATTTTAGTGTATCCGTGCAAGAAAATATTTTTAAACAATATGCTCATATTACAAAGACATCCTGTTAAAACAGAGTTTCTACCTCAACTGTTGAAGATTTACTGATTATATCTAACTTTGCTCCCTTATATTTTGTGTTTGGCTCCGCCTCCTGCGGCAGCCATATTGTGTTTGGCTCCGCCTCCTGCGGCAGCCATTTTGTGGTTGTACCCTACCCACCACTGTGCGTCCACAGGCTCAAAAAGGGTGGGGACTCTTGTCATAAATGGACTGAGGCTCAGGTGCCAGAAAGACTGTCAGATTAACTGGCTTGACAACTAATCTACCCAAAGCTAGGAAGAGTAAGAATGCTTTCAGCTGGGGCCTGGAACTCAACAGGGGAGGTACCTAGAGAAGAACGGCAGGATGGACTTTTAGTTTTCATTGTATTTAATTTCACACTACTGCTTTTAGGGTTACTATTTTTAAACTGCTGTTTTTGCTACATGTATTGCTGTGATGGTTTCACTGTTTCATTATTAGGTCTTTATTGATGCTCCTGTAGCATAGTGGTTAAATGGTTGGGCAGAGAAACAGCACTCTGCTAGTTGAAATCCCACTACTGCCACAAGCTCAGCTGGTGGCCTTGGGTCACCCACTCCTCTCAGCCTCAGTTCCCCAGCTGTATTGTGGGGTAGTAATAACACTGGCCTTGTTTACTGCTCTTAGGGCATTGATCTATCTAGAAGAGAGGTATATAAGCACAGTTATGATTGTTAGAGTTGCTGTCGCATAGTGATTTAAGTGGTTGGGCTGCAAATCAGCACTCTGCTGGTTGGAATCCCAATGCAGCCGTGAGCTCAGCAGGTGGCCTTGGGTCAGCCACTCCTCTCAGCCCAGCTCCCCAACTGTACTGTGGGGATAATAATAATAATAACACTGATTTTATTCAGTGCTCTGAACGGGGCAGTAATTGGTCTAGAACAGCGGTATATAACTGCAGTTATTTTTATTGTTGCTGTTGTTTTCTTGATCATCTTAATTATTCTGTGAGGCAACATTATCATCCTTCCTTACACTCAGCCACACCCCGTTGGTCCATCAATCCCGATATTGTCCGCTCTGACTGGCAGCAACTTTCCACGATAGTGTTTCCTTCCATCTGTGCTAGCAGGGACTGAACTAGGGACTTCACACATACAAAGTGGGTGTGCTCTACCACTGAGCTCAGTGATTTAAAAAAATGTATTTTTATCCTGACTTTCAGCCAAAAGTAGTTCACGGGAGCCAACAGCTTCTGCACAAGATAATTAACATTGGAGAGGAGAATTCTCTGCTGGTGCCTGGTGCCAGGCATGCCCGAGGGGCACCTGGAAGCCAAGAGGCCCAGATTGGCATACCTCGGTGTTGAATGAGCAACCCACCCAAGGATGCTACAGGCAGCGGCAGTTTCATGAGTGCAAACCTACCAAGGGTGCCCAGTATAAGCCACTGAGGACAACTATTCGAAACCCTTTGGATCTTCTCCACCTTTTCAGCTGCCATGAGATGTCTTGCTCCGCTTTCTGTGGGGCCTCATTTGCTCTGTTCAGCATTGAACAAATCCCCAACTTCCCAAAAGTGTCAGCACAATTAAGTGGCAAAGCTTTATCCTACCAGGACATCTCCAAACTTTTAAAATATCAAGTAATTACTTGGCACTTATGAGACCAGACGAAGTCACATTTTCAATTTAAATGCAAATACCGTTGAAGGATTTGCACAGGTTGGTACCTCTAATTTTGTATAAATGCTTATTTCAAAGAAAGAAAAGCAAGGGAACTCAGATCCTTTGCAACTGTAGCATTGTAGATGTCTCTCTTCATTTGGGATCATGTTAACGGCTATTTATTTAGTGGAACGTCGGAAAGGGGCAGGCACCAAAAGGTACTGTTTGCTACAAAATATGTGAAGCTGTGATAAAATTCTACCACTTCTAAATGAAAGACTGCAAAGGCTCACCTTTGCAGAATAGAGGAGTGCATCGGGTGAGGGGTCTGGAGGCCAAGTCCTACAAGGAAAGGTGGAAGGAGCTCAGAATGTTTAGCCTGGAGAGGAGACAACTGAGAGGAGATATGATAACCATCTTTGAATACTTGAAGGGCTGCCATATAGAGGATGGCACAGAGTTGTTTTACGCTGCCCCAGTAGGTTGGACCAGAACCAACAGGTTGAAATTAAATCAAGAGTTTTCAGCTAAACATTAGGAAGAACCTGCCAATCTCTCAGTAGAACAGGCTTCGTCGAGAGGTGATGGGCTCTCCTTCTTTGGAGGTTTTAAGCAGAGGAGGCTCAATGACCATCTGACAGCAAAGCTGATTCTGTGAACCTGGGCAGATCATAAGCGGGAGGGCAGAAAGGGTTACATCAGTGCTTAGTTCTTATGGCCCCTTCTTACATGCTCAGGGTAATGCCCATCACCGCGTTGGGGTCAGGTAGCAGGGGGGAGGTAGTTGTGAATTTCCTGTGTTGTGCAGGGGGTTGGACTAGATGACCCTGTAGGTCCCTTCCAAACCTATGATTCTATCTGAAAAGTCATTTCTGTTCACCGACAAACAACCCCCAGTCCACTTTTCACCCAACTGAAAAGTAGATGAGCCAGACAAGAGATTCCTTGAGGTGCACTCAGATTTACAGTGGGCGAATCAAATTAAAAATGAGCCACGGACTCAGCTATCTCATCATCACTATCGTTGGATCTGCAACATCGTTCATCAGCACAGCAATCAATCAGTAAATATGAAATGGGACAATAGCGACTGCTTTGCATGCAAAACACTCCATACCGAGTCCCCTCCTGCTTCAGTCAACTGGATCTCAGGTAGCAGGGATGACCCCTCTCTGCTGAGATCCAAGAGGATGGCTGCCATTCAAAGACGGAGCGATGTTCCAACTCCACAGGTAGGAACTTCTCAGACATTTTAACACGAATCATTCCAGCAGCCGTACAACTCGGCTGCACAGCAACATGGACTGCTGTCTGCACGGCTAGAATTTTCAACACGGTTGGGAACATCGGAAACAAAGCATTTGGACACCTGGTTGGAGACTGTGGGGTAAGGGAGTAAATAATCTAGGGGTGAAGTTCGCCATCTCCTGGGTAAGACCCAGGACAAATTCCAGTGGTTTGTAGCTGCTCCAACTGTAGGATTTTCAGGTCCCCATACCTTCCTGGCAGGGGGGAGGGGGCAACACTTACCTTCTCGGGGCTTGTGGACTCTCCTCACTTCTAGGAAGTGATGTCATCACGTAAGTCTGGGGAGCACTTGTACTTTACTGCAGGTTGATTTGGGCCCCAAACGGGCTTGATTCAGCTCGTTTTGGGGCCCAAATCGGCCTGCGATGAAGCAAGGGAGCACACTTGGATGGTGCAATGGTGTCAGTTAAGTCATTGTGCCAGCCCTGGGAGCGTGCCCGAGAGGCCCGTTTCCTGACTCTCCCCCTGCTGGCCTGGGGTAAATGGTGGGAGTGAGGGATCCCCTGCCCCCACTGGGGGAATGGGATCCCTATCCTACAGCCAATGCCACCACACCTGACCTGTATCCTGCCCACTGGTCTTTACCAGAGAGCTACTCATTTGCCAGGCTGCTTGGATGCCTCTAGACAAACCTGGAGGGGCTGTCTGGGTGATTAGACTGCCTTCCCACAGCTTCTGTCTCCCAGACACCAATCTATTCTCACGGATGTCTGTACAAGTTCTTTAAAAAATGAGATTTAAGAGTAAAGATCTATACTGCCCAGTTTCTTTGATGGTGTGAGCTACCATTTTTTACCCTCCCACACACCAAGAAATGCCTCTGAGAGTCTCTCTACACACCTTACATGGGGACGCACAAATATAGGGAGACACCATGTTAATCGGAAAGCATAGTTTAAAAAGACAAGAGTCGAAGGCTATGTCAATCTCACCTCTCTACATGAGGGTAGTTTTGAAAGGCAGGGATCTCTCCTCAGAGGGGTTGTTAATTTCACCACCTCCCTAAAGGCTTTGTCAATTTCACCTCCCCTTCTAGGAGGCAAAGATGAAATTAACAAACCATCTGAGCAGCCATCTCCACAACTCTTTTTAAACTACACTTCTCGGCTAACATTGCATCTCTCTACACTTGAGTGTCCCAGCAGGCCTTTTTTTCCTGGGAAAAGAGGTGGTGGAACTCAGTGGGTTGCCCTCGGAGAAAATGGTCACATGGCTGGTGGCCCCACCCCCTGATCTCCAGACAGAGGGGAGTTGAGCGGAGAGCGATCTCAACTCCCCTCTGTCTGGAGATCAGGGGGCAGGGCCACCAGTCATGTGACCATTTTCAAGAGGTTCCGGAACTCTGTCCCACCGCATTCCTGCTGAAAAAAAGCCCTGCGTGTAAGATGTCTCATGCAGACAGACTGTGAGTCTCAGACTTATGGGTCACGGTCAGCTGACTAGTAGCTCACAATTTACTGGGCCCTGCTTCCTTAAAGCTCAGTTACTGCACATGTTTTCTTGGCCTTTGCCACTATGACGCAGGCTCCTTAGTACCCAGATTTTTGGGCCTTGCTTCAGTCTGCCTCCCACATGCATATTCCTTCCTTCTACCCTCCCGTATGGAAAATCTGCCTGACAGAATCCTCCCCAATCCATCCAGAGCCACCCACGCAACACGGAAAGGTTAAAAACTATTATTTAAGAATTGTCGTGACTGTATCCAGCCACATTCCATTCAAGAAGAAAAAAAAAAGGCCTTAGCAACAACGGCAATCAATAAACTATCTACATTTTAATGTGGAGTTGCTTATAAAATTGATCCAGGAAATGTTTCCGCCCCCAGCAAAGGAGAAAACCCAGGTCTTGGTTCCCAGTTGTAAATTGCACACACTGATTAGAGCGTGGAAGTCATCGCTCCTGTTTTATTTGTGGCCTCGTGAACTTTGGTGAGAGTTCCCTGTTCATAAATGGGTCAAGATTGGTGGGGGGAGAGGGATCGTTGCAGGTGGGTAGCCGCCTTGTTCTGTAGTAGAAGAGCAAGATTTGAGTCCAGTAGCATGTAAAAGACCAGCTAGGTTAGAAGGCTTATTCACATTTCAAAACCAAAAGACTGTGCTCACAATTGCAGATGTTCTCAGTTGTTTCTCAGGCCCCTGAGAATGAGAAAACTTGCGCTTATGTTCCAAAGAAGAGGAGGAGATGTGCGGCGGTGACTGGGGACTTCCTAATGAGAGGGCTAAAGGCTAAAGTACTAGTGACCAGACTCGGTGTGTTGTCTACTGGTACATCTATCCAGGATGTGACAGAAAGGCTAGAATGACTGATCAGACTCACAGATTATTATCCCTTCCTGCTCATCCAGGCAGGGAATAGGAGGCTTTGGGTAAAAAGGCGAAGGACACTGGAGCACAGGTGGCCATTTTTTCACACTACTTTCTGTTGAAGGTCATGGCTTGTAGTGGTGGAAAGTGCTGTCATGTCACAGCCGACTTAAGGAGACCCCTGGGGGCAAGCGACTAAGGCTGTTTCCACACGTCCTTATAGGCAAGGTCCACCCATCAACCCGCCTCTACATATTTATGATTGCAAAACGTATGCATACTGTTTCACCACTGCCTTTCCCGTGTGTTTACTGGGACTGCAGTTTCCCTAGTGTTTTCTTCTTCTGCGGCTTTTTTCTGTTCTTTGGCACAGAAACGTTTAAAGCGCTTTGACGAATCCTCCTATCTCCGCCCAGTTCCTCCCCTGAAGCTCTTTCCCTTCCTTATTGGATTTCCATTCAGCCGCGGAGGCCACATGGCAAAAGCAGCAGCATGCAATCACGCATGTGCCAACAACAAAACAACAAACAACAACAACAACAAAACTGAAAGGGAGGTGGGCGATTTCAGGCTCTGATGATGAAAGTGCCTGACCTCCCCTCCCAAACTGATTTTGTTTGGGATTGTTTAGAGGCTGTCCAGTGACCTCACAGCACAAGGTAAGCATTTGTGGGGAGTGTGTGTGGAGGATGAGCTTTTGGAGCGACTCAGCTAAATGCCGACTTAAAGCAGGAAAAGGGCAGGAATGATGGGCTGTGCGGAAATGGCCCAACAGAGGTGGTTTGCTATTGCCTGCCTCTGCAACCTTGGTCTTCACTGGAGGTCTCCCATCCAAGTGCTAACTAAGGCCGACCCTGCTTAGCTTCCGAGATGAGATGAGATCGGGCTTGCCTGAGCTATCCAGGTCAGGGCAGGTCTGGAAAAATACTGGAAATAAATACTGGAAATAATACTGTAAGTAAATACAGGAGAAAAAAATACTGGAAATAAATGGCTGGCTATACAGATGGCCTCATCAAGAAAGCTTTGGTTTCTTGTGTGGCTTCTCAGCTTTTCCTCCTCAAAGCCAAAGGCAGAACCACGTAATGGCACCTTCCTTCCAAATAAACCACAGAGTACAAAATCCTGCCAGGTTCTGCACACAGCAGAGTCCCTGTGGGAGCTAAGGGCACCGTGCGAGTGGCAGGATCAAGGCCTAAGCATGTTCCTATTTGTCCACAGGGAGGGCAGGGACCGGCTCCAAGCCCACAGCTCTATTATGTGTTTGGATGGCTGCCAACACCTTGTCTCGCCTCCTTGTAGCCATGAAATCCATGTCTGAATAACTGAGACTCTTGCAAGGTCTCCACTGTGCTGAGAGGAAAATCCAACAAGATAAAAGAAAAGAGATTTCTCGGCCAATTCCTCTTGTTCTCTTACACACACAACTCTACAGTCAACGGGAACAGCACAGAGTCACTGCAGAAGTGGTCCTTGGTGGTTTGCTCCTAAACCAGCTGCGCGGATCTGTCACACCAGAGGGTAAGGCCCTTAAAGAAAAGAGGGAGGCAGAATAACCCTTCGGGGAACCACGAAGCTGTCATCAATTGGTTGTAAGCAAACAAGTTGAAATTGAACCCAGACCAGACAGAAGTGATGCTGGTTGGGAAGGCAGAGACCTTGAAGGACATTGTGCTCCCCACTTTCGATGGAGTTTCTCTGACCCTTGCAGACTCAGTTAAGAGCCTCGGGGTTATGCTGGATCCAACACTATTGCTAGAAAAGCAACTGAAGGCAGATGCAAAGTGCTTTTCACAAACTCAGTCTAGCCTGGAAGATGGCCCCCTACCTTAACGCTGCCGATCGGGTCACCTGGATCCTTGCCATGGTAACATTTGAGACTTGACTACTGTAATGCACTGTGCATTGGTCTCCTCTTAAAGTTAACTTGGAGACTACAGTAGGTGCAGAACGCTGCAGCTCAGCTATTGTTGAGAGCCAGGAGGAGCATGAATATTGCTCTCATTCTGCAGTTATTTCATTGCCGGCTTATCAGTTACTGATCCAGAGAAGTTAGCAAGGTTAGTCTGTAGTAGGTAGGTAAAGGTAAAGTAGGTAAAGTAGGTCGGTGCGCAAGCACCGAGTCATTACTGACCCATGGGGGACGTCACATCACAATGTTTTCTTGACAGACTTTTTATGAGGTGGTTTGCCCCCAGGAATCTGGGTACTCATTTTACTGACCTCGGAAGGAGGGAAGGCTGAGTCAACCTCGAGCCAGCTACCTGAACCTGGCTTCCACCAGGATCGAATTCAGGTCGTGAGCAGAGCTTGGACTGCAGTACTGCCGCTTACCACTCTGCGCCACGGGGTTCTGTCTGTAGTAACAAAATAGTAAAGAGTCCAGTGGCACCTTTTAAGACTAACCAATTTTATGGTAGCATAAGCTTTCGAGAATCACAACTCTCATCGTCAGATGCATCTGGGTTAGTCTTAAAAGTGCTACTGGACTCTTTACTATAACTACAACAATGACAACAACAACAACAACATTTGATTTATATACCACCCTTCTGGACAACTTAATGCCCACTCAGAGCGGTTTACAAAGTATGTCATTATTATCCCCACAACAAAACATCCTGTGAGGTAGGCGGGGCTGAGAGAGCTCAGAGAGAGCTGTGACTGATCCAAGGTCACCCAGCTGGCTTCAAGTGGAGGAGTGGGGAATCAAACCTGGCTCTTCAGATTAGAGTCCCACGCTCTTAACCACTACACCAAACTGGCTATCAGTTACTGGGCCTAATTCAAGGTATTTGTTACCACCTACAAAGCCTTGGTCTTGGTCCATCATAGCTATGGGATGACATCTCCCACCATGGCAGCTTCACTCATCTGAACTGGGCTTTCCAGTGGACCAGCAGATGTGAGCCAGAGGTCCACCAACAGACCACGACTGGTCTCCCTGGCTTACAGTCAGCCCTTCTCACCTGCCTGCTCCCCAACTATGGAAAGCTCTGTACCCCAAGATGGCACTGCATAAGCATGCCTGACACGGCATTTTCACATTCTAGACTTGACTGATGCATGCCCCTTCTTAATTCCCTATCTTCACCCTTCTATAAAGGCGAGGGGGGGGAACCCTGAACTGACATGTTTATTTTCTGTCTTTCTTAAAGGTTATTTTTCAAGGGGGAAAAGGGGGCTGTTAAGTGTGGCAAATGCATCTTAAGTGTCGAGTTTCTGGAAAGGGGTAGAGTTTACATATGAGAGGAACAAAACGGGAAGCAGTCACCATAGCCACGTTCTTTGTGCCAGTCTCTCTGGGACTTCATGGAGGCAGCTGAGTTTACCCAAGTTCGGTGGAGTTTTCATTTCCCTCTCCCAGAGCCTCATCGTTTGAGGAATTCATTAGGCTGTACAGCTTTAAAAAAAAATCGAGATAGAATTTTAATTATATTTTGTTCCGTCTCCTGAGGATCGCAGGCTTGAGTTACTATGAATAAATATGCAGAAAGGGCTAGATTATTATGCCATGACTCATGAAGTCTGTATCCAAGGGGAAGAAGGGTTTAATTTTTGCTGTCTCTTGAAGAATCTTGGATGTTGCCTCTTCCCTCGGTGCTGGCAAAATAATGGATTCTTCTCTCCTGCAAATCCTGAGAAGACGGCAAGTTCTTCACCAATCTGGCTTTTCGCGTTAGCCAAATGAGCAATTGTGCCTTTAGATTTCAGTTTCCAGGGCAGTGCCACACGTTTCGAGAGCAAATGTTGTTATCCCATTTGGATTTCGAATGGCCCTTTTTGCATCGCCGAGGTCGACAGCGGCTCATTGCAATTCCCACGTTTGTGCACATGTTGTTGCCCTTACACCTTCGCAACATCGTCCACCCTTGCCTCATCAACGGTTCCAGGAATGACCTCATCCGGTTTTTGTTCAGCCACGCTGAATTACAGGTCTGTACAAGAACTCCTTTGTTTGCTCTGTTGATCTGCCGCAGCCGGGGTGATGGAAACAATGCAAATTCTAGCACGTCTGCCCACAAGTAACCCTACGCCATCAATTGGGGAGAGTGACATGAATGTAATCAGAAAGAGAGAAAAAAGAATGAGGAAGAGAGGAAGAAGCTGCCTTGGCTCTATGGACTCAGCCCCCCCCCTCCACCCAGGATGCTTAGCTTAACTTGCAGTGGTTTCAACTTAAAAATATGAGGGCAGTTAGACAATTTAGTTCAAAGGGACTGGGAAGCTTATTTATTTATTTATTTGATTTATATATCACTTCTCTTCAATTAAGAGCTCAAAGCAGTTCACAACAATTTCCTCGGTTAAAACCAATACAAAACATTAGGTAGTTAAGAGGGGGAAGTAGTTGTGAATTTGCAGCACTGTGCAGGGGGTTGGACTAGATGACCCTGGAGGTCCCTTCCAACCCTATGATTCTATGATATACAATAAAATCACAGTGGAAAAAAAACAAGAGTCCAGTAGCACCTATAAGACTAATACAATTTGTGGTAGGGTAGGAGCTTTCGTGAGTCACAGCTCGCTTCTTCAGATACAGCTAGAACATGTGAAGAAGTGAGACGAAAGCTCCTACCCTACCACAAATTTGGGTAGTCTTATAGGTGCTACTGGACTCTTGCTCTTTTCCACTGCTACAAACTAACATGGCTACCAATCTTGGCATAAAATCTCAGTAAAACAACAGCATAGTAGAAATACTTAAAACTGCTCTAAGTCCCAACTACAGACAATAAAACCCTGTAGATAACAAAATTGCAGATAGATATAATATACAGGAATCAGTTCTACCTCACATTAAAATATTAAATGCCAAAAGTACACTGGAACACTGGAATAGTTTTGCCTTGCAGAGTTTCCAAAATACCCACAGGTCCCGCTGGGCATGAGTGCCTTCTGACAGAGCGTTCCAAAGGGAGGGCACCGCACTCATAAAGACCCTCTTCTTGGTACCACCCTGGGGAAGTCATGCCATCTTAGGACCAGAAACCACCAGCAAGATCTGTGAAGATGCACAAAGCTGTAGCAGCGGTTCATAATAGGAGAGGCGGACCCAAAGGTGTGAAGGGTTTTCAAAGGGAGAACCAACACCTTGAATTGAATTCAGAGACTAACTAGTAGCCTGTGCAGCCGCTTCAAAATCATTGTTGTATGAGCTGACCATGGAGACTTGGTCAGCAACCTATCAGCTGCATTCTGCATCACTTAAAGTCTCTGAATCATCTTCAAGGGCATTCATTCATTCATTCATAGTCCGCCTTTCTCACTGAGACTCAAGGCAGATCACACAGTATGAGCTTAGTACAATCAGTATCAAGTTCATTTCCACACAGTATCAAGGACATCTCCGTACAGTGCGAAGGACATTTCCATAAACAATGCCACAGGGTAAATATAAACATGTTTACAAAGACACACCATTGGCAGAGATCCAATACAGAGTAGATGCTGAAACAGAACACATTCAATTCTAGGACTGACATTTGGCAACATGAAGCACAGCAGTGCATAGGTGTACATATTTAAAGCAGCAGATTGTACGTAAGGCCACATGGTGAAGTCTACGGTCCCTAACTCCGTAGTGAAGCACCTGAGACTTCATCCCTACAATACAGCCCTAGCCCTACATAGAGTAAGTTGCAGTGGTCTAAAAGAGTGGCGACCGTCGCAGGGCTCAGTATGGCAAAGCCAGGCTAAGACAAATTTGGGGAAAGTTGTTGGGCCTGGAAAAAATGGGAAAAAAATGTTGTTCTAGCTACCATGGACACCTGTTTGTTCATGGGAAGCTTAGAATCAAGCCAACCCCCCCCCCCCTCCAGACTCTTCATGGAGTTATGCCAAGTTTCTGCCAAGGGAACCTTCCTTCTCCCTTTGTGGTAGGGTTGCCAGGCCCCCTCAACCTCTGGGGGGGGGAGATAGAGGCCTGGCACTTAACTTGGGGGAGAGGGGGCGAGCATGCGCACATGCCCCCATAGGCATGATGACGTCACTTCAGAAGTGACGTCATCGCACAGCCCCTAGGAGCACGTCCAGGCTCTGCAGGGGCTCAAAACGGGCCCAATCCACACTGAAACGGGCCCGTTTTTGAGGTGCTGTGGAGTGCAGGAGCATTTCTGCGCTCCACAGCACCTGAAAACAAGCCAGTTTTGCCGTGGATTGGGCCTGTTTTCAGGTGCTGCGGAGTGCAGGAGCATTCCCGTGCTCTGCAGCAGCCCCGATCCGGGCCAAAACAGGCCCGATCATGGTGCCTGCTGCGCATGAGAGCGTGCAGTGCTGTGGGGGAGCCCGCAGGGAAGGTGTGCACCCCCCTCGCTGGTTAGGTGAGTGGGGTTGTGGAGCGGGGTGGGGGATCTCCCACCCCCACCAGGGGTCTGGGATCCCTACTCTGTGGGCTACTGGGCTCAGAGCATTCTCTCACCATCATCTGGAGCCTCCCAGCCTGAGAACAGAGATAAATCTATTCCCTGTATTCTTCCTGCACTCCATTTTCAAAAAGTAAAACAGTGGCAGGACTCTGAAAGAGGGCAGAAGATCAGCAACAGGAAAGAGGCCGCTGAATTCTTTCTCTTCCTGCCTCATTTGCCTGCCTGCACGTTTCTATCTTCCTTCCTCCAAGCATCTCAGAGCCTCCTCCCCATTTTATCCCCGCAACGAGCCTAGTAGGTGAGTGGCAATTTGAACCCAGAGCTGCCCTGTCACAGTCCACCATAACAACAATGCGCAAGAGGCAGTCCCTGAACCAACAGGAGCCAATAGAGCTGATACCAGCAAGGAACCTATAATAACTAAATGACACAATTAATATGACTTGATAATAGTAGAATATACAATTTAGTCAATATCTACATGCAATGAAAATAATGACTGTGAATGAAGCAATATACAAATTCATACAGACGAGGTGACACATAAATTCACCGCTTCTGCCCTTTGGTGGTGGTCCTCAGTGTGTAGCATCATTGGAAAATTATAGCATTGACTTTGAATGAGAGACTGCACGTATCACTGAGAGACTTGGTAGAGGGAATGCGGTCTTGTGTGAACAAATTTATGTGTCACCTCGTCTGTATGAATTTGTATATTGCTTTTCATTTAATTGTGTCATTTAGTTATTATAAGTTCCTTGCTGGTATAAGCTCTATTGACTACAGTCCACCATAAAGCATCTTCAACCCTACCATGTCGCCTGTTCAAAGTAATTTCCTCCAGGGGTTTTTCTCTCTGTGGAGGAAAAAAAAAACATACGAGGATTCCTGCACAGTATTACATCTGGGCCACAAAAATGAGAAGCACAAATACTGGATGGCGGATACATTTCTGGGCAGTAGTATATGTGAAAGGGATCTTGGGGTAAGAGTGGACTGTAAACTGAATATGAGCAGTTAGTGTGATGCGGTGGCAAAAAAAGGCTAATTCAATCCTGGGTTGTATCAAAGGGGCCATAGCGTCGAAATCGCAGGAGGTCATAGCCCCTCTCTATACTGCCTTGGTCAGGCCACACCTGGAGTATTGTGTGCAGTTCTGGAGGCCTCACTTCAAAAAGGATGTGGACAAAATCGAGAGGGTGCAGAGGAGAGCGACGAGGATGATCAGGGGTCTGGAGACTGAGCCCTGCGAGGAAAGGCTGAGGGCCTTGGGAATGTTTAGCTTGGAGGAGGTTGAGGGGGGGCATGATTGCTCTCTTTAAATATTTGAAAGGCTGTCATTTGGAGGAGGGCAAGGAGCTGTTCCAGTTGGCAGCAGAGGGTAGGACCAGAAGCAACGGGCTTAAATTACACGCACAAAGGTACCGACTGGATATTAGGAAAAACTTTTTCATGGTCAGAGTAGTTCAAAAGTGGAATCAGCTGCCTAGGGAGGTGGTGAGCTCCCCCTCACTGGCAGTTTTCAAGAAGAGGCTGGATGAATACTTGTCAGGGATGCTTTAGGCTGATCCTGCACTGGGCAGGGGGTTGGACTAGATGGTCTGTATGGCCCCTTCCAACTCTATGATTCTATGATCCTATGATTCTACTTTTCATTAACAAAATCATGGAATCATGGAAACGCTCATCATGTGATTCATTAATGCAGCTTATTCCTGAATAATTAGCCCAAGTCCAAAGCAAAGCTGCGGCTAGAGAGGGCTGAAGATTGCTATTCCAGATATCCGGGTACCAGGATTGAAACCAATACTCGTTCATCTATCGCAGAGTACCACACAATTATACATCAGCCTCTTGAATGGTTACGTGTCCATCTGTAGCCATTTAGGCCAAAGAGAATTCTCATCCAGCTCTCCGTTTTGTAAGGAACATTCTCGGGATCATCCCCCGTAAACAGACCTCTGGGCAACCACCTGCTATTTTCTCCTTGGCGAGAATCCTGATATACCCAAAGGGTCAGCAACTGCAGTGGGGAATATTCACTTGCAAAATTCAGATGTCCTTGAAGGACCCAGAGAAGCCTCAGGGCAACGGAGCTGCTGGTTCTCTCCGCCTTCTTCCCCTGTGACCTCTCTGCAAGATATAGACTCTAACTCATCATCTCGAGGAAAAGCATCATATGCCGAGTAATAAAGTGCAAAGGGAGGTTACGGCCCTCATAAAATAATCACACCGGGGCTCCTCCGACACAGCCAAGCCCTCCCAGGGCATGATTAATCTCCAGTTATTATTAAAAGTCCCCACCACGAAGGAGTTTGTGTTCCAGCATTGTGGGCATATTGGATTACAGAAAATCAGTTTCAGATGAACGGCTCCGTTCGGGAAGATTAATCTACTCCGCTGATGCTAAGCAACCAACAGGAATCCTTCTGCAAACCGGCCAGCCGTGCTGAGGAGGTTACCCCAGGTCCCCGCTCACTGGAGCAATTGTCCAGGATGTGCGGGTGCTGTTGAAAAAGCCTTCCCGGGGCTGTGTGCATTGTCGGGTCGGGGGGATTGGGTGCCGAGTCGGCAGTTGCTGAGACATGGGCGACTGGGACCCTGGCTTGAAACTCCCGATCTACGAATGTGATCCACACTTGCTGGATTCACTGGAGACAAAGACGGCTGAACAGCTGTGACAGACAAGCCCCCCTGCTTTACCCAAGATGACCCAAGGAAAAAACCCTCATGTTTTCTGACCAAGAGTTCTTCAAGGAAGGTTAGAATAATAATAACTGTGCTTATATACAGCCCTTCTGGACACTCTCAGAGGGGTGAACAAGGTTGTTATTATTATGACTACAATCCAGCTCCGGAACTGAAAAGAGTAGCTTGCCCAAGGCCACCTGCTGAGCTCATGGCAGGAGCGGGAGTCAAACCAGCAGAGTGCTGACTCGCAACCCAACCACTTAACCACTATGCTTCAGCAACTCACAACAACAACAACAAAAACAATAGTGTGCTTATATACCACCCTTCTGGGTAGATTAGTGCCACACTCAGAGCAGTGAACAAATTCAGTGTTATTATTATCCCCTGGGGAGCTGGGCTGAGAAGAGGGGCTTACCCAAGGCCGCCTGCAGAACTCGTGGCAGTAGTGGGAGTCGAACCAGCAGAGCGCTGATTCACATCCCAGCTACTTAACCACTCTGCTACAGCAGCTCACATAACAGTGTGCTTATGTACCACTCTTCTAAACAGATTAGGGCGCCACTCAGAGTGGTGAACAAGGTCGTTGTTGTTATTATCCCTGCAATAAAGCTGGGGCTGAGAGGACTGGCTGACCCAAGGACACCTGCAGAGCTGGTGGCAGTTGTGGGATTTGAACCAGCAGAGTGCTGACTCATAACCCAACCACTTAATCACTATGCAACAACAGCTGTTATAATGATGACAACGACGACGATATACTGCTCTTGTGCACAGATCAGTGTCTCACATTATTATTTCGTGACTCGCCCTGAGCCCGCTTGCTAGGAGGGCGGGATATAAATCCAACAAAACAAATAAATAATAAATTATTGTTATTATTATCATCATCATCCCTGCAATACAGCTGGGGAGCTGGGCTAAGAGGAGAGGCTGACCCAAGGCCACCTGCAGAGCTAGTGGCAGTAGTGGGATTCGAACCAGAAGAGTGCCGAGTCTCATCCTCATCTCTTAACCAATATACTACGGCAGCTCTGTTGGAGCCTTGGAAGGAGCTCCCAAGCAGCCCTTATCGGTGGCTCTCCCCTTCCCATGCAGTCTCCTGAGAAAGGTCTCAGGGAGAGCTGTTGGGAAACAACACAGGCCTCGTCAACAGTCATTACTCCAGCGATACTCAGCAATTAAACTTCCCAATCGATTATTCATTTAGCACACAGGCAACCCACACTTCCCCCAAGGATGGTGGGTATGATTTTCTCCTGCACTTTACACCGGCGAGGCTGAGAGGGGGGCTGTTTCCACACATCTTACCTGCCTGCAGAACATCACGTGAAAGTCCCGGAAGACAGTGTCTTCTCGCGCAAAATCACACCAGGAAGACGTGATTTTGTGCAAAACTCCCGGATAACGGCATCTTGGCGGGATTTCGCACGAGAAGAAGGTGTCTTTGGAGTCTTTCATGTGATGTTCCACAGGCAGGTAAGACGTGTGGAAACGACCAGGGACTGGCCCGAGGTCACCCATCAAGCTCCCATGGCAGAGTGTGGATTTGAACTCTAGACGGACCCTCTAACCACTCCACCATGCAGGCGGACAATGCCTCCTAGCCCAAGTCCCCGAACTTGGTGTTACTGGAAGTGGCACTTGCCATGCACCCCACTGGCAATGCCTTTTCATGATGAGCCTCACCAAGTCTCTACCCCTGCCAGACAGCCCTCCCACCACCTAACCCCACAATGGGAAACACATGATCCCATAAAGCTATTCGTTGATCAAGGCAGCCTGAACTATCTGCATGTAGTGAAGAAGGGGCACAGGAGAGAGGCTGGGGCATCGAAGGATGCGCATGAGCAAATATGGGCTTTGTTTCCATTGAGGATGAAAGGGGTGAGCCAAAGGATTCATGGGAAAGATGAGCTTTGAAAGCAAGCTAACGGGCTTCACTCCTTCTAGCCTCAGGATCTACCCATAATGCCTAAGTGGCAGAAGAGGCACATGACAGGAAGTTACATCAGAGCCACTTGATAGGAAGGGGCGGGGCAGAGCTATGACCTCAGTGTTGGGGAGGGAAAACTCAAACAGAACACTGGAGGACCAACTGGCAAGAGTGTAGCTTGGCTGGGGAAGGCAAGGGACAGCCTTTGCGAGGAATGGGGTGTGCCTCTCTGACCCTACCCTTGTTAAAGAGGAATCAGCACCACTGAGTGATATCTCACGTCAGTCCTGCTGCATGTGCACAAAAGGAGGCAGCGGGTATGGCATCCCTTGCCCTCTGCGTATGCACGTCAGCAATAGCAACAGTAGCAAAAAAGGAAAAAAGGTAGACCCACAGGGTTTTGCAAGCCAGCAGCTGGGTCACTGCAATCCCTTTGATAGGTTGAAGACTGCTGATCTAGGGCTTCTTGACACAGCTGACTGCCTGGAGTCAAACCAACAGGTGCGTCAGTGGGTATCTGGGGTTTGGCTGCTTGGAGGAGCCCAAAGAATCCTCTGTCGAGTGCTGCAGGTAAGACAAACTTGTGCTTAAGACAGTGTGCAGAAAACTGCCAGCAGGTAGTGAAAGAATGGGGAATGGGACAAATCCAAGGCGGTGGTCTTGGCCACCAGGATGCTCAGGGCTGTGGCTGCATCCGGCTCCGAAGGGGTGTGGCCTAGCCAAGCAAGAACTAAGACAGAGAAACAGCCAAGACCAGGACTCCAGGAAGCGGGAGGTACGGCTCCTGGAGAGTATTTTAGCCTGTCCACCTAGCTAAATGCACATTCCAGGCCCAGAACAAGCCTTGTTCTCACTCCAGTGGAACCAACGTAGTTCATTTCAAGTCCAAAATATTAGTGGTCTTATCGCAGGATATATATGGATCATAGCCCCTCTCTATACTGCCTTGGTCAGGCCGCACCTGGAGTATTGTGTGCAGTTCTGGAGGCCTCACTTCAAAAAGGATGTGGACAAAATCGAGAGGGTGCAGAGGAGAGCGACGAGGATGATCAGGGGTCTGGAGACTGAGCCCTATGAGGAAAGGCTGAGGGCCTTGGGAATGTTTAGTTTGGAGAAGAGGAGGTTGAGGAGGGACATGATTGCTCTCTTTAAATATTTGAAAGGCTGTCATTTGGAGGAGGGCAAGGAGCTGTTCCAGTTGGCAGCAAAGGGTAGGACACGAAGCAATGGGCTTGAATTACATGCACAAAGGTACTGGCTGGATATTAGGAAGAACTTTTTCACGGTCAGAGTAGTTCAAAAGTGGAATCAGCTGCCTAGGGAGGTGGTGAGCTCCCCTTCACTGGCAGTTTTCAAGGAGAGGCTGGATGAATACTTGTCAGAGATGCTGTAGCTGAATAGACCATCATGTAATTGTTTTTTTCCTTCCATTTTGCAAACTCAACACTCAACGTTTCCCTTTCAAATTTCTTTGTGCTGTTGATCAACACAACTGCTGTATTGACGTATTAGAGGCATTCTCCCATCACCAGGGAACTGAGAAGGGAGAACACAATCCCTCCCTATCACACACATCCTGTTCATTTTTTCTTCACAAGAACCCTGTGAAGTAGATGAGACTAAGAGAATGAATCACCCCATTAACTTTAGGATCGAGTGAGGATCTGAAATCCTTTCTTCCCAATCTAAGTGCCGCTCTATTCATGACAGAAACACACAAACAAAGGCACACACGCACATTCCCTCTACCATGCCCACACCTGCCAAGATGCTATCAGTGGAATCTAAAACTCACTTTGCAACCATGAAAGAAATCCCAGAATACCTCCATGAAAGTTGAACCCACGGCTGAAATTAAGGAAGCTCTCTTTCAACCGACACACCTCCTATGTGTGACCACCATTTTGTATGAAGTGGGCAACGTGTAGTAATTACAACAGAAATGGCACCAGAGGAGGGTTTTCCCCCCAAAAATAACTAACTAGGACAGCCAAAAAGACAAATAAATGGGTACTAGATTAAGCCAAGCCTGAATTCTCCCTAGAAGCTAAAATGACAAAAACGAGGCTCTCGTACTTTGGTCACATCATGAGAAGACAAGATTCCCTGGAAAAGTCACTCATGCTAGGAAAAGTGGAAGACAGTAGGAAAAGAGGAAGACCTAAAACGAGATGGCTGGACTCAATAAAAGAAGCCACATCCTTCAGTTTGCAGGATCTGAGCCAGTCTGTTAACGATAGGACGTTTTGGAGGTCTTTCCTTCATTGGGTCACTATAGGTTGGGGGCAACTTGATGGCATATAAAACACACACAATGAACTAGTTTATTTCCTTTAGAGGGGAACAGGGGTTGAAAATTTCTCACTTAAGTCAACATCTCTCTCTCTCTCTGAGATCAAATCAGAACATGCACAGACTTCACGCACCACATGCCTCATAATCCACATGAACATAAGAACGGAAGAGAAACTGAGTCCCATTCCCAAACAGTGGATAAACTTGACAGCCAGGAGGGCAGTCGATGGATCTTTCTTACCTCGGACGATGATATTGGTGGACTTCTTTGCCGGATTCCCCACGTTGTTGTTAGCAATGCAGCTGTAAGTGCCAGCATCGTCGAAGCTGATGGCAGGGATAGTCAACGTTCCACCTTTCAAAACCGTTTTTTCGGGCAAGGCGCCAATGGACCTTACCCAGGTTAAAGTCGGGAGTGGCTCCCCGCCGGTTGTGACACACACCAAAGTGATGGCTTCCCCAGGGTTCACCACAATGGGGTCATCCACCAAGAGCTTAATTGAGGGAGATGCTGGAAAAAAAAAGAGAAAGGAGCGGTCATATCTGAATTCTGGCAAGAAGATGGATGTAACGTTGCTGGCAGTGATATTCCACTGGCAAGGTGAGACAATGGCCGATTCCGCATGGCTTACCTGAAGCCGGGACACTGCGGAACATGCCAGCAAAAACGCGAAAGATCGCATTTTTGCGCGACATCGTGCAAAACTCGCACGAGAAAACACGATCTTTCTCGTTTTTGCCGGCATGTTCCGCAACGTCCCGCAACGTCCCGGCTTCAGGTAAGCCGTGTGGAATCGGCCAATTTCTGTACCTGAGAGACAACATGCCAGAGGGGTTGTTCTGTCTGTCTGCCGCAACCCAAGTTACAAAGAGCTTCTGCTACAATAAAAATGCTAGCCTTTAAGAAGCCACGATGCCCTTTGTATGTAAAAGAGATTAGCTAGACGTGTCTTTTTTATCATCTATTTTATTAAGAATTTTATATAAAGGAAATAACAAACTAACAAAAAAGACAACTACACAGAGAATAACAAAACAAAGACGGAGAACGAACTATCAAAACAATCTAACAAAACTAAAAGAGAGAGAGAAACTGTGGGAGGGAGTTGTGAATTTCCTGTATTGTGCAGGGGGTTGGACTTTTGTGTATTTTTATATAAAAAGTAAAAAGGTAAAGCTGGAACGTGTTGGAACGGAGTTCCGGAACCTCTTGAAAATGGTCACATGGCTGGTGGCCCCGCCCCCTGATCTCCAGACAGAGGGGAGTTGAGATTGCCCTCCATGCTGCTGGAGTTGCGCAGAGGGCAATCTAAACTCCCCTCTGCCTGGAGATCAGGGGGCGGGGCCACCAGCCATGTGACCATTTTCGCTGAGGGCGATTTAAACTTTTAAAAACTCCCCCCTTGTTCCAACTGACCCAAAGTGATGTCATTGGCCCTGGGAGCATGCATGCATTTTGCGTGCGCACATGTGGTACCAGGGGCACCACCTCTTGCCAAGAGTTGCCCCCTGTGCTGGCAACCCACTGAGTTCCACCACCTCTTTTCCCAGAAAAAAAAGCCCTGCTAATGATGTATTGCCAGGAGCACTGAAGTCTCAGCTTTCATTTTTTTAAAAAGGTCTCTAACCCCTTCTGTTGTGGAGTTATAAGTGGAAAAGATGCAGGCAGCACATTTTCCCTTATAACTCTACAATGGAAGGGGCTAGAGTCTCTAAAAAAAATGATAGCTGGGGCTTCACTGTTTCTGGAAATACATTATTAGGACATTAGCTCACAAACTCTGAGAAAGCCTTCCAGTGGCAAGCAAAAAACAGAGAAAATGGTGGCAGACATCGAATAGTTAAATCAATCCAAAGTTACATAAACCAGTTATAAATACTTGCAATGTTTAAGATAAACTCCTACCCTTCTAAGTAGGAGTATTCCTTAATTTAATTAGAAGTAGTCCTTCTAATCTAAGTAGTCCTTAATTTATGGCTGCTAATATGTTTGGACTGGCAGCACTTTGTACATGCACAGTTTTGAAAACCGCAGTCCGACAGACAATGATAAAAACCTGATTGGCAGGCACTGAGAACTGCAACACAACCAGAAGAACCCAACTAGTTCTAAGAGACCCAATATATATATAAATAAATATATATATATAAAAAATATATAACATTCTGAATTTTGGACATGGATACTTACCTTATACTAGGATTCAAATAGACTTCTTGAATGTATAGATGGATTGTGATTTTCTATCACTATATTTATATAGCATTGGTTCATGTAGGAGAATCTGCAATGTTTGAAACGGTAGTAATATAATGCTATAAGTTCTTGCACTTACAGCACTTGCACTTTGTTAAAAAAAATTTTTTAAAAGTATATTACATATTTTTGGGGGTCTCTTAGAACTAGTTGGGTTCTTCTGGCTGTATTACTCTAGTAAAGGACTCTCTCCTTTTTGGTTACCTAGGCACTGAGAACTGAACAGACTGGAAAGTTTGACTGCATGGAAAGTTTGACTGTCAAACATGTTCAACATAAAATCTGCAGCATCTTTAGCAGAGATATGAAGACAAGAACCTGACAAAGCATTCCAAAATGAGACTGCGTCACAGTTGTATACGAGGGCTTTACAATATTGGCTATTATATTTTATCAATCCCTTTCCTAATAACCCACAACATGAGCTTTTGTTTTTCACTGCTGCTGCACATGAAGTCAACATTTTCATCAAGCTTTCCACTACAACCCCAAGAACTCTTTCAATCTGAGTTTCAGCCAGTTCAGACCCCATCAGCATACATTTAAAGTTTGAATTTTTTGTTCTGATGTTCATCAGCTTACACTTGCCTACAATTTATTTGTTTACTTACTTACTTACATCATTTATAGTTTGCCTTTCTCACTGAGATTCAAGACGGATTACATAGTTTGCTATTGGTAATAACAACAACATTTGATTTATATACTGTCCTTCAGGACAACTTAATGCCTACTCAAAGTGGTTTACAAAGTATGCCATCGTTATCTCCACAACAGAATAGCCTGTGAGGTGGGTGGGGCTGAGAGAGCTCTGAGAGAGCTGTGACTGATCCAAGGTCACCCAGCTGGCTTCGAGTGGAGGAGTGTGGAATCAAACCTGGCTCTCCAGATTAGAGTCTCGCACTCTTAACCACTACACCAAACTTGCTCTCCAAACTGGCTCACCAAACTGGTACAGTCAATATCAAGGACATTTTAATAAAAAATGCCATAGGGTACCTAAATACAAGTTTACAAAGACACAGCATTACCAAGAATCCAATGCAGAGTTGAAGAAATGCGGAAACAGAGCATAAGCAATTCTAGGACTGACATTCGACACCATAGAACTACTCAGTAGGGTCATACTTAAAGCAACAGGTATCACTCCTATGTACCACCTGTGCTCAATGTTGTCTAATGACAGTCCTAGAATTGAGTATGTTCTGTTTCAGTATTTTTTTCTACTCAGTATTGGATTCTTGCTAGTACTCTGTCTTTTAAACGTGTATCTATTTACTCTATGGCATTGCTTATGGAAATGTCCTTCATACTGTATTGAAATGTTCTTAATATTGATTGTACTAATTTCATACTGTGTAATCCACCTTGAGTCTTAATGAGAATGGCGGACTATAAATGAATGAATGAATGAATGAATGAATGAATGAAGAGTGGTATAATGGTGAAGTGTATGGTTCCATCCTTGCCAGACCAACCTGGTTTCCTTCTTTGATCGAGTGACCAGCTTACCGGATTGGAGGAACTCTGTTGACGTGATTTATCTGGATTTCAGTAAAGCTTTTGATAAGGTCCCCCATGACATTCTGATGGGCAAACTGGAAGACTGTGGACAGTTCGCTGGATAGGGAACTGGTTGGAGGACCGCACCCAAAGAGTGGTGGTCAACGACGTTTCATCAGATTAGAGGGAGGGGTCCAGTGGGGTGCCACAGGGCTTGGTTTGGGGGCTGATACTTTTCAGTATTTTTATCAATGATCTGGATGAAGGGGTGGAAGGGCTGCTCATTAAATTTGCTGATGATACCAAATTGGGAAAAGTAGCAAACACCCAAGAAGATAGAATTAAAATTCAACAAGACCTGAATACTCTGGAGAAGTGGGAAGCTGTGAATAGGATGTATTTCAATAAAGACAAGTGCACAGTATTACATCTGGGCCACAAAAATGGGAAGCACAAATACTGGATGGGGGATACACTTCTGGGCAGTAGTCTATGTGAAAGGGATCTTGGGGTAAGAGTGGACTGTAAACTAAATATGAGCAGTCAGTGTGATGCAGTGGCAAAAAAGGCTAATTCAATCCTGGGTTTTATCAAAGGGGCCATAGCATCGAAATTGCAGGAGGTCATAGCCCCTCTCTATACTGCCTTGGTCAGGCCGCACCTGGAGTATTGTGTGCAGTTCTGGAGGCCTCACTTCAAAAAGGATGTGGACAAGATCGAGAGGGTGCAGAGGAGAGCGATGAGGATGATCAGGGGTCTGGAGACTGAGCCCTACGAGGAAAGGGTGGGGGCCTTGGGAATGTTTAGTTTGGAGAAGAGGAGGTTGAGGGGGGACATGATTGCTCTCTTTAATATTTGAAAGGCTGTCATTAGGAGGAGGGCAGGGATCTGTTCCAGTTGGCAGCAGAGGGTAGGACGCGAAGCAATGGGCTAAAACTACATGCACAAAGGTACCGGCTGGATATTAGGAAAAACTTTTCCACGGTCAGAGTAGTTCAAAAGTGGAATCAGCTGCCTAGGGAGGTGGTGAGCTCCCCCTCACTGGCAGTTTTCAAGATGAGGCTGGATGAACACTTGTCAGAGATGCTTTAGGCTGATCCTGCACTGGGCAGGGGGTTGGACTAGATGGTCTGTATGGCCCCTTCCAACTCTATGATTCTATGATTCTATGATCCTAATCCATTAGTGAAACATCTCTCTGAAACCATCTCCCTACAATACATCCCTCCTTTCCACATTTTTGCAGCTCTTCACAAGCTACTTTGGTTTTTACTACTCAAAATAATTTGGTATTGTCCACAAACTTGGCCGCTACCCTACTCACTCCCGATTCCAAACCATTTATGAAAAAAAAAATTAAATAACACTGGCCCAGCATTGATCCTTATGGGCCCCTACTGCTCACCTCCCTACATTGCGAGAACCAGCCATTTATTCCTACGCTCTGCTTCCTGTTATTCAATCAATTTTAAATCCGTAATCCATTCATCAGAACTCGACATTTGCTTTAAATATAATAACAGCTAGAAATCTAGGTAAGAGAGCCCAAAGGAGCACGGGTCTAGCGGTCCAGAAGATGGAGAAAATTCAGGCAACCATCTCATCTAGCGATCCTATCGATGTAGTAAGTTTAAAGTTACAGCAGTACCAGTTAATGTACCAACACTGAGGTAGCCAAATGGAAGAGGAAAATCTTCCGGTTCTTTTAATATTTGTTTTTATTTGGCAACCTATACTCTGCTTTCCTAATATGATTTTTTTTAAATGTCAGCAATATATTTAAAAGTAACATTTCAGTTATGAAAGAAGTCCACACACAGCCACACAGCCACACAGATGAAAGAAGTCCATAAATCCAAGCTATCCTCCGGTTGTGGAAGGAGGCAGGGACATGTGTGGTTTGCCACGGGTAAGGACTTCTCTTGTAAGAATGCACCCTGAAGTCTGCAGCTTTCATCAGAGTACCTTCTCTGCCCTTCTCCAGTAACAACTTTTTCAGTCAGGTATGCCTTGATGTATGACCAAACTTGAGGCCGGAAGGACCCAGGCACAGTGGGAAAGGAAGTTTATTAAACAAATCTTGTAACAGTTAAGTAAATAGGAGAACGGTTACAAAAATATACAGAATGAAGGCAGGGACACTACAGGCCTAGGCTCAGGACAGCTTTCAAATCCAGATATATCTTTGACATCTGGGAGCCGAAGAGGGGAGTCGCTGGCTGGTTCACCATCTCTTCTTGCCACTCTGTGATGCAAAGAGGGGCAATGGTCAGTGTGGACAGCTCCCAGCTTGGAAATTACTCGAGGTTTGAGGGTAAAGCCTGAGGAGGGTAGGATTTGTGGAGGGGAGGGACCTCAGTGTGGTATATTTATTGCATCTATGTCTGTCTGTAATGGAGCAGTCTGCTCCTCCCCTAATATCTGTCTCGTTTAGTTTGGTCCTATTGGGTGGAGCTCTTATTTCTGGTTTCCAGTTTTGTATGTTAGCTGAAATTGTAGGTTGTTGGAGTGGTCTCCTTGCAAATAAATGGCTCGAGCCAGCTTGTTTCTGCTGAACAGACCTGAGGACAACTGCCTGAGTCAAAACTCTAAACTGGGACCCGCAAGCAAAAGGAGGACATCACACTCAGCAGAGTATCATGCCATACAGTTCATCCTCCAAAGCAACCATTTTCTCTAGGGAAATTATGTTCTCTTTAGTTTGGAGATCAGTTGTGGTTCCAGGAGATCTCCAGACACCACCTAGAGGCCGGCAAGCTTAACTTAGATAGAAATAGAAAGCCTTCACTCTGTTTAGGATTGCACTGCCAGAGCCCAAACTGTGTGCCAAAATCTATCAACGTTCAACAACTGATTGCAAAAAAAAAAAAAAAAAATCTTCCATATTTTGGAGCTTTTTAAAATATCCAGCTTCTTTTAAAGCTTCCAGTAATTACAGGCAACTTCAGCCGAAAGACTCAGCCAAGACTCATCTGCGGGAAGGCATATCCGTTGGCCAGCCCGTGGCTAATTTATGTCTCCAATCAAGACTTTATTATGGATGTTACTGAAAGATATTTTCTCGGAGAGAGGGCCGTTTGGAAAGCAGCCATTTTGCAAGAGGGCTCTTAAAAGAAAACCTGAAAAGCACTTAAAATTCTCTGCACTTCTAGGCTCACAGAACTGAGCAGGTGGGCAGGCAATTAAAAAGAAAGCCACAAGGCCACGGATCTCCACAGTTCTGGCTGCCACTCACACTTGGCCTCTTCACCCAACGGAAGGCCGCTGACTGAGAAGACATGATTATTTAATGGTAACATTTAAAAAACCCAAATAGGAAAAAAAACTATCTGTGTGTGTATGTATGCATGTGAGAGATGTATATTGCAAATATTGCAATGCTCCTCAACATTGATAACATACCATGGAACAAGCGAGACACTTTAGAAACCTTTTGCATTCCTCCTTGCCGTAACCTTTCAAAATCGGTCAGCATTCTGCCCAGTTTGCAGATGGGAAACTGAGTCTGTAAATGGTTCAAAACTGTTCAATTGAAATGTAAAAGTAAGACCTGAACCCAAGTCACATAAAAAGAGGCCTGGTGGTGTTTGGGGATGGTCCGTACAGATTAGTTCTGCTAACCGCAATGGATAACAATATTTCTACGAAGCCTGCCGGTATTATCATCTCCCTGCTTCAGATAAAGCACAGAGGCTGAGAGGTCACTCTAGACGTTACTTCTTTTACGAGTTCACCACTGAACCAACCTGTGTGCCACACGGTCACACAGCAACTCCAGGGAATGGCTTCTATTAAGAAAGGAGAGTGTAAGTGGGCTGAGAAGCTGCTGCTGGGAAAGGGACAGCCCCTGCCTTTTCTCCCAGATTTTTTCCCTGTGGAGGGGAAACATTTCTCCATTTCTGCTGCTCCATGTGGAGGTATTGTGTGCACATGCAGCAGCAGAAATGGGAACCCCCCCCCACCTCCACACACACACACACACACACACTGTTTTTGCACAGGGGAAGAAGCTTGGGAGAGAGGTAGGAGCTCTCCCTCCCCCAGTGGCAGCTTTCCGAGCTCATCTGAACTCTCTTTTTTTTAATAGAAGCTGTTCCCCAGAGCTGCTATAGGAATGAATGGAGTACAGGCTGGATCTGTGGTAAACCCTTGAAAGTATCGTCTAGAGTGACCATGAGAGAAGAGCAGCTGACCTAACCTACTGAGGCCGAGGCAGAGCCAAGATTTGAATACAAGACTTTGGCTGTTTCCACACGGCTTACCTTATTCTGCAAAATAGCGAAATCTCGCGCAATATCTCGTGAGAAGACGCTGTTATCACGCGAGAAGACGCAATAACAGCGTCTACTCGCGAGATTTCGCTATTTTGCAGAATAAGGTAAGCCGTGTGGAAACGGCCTTTATGTCTTCACCCCTTTGCTGTTCTAATTCACTCACCAAATCCATGAACTTATTCCTATCCCAAAGGGTGGTTGCCACAAACCGAGACCTAAAGGAAAGCAACGTTTTTTTTAAAAAAAACAGTGGCATATTGCAGTCGGTGACCCACCACAATGTCTTCTGATCCCCAAACGGATCACTCATTAACGCTGGCAGTAATTGCCTCAGACACAGAGCGAGCAAAGAGGGCAAAGGGCTTCATTTCCTCCAGCACACCCCATCCAACAAACTAGGCAAAAAAACTGCCTGGTGGTGTTAGAATGCTGCCCAGAGATTTCAGAATATTCTGCAGCAGGGCCGCCAGGGTGACTGAGCATCCATCAGAGCAAAGGAGGAGGAAAAACCAACCTCCTGCTTGAATATCAACAACTGTCAAGAGAGGAATGGGATGGCAGGACTTGTGCATTTCTGGCAAATGCACAGAAATGTGTTTGTCTGGAGTCGGGGCTTGGAGGGCTGTGAACCCTTAAATAGGACTCACCCCCTTCTTTATTCAATGCTTGCCTTCCGCCCTCCCGTCATGACGTACTTCATAGAAGGTAAATGCAACAGAAGGGGGTCAAGTGCCACCAGGCCAGGGCTGCCATGAGCCAGGATGCAGCTTCTGCAGAGGAATGCTGGTGTCTGGAATGGGTTGCTCCAGCTGATTGCTGACACTGCCCCTTCTACTGTAGAGCAGGCTCAAGGCCCAGCAGTACAGAAGGGAGGCAGTGCTGCTGGAAGAACCTGCAATTAGAACCGGGCTGGTTTTTGGTTCACGAACCGGCAATTCATCGGAGCTCATTTCTGATGAACCATGACGAACCACTATGATTTTTTAGAGTGGTTCGTATGGTTCGTTTTTTGGTTCGTCGCTGCAAATAACCTGGTGCCAATCAATATGTTACCTAGGCAACGAGGGGGATGGGCTTTCTATAGACCTTCTGAAGCCCCGGAAGTGATGAACTAATGAACCAAACAAACCGGTTCACGAATCTGGCAAGTTCATTGCAGTTCGTGGTTTGTGAAACACGACCAATCACAAACCGCAACGAACCACCATTTTCCCAGTTCGTGCCCATTTCTACCTGCAATTGCTTGCACTGGGTGCCCACCTCATTCAGCACCCGGCTCTTCCACTCTGCTTGCCTCACCTTCTTTGAGTTCACTTCCCAGCATGTCCTCCATGCCTATGAAACTGCTTTCTTCCCCACAATCACTCCCTTCTCTGCCCAAAGGTTTCCTCTCAACCTGCTCTCCCCATGATCCTTTAATCACACCTTCTCCCAGAACCTTCACCAATTTTTTAAAAAAGTATTCAGTGTAATAACCTTGATGCCAGACTACTGTAACACACTGTATAGGGGTGTACCTTGGAGGAAATCCTGAAATTTCAGCTGGTGCAAACTGCAGCTACTCGTGTGTTATGGGAAGGGAGCCATCAGGACCACATTTCACTGGTCCGGAAGTCTCTTCTCAGGGTGGCTGTGTGCTTTTGGGTTTTTCTGTTAACCTTTCACGTCCTTCATTACCTAAGGCTCAGGACCTTCTCTCCAGTTACAAACCCAGGCAGCAGCTGTGCTCCACACAAGAGGATCCCTTAGCAGTCCCCTCCTCCTCAAGACACCATCTGTTTCAGCTAGGGATGCCAGACCCCTGCTGGAGGCAGGGGATCCCCCGCCCCCACTCCCACACCTCACCCCCGCTTACCTGGCTAGTGGGGGGGGGAGTTAATCTTCCATGTGCGCTCCCCTGCAGCGCTGTGCATGCCCGATCCATGCCAAAATGAGCCCGAAACTATCCCGATCTGGGGCAAAATGAGTGCATTTTGGGCCGTTGTGGAGGGCAGGAGCGCTTCTGCACTCCGCAACATCCCCAATCCGGGCCTCTGCAGAGTGTGGGTGGACTCCCAGGGGCCGCGTGATGATGTCACTTCCCAGAAGTGATCTCATTTTGCTTGCAGGAGCACGCGCGCGCAAAACACACGTGCACCCTCCACCCCCGCAGGTAAGTGCCAGGCCCCAATCCACCACCGGGAGGTTGAAGGGGCCTGGCAACCCAGGCCTTTTTCACAGCTGTCACACAACTTCCCAGAAGGGTGAGGCCAGTATATAACCGTTGGAGCCTTCCAGACAGAGTGTAGAATGGAGAGCTTATGGGGCAGCGAGACAGTTACAGATATGGGCTCTGGCTAATCAGTGTGGAGGCGCAAACTGTCTGCAGCCCTGCTTTAAGAGGCTCAGCCCCTCCAAGAGGGCTTTCCTTTAGTCCTTGGGGGTCCAACCAGGATTGCAAACCTCCTGGAATTATGACTGGTCTCCAGTCTATGGAGATCAGTTCCCCTGGGGAAAATGGCTGCCCTGGAGGGTGGAATCTATAGCATTATACACTGCTGCATTCCATCCCCTCCTCAAACCTTGTCCCTCCACAAGTTCCACCCCCAAATCTCCAGGAATTTCCCAACCTGGAATTAGCAAGCAACCCTAGGTCCAACTGACTGATTTAAATGGAAAGCTTCTTGCGGTGCAGGGGCCGTGTTTCCTAGCTGCAAGATACTGTGCACGTTGAATAGTCACACGTTTAATGCTGTTCAAAGACAAGATTCCCTGGAAAAGTCAATAATGCTGGGAAAAGTGGAAGGCAGTAGGAAAAGAGGAAGACCTAAAACGAGGTGGCTGGACTCAATCAAAGAAGCCACGTCCTCCAGTTTGCAGGATCTGAGCAAGTCTATGGTTGTTGTGGGTTTTCCAGGCTGTATTGCCGTGGTCTTGGCATTGCAGTTCCTGACGTTTCGCCAGCAGCTGTGGCTGGCATCTTCAGAGTGTGTGACACTGAGAGATCTCTGTCTTTTGGTGCTACACCTCTGAAGATGCCAGCCACAGCTGCTGGCGAAACGTCAGGAACTACAATGCCAAGACCACGGCAATACAGCCCGGAAAACCCACAACAACCATCGTTCTCCGGCCGTGAAAGCCTTCGACAATACACTGAGCAAGTCTGTTAATGATAGGTTTGGGAGGTCTTTCATTCATTGGGTTGCCATAGGTCGGAGGTGACTTGACGGCACATAACATACCTCAAAAATGCTCAGAAGAGACATGGCAGACAGTTCAAGAGAGCTTCTATGTCCCTGTTGTCTTTGGCAGAAACAACTGAGTTCCCCACCATAACCTCCATCCCTGTACACGCAAGGGACATCCACAGATTTTCTTCTTAAACTACAGATAAGGATGTGATATCGGATTTCGGGACTAGTCTGGTTCAGTTTCAAAGGTGGAGCTTCTCTCGTGGTTTCTTTCTGCGACTGTACCCCATTATATCAGTTTCACTGAATGTCCTAAATGTGTTCATTTGTACACATGTGTTCATTTGTTGTACTTGCTTGGTGAATGTCCCACCTGTTGACTGCATTGTATTTCACCTGCACTGTGCAGTTCGCCTTGTGCCTCAGTGAGAAAAGTAGGCAGTAAATAAATAAATTACTCAGGTTGAAATACAGGATTCCCTTCCCTCCAGCCAAAATAACAACAACAAAAAATGGTATTAAAATATTAAAATTGACACCTGTCTTGCATAAAAACGGCAAATAACTTAGGCATGCCCTGAGAAGGCTGTTTGCAATGATGGCAGATACAAAAATGCCATAAATGAAGCAAAACAAAAGGGGGGCAGAAGAAATAGATTTGGTGGAACAAAAACACTAACAATAAATATGCTCAAAATTTTTAAAAAACGGGAAAATTGTACACTTTTATCTCTCTGCTGCTGCTAAGTAAGACAGGAACGGCTGTGGTCTGTTCCCTGCTGGAACAGTACTGAGAAGGTGGCTGTGGGTTCTTCCCTACAACTATGTTCCTTCCTCAGATGTAGGGACTCCTATGGCAGAAGACGGCTCCCTTCACCAGAGGAAGGCGCTGCCGTGAGCTGAGCAGAGCGGCAGACTCTAACTCCATACTTCCTTGCTGAGATTAATGTGGAAATAAATGACCGTGGCTTGAAATGATAGCTTTGGATTCCTCTGCGGTTATCAAACTGGGGTGCATGCTTGTATATGCCATCAAGTTGCAACAGACTTATGGTGACCCCAGCATGCACTTTCAAGGCAAGAGATAAGCAGCCGTTTTGGGCCCTGGCGCCAGCCTGATGGAACTCACTCTCTGTTGAGACTCGGGCCCTGCAGGACGTGTCACAGTTCCGCCGGGCCTGTAAGACGGAGATGTTCCGCCAGGCCTATGGTTATGGGTTGAGGCATAGGGAAATTATCCAGCCAGCCTTCCTGCTGTGGCCTCTTTTGGCCCACCCTGCTTTGTTGGTTGATCTTGGACAACCTGTTGTGTTGCACTCCACAGTACTTGGGTGTTCGAGTGTGTTATCTGGGGAATGACGAATGCCACTTCCTTGGGCTAAATTGGTTTTTAATATACGTTGCACTGTAGTCGTTTATATTTTAATTCCTATTTATTGTATGTCTTAAGCTTTTATCTCTTTGTTGTGTTATAGATTTTTTTTTTTACATTTTTATTGGATTAGAGATTGTGTAAATATTCCATACAATCATTTCCCTTTAAATAATTTCAATTCTAACCCCCTCCCTTCCCCCCCCCTTTTGTTGACTTCCAACAGTTTTCCAACCCCTTGTCTGTTGTGTTATAGATTTGTTGTTGTGACCCACCCCGAGCCCGCTTGCAAAGAGGGTGGGCTATAAACTTAATAAACTAAACAAAACTACACTGGTTTGCCATTGCCTTCCTTTGTAGAGCAGCCCCAGTCTTCCTCTGCTATCTCCCACCCAAATACTGACCCTGTTTAAGATGTGACGAGACTGGGCTATACCATGTTACTTTCCCTCCCAAACTGGACTGTGCCACGGGGGAAAGGAAAGAGAGCACTGGGTAGCCAGCACCGGTCGCACATCCCTTTGCCACATATCATCAACAGGCTGGGGACATCAATCACTCGCTCTTTCATTTCTCCGCTACAGGCCAAACGCTGTACCCTTTATCCTGCCGTTCTGCTCATTAAAGGGGCTGTTTTCCTTATCTGGGGATTACAGGCAACCTCGGAGCCAGCCAACCCATTGTTATGCATGCTAAAGATTTTATATATTTATATATTGAACATGCACATGTGCTCCTCAAACAAGATAATTCTTCAGTATATTTTCACTGATTTCCCCACCCCTTCCTTTCAAAAAAGTGTTAGACAAAACAGACCGAGGCTTAATGGAGAGATTACGAGCCAAGAAAACCTTTCCCGCCTGGACCTTGACAAAGGAGATCAAAGGGTGGCTCGTGGTGGGATGTCATTACATGGCCCCGCCCCACTAAGCCACAGCGATCCCAAGGGATCATCCTTCCTTAAGGGACGCGCCGGCAACAAATGCCTGTATTGTGTGCTGCGTCACGAGCAGTTGGCTTAATCCACCCATATGGCATGTTCAAAAGGAGAGTGAAACCATTGCTCCAACCAGAGAGAGGACCTGAAGGCCACTGAGCTTGCCTTTCTGGACTCAGGGAAACGACACCAGGCCCAGCAAGACCGCTCAGTGCCAAATCTCCTTTTCAGACAGTGGTCCCCGTCCCAAGTGCTTTGCAAGCCACGCTCCTCCTTCGCCTCCAGCTGGCAACTCAGGGCTAAGGAGATGCTGTGGATGAGCAAGCATCGATGCTGGGGCCTGCTGTGAAAGTGGGCGGAGGCCTTGGAAGGCCCACAGGATGTATTCATACCTGCCCAGGGGTGTCCTGTATGCCAGCATCCATGCCATTGTTGTGTTCATATGCCATATGCCATTATTATTGTGTTACCATGCATGCCATTGTTGCATTTTATACTGAGAGTGATATAAGCAGCCATGCCATCATTGTGTTGTACATATTGCCATAATGCCTAAGTTCCATACTGTATCTTATGCATTTCATATAATTCATCTGAAAGTGTTTAGATGGCTAGTTCTGATTTTTAGAGGAGCAAACAGCCTCTGGCTTATGTCTAAGAAATATGCGCTTTCAGTTTTGAGTGGCCTTGGGCCGAAGCTGCAGCTGTGTGCTGAACTGTATCTGTTTCACAGGAGGGAATGATTCCACTCTGTACTTTGTCTAAACTAAACTAAACTACTCTGTCCCCATGTAACTTTTTAGGTTTTCGCGCCTGAATGCAAAGAGGCGGGGGGGCATCCCTCTATATCAGTAGTCCTATAGTTTGACTAATTACTTCTGCCAACTTTTCCCTATGAGTGAATACTTGAACTGAATAGATCTCTAAATAAAGATTCTTCAACCAATGCACCTGTTTGCTTGTTGTGAGGGACTTGGGGATCTTACTGCCAGGGACTAACACTCGAGGACTGACAAGAGGTTGGGGAACTGGCAGGCTGAAAGCATACCGTTGCTGATGGATAGGGGCCAAAGAGCAGGTTTCTAGGACGCAGCTGCATCCTGCCCAGCCAAGAGGCTTCACACAGCCTACCAATCACAGCTGCTGACACTGCACAGAGTATGTCCCTTCCATGAACGAAAGAGGCTCTGATGGATGATCTCACAACGTCAAAAGGCTCTAGGGCTGCCAGCTCTGCTCTACCAGATGCCAGGAGATTTGGGAGGTGATGTCTGGGAAGGTGGAATTTCAAGGGGGTAACATCATTTACTCCATGCTGCACTAGGAATTCCCCCAATCTCCCATCTGGCCTTTCTGCTTGCAAAAGATGACTCTATGAACCTTGGAAGTTGCCTACTGCCAAGCACCCTTTGAGCTTAGCATCGTCTTCGTGGAATAGGCGTGGTCCTCTTAGGCAGAGGAGGACTTTCCACTAACCAGGTTTCCAAGATCCTTTTAACTGGTAACACCAAGTCCTGAATCTGAGTCCTTCTGCAGACCAATTTTAGTATAATATAATAATATATGTTTATTGCTTTTCCGCTCGAAGCCATAAGCCATACAAACACCAACAAAATATGAACTGTACACTTGAACATACCCAATTCACATAGACATAACTCGTCATTATCACTTTAAACTATCTAAACTCATGAAAATCTTGTTTCTTTATCACTGTGGCTAAAAAGGAAGACCGATTTTAATTTTAGAAAAGAGCAAGAGTCCAATAGCACCCATAAGACTAACAACATTTGTGGTAGAGCATGAGCTTTTGTGAGTTTCTTCTTCAGCTCACTTCTTCAGTTCAGACTCTCTAAGCAGAGGGACATGGGTTCCTATACATAAGTATCTGAAGAAGTGAGCTGTGGCTCACGAAAGCTCATACTCTATCACAAATTTTGTTAGTCTTATAGGTGCTACTGGACTCTTGCCCTTTTCTACTACTCCTGACCAGGGCTTTTTTTCTAGGAAAAGAGGTGGTGGAACTCAGTGGGTTGCCCTCGGAGAAAATAGTCATATGGCTGGTGGCCCTACCCCCTGATCTCCAGACAGAGGGGAGTTTAGATTGCCCTCCGCGCCAGTGCCGTTCCCCCACGTTCCTGCTGAAAAAAAGCCCTGCTCCTGACAGACTAACAAGGCTACCCAATCTCAATTTTAATTTTGGCACTGAGGGAAAAAGAAAACTACTGTGAGAGGAAGCAGCCCCCTGGAAATCATTTGAAATGCTGCAGGAGATCTGAACAGACGCCGACGCCGGATCGCTGGCAGCTCACAGTCAAGCCCAACAGACACAATTAAGCCACTTCCAATGCTGCCGAATTAGGTGGGTGTAAATGCACCCAATTACACCTCCGTGTAATGCTGCAAACTCCATTATGTCTGATGCATTCTTGATGAACTCCCATTGATTTGATGGCATCTGCTTAATTGTTTGTTTCTGATTAAGCCAGACGATGCGCCCATTTAGGAAATCGGCTAACTCGCCCCACGGCATTTGAAGCCCCGGATCTTAAGTGGGTGTCTGCGAAGCGACAGCCTCCAACCCCTGAGGCATCCTGTGGTTGCTACTCGGGAGTGAGTGAGGGGAGAGTTTTCTGCAGTCATGAACGGGTGAACGTTGAGCAGGAGGCAGAAAGGGGTGGGAGCGGCTGGCTTCTCACCCAGGCTCCAGCACCTCGGCTTCCGTCTGTGGTGCCAGCTAGCTCCCCAGAGTCTTCTCTTCCATTTCCTTGGTTTGCATGTTGCTAATGGGTGTGTGTGTGTGTGTGTGTGAAAATGTGTGCTCTTTAGCCTTCATCACCACATTTTCACACACACATGTCCATTAGCAAGGAAGTCATAACATTAGCCTGGAAGCATAATTTAAAGTGCAGTCGTTTCACCTCTCTACAGGAAGGCAGTTTAAAAAGAGAGAGCCGGCAGAGAATACTCCCCAAAGGCTTTGTTAATTTCATCCTTACCCTCCCCGAAGGCTCTGTCAATTTCACCTCTCCTTTGGGGAGGTGAAGATGAAATTAAGAAAGACTCTGAGGAGCGATTGCTGCCAGCTCTATGTAGAGACGGTGAAACGTGAAACTATGCTTCCCGGCTAACATTGCGTCTCCCTTCACTTGAGTGACCTCGTGTAAGACGTGTCATGTAGAGAGACTCTAAGAGACGCCCTGATGAGTTCCAACAACAACTTTCCTCCAGCAGCAAAGAGGGTTGCCAACTGGCCTGGAAAAAATGTTACCTTCAAAACAACCCTATGACGTCAGCTAGGCTAAAGATTTTTTTTTTTAATACCGGGGTTTTAATACTGGATTGTAATTAATCTCTTTTAATGTTTTTTAAAAAAAATTTTTTATTTTTTACGATGCCTCTGTCAGGTTCCTGGAAAGGCGATGTAAAAATGTTTTAAACGAAATGAATGAGAATAAACTAAAGAAGAGAGGATGTGGCCCAAGATCGCGCCAAGAGCTAAAAGGAGCTAACTAAGGGGTTCTTTTGGAGCTTGCGGACACAAACGGCTGCCACAAAAGGGTCGCTGCAGGAGGTAGAACCTGCCACAAAATGGGAGGGAGAGCAAGTCAGTTGGTGGAGGGCAGTTGGAAGTGGACAGTTGGTGTCTGGGGGGAGTTGAGGGGGAGATGGCTCTGAGGGGAGAGGTAAATCTAGTGTGATCCCAGGTATCAAAGGATCGGGCCTGCCCTACACAACATCTAACTAGGGAATGAGGGAGATAGAGTAGGGGTTTCTGTTTAGGTTTCATTAGTCCTTCCGTTCAATGTATATTTGCTTGTGTATAGTTAGAAGTATTCCCCATTGCCATGTATGGATGTGAAAGCTGGACGGTAAAGAAAGCTGACAGGAAAAAAAATTGATTCATTTGAAATGTGGTGCTGGAGGTGGGTTTTGCGGATACCAAGGACAGCCAAAAAGACCAATAACTGGGTACTCGATCAAATCAAGCCGGAATTCTCCTTAGACGCTAAAATGACCAGACTAAAGCTATCGTATTTTGGTCACATCATGAGAAGACAAGATTCACTGGGAAAGTCAATAATGCTAGGAAAAGTGGAAGGCAGCAGGAAAAAAGGAAGACCTAAAACGAGGTGGCTGGACTCAATCAAAGAAGCCACCTCCTCCCGTTTGCAGGATCTGAGTAGGTCTGTTAGAGAGAGAACATTTTGGAGGTCTTTCATTCACAGGGTCGCCATAGGTCGGAAACGACTTGACGGCACATAACACACACACACACACAGTTAGAAGTGAAATAAATTATTTTTTGGAATTTATGAAGGAAGAAAGCTCTTCTGTCCCACATAGTCCCCCAACCACTTGGGCCCACTAGCAGAGGAGGGAGTTTAGGAGGCTGTCCTGGCTAACCAGGACCCCACACAGGGGCAGTGGTGGCAGCAACTACCCAGAGATAGGAAAGGGAGAATGGGGCTGAGACAGGCCCGAGGCAAAGGCCTTTCCAGAGCTGTTTTTCCTTTTCAGTCTACCCCTGTGGGCAGCTGAGGCTTTCACAGCATGAAGGGAAATAACATTATCTGGTAAACAATATTCCAATATTCCTCTTTTAAAGGAAGCAGACTTTTCTCCAGGCAGCTGGCAACCCAAACTATACAGGGGCTTGGGCCTCTCTGGGTTGCCCCGTTGGGCCTCAGTCTCCATAGCAACCTGGAAGCTCAAGATCTGACAAGATAGTTCCTTCTTCTTCTAATTTTTTTTTCCTCCTGGGATTAACAGTATCCACCCAGCCAAAGCAATGTTTTTTTAAAATCTGCACAGTCGATCGGATCTCCCATGGCCCATCAAAAGATATGCTTGGCAAAAGCCCCATCTGGGCCCATTCCCTTTCCAAAAACACTTGGTTCATACCAGGAAAGGTGTCCTGGCCGCAGTGGCGCCATGGGCACCATGTTGGAGATCCCTGGCCTAACCAGTCGTAGCTTAATAGTCTAACCACTTCACCTCACTGGATCCTTCTTATGGCATGAGAAGTCTGAGGTCATGTAATTTTCTCCATCTGAAATTAGGATTGCCAGCTCTGGGATGGGAAATCCTGGAGATTTCGGAAGTGGGCCCTGGGGAGGGCAGAGTTTTGGGAGGGACCTCAGAAGTGTCTAATGCCTTCGAGGCCATCCTCCTAAGCAGCCATTATCTCCTGGGAAACTGATCTTCATGGCAGGGGGATCAGTTGTAATTCTGGGAGATCTCCAGCTGCCACCTGGAAATTGGCAAACCTACCTGCAACCCAGAGGGGCAGAATCCAGGATCAGCAGCTGCTGCATCTGTCGTTTGGGTGAATTAGATCCGAGGGTGCCTCCCTCCATCAGCCCTTAGAACAGAGGGCAGAGACTGAGTTGGATTTGGGGGGGCAGATGAATGGCCTGATCCAGAAGGGAGCGGAAGGGGCTGGGCTCCCTTTGGCCCTCCTCCTCAGTTCCTTCTTTAGCAATGGTTTTCTCTCTTGTATACTGATTTGCTGTTATCACAGGAGGCAGCCAACCCTTCTGAGCCTCCGCTGGTGCCATGCCCCGGCAGGCCCTGCTGCTTCATCAGTGGCTTTTCAGGCTACACCCTTGCAAGAAACACTCCACCTGGGAAAGCTAGGGTTCAAACCCCTGCCCAAACAAGCCTGCTGTCCCTGGCCCAATCTGAGGGACTGGCTGGCCCGTTAATTTTATTCAAGCTGAGGCGAGTGTCCCCTGCTGAGCTGTAAATTCTGCAGGGCCATTGGGCCTGGATCTGGGCCACACCAGACGTAGGCTGTTATAATGTCCCAATCCAGCCCGCCTGCTGCTCTAGCTGCTAGAGGGGAAAAACGGCTTTCAGATTTTCAGGCAGAACATTGCGAATGCTTCTCCCGGCGAGAAAATGCATACACACGCACACACACAAATCCAGTGAGGGCAATTTGCTACAGCAAGAGCCAACATGCAAAATCCAAATAAACTGAAAATCTCGCCCCAGACACAAAGCCAGAGCCTCATTAAGGTTTCTTCCGGCAGCTTCCTTCATTATCGGCTTTCAGTGCCTTTGCAGAATTTATATTATTAAAGAATAACCCCGGTTCCTTGAGTCGGCTCTCTCCCAAATGTTTTGACACTTGCCAGCGAATGGCATTCCACCAAACACCGAATTCGTTGCTAACGAGCCGCTTTTTGCTCAGAACAAGATGTGTGTGCGTGTGTGTGTGTGTGTGTGTGTGTGGTGTGTCTGTGTGCGTGCGTGGGGGGGGGGGTGCTGCTGATTCACCAAAAGCCTCTGGCAAAGCTCCTTTCCTAAGCAAAGCTCTGGTGTAAATTAACACGGGCTGGATTTGGGCACACAGCTTCGGGGAGATTTCCCCCAGTCAGAACTTTCTGCACACAGAATGGAGGGAGGCTGGGAGGTCTCCACGCAAGTCACCTCAAGAGAATTTCTAGGAACAGAAGCAACAAATGGGGCAGGGAGCAAATGGGGCAGAAGGGCCAAGCCCAATGAGGAAAAGTTGAAGGAGCTCGGCATGTTTAGCCTGGAGAGGAGATGACTCAGAGCCAAACTACAAGTGACGTCTTACACAGGTTGGACACTAGTCAGCTTCCCTCAAGTTTTGGTGGGAAATGTAGGCATCCTGGTCTTGCAGCTGTAATGGAGAGCCAAGCTGTAAAATCAGGGCACCTACATTTCCCATCAAAACTTGAGGGAAGCTGACAAGTGTCCAACCTGTGTAAGGCGTCACTTGTAGTTTGGCTCTGAGAGGCGATACGATAACCATCTTCAAGTACTTGAAGGGCTGCCATATAGAGGATGGCGCGGAGTTGTTTTATGCTGCCCCAGAAGGTCGGACCAGAACCAATGGGTTGAAACTAAATCAAAAGAGCTTTTGGCTAAACATTAGGAAGAACTTCTTGACAGTTAGAGAGGTCCCTCAGTGGAACAAGCTTACTCGGTTGGGCTCTCCTTTGGAGGTTTTTAAGCAGAGGCCAGATGGCCACCTGACAGCAATGATGATTCTGTGAACCTGGGCAGATCATGAGAGGGAGGGCAGAATGGGTTACATCAGTGCTTACTTCTTGTGGCTACTTCTTACATGCCCAGGTAAGGCTGATCGCCACCCTGAGGTCAGGAAGCAATTTTCCCCAGGCCAGTTTATCTAGGGATCCTGGAGGTGTTTTGCCATCTTCTGGGAATGGAGCAGGGGTCCCTGGGGATATAGGGTGGAGAGGTAGTTGTGAATTCCCTGCATTGTGCTTGGGGTTGGACTAGATGACCCTGGCGGTTCCTTCCAACCCTATGATTCCCTCTGGACAGAGTTTATAGGCCTTGGGACATTTGCAATGCAATGAGGGGGCAATAAGAATGAAAGTGCACATTTATCTAGATTTCTAAGTTTCCCATCCACAAGAACGAGAGGCAGTGGGGTGAACCGCATCATTCTCTACCAAAACTTCCTCCAGCCTAGAGTCTGCCTCTCTCGTACTTAACTGGCTCTTCCTCCAAGGAAGGAATTGGAGGAAGAGCCACTGAAGTTGGAGGAAGGCTCCTTAGACCGCAGGAGAACTTCAGACCTGAGACCAAAGGAAAAGCGGGGTATAAGTAAACAAGGAAACAAATAAATAATATTTGCTCAGTGGAGTGGTAGGCAAGAGGTAGAATCTACCTCACTACCGTAACTTCAAAGGAAGCGACAGTACACGTATCTGAAGAAGTGAGCTGTGGCTCACAAAAGCTCATACCCTACCACTAATTTTGTTAGTCTTATAGGTGCTACAGGACTCTTGCTCTTTTCCACTGCTACAGACAGAATAACATGGCTACCCATCTTGCTCTACAGGACACAAGATTTAAAAAAAAAAAAGTTTCTATGTTAGTTTCCAAATATGACCACTTTGCAAGGAAGCCCCGGTCCCTGAACATGACTCCCAGTGAGTCTGTTGCCAAGGCTCCTTCCACATTGCTACTGGTGTCCTTGCATCACTCACCCAACGGAAGCCGTTACAAGCAGATCCTCTCAAAAGTGAAACGAAATCAAATGAAGTTCGGTGTAAGAGAGTGTAAGGTGATGCACACCGGAACAAAATATCCCAGCTTTGAATATATGCTGATGGCGTCTAAACTGGATGAGAATTTTAAGGGATCTTAGGGTTGCAGTAGGTAGCCTGATAAAGGCTATTTCCACACAGCCGATCGTTCCCGCCCTTCGCCTGCTTTTTTTGTGTGTTGCTCCAAAAACTCAGCCACCACACACACTTCCCCAAAGGTTTACCTTGCGCTTTGAAGTCGCAGGACAGACTCCCCCAGTTCTTAGAAAAAGTGGTTTGGGAGGGGAGGCTGGGCACTTCTATCATCATCGCTCACCAACCTTTCAATATTTTTTTTTTTGCTCTGCACATGCGCGATCACATGCTGAGAGCTTCGGGGAGCAGCTCGGCTGTGATTGGACGATTCCTCAGAGTGCTTTAACCGTTCATATGCGCAAGAACACAGAAGAAGCGCTCCGTCAGCCCACAGCAAAAGAAAAGACCAGGGAAAGTATGGTTCCAGAAAAGGAGCCGAAAAAAACGAAAACCAAGAGGCCTAGAAGCATTTTGCAAAATGGAGACGTTTGGACTCGTGGGGAAAAGCCACCAGCGTTCCGTGAGTGGGCATGTGGAAACGGCCAAACTCACAGTGCTTAGACCGGAGTAACGCTCCATAGGACTGCACTGTCAGCGTGAGGCTGCGGTGAAACAGGCAAACCCCATGCTGAGGTTTATTAGGGAAGGAATTGAAAATAAAACAGAAAATATTGTAATGCCCTTGTAGGAAGCTATTGGTGTGACCTCATTTGCTCTATGCAATTCCGGTCACCATATCTCAAAAAGATATTACAGAGGTGAAAGGAGTACAAAGCAGGGCAACCGAGACGAGACGATTAAGAGGTTGGGATATCTTTCCGATGAGGAAAGGCTGAGTTGGGGATTTTCAATTTATAAAAAAGGCTAAAGAGTGCGGTAAAGATTCTTTATATACATCCCAGAAGGTCGATTAAAATGTTGTTGCCTTGAAAACCTTCTTTGTGTGTGTGTGTGTGTGTGCGTGCGCGTGTGTGTGTATGTGAGAGAGAGAGAGAGAGAGACCCCTGGAAGACCATTTTAAGTGGTAGTAGTCTCTCCGTGTCTCTCTGTGTGTGTTTGTGCATAAGTATGTGTGTGTGTGTGTGCAATGGTAACACAAACTGAGACACAGGGGCTAGATCTGGTGCTGATAATTGAATCCCACAAAGATGGGGGGAGGCGGGGGGAGACTGAGATGCCGAAGCTCAGCTGGTCTTTCTGAGAATTAAAAAAAATAGCAAAATACCTATTCCGACACAAGGAGGGAATTCCCAACCCTTAGTTGTCAAGTGTCAATGCACACGCACGGGTTACAAACTTAAATGGTTTTATTTAACTTGGTCATACACATAAGGAATCTCTACTCACAATTCTTCGAAATAACGAAAGGAGAGAGTGCATCTTTCATGCATAAAGGCACTTGAAGTAGCTTTGTAGACCCAGTGAATGTGGTGAAAAGAGAGAGATGACTTGCTCCTCTCCCTGCTGAGGTGTGAATGAACAAAAGAGGAAATGGCCTTAACAAGTTTTGGCGGGCTTTGAATGCCCCAGGAACTGAACCTGTGGGGTAAGGCACTACAACTCCCAAGATGCACTTCTCTTAAAACTATAGGCATACATTTTAGCCTGGTACATATTGATATAGTCAGCTTGCTGCTGAAACAGTACAATACCTGTTTTATTGGAAAGCCTGAAAGACACCATTTTGTCGGAGATGTTGCAGACGTTCCTGACGGAAGCCATGCAGCTGTAATTAGCATAGTCCTGAGGACGGAGATTCTTCAGCTTCAGGATCTTGGTTTCACCCTGTAGCCAGGCAGGCAAAAAAAAAAGATATTTAGGGAAGAAGAAGATAACTTCTGTCTTAAGTCGATCTTTGTGAAACAAGTTACTTTTGAATGATGGGGAGTCGAACCTGCAGAGTGCTGGCTCAGAGCCCTGCCACTTAACCACTATGCAACAGCAGCTTCCAGTTAGCTATCACAGGTAACAGCCACTGATAACCAGGCAGTCTCCAGATGTTTTAAAAAGTCAGAAGTCATTTGAGCATTGCATCCAGAAATCCCTCCTTTTCAGTCTCTAAACATGTGGCATCTGGTATTTTCAGAGAATAGGAACCATTTTTCTTGGTTATTTGCAAGAAACACATTTGAATCGGCTGTTCTGCCGAAGCAAAGCTTCAATCTTTCTAGCACGGAACAGTCTACTTGGATTGCTTCCAAACGGTCATTTCGTTCTGGTTTGACATTCAAACTGGAGCAGGTTTTTGGAGTATCCACATGGCATAATCTCCTAATCTTCCACCTTCCCTGCTTTGCTCTGGTCTTTCTCAATGAGGACGGGAGTCCCCGGTGGGCGACCCATCACTACATATAACCAATGTCTTATGAAATGTGTAATTTATAAAGTGCAAAGTTCTCAAAAGTGGTTATCTTACAAAGTATACTCATAAATATGTCAGCAGTATACCAATGTTAACATCCAGGATTAACAATAAATATGAAGTAATAAATAATCAGTATTAAATATCAAGTATAACAGCTCACAACGATCAAAGATCCAATGCAAAATGTAAACGCAATCATACTCTCTTAAAGTGACAGCAAATCTGTGCTTAGACCAGTTGCCGTGGTGTCCTAAATTGCTCTACAATCTTGATTTCCTTGTCAGACTTTCAAATCACCAGCCAGGCATGTAACACTGTGAGAGTAAGAAGTGTGCAAGTCTGTAAATATCTTGTATGTTGATCTTTCTCTTCTCTGTTGCAGATATTCGGGATGCAGAATATTTAGCTGAACAACTGGACATCACTGGACCGTCTAGTCTCAACTGGGACTATATGAACTCACAGAGTGATCTGCCTGGTCGGTGATGCCACGGAAGACGGTCTAAGCACAAATTTACTGTCACTTTAAGAGTGTACGATTGCTTTTACAAAATCACGGAAGGAAAAGAAAAAGGCAACATACCAGAACAACTGATATAAAGTGTAACCACACAAAAGGGAAACACTTGACACTCACGAATATTGAAAAAAAAAATTGCAAACTCTATTTGACAATATACAAACATATACCTGAACATAAAGTCAATGACAACTCACAAGAATACATGAATAGAAAAAATGCAAGACACCTGAATAGCTTCATACAAAAACAGCCACAATTTGAATAGCTGGAGCTCTAAGGAATAACAAAGATTCTATGACGGTAGCTTTTGAATTATCATCTTCACATATATAGATGTATTCTTATCTTCAGATATGTGGAGTATACTTCTTTTTGCACATAAAGCCACCGCCGAAATACAAAGCTGAAATTCACCAGTTACTTTCTCTCTGGTCTATGTAATGGAAGGTCACAGCTGTACTGTTTTTTCTATTCATGTATTCTTGCCAGTAGTCACTGACGTTATATTCCGGTGTATGGTTGTATATTGTCAAATAGATTTTCTAATTATTTTTCATTATTTGTGGGTGTCAGGTTTTTCCCTTTTGTGTGTTTATATTAATTGTAAAATCACTGCAATGCAATGTTATGCAATTGTCACAATCTAAATTCCCAAGCTTTCATTAAAGGAAACAAACAGTGCAATCCTAAAAAGAGTTAAATTAGTCTAAGCCAGGGGTGGGCAAATTGCCCACATGCGGCCCGCTACAGAGTTTTTTGTGGCCCGCCAAGACAGAAAAATTATAGAAAAGTGTGATAGGGTACATTTGTCTCATTAAACTGATTCTAAAATTAAATGTGCTTGCAGCTATAGATGATATGAAATTAGCACAATAAATAAATTGAATAAAACTACCACTATTTAATTTAATTTATTGATTTTTATGATACAATTTATACCTTTTCTGAAATGCAAAGTTAACTAATGAATGCAATCATTTTAAAAGGTGCGGCCCTCCGCTAACCTCCGCTCCCACAAAGTGGCCCCCGAGCCAAAACAATTGCCCACCCCTGGTCTAAGCCCATTGATTTCAATTGGCTTAGACTGGAGTAACTCTTTTTTAGGATTGCACTGTAAGTCACTTATCGTTTTTGTGGAAAAACACCATTCTATTGGTGGAGTTAACTTTCTATGGGCTGCAGAGGGGAGGGGCCAGTTCTGGAGTAGAAGGTGATTGGAGGGAGAGCGAGTCAGTTGGCGGAGGGGAGTTGGAAGTGGACAGTTGGTGGCTGGAGAGCGGAGGGAGGGATGGCTCTGAGGGGAGAGGGAGATCTAGTGTGACCCCAGGTAGCAAAGGATCAGGCCTGCCCTACACAACATCTAATGAGGGAGATAGAGTAGGGGTTTCTGTTTAGGTTTTATTAGTCCTTCCGTTCACTGTTTAGTTACCTGTGTATAGTTAGCAGTTCAATAAATGAGTTTTGGACTTGATGACGGAGGAAAGCTCTTCTGTTCCACATAGTCCCCCAACCGCTTGGGCCCACTAGCAGAGGAGGGGGGTTAGGAGGCTGTCCCGCCTAACCAGGACCCCATACAGGGACAGTGGTGGCAGCAACTACCCGGAGACAGCCCCTTCAGGTGCCTGGTCAAAGGCAAAAAGGGAGGGGTAGGCAGAGCGGGGTCTACCAGTGGGAGGAAAGGCCCCCGTTTTGCCACAGTTTTCATTGATATACCCCTTATATTTCCACAGCAAAAAGAGCTAGAAACTTAACAAGTGTCTTAATTAAAACAAAACAAACAAACAAACCTAGGGATTCAGAGGCATTAGCAGATGGGGGGAATTACTGTATCATTATTGTGCCACAATGGTCAAGGAATTTCTGATTTTTTTTAAAGGCCCCAAAGCCCTTTGGTAGTTTGAGGGTGCATGTCAGCTACGAGCACTGCGGCAAGGAAACTGGAGGGGGGAGTAGTTTTGAGAATTCTCGATTCTGTTCCAGTATGAGAAGTCAGCTTGTAGTGAATGGCGGTTTAAGTCTTATATAGTAATTTAAGAAATAAGTTCAAGGTAGTGTTGCCAGCTGATGGCAACCAGTGGAAGAGTGAGGGCACAAATATGGAGGAAACGGCACCGTGTTGGTGGTGTGATGTCACTTCCAATGAATACCGGAAGTGACATCACATTGCCAGCATGACACTGAGGCAACTGCATTGGATTTAGGAAAAACTATATGTTAAAACCGTACATCTTTGCCCAACGATCTGAAGTCACTTCAAGGTATTCACCAGAAGTGACATTCTGCCACCAGCATGGTGCCATGTTTTTAAAAATATATTTTATTAAAACAAAAAGGAAATATAGAAAAAAGAAAGGGAGAGAAAGGGAACAAAGAGCAAATATAACGCTATGTGCTACAAGGATTATTAAAATACAGAGTATAAAAATAATAACCTTTATAGATATTAGAATAATAATTAGAATAATAATTAAGCCTATTTAGTGTATATTTTTTCAAATAAACAACACATGCAGAATTCAAACCTATTTCTACTCATTTTTTTTAAAAAATAAAAAGCTCATTATTTCATTATTACCCCATCTTATCCTTACCTTTTCTTAACAATATCAATTGTTAACAATAACAGCTTATTACTTAATATAACTAATTGCCATACCTTTAAGAGTGTTAAAGTAAAGTAATACTGGGAATTCCAACCTGTTTCTACTCCTCCTGATCTTAAAAAAAGCATGGCATCATTTTTAAACAACCCCTCCCCAACAGTCTGCAACATAATGGGGGATGGGTCTCTCGCTGAAGCTGGCAGCTGATGGTCCCTGGCACCAGGGAGGTCCATCTGGCCTCTACCAGAACCAGGGCCTTTTTGGTCCTGGCTCCGACTTGGTGGAGCTCTCTGTCTGAGAAGACTAGGGCCCGGCGGGATTTGTTATCTTTCCGCCGGGCCTGCAGGACGGAGATGTTCCGCCAGGCATTTGGTGGGGGCTAGGCTGTCCTCTTGCCGGCCATACCACTGAAGACCGTCCACCACCCATGCAGGAGCTCATAAAGTGTGGTGCAGGTCATTATGTAAGAGCCAAGCCCTGCACCTAAAATGCTGTATTTTAATATTTATATCTGCCAATTGAGAAATGTTATTGTATATGGAATAGTGTTTTAATGTTTATTTGTAAGGTTTTTATTGTTTTAAACTGCATGTTACAAATTGTATGCTGTTACACCACCCTGAGCCCGTCCGTTGAGGAGGGCGGTCTAGAAATGTAATAAATAAAATAAATAAAAATAAAATAAACCTGGTCTCGCTAATTTGGGTGACTAAGCAGACTGCCAAACTGAGGCCGAAGATGCCTGAGATATAAGGCAAACATGCAGCAAATAATACACATGAATAAAGTACTGAAAGCTAGAAGTAGCAAAGATCGAATTATCGATCTGCCCAGCATTCAGCAATAAATGAAGTCGTGAAAGAAATCATGGTGCTTTTGTGACAACTCCACGCAAGTTTCATCAGGTGCTGTTTGGGGGTTCATTATTTCATAGCAATGGAGAAGCAATGAGGCCTGAGGTGTCTGTTCCTTCATATGGAGCTAGGGATGGAGGCCGTGAGCCAAAAACGGAAGGGTTCCACATTAGCTACCTGAATTCCCCCCCCCCACTTCCCTATCTGGGGGGCAATGTTGTCCCACCCAAATCTGTCCACCCGAGAAAACAATCTGGCCTCAGTTTGCACAGCAGAGAAAATGGGTTGTTTTTAATCAGGTATTGACACGGTGAATCCTCGTAGGAATAGGAATTCTGAACTACGCAGCGTTCCTTCTCAGCTCTTCTGTCGAATGTTACGTAAGGAGTTTTCCAGCCAAACAAGCCAAAACACCAACCTCTCAACCCCTCCAAACAAATCATGGGCAGATCTTTGGTTCATGCCGTGAAAATTTCTATCATTTGTCAAAAGAATTTTTTTCAGCCAATTTATGTAATTAGACTTATTATGTCTAATGACTTAATTAGCGTAAACACAGCAAACGTAATCTTGTAATTGGGCTATGCAATTACAATATGTAATGATGATGAAAATGGCTTTGGGAGGACTCGACAACTGTATTGTGAGGTCCCGATCCTGCCAGCATATCAGCCACCTGACAGTCGCTTAGTCCGAGGAGCTATCGGAAGTTTCTTCCCTACCCCTTCGTGAGGAAAGGCCGATGTGCTTTCCCAGTTCAGATAAATTTGCTTTGGACATAAACCCTCAAAAGTTCATCCATGATTCAATGTATACCTGCTCTGTGACCAGGCAGGAAGCCAGGCGGGAAAGGTCCAGAGATAAAATCATGAAAAGTTGTGAAAGAAATCATGGTGCATTTGTGACAGCTCCACACACATTTCAACAGACATAAATGCAAAGTTCTGCATTTGGACAGACAAAAAAAATCAAAGGGATAATTATAGGATGGGCGAGACGTGTCTTGGCAGTAGTATGTGCAAAAGGGATGTAGGGGTCTTAGTAGACCATACACTGGCCATATAGGTCCTGCTAGATGGAGGAAGTCTTTAAGGTCCCAGACTTTGTACAGCTCAAAAGACTAACGTTGATGAGCATCATCAGCTATGCTTAGAAACAAGCTGGCAGCCAGCACAACTCTTCAGAAACTAGTAAGGCTTATTACTGGACACAGCAAACTACAACTACACTGCTGTGTCACAAATTGCAGTTTCTGAATAGCCGATAAGGGCAGTCCAATACAAATTGCATTGCAGTAATCAAGCCCTGGGGAGAGCAAAACTTGTACAACATGCCAAATATGGCTTTTTCAAGAAGGAGTAACCATCAAAAGTTGGACTAAGGCACCAAGATGAGACCTGAATGTCCTGCAAAAGCAACCTCAAGCGATGAAGTGCAGGGGAAGGGGGGTAGTTGTGAATTTCCTGCATTGTGCAGAGGGTTAGACTAGATGACCCTGGAGGTCCCTTCCAACCCTATGATTCTAACTTCGGAGAAGGGGTGTATTCCCAATCCCAACCAGAACGGCCGTTCAGAAATGAAGGGAGTCCAAGATGGCTGGGAGTTTCTTAAAAGTGAGATACTGAAGGCACAATCACAAATGATTCCAATGAGAAGGAAAAATGGGAGGAACCTAAAGAAGCCAGGGTGGCTCCATAAACAGCTTTTAAAAGATCTTAATTTTTTTTAAAAAAAAAGACACATTGCGGGTGCTTGTAGAGAGAGTGTTAGACATGCTAAAGCTCAAAATGTGCTTAGACTAGTGAACGATACTAAACAAAACAAAAAAAGTTCTTTGGTTAATAAGGAATAAGGAAGTGGTAGGCCCATCCTGGGGAGAAGAAAGTGAGATTTAACAGGTGATAAAGAGAGGGAAGAACTGTTCAATTCCTACTTTGCCTCGGTCTTCTCTTCGATAGTGTTCAACTTGTCAAAAAGTGAATAAATGATAAAGGAAGGGAATTGCAGCCTAGGATAGATGTTAGGGTGGTACATATAAACACCTAGCTTCCTTAAATGAAATCAAGTCCTCAGGGCCAGATGAATTGCATCCTAGGGTACTAAACGAACTTGCTGATGTAATTGTAGAACTTCTGTCTATCATCTTTGAGAATTCTTGGAGAAGACGGGAGGTGCCAGAAGACGGGAGGTGGGCAACTGCTGTCCACATCTTCAAGAACGGGGGGAAGGAGGATCCAGTAGATTCAAGATAATCTTGACAGGCTTGAAAACTGGGCTAAAACTAACAACATGAATTTCAACAGAGAGAAATGTTAAGTTCTGCATTTAGACAGAAAAAAAATCAAAGGGTTAATTATAGGATGGGGGACACTTGGCAGTAGTACATGTGAAAAGGATCTAGGGGTCTTAGTAGACCATACACTGAACATAAATCAGTAGGGTGATGTGGCAACTAAAAAGACAAATGAGATTTTAGGATATATCAACAGAAGCATAGTGTCTAGATCACACAAAGTGATTTGTGCTCTGGTTAGACCTCACGTGAAGTGCTGTGTTCAGTTGTGGGCTCCACAGTATATGAAAGATGTTGACAAGCTGGAACATGTCCAGAGGAGGGCAACAAAGATGGTGAGGGGTCTGGAGACCAAGGAAAGATTGAAAGAGATGGGTATATTTAGCCTGTAGAGGAGGCGACTGAGCAATGATATGATAGTCCTCTTCAAGTATTTGAAGGGCTGGTACAGAGAAGATGGAGCAGAGTTGTTTTCTGTTGCCCCGGAGGGTCGGACCAGAAACACCAGGTTAAAATTAAAGCAAAAGAGTTTGGGGCTAAATGTTAGGAAGAACGTCCTGACAGTTAGAGAGGTTCCTCGGTGGAACAGGCTTCCTTGGGAGGTGGTGGACTCTCCTTCCTTGAAGGTATTTAAAAAGAGGCCAGATGGCCATCTGATGACAACGATAATTCTATTACTCAATATGAATGTAGGTAGATCAGGCGAGAAAGAGCATGAAGGGGTAAGCCGGTGTGAAGCTCTCGGGACCGTTTCTTACATGCTCAGGGTAATGCCGATTGCCACTTTGAGATCAGGAAGGAATTTTCCTCCAGGCCAGATTGTCCAGGGATCCTGAAAGTTTTTAACCTTCATCTGGGCATAGTGCAGGGGTCACTGTGGGAGGTGAAGGCCGGGAGGGGAGATAGCTTTGAATCCCCAGCATTGTGCAGGGGGTTGGACTAGTTGACCCTTGGAGTCCCTTCCAGCTCTATGTTTCTAAGTTTCCCCATTTCACATGGTGAGCACTATTACTAACGAACAATCCATCCTTATATGAGAGGGGACTACATCTCCTAGGAAGCAACATGAAGAGGTCCTCGTGGAGGCAGCCAACCCCGCTCACCCCGCCCTTCCTTGAGTGATTCCGCACAAGTTGGATAATGTACTTCCAATCCTCTTTATAGATCATTTGGAATGGATGTTTCATGTGCAGAACAAAAAATCCACCTCAAACGATTGATAAAGTGCATTGAAAGTGCATTATCCAACGTGTGCGGAATCAGCCCTTAATAAGCAAGGCTGGAAATTAACCCTCTCCACTCTGTGACTTCGCCAGATCTCCACACTTCTTGCAGATCTGGAGGCCGTATTCAGCTGTCACCATCCACCCCCAGCTTGCTTTTGATGAGAACCAATCCGGTGGCCTCCCCCGCTTCCATCTTCGCCTACAGAAATGAGACTGAAGACTGCATAGCCCCCAAAAGGCTTTTGAGTAAGTTGACATGACATGCAGGTCTGGGTAGGGCAACAATTGGGGGGTTGTTTTATGCCTCTCCTAAACTGGTATTCTAAACCAGAGTCAACCCAATGTTGACTTTTATGTGGAGGGTAAGAAATGAACCTCAGTGGATTAAAACAAATAACTGAAGACTTTCTGCGCCCAAATCTGGGCTCATGGCCAGAGAACAAGTGTGTGGGCCTGTGTGTGTCTGTTTGTCTGTGTGTGTAAGCCTGAGAAGAAGCCAGGCTCGTTCTCATCACACACAAACTGGAGTTGTCCTATAATATCTGAATTATACTCCCGTGAACCCCCAATTCTACACGTGGATCATGACAATAAAGATGATTGATTCACCCCTACCCCTTAAGGCCTTTTACGTCCTTGCAAATGCTCTCTTCTATTCTCCTCTTCCTCTTCTCTTCTCTATGTGGTGCTCTATAGAATGCCCCTTTCAGACCAGCTATCTCGCAAGCAAAGAGCCTTTGCCAAACATCCCTTGAGCTGCCCCCTCCCCCACAAGGGGAGTATCTGCATCCTTAAATGTTTAATTATGTTTTTTCCCTTTCATAAATATCTTTCCAATTGCACACTCTCACCCAGAGAAAGAAATCAGCAAGCGAGCGAGCGAGCAAGACTAATTCAGCTTGACCTCTGATAAATATAGAAACCTTTCAGTTACCAACATGGCAGCTTGATTTGTTCATTAAATTCAATACAGAAAAACAAATCTCAGGCAGTAAATGGGGGGGAAAGCCCCAAACCCCAAACAAATGTTTTCCAAAATGGAATCTAATTTAATGTGACACATCATATAACCCAGTAAGAATGTATCTAATAGAGGAGATAATAATAAACACTTCCGTATCAAGGCGTTATTAGGCAAGGAATCCCAGACTGCAAGGAGCTCTTCACTTCTAATTAAACATACAAACAGTCCCAGTTGGCATCTTGGGGTCTGTTCTGCCATTTATGCATTTTAACAGCAATTTTTCTAGGCAGAGTAAAGCTGAGGCTTGGTGTACATGCTCACTGCTGGAGCAGCAATTCCCCCCCCCCACCTGACCAATAGGGTTGACCGAGTCACTTACACGGGGTGAGCACTTTTCCTGGACAGGCCACCAGATGGACACACCAGGTCTAGGACTCTCCGAGTCTTCCAGACACAGGGAAAGGTAGCTGTCACAAACTGGAGGCATGTTCTGGAAAAACATTTGTCTTATGAGACTGATAAGATGAAAGGGCTCTCGAGGGTTCAGACATGAATGTGACAGACACAAGGCCAGCCAATGGGCCATCCAAAGGCCAATCAGGTGCCAAAGTTGCTGTCAACCATCCCATTATGTTATTAATAAAGAACTGATTTCCCTAATGAACATCTATGAAGTTGCCCTCTATCGGTCCACCTAGTCTAGTGTTGCCTGCTCTGACTGGCAGCTGCTCGTCAGACTCTTGGGTGGGAGGTCTTTCACATCATCTGATATTTTAACTAGAGATATAAGATTGCATCTCAGACTTTTGGCATCCAACACAGGAGCTCTGCTGCTGAGCTATTCTTCAGCATTTGATGGGGGGGTGGGGGGCAAGAAAGATGGTTCTTAGGATATGAACGAATATTTAACAGGCTCAGATCCAGGCCACAAGTCTTTGTTTTGTGGACAATCAGCATAGCTACAGGGCAAACAGGAATGCCTGTGAGTGCAGGAAAGTAGTCGGGTTCCTTTTAGAGCTTCACAAAAACTGTACATGTGTGGAGAACAATCGTCAGATACACTAGCAGCATTTCTGTCATGTGTTATGGATTCCTTGCTGCAGTGTGTAGTGTACCTCTGAGAACATGCAGGAGGAAACCTGTTTTGCTGAATGGATGCTAGCTGCTTATCTTGCAGGTGCTTTGGTTACAATTTCCTGGCAGGCCTGAGAACGTGGCCTTGAAGTTCCAGCTGAGACTGCTCCAAACTCCTAAGAGACTGAGCAGAGCTCATCCTTTCCTTATTCCCCTTTTCCCATGCTCAGCCTGCCAAAATCCTAACGGACTTCCTTTCCCCACTGGGGGGCGGGGACTTTGACCTATAATTAACCTTGTTCTGCTACCTTGAGTCACTTCAGCCAATGTTCCTATCATAGCATCTTGCTACTGGTATTCTTCTTTAATAAAACCAACTTTAACTCGTTCACTCCCGTGATCCAGTGAAGTGTTTTGGGAAGTACCTGGCAAGACCTGACAACAATTTGGAAATCTTTGAAGATTGGGTCATTTTTAAGCCACCCAACTGTGATCTCCCCTAAGGCCCACCAACTTCTACAGTGCTTTGCCCTCCTCCTTCCACCCAGAGGAGACTCCACGGGTAGCACTTCCTGAATTCCCTTTTCCTCCCCCAGTTGCCAGCCACTGCACATTGAGGTCCTGCAGGTGGCCAAGGAAGCCTCACCCATCCCCATCTGCCAAGCCATCAGCAAGCTGAATCCAGGAACCTGCCAGCCAGGCCATTCCTGAAGTTGCCTTTGCCTGGCCAGGTGAAGGTGGGCGTCACAGAGACCTTTCCCCCTAGTTCTATCCATCTCTCATCAGGTGAGTCTTACCTTGATCACCAACACTCCATTCAAAGAAAGATCCCGTAAAAATCATGAACACAAAGTAACCCTGGAAGCCACACTCCACAGAGGCAGACCTGCAGCCCATCTAGATCATAGAATTATAGAGAATCATAGAATCATAGCGTGGGAAGGGTTCTCTAGGGTCATCTAGTCCAACCCCCTGCACAATGCAGGAAATTCACAACGACCCCCCCAACTGCCCCAGTGACCTCTGCTCCATGCCCAGAAGATGGCAAAAATCAAGATCAGTCTTGTCTCCATAGACTGGCATTGGACCTCCAGGGTCTCAAGCAGAGAAAGGTCTTTCCTATCACTTCCTGCCTTATCATTTTACCTGGAGAGGCAAGGAATTGAACCTTGGACCTTTTGCATGCAAAACATATGCTCTACCCTGGGCCTCTTCAAAATGCCACCAAGAAAAGCAAACCTTCCAAAATCGATTAAGTGCTGTCCCTTGAAAACAGGCTTTATTGGGGGGAAATCAGCAAGAGGGAGCGTGCTCTTGGAGACCTGCCTCTAAGACAGTCCACACCTTAGATGCTCCTAGAATCCAAAGCCCCTTCTGCACTGGGGACATAACTCCTCACTTTCTCTGAAATCAAGCCAAAAGGCACGGGATTGGCTTGTATGTGGCCATTCACACCTCTCATCGGAGCAGTGATGAGTCGCTGGCAAAGATCCCTTCCTGTCTCCTTTGCTGTTGCCCCCAAGCATCTGTTTCTCCACCATGGGATTTTTTAAAAAAATCTAAAACTCAATTATTTCTGATATTCAGATATTTAGCCCTTTGCACAATGTTACCACCAAAGCAAAAAAGCAAAAAAAGAAAAGAGAACTTCCCCCTGCCTTACAAATCAGTGATTCATCGATCCTGCACGACTTAAAAAAATAAATAAAGAGAGGAAAGAGGGCAGGGGGAAAGAATGGAAGAGGGGAGAAGGAATGGCTAGACGAGAGTAGCCAATCACAATGCAGAGGGCTGGCACAAGAGGGGAGGACACTAAAAGTTTGGATAAAGATAAAGTATTCAACCTTTTTCTCAACTTTAAACCCTGTTTTGCTCTCCAACTTCGTTTGATCCTGCATCTTCATATGTTTAGTTAACATTCAATTTGTAGTTTAGTTTTAGGTTTTTTCTTTCTTTTTCTTGTTTGTTATTTTATGTTAATATGCAGCTTAATATCACACCCACCTTTTTTGCAGCCACTCCACATCTGTGACCGACTGCAATCTCCACATCCTTTTTACATGGGCTACTGACAAGTCAGGCATCCCCCAATTCTACACATGCATTGTGAGATGAAAATTACATTTCAGAGGAATTAAAAGTAGAAGAGGAAGTGGGGGCATGTTTCACACACGCAGGAGGATGAGTTGAAAGAATGGATTTTTCTCAGACAATGAAGAAGGAAATGAACATGGTGTGAAGGTCGTAGCATAGTGGTGAAGTGGTTAGGCTGTGTATCAGCACTCTGCCGGTTCAAACCCTACTGCTGTCATGAGTTCAGCAGGAGGCCTTGGGTAAGCCACTCCTTTCAGCCCAATTCCCCAGTATTGTGTGGATAATAACATACTGACTGTGTTCACCACTCTGAGTGGGGCACTAATCTATCTAAAAGAGTAGTATATAAGCACTGTAATTAATACTATTCATCATTATTATTTGGCCGTCACATCCATTGAACAAAGGTGCCAATCTCTTCACTCGAACTTGAACACATATCACACAATAAAAGGTGGACTCTGTTTCATTAAGAAGTTAAATAATTTGCAAGATTATTTACTTCCATTCTATGAAATAATGGAACTAAGGCTGATTTTGCACACGTTGGATAATGCACTTTCAATGCTCTTTATCAATCATTTGAGGTGGATTTTTTGTTCCGCACACAAAAAAATCCGTTCCAAAATGATCTATAAAGAGGATTGGAAGTGCATTATCCAACGTGTGCAGAATCACTCCTTGCTAAAACACATCTGTGTAATGCATGCAGCCTCTACGCATTTACCCCTCCTCTACGTTCTCCTCCTCCCATTGTCTCCTTGATATCAAATTTGAGACTGCAAGATCTTTGGGGCAGGGGCCTGTCTTTTGGTAATCTGTCAATTGCCACGCACAGTGATTGGCACGTCATCCTTCTTTTTATAAAGCCAGGGCTTTTTTTCAGCTGGAACGCGGTGGAACAGAGTTCCGGAACCTCTTGAAAATGGTCACATGACTGGTGGCCCTGCCCCCTGATCTCCAGACAGAGGGGAGTTTAGATTGCCCTCCGTGCCAGTGGCGCGGAGGGCAATCTAAACTCCCCTCTGTCTGGAGATCAGGGGGCAGGGCCATCAGCCATGTGACCATTTTCTCCGAGGGCAACCCACTGAATTCAACTACCTCTTTTCCCAGAAAAAAAGCCCTGTATAAAGCCATATGCATTTGATGATGTTTCAGAAGGCAGCAAAGAGAGTTTTTATATTGTGATATCCCTGCATAGCAACTCCTTGGGTAGCTTGGGGCCCTCCTCAAAAAAGCACATCGGTGAATCCACCCCCCAAAGATAGATACGCCACAAGCAGGCATTTCTTGAAATTTCTTTGAGACTGGAGGAAGCCTAGTTCCGTGAAGCAGCTGAAATCCCTTCCCCGCAAGGTCTCAGACTCTGGATTTCTCTGCACGTTTTTGCTGGCGATTTTTAGCAATATAAAGCTGTCAAGTGTAATAAAGGGCAAAAGTGATGGGACTTTCCGAGCCATTAGCTGGATATTATCTATGAAAAGTTGCAAGTTGTTCTGTGCTGCGTTGCTGATTGTACACTCGGTTATCTCATTTGTTTCCTTTCATGGGTTCTTAAGGCAGGGTCCCATGCGGTCTGCTTCGCTGTAGAGGAGCGTGGAGGGCTGAGTACAGCGCTCAGTGACAAGGCAGTTGGTGCGCTAGTAATGTGAGCAAAACCTGAGATGTTGTATCAGATAGCACGCCTGAGCACTGCAGGAAGCACGCTTACAACACAACCGGGAGAAGAGGCAGCTAGGGAGCAGCGGAGGTAACCAGGGAGCATTTGGGAGAGGCAACGCTCAGGTGAACCCAGCAGTAAAGCAGCTGGGACATCTCTAGTCTCTTTGCTCCTTCCTTCTTCTTTCTGTGCTACCCTCTCGCCTGTTCTGGAACACACTTGGAGTCTTCCTCACTATAGCAGATGGGGCTGGGGGTGGTAGTGGACAAGCAGATTAGAAGACTAAAGAAGGAATTGGCTGGAGCAGTTGCACTGGCCTCATATCCCAATTCAGTGGTTAGTTTCAAGTTAAAGGAGAAATCTTGCAACACGGCAGCCCTAGCAATGAGTCAGGAGGACACCTGCAAAGATGACTACATTCTGTTTCATACTCTGGCCAGCACCATGTTTTGGAAGGGCCACTCTGAGGGTGGAGGGAATAATGGTGGGCGGAGAATCTCATACCACCACTACAAAATGGCATGATTGCTGCTACCCCCTCCCTACGACCCAGGGAGGTCAGATGGTACCAGTCAAGGGACTGGGTTTGGCCCTGGGACTACTAGCTGCTGATTCCTGCTACAGGCGTTTCAGCTGTCCTATGGACCCCAGAGAGAGAGAGAGCGAAAGAGAGGGGGAGTGCCCTGACTCAGCTACAATTATTCACCCTTCCAGGAAGGGTTACATCAGTGCTTCATTCTCACGGCCCCTTCTTACATGCCCAGGGTTAAGGCCGATCGTCACTTTGGGGTCAGGAAGCAAATTTCCCCATGCCAGTTTGTCTAGGGATCCTGATGGTGTTTTGCCATCTTCTGGACATGAAGCAGGGGGGTCACTGGGTGTGTGTGTCGGGGGGGGGGGAAGTAGTTGTGAATTTCCTGCATTGTGCAAGGGGTTGGACTAGATGACCCTGGAGGACCCTTCCAACCTTATGATTCTGATTCCAGGATTCTCTACCTTTTTTTTTTTTTAGCACTGCATGGGAAGGTGGAAAAACCACAATGTTTTTTCTTTAAAATGGCCGTATTAACAGTGTAACAAACAGTACAAGGTGAGTATAACAAATAGGAGAAAATGCAGCAAGAAAACAGAACAGGTATCAACCACCCTCCCAAAACTGGGGATGGGGGGGTGGGGATGGTGTTTGACAGGCCTTGCCAGAGAACAGATGGAAGCAGATAAGAATTAAACTCAGAGGCATGCAATGAAGTTGGTGGGCTGCAGATTCAGGGCAGGAAAAAATGCTTCTTTACTCAATGAGTGATTAATTTGCAGCCCGAGGATATACCGATGGCCATGGGCATAGATCGCTTTAAAACAGGAATTAGACAGACTCAGGGAGGAGAAGTCTACCCATGGCTACTAGCCATGGGGACTAAAGAGAACCAACCTATTCAGAGGCAGTCAACCTGAATCCCAATGCCAGGAGGCAACATCGGGGGGAGGCCTGGGCCTCTATACCCGTTTGTTGCTTTTCAAGGCAACTTCCTGGCATGGCGGATGAGATGCACCACTGGTCCGATCCAGCAGGGCTCTTCTTATGTTCTTAGGTTCACATGGGAACGTTTGTCTTGAGGTTTGCATGTTCCCCTCTGATGGGCAAGCTCTTGAGACCAAGAGGAAAGACGGAGGAGGAGAGATGAAAAGGAAAACATACGCAACAGAGAGAAGCCTGCCTCAGATAGAAGTTTATATGGGCCAGCACTTTTTTCAAGCTTTATTTATTTTTAAATTTCCTTAGAAGCAATGAGGCTCATTCCCTGGGCCCACCCTTCACATGCTGTCACTACAAGACGGAATCATATAACAATAACAACAACAACAACAGCGTGCTTATATGCTGCCCTTCTGGACAGATGAGTGCCACACTCAGAGCGGAGAACAAGGTCGGTGTTGTTATTATCCTGACAATATAGCTGGAGAAATGGGCTGGGAGGAATGGCTGACCCAAGGCCCCCTGCTGAGCTCATGGGGACAGTAGTGGGATTTGAACCAGCAGAGCATGGAGTCGTAGTCCAGCCACTTATCCACAGTTTTTCGCTGAGTGAGAACATGCTTTTTTGATCCCCCCTCAAAAAAACGAGAGGGGCAGTTTCCTGGGTGAAGGATCTCACCAAACGTTTCCTCTACGGGAACGGGATTGTTTCCCACCCTTACGCTCTGCTCAGACACAACAGCCCCTTGCATGGAACAGAAGCGAGAAGAAAGCGACAAGGATAAAGAAGCAGAGCACGTGGTGTTTTGAACGGAACCGCAATTCACTTATTTCTCATCTGGTACCAGCTTCTTGCGGGCCACTTCCTTCCGCCTTGGTCATCTTTGAAATTCTGTGCTGTGCCTTACAATTTTGCTCAAAACATGACTTGGGGAGGTTCTTACTTAGGAGTTTCAAGAACAGCTAAAATCGTTTTGATTTGATTTCTCATGGAGCGGGGGAGGGATGCCTCCCCAACACATCTATGTTGTTACCAAATATGAGGACAACAGGTGGGAATTTATTGCGGGGTGCTAAGATAATTTCTGTAAGATTATGCATATTTTTCAGTGTTGACTGGAAATAGCTGAACAATAATAAAAGTAATAACCTTTCGTTTATATACCACCCTTTAGGACAACTTAAGACCCACTCAGAGCGGTTTACAAAGTGTGTTATTATTATCCTCACAACAATCACCCTGTGAGGTGAGTGGGGCTGAGAGAGCTCCGAGAGAGCTGTGACTGACCTAAGGTGACAAGGAAGTAAAAGTTTGAAAGGTAGGTATACAATGCAGGAATAAAAGTGGAAATTCAGGGGCGGAAGAGGAATAATAATAATAAAAAGATGACTGTACCTTGATTCCTACCTGCGTAAAGAAGGGCTCGTAAATCTCCACCCCTTTGTCAGATCCTTGAAGTAACACCTCCTGTCCTCGCCGCCAGCTGTACCGGACAGGTGGGTTGGAATTGGCCACACACCTGAGAAACACGGTCCGCTCATAGTAGAACTGCTCCTTTGCTTCCCCTATGCTCTGGTGGACCGTCACGATCGGATCGTCCAGATCTGGGAACACGAGAAAAGGAGATGGAGATCAGCACGAGCACAGCGTGCAGGGCAAGGTAGGCTGGCTATTTATTTACTTAAAAACATTCCCAGGCCAACTTTCCACGCAGTGAAAGGTCGTGAACGTGAACCCATTCAAAAGCAAGATACGAGAACTCGAGGGCGTCCAAGGAAGCTGATGGCCCGCGGATTCAAGACAGACAAAAGGAAGTCATTCTTTACACAATGAGCGACGAAGATGTGGGATTTGCTGCCACAGGCACAGTCAGCTTTAAAAGGGGGTTAGATAAAATCAAGGAGGAGAGGCATGGGGACTAGAGATGGGCACGAACCAAAATACGAACTGGGCTATTTTTTGGTATGCGAATCGGCAATTCTTCGGAGCTCATTTCTGATGAACCACGATGAACCACTATGATTTTTAGAGCGGATTGTGTGGTTCGTTATTCAGTTTGTCACTGCAGACAGCCTGGTGTCGATCAATCTTTTACCTAGGCAATGAGGGGGATGGGCTTTCTGCAGACAAACCCAGCAAGTTCATGACGGTTCATGGTTCGTGAAACACGACAAACCAAAAACCTCAACTTCTTCGCCCAAAGAGTGATTAACACATGGAATTCACTGCCTCAGGAGGTGGTGGCAGCTTCAACCATAGACAGCTTCAAGAGGGGATTGGATAACATATGGAGCAGAGGTCTATCAGTGGCTATTAGCCACAAGGTATAGATGGAACTCTCTGTCTAGGGCAGTGATGCTCTGTATTCTTAGTGTTTGGGGGGGGGCAATCAGTGGGAGGGCTTCTAGTGTCCCTTCCCCACTGGCAGACCTCCTGAGGACACCTGGTATTTTTGGCCACTGTGTGACACAGAGTGTTGGACTGGATAGGCCATTGGCCTGATCCAACATGGCTTCTCTTATGTTCTTAAACCACCATTTTCCTGCCTCTAACAGGGACTAAAGGGAACCTCCACATTTAGAGGCAGTCTACCTCTGAGTTCCAGTGCCAAGAGGAAACATCAGCCTCTATGCCCTGTTGTTGGCCCTCCACAGTAACTGGTTGGCCACTGTGTGAGACATGATGTTGGATTAGATGCAGCAGGGCTTTTCTGATGTTCTTATGTTCATTTCAAGTATATATATATATATATATATATATATATATATATATATATATATATATATATATATATATATATATATATATATATATATATATATGAGAATCTGTGCTGTGAGGTAGCATGCTCTTCCCCGTGTTTTGCATTTTGTCCTTTTCTCTAACTCTGCAGCTGGCTCACCAGCTAGAGCTGGTAAAGGGCACCGCTGGCAATCTCTGTCACCTGGTTATCCACCCATCACCCCCTTTTCCTCCATAATAAACCTTTATAGAGAGACATTTTTTGGGCTACTAAAGAGCCAAAACCCCCCATTTCTCTGGGATATTTCTCTGAACTTCTGGGCACTATAGATTTTGCTATTTGGTGTTTCCTGTGGTTTCTTCCCTGTTACTTTGTTATTGTGTTACTTTGTTATTGTGCTAGGATTAAGCAGGTCGGTCTAGATGTCCTCTGAAGGTCCTGAGGGGTAGCAGCCAGTTACCAAGGTGCTTTGCCAGAAACCCTTGGTTTAAGGAAACTCCCAGGAAGGAGAAGCATCTTTCTGTCCTTCCTAACAGTAACAATGTTCCTTCAGGCATGCTGGCCTCAAGCCATAAGGGGCTTTAAAGGCCAATACCAGCACCTTGACTTGAGCTTGGAAACAAACGAAGAGCCAGTGTAGATGGGACAAAACGAGAGTGATACAACCTACTCCAGTGAACTTTCTGGCAGCAGCAGTCTGTACCAACTGTAGTTTCTGGACAGTCTTCAAGGGCAGCCCCTTGTAAAGACCATTGCAGTAATCTAATCTAGATGTTACTAGGGCATGCGCCACAGTGGCAAGATCTTTTCTGCCCAGGGAAAGTTGCAAAAAGCCCCCCCCCCCCCGGCAATCACTGCCACATACATATCCAACTGCCCACCCAAGTGATGAATTTTTTTTCTTTTGAGGAAGTGCAACCCCATTCAGAACAGGAGATATCCCAGATCCTGAGTCAGATCTCCACAGCCCCTGGTAGCACCTCTATTTTGCTGGTAATTAAGTTTCAGTTTGTAAACTGAATAGCTAATTACACGCAAGGCCTCAGTGCGGTTGTTATGGAGGCCAACCACCACCCACTCTCCAAGCCCGTTTCTTCAAGCCGACTGTCTTCTGGAGTGGATGATTCAGATATTTCTCATGAACAAGGTGCCCTGCAAGACAACCCCGACATCTTTCACAGGACTCCCTTCCAGAGCACATCTTCCGTTCAAACATCAGGGGGATGGCAACGTACCAGCCTCCTGTTTCATTAATTCACTGATTCAATTTTGTCCCCCTCCCAAGTCCAGAACTTCTTAGTGCTAAATTCTGCTTTAATTTCTCCAGCGACTAGGCAAGTCTATTGCTTTCGTGCCCTGCTTGCAGGATTTCTGAAAGCATCTGGCCAGCCACTGTCAGAAGAGGTTGTGCACTCAGGTGGACCTCCAACGTGACCCAGCAGTGTTCTTCTTAAGGTCTTATGCACGGGCCAGCATTGATGCTGCAATGCACAGAAACCAGCCAACCTCCAGCAAGAATTTTGAGGTAGTAAAATGCCACGAGGGGACTGTTCCTGATCTACCCCACAAGAGGGCTGAGCCACATACCCACCTGAATATTTGAAAGGGCTCTCAGTGACAACTTAGAATCATAGAATCGCAGGGCTGGACAGTACCTCCAGGGCCAAGTAGTCCAACCCCCTGCACAATGCAGGAAATTCACAAGTATTTCCCCCTCACACACCCCCTGTGATCCCTGTTCCATGCCCAGAAGATGGCAAAACACCATCAGATTCTCTAGCCCAACTGGCCTGGGGATTGCTGCCTGACCCCAAGGTGGCGATCGGCCTTACCCTGGGCATGTAAGAAAGGGCCGCAAGAACTAAGCACTGGTGTAGCCCTTCCTGCCCTCCCTCTCATGATCTGTCCAGGTTCACAGAATCAGCATTCCTGTCAGGTGGCCATCTAGCCTCTGCTTAAAAACCTCCAAAGGAGAACCCACCACCTCCCGAGGAAGCCTGTTCCACTGAGAGCCAAGTGGAGAGCAAGTACATGGCAAGTGAACAAGAAGGAATACCCGTGAGTCTGTTCACTTGCCAGGCAATTGTAATTTGTCAGTTGTAGTTTGGCTCTGAGGGACCATTCTAACTGTCATAGAATCATAGAATCATAGAGTTGGAAGGGGCCATACAGACCATCTAGTCCAACCCCCTGCCCAGTGCAGGATCAGCCTAAAGCATCTCTGACAAGTATTCAGGAAGTATGTCAGGAAGTTCTTCCTAATGTTTAGCCGGAATCTCTTTTAATTTCAAGCCGTTGGTTCTGGTCTGACTTTCTGGGGCAGCAGAAAACAACTCTGTGCCGTCCTCTATATGGCAGCCTGCCATGATTTCAAGAAATGGGTGCCTGTGTCTTTAAATGCTTGGTTTGAGCTAGGTGAAGAGTGGGGGTGAGAGAGGGAAGAGTGAGTGATGTGACTGGTTGATGACTGAGAGTGTGGGCTGAGTGAATGCAGTTTAGACTGACAGGGCAGAGAGAAAGGTTTCAGTCAGGAGAAAGCAGGCTGGCTGTGTGCTGCCTGAGTATACTGAAGTATTTATGACGGAAATATGACCTGTGTGGATCCTGAACTGAGCCTGTTTGTGAAAGGACACTCAGTCAGGGAAAGGGAGGCCAGCTGTGTGCTGCCTGAGGAGTTTTAAGCATTTCTGTGAGACAAATATTGAGTCAGAGAAAGAGGCTAACTGTGTGTGAAGCCTTAGAAGAGATCTGTGTGAATGAGTGTATAAGAAGTAACTTTAAGAACCGAGAACCACTTTTATGAAACCGATACGCTTCTTAACTAAATAAAAGTTTGTTTTGTTATATCCCAGTGTAGCTGTCATTGCTATATCCCATTCCTATCCTCAGGGCCACATAGAACCACGAAGGAGCCTGACGCTTAGGCACGTTACCAAAGGGAAAATTTAAATAAAATATCTGGGAATAAAATATTCCTGGTGGCAGCAGACTACCCAGAGGGTTAAGGGATAGATTAAAAGAAAAATCTACCCTAAAGAAAGTAAAGATCATAACACAGCCCTTCAAGTACTTGGTTATCACATCACCTCTCAGCCATCTCCTCTCCAGGCTAAACATTCCAAGCTCCTTCAACGTTTCCTCATAGGACTTGATCTACAGACCCCTCACCATCTTCATAGCCCAGCCACTTAACCACAGGTTTTTGCGGAGCGAGAACATACTTTTTTGATCCCCCCTCAAAACAAACAAACAAACAAACAAGCAAGCGAGCATTGCTGTCAGGTGGCCATCTAGCCTCTGCTTAAAAACCTCCAAAGGTGGAGAGCCCACCACCTCCCAAGGAAACCTGTTCCACTGAGGGACCGCTCTCACTGTCAGGAAGTTCTTCCTAATGTTTAGCCGAAAACTTGACCTTGCATTATTCAGGAGGGGCCATGACTCAGTAGTAGCACATCTGTCTGCATGCAGAAGACCCCAAATCCAATACCCGACATCTCCAGGTAAAGGGATAAATAGTAGGTGGTGTGAAAGGCCTCTGCCTAAGATCTGGGAGAGCTGCTGCCGGTCGGGGTAGACAATGCTGACAATGCTGGGCCAAGGGTCGGACTCACGGTAAAGCAGCTTCAAGTGTTCTCGAGACTTCATTATTTTTATGGGATCGTTTATGCAATGGGCGGTTGGGAACTTTTCACAGGGGGACGCATGAGAGCCAGTGGCTGCCGACTCTCTGCTGTCCAAGCAGAAGAAGAGAGAGACCCATAAATGATGGGAGACGCAGTGATTCGTAAATCTCCCTTGCGCATTCTTTCAGCTGTGTTTTTTTCGTTATTGTGCTGGCTGGACAAAACGTCTTATTGGATTATTATGTAAGCTCGCATCCTGCTATGGCAAGACAAAAGCTGCCAGCGCCACACAAAATGTGCTCCTCGTTCCCGTAACGCCCTTGCTGTGGTTGGCAGCCAGCCCAGGGGACCAATCCCAGAGCGAGTTTTCCAGAGCAATGCAGCCGAACCTCCCTTTGATCCAAAAGGCCTTTCTCCGGCAGGGACCCCCAGAACTGCTCTGTGGAGAAGCCACGTTGCTCTGCCAGGCCTTCAGAGTGGATCTTGAAATCCAAAAGGGGTAAGTTTTATTTCCCAAAGGGCACCTGGAGAACTTGTCCAGCAAGAAGAGTGGGGAGGCTGACGTGGACTCCTTGATTCCAGCAATTAAAAATTCAACAAAAAACCTGCCCTTTCCCTACCAAAACGGTAACAGTTAAACCCAAGAAAAGCCTTCGCCAGTAAAATGGCATTACAGGCCCACCAGAATATTTATTACGATTACTATTGTTATTACTATTACTATTGTTATTAGTATTATTACTACTATTACAATTACGATTACGATTACTATTACTATTATTTCACACAACAAGATCAATAATAAATAAAGGTCACATGTTATCATTGATTGGCCTTGCTGAGCTGATACAAGTTTCCACCGGAGACCCAAGTATCAACCAGATATCGGTGTAATATGTACGCTGTTCCAAACAGCGCTGTCTTTTGCAGTTCTGTAGGTGTTATGTCAGAAAGCTGCAGTTTTCCCGTATGAATTGCAAAGCTTTTCGAAATAGTTCCCAGTGCCCCAACGACAATGTGGACTATTGTTGTGTTCTTCTTTCATAGTCGGGTGGTTTCTATTGACAGATCTCTATATTTAATCTTTTTTCTCGTTCTTTTTCTTCGACTCCGGCATCTCAAGGAATTGCAATGTCAGTTATCTAGACCTTTTGATTTTTTCCCCACAACTGTTATGTCTGGTGTATTGTGTTCAAGGTGTTGATCGCTTTGTATTCTAAAATCCCGTAAGATCTTTACTTGATCATTTTCTAGCACATTTCCATCTGATGTTCCCAACATTGGGTGGGATTACTACTACTACTACTACTACTACTACTACTACTACTACTACTACTACTACTATTATTATTAGATTTCTAATCCGCTCTCCCTCCGAATGGGCTCAGAGCAGAATACAGCATACATAAAATACATAAACATGTTAATTTAAAACCAGATTAAAAAGTCAACAAAAGACTTTTAAGAATGGTGTTCTCTGCCCCTCAGGGAGTCTATTCCAGAAGGGTGGAGCTGCTGCTGAAAGAAATGGGATCAGGTAATGCCAAGTGGACAACCTTATGATATAAGAAAGGGCTCACCAATATAACTAGCACTAGGAAAAATGAGCAGACCAAAATTAGGACACTTTATATATTCAGCTCATAAATCTTATGCACATTACACAATATACAAAATGTACATGAATAGTTCTCATACACAAATAAACTTTCTAATGATAATCATTAGGAAGTTTATTTGTGTATGAGAACTATTCATGTACATTTTGTATATTGTGTAATGTGCATAAGATTTATGAGCTGAATATATAAAGTGTCCTAATTTTGGTCTGCTCATTTTTCCTAGTGCAAGTGGACAACCTTAAGCAGGGAAACAACTAGAAGGTGGCAACCCAAAGGGGACATAGGAGGAGAGATGATACATAAGTTAGAAGCTATGATAGGCCATAAAGGCCAGAACCAGCAGCCAATGTACCTATTTTCAAAGAAGATATGTTTCTGTCAGCTAGCCCCTGACAATAATTGAGCAGCTGCCTTTTGAATCAGCTGCAGTTTCTGCATTACCTTCAAGGGCAGCCCTACACAGAGCATATCACAGTAATCTAGTCACAAGGTTTAAAAAGCATGCATTAGCCTGACCAGGTCAGCTGAGCCTAAGAAAGTGAAGAGTTGGAAAACCTGATGTGGCTGACCAAAGGCGCTCTTGGCCACCACACCAGCCTACTTTTTGTTTCAGTGAGTTTCACATACCTGCTCCTTTCAGGTGAAGTAGGGGAACATGGAAATTAGAAACTGTGGCTCAGGGTTGCCAGGTCCAGGCTGGGAAATTCCTGGAGATTTGGGGTGTGGAGCCTGGAGAGGGTGGAATTTGGGGAGGGGCCTCATAATGCTATAATGCTATAGAGTCCCCCCTCCAAAGCAGTCTCCAAGGAAACTGATCTCTGTCACCTGGAGATTGGTTGTAATTCTGGGAGATCTCCAGCTGCCACCTGGAGACTGGCAACCCTAGGTCAGTAGGAGGGGACGGGAAAACCCATCAAGACTGCATTCTGCAAGGGGGCTGGATGCTAAGAGTGAGAGAAGTGACCGAGGAGCCAAATAACAATAATAATATTAGATTTATATACTACCCTTCAGGACAACTTAATGCCCACTCAGAGCGGTTTATAAAGTATATTATTATCCCCACAACTACAATCACCCTGTGAGGTGGGTGGGCCTGAGAGATCTCTGAAAGGAGCTGTGACTGACCCATGGTCACCCAGTTGGCTTCAAGCGGAGGAGTGGGGAATCAAACCTGGCTCTCCAAATTAGAGTCCTGCCACTCTTAACCCCTACACCAAACTGGCTATATATGGAAAACTTGACACAGGGTCAAGGGAATGGTGTGATATGTAATGGCACTGCCATCCAAAGCAAATCCCCATGCACTGACTTCAAGTCACCAGCCACAATCTCGGCTGCCTGCCTCTCCTCTCTATGTGAATGCACAGCCCAATATAACAAACAATTCTGAAACACAGAGGCAGTAAAACACAGCTCTCTTCTTCCCACAAGTCTCTCTTCTTCCCTCAGGTTTGTCCCGAGGGTTGCCAGCTCCAAGTTGGGAAATTCCTGGAGATCTGGGGGATGAAACCTGGAGAAACTTGTAGAAAGTGGGGTTTGGGGAGGGAAAGGACCTTCCAAGGCATAATTCCACCCCCCAAAGTAGCCATTTTCTCCAGGTGAACTGATCTCTGTGGCCTGGAGACCAGTTGTAATTCTGGGAGATCTCCAGCCACTACCTGGAAGCTAAAGACACAAAACTCCTGCGGTAAGAATTTAAAGTATTTAAAGTACACCGTACAAATTAGCAATTTCAATGTATGATTGAAATACATTGAAATCATACATTGAAATGGCTAATTTGCACGGTGCACTTTAAATACCTTAAATTCTTACCGCAGGAGTTTTGTGTCTTTATCCTCCTGGTTGGTACTCCGTGGCTTCCCTCCTTTTAGTAGTACTACCTGGAGACCGGCAACCCTTTTTGTCCCTCAAGCAAATGACAGAACTTTTAAAAAGATAATGCTGACATTTTTCTCCTGCATGCCCCCCTCCCCGACACCACTTGGAAAGAAGGCCTCGGATGTTGTGCTGCCTGGCAGAAGAAGACAGTCTGTGTTTCTTACAAGATAAACGATCTCTCCAACATGAAATCTCTTGCTTCCTCTCCTGCAGCTGCCCCCCTCCCTCCTGGCCCAGTCTCGGAGTGGTTGCATCATAAGCTGCCTACAGACTTCTCAGAGGAGGAGGCCGAAGACTTAAAGGCAATGGGGGCTGGGCCGCTAAAATCAACCAAAGAAGGAGGCAGTTGGGCCACCTCCAGGAGCCCGTTGAAGTGCAGGAAGAGCCCCAAGAGCCAGAATCGGCCTGCTCACCCTAGGGAACAGCCCTGCTTGCAGGGGGGAAAAATAGACTGCTGTAACCAAACCAGAAGGCCAATGAGCTGTCCAGGGTCCTTACACCTTTTTCACAGACTGGGAAGAACCTGTTTTCACTTCTGTATTTTTTCTGTATCTGGATCGGTAAAAGTAAAGGTAAAGGTAGTCCCCTGCGCAAACACTGAGTCATTACTGGCTCATGGGGGACGTCACATCACGATGTTTTCTTGGCAGACTTTTTGTTACGGGGTGGTTTGTCGTTGCCTTCCCCAGTCATCTACACTTTCCCCCCAAGAAACTGGGTACTCATTTTACCAACCTCGGAAGGATGGAAGGCTGAGTCAACCTTGAGCTCCTTCTCCATGTTGAGAGAATTGTTGGTTACACTATCCCTATGCAGCCAGAATTAATTCTGTTGGGGCTTTGGGAGGATGGTAGCATCCCAAAGCTTAGGAAAGACTTAACCATGTACCTCTGGGCGGCTGCCAAATTAGTCATAGCCTCTGCGTGGAGAAGGGCTTCCCTGCCCCCAGTATCTATGTGGTTCAATAAATTGTGGGAAATTTTCCTAATGGAAAAGCTGACTGACCACCTTCGCTCTCTAGGTAACCCAAACTTTCAGTCTACTTTTACCACCCTATGGCTTCCCTACCTTACCTATGTGCTACGGTCAGACCAAACCCATATTTCAGACAGTATGCTAATTACAATCTTGTCCACTTTATGAGCTGAATCCATGTTCTACAGGAGGTTAACTGACATCCTTCAATTAACCTGGAATTTTATGGCTCTCTGGAGTTTAACTTTGCATCTGCAGTGTTGTTTTTGTCATGCTATAGTTGTATCTGTAAACCTGTTATTGTTGTTGTTTTTTCTCTTTTAAAAAAATGAAAACTGAAAAATAAAGTTTATTAAAAAAAAACAATACAAAAAAACCTTGAGCCGGCTACCTGAACCCATCTTCCACCAGGATCGAACTCAGGTCGTGAGCAGAACTTGGACTGCAGTACCACTGTGCACCACAGGGCTCCTCCATCTGAATCAGTATGTATATAAAATATGCAGTCATCCCTGTCCACTTCACGTTTTCTACAAATGCCCGAGCAGAAAACCAGACAAGCTCTGTGTAGAATGCACATGTGCAGAAGATATCTCTTAGCGAGAGCAACACAAGTATTAGAAATAGCTTCAGTGGGAAAGTTGTGTTAGCTGTTGCAGAGATTACAGCAACCCGGTCACATGTTATGGGCTACCCCATTTTTATTCCGGCATAAATATCCGTGGATTAGAGCCCACGTGATTTGTTTGCTGCTAAGCCATACTGAGCCGACCAGCCTTTGGGCTAGCTACAATTATTCCATTTTTAGATGTGGGGAGATGATGTTTTGAGACAACACACTACCTCAAGCAGCACAGAGAGCCCACAGCAGGCTGGAGATGTTAACTTAGTTGGATGTCTGAGAGTGGACCACGCTGGCTTGTTCACGATGGTAAATTGCAGAGATCGAAAAGATATAAATTAATGGGCTGGCAAAACTCATTTGCATTTTCTCTCAGTTTGGAAAGGAACTAATTAATATGTTTTACTGAGCTAACTGCAGTGCCACCAGGCTTTGGAAAAAAGAAGCTCTCAGGAACGTGTACCCAGACAGAAACATCGTCCTGCTAACGTGCGTAACTAATAGTGGATCTGGCGCTGTTAAAAATTAACAGCATTTTAATTAAAGAACCATCGCAATGACACAAGTGCCAGCCTTTCGGATTTCACGCCCCCAGGGCTGGCACGACCAGTGGCTGTACGATGTGAGATGTCTGTTTGCTTCTCCCCCCGAAAAAAACCCCAGCCGATGGCTTCTCATCCTTTCTACAGAGACTTCCCCGTAGCAACATGGCTGCTGATGCAGCAACCACGATTCCAGATGGCAGGATTTCACCCCCATACACACACGACCAGCAGGCATACTCTAGAATGGTTTTAGTAGTAAGATATCATTATATTGGTATATTGCTGTGACAACTTCCAAATGAAAAAATCTCTGCAGTGGTGTGGGAAGAGGGGGTTGGGCATCGGGGCAGGGAAAATAGCTGCCATATGAGCGAGCCAGGAATATCCCAACTTTCACACTCACACAGCAGCCACCCAGATGTTGCTGCCACTTTTCCATACCTTTTCACCAAAGCAGGGGAAAAGGCAGGGCCAGATCGACGGGGGGGGGGCAGGGGGTTAGTCTGCCCCCGGTGCCGCCAAAGAGGGGGCACCAGGTGCAGCTGCCAGCCCCAGGAGCATGCGGGTGGCAGGACAGGTGGTGCACAGCAAGCCGGCCACCCCCTGTCCTGCAGGGCAGGCAAAAGGCCGCACGAGTGGCTGGGAGGCCACCCACGCCATTCACCTGCCCCGCAGGACAGGGGGCACATGGCAAGCTGGCCGCCCCCTGTCCTGCAGCCAGGCGAATGGCGCAGGCGACCTCCTAGCCACTCACATAGCTGCCACCAGCTCCGCTCGCCCTGCATGATGACGTCACAGAAGTGATGTCATCACACAGCACTGGGAGCATGCGCACTGTGCGCGCATGCAAGTGGCCGGACTTTAGTTGCCCTGGACTCCGGCAACCGTAGATCCAGCCCTGGGGAAAGGCAGGTGGTGTGCGGATGCACCATGGTGGTGCGGCGAACCTAGGGAAGAATGCGCTTCTCCCAAAATATCTGTGAAACCAAAGAGAACATCCCCATTCTGAAAGAACGAGGGCTGTCCACATGCACGTGGCTAACGGCTCCTTTGAAAGCAGCCCCAGATCGCAACAGTGCACACAAAGAGAACTTGTGCATGGCAAGGTGTCAGAGGTCTCCAACGGGGCTGTTCAGTAACAGGACTCAGGTGTTCCCATGGAAGGAACTGCTGGCTGTCCTCTGCTGTGCCTCCACTGCAAATGGTCAGAAAATAGTATTTGCCACCACGAGTCCAGCAAAGATCAAGTGATACAGGGAACCAACAGGAGGACCCCATCTGATTTCTTAAAACAAGCACATCATGCATTAATATATGACCAACCCCCTTTTCAACGTCCACCTGGAGAACTAAGGTCCATTTTGTTTTCCAGATTCTGTACCATTTGTCTTTATTTCATCTTTTCTCATAGAAACATAGAGCAAGAAGAGACTCCCAGGGTCATCTACTCCAACCCCTGAACAATGTAGGGAATTCACAGTTATCTCTCCCGCTCAGCTCCTCTAGCAATTCTGCTCTATGCCAAGAGGAAGGCAAAAAACCTCTCCTTTTAATGTGTGTTATTTGCCCTCAAGTCGTCTCTGACCTATGGCGACCCTATGAATGAAAGACCTCCAAAACGTCCTCTCATTAATAGACTTGCTCAGATCCTACAAACTGGAGGATGTGGCTTCTTTGATTGAGTCAAGCCACCTCGTTTTAGGTCTTCCTCTTTCCCTGCTGCCTTCCACTTTTCCTAGCATTATTGACTTTTCCAGAGAATCTTGTCTTTTCATGATGTGACCAAAGTACAACAGCTTCAGTTTTGTCATTCCCATTGAGGATATTTCCTTCTCCCCTTTTAATTCGGGTGACTTTATATATTCTTATATTCATAGTAAAAGCTCTGTGCTTCTGGAGTCCTCTGGAAGCTGCATGAATCAGGCTTCGGTCAAAGGCAATCTCCACAAAATGTCCATGTTAAGATGCTGAACATTTGGGGCATGCACGTTCAATTAGATATGTGTTATAGAATGACACTAATTGAGCATTCGGCAGCATTCGTAGGCTGCCATTGACTCTTACAAAATACAGGTAAGCCTCTTCCATCCTATAAGGCACACTAGATATACTCAAAGTATGTGGAGATGTACCTACTAATCTGGTCATGTAGAAAATAGAGTGAACAAAAAGCCACTGTGATATGATTCAGTATCTCCAAGATACTCCCTTCTCTACAAGAGCACAAGGGAGAGGAGATCAAGAAATAGTTTCAATAATTATTCTTCAGATGGCCATATTGTGTCAGTGCCTTCGATGGAAATTAAACGTGTTGTTGCAGTAATAATGCTTGGCTGTTTGCAGAGAGGAGCAGATACAGACTCAGCTCCGAACAGGTAACAAGGAAATTAATGAGGCAACTGAACCACGTTTGCAGTTCCTGAATGGAATTTTAATCACAGCGGCCTGGAAAGAGTTATAATCCTCTGCAGGGAAATGTGTGCTAGATTATGCTCTTGGGAAACCACAGAATCCAACAGTTGGGAGGTATGACAAGGGCCATTTCCAGACGGCTTACCTGCCTCTGGAACGTTGCGCCATGTTGCAGGAAAAACGCGATATTTTGCGTTTTCCCCGCAACATGGCGCAATGTTCCGGAGGCAGGTAAGCCGTCTGGAAACGGCCAAGGTCTTCGTCCCTCTTCTTGGACACACCTACACCACAGACTTGTATTGTAGAGAGGGGCTCTCGGATGCTTCGCTAATGAGTTGGCGACCTTAGACTTCACCACTATGTTGCCTTATAACAACAACAACAACAACAACAACAACAACAACAACAACGTTCGATTTATATACCACCCTTCAGGACAACTTAATGCCCACTCAGAGCAGTTTACAAAGTGTGTTATTATTATCCCCACAACAGCAAACACCCTGTGAGGTGGGTGGGGCTGAGAGAGCTCTGAAAGAGCTGTGACTAAGCCAAGGTCACCCAGCTGGCTTCAAGTGGAGGAGGGGGGAATCAAACCCGGCTCTCCAGACAAGAGTCACGCACTCTTAACCACTACACCAAACTGTTGTACTATCTGTACTATCTGTTGCTTTAAATATGTGTTCCTATGTGCTACCTGTGCTTTATGTGGTTTAATGTCAACCCTAGAACTGCTTATGTTCTATTTCGGCATTTCTTCAACTCTGTATTGCTAATGCTGTGTCTTTGTAAACTTCTATTTATTTATGGCATTGTTTATTGAAATGTCCTTGAAACTGACTGTACTATTGTGTAATCCACCTTGAGTCTCAGTGAGAAAGGCAGACTATAAATTACATAAGTAAGTAAGCAAGCGAGCAAACGAACGAACGAACAAACAAACAAATGAATGAACGAATGAATGAACGAACAAATGAATGAACGAACAAACGAACGAATGAACAAATGAACAAATGAATGAATGAGTTTAGCGGTCCTTTCCTCTCCCCTGGAAATGAAGTTCCATAAGATGCCCTGGTGATCTCTAACAAATCTCAGTGACTTCTGCAAACTACGATTTCCAAGACTCTTGTGGGGAGAAAAGCAAAAACCATTATTTTTATAACTATCACTGGTTTCTTTTATCCTGCCCTTCCTCTAGAGAGCTTGGGCTACATTCCACGGTTCTCCTTTTTTGCCATCACAACAGCCTTGTGAGGTAGGTTATACTGAGAGTGCGCACTCAGTGAGCTTCCATGACAGACTGAAAATTTGTATACAGATTGTAAGATGCTTGGGGCAGGGACATATCTTTTTTCTCGCGTGCTTTGTTGCACCACCTTTCTCCTCACAGACAGAAAGGCTGAAGCACTGAGAGATGCGTCTCCATGCTAAGTGCTGCGTCTCTGAGGAAGACGGAGACTGAGAAGGGGATCTTCTGGCAGCACGGCCTGGAATGTAATTAGTTATTGATGTCAGAGATGATTCCGCATTTCCGCACTCAGATTTCTGCACAAGGTGGAAAATAAGGATTGTGTTTGAATGGATGCCTGTGGGGAATTTGCATAACAACTGGCATCAAGATTAATGAGGCGGTGATAAGTGATCTGCTCCTGGAATGGATTTCTTTTGATAAGGAAAAAGAGTTATATTGGTTCTGACACAGTAAAGCTAGTTTAGAAACCTGGCTATGACCAGTATCGGACGGGTAGCTGTGTTAGTCAGCAGTAGGGGAACAAGATTTGAGTCCAGTAGCACCTTAAAGAGCGGCAATATTTCCCAGAGGATCTTTCCTGAGTCAAAGCTCGTTCATTTCATCAGATGCAAATGAGAATGAAGATCCATCGGCCCTTTTTTGTAACACCTCTCCGACGTTTGGACCTGGAATCTAAGGGCTGATAGATCTTCATTCTCATTTGTATCTGATGAAGCGAGCTTCAAACTGTCCAAAGTTTGTACATTACAAATCTAGTTGGTCTTTTGAGTGATGCAAATGCTGCATTCAGTCAGCTGATGTACAAAGGGACTGCTGGTCATGTGAAAAAGTCACGTGCGTAGTTCAGGCTGCTCTCAATCCCCTGATACGGAGTGTGTTGTAGGTGTACCTGATGCCTCGTGTGCAACTTGAAGATAACTTTCTTCTGCATGACCGATCCCCACACTTCTGAGAATTATTGCTCTCTCTATGCAGGCGTCTAGATTTCATGCAGGGGACCTCTAAGCAACAAAGCCTGAGTGAACACGCTAAGAAAATGCACAGGTGTGCTGCTGCTCAGTTGTAGTTTGCATGTACAAACTGCAACCATGCACCACTGTGCAATCCACTGCTTCCTTTAGAAAAAAACCAGGGAGTGCGTGGTGGTGAGTGAGTCACCAACAAGGAGAGCATTGGATGTAGATGAACATCTGTACTGATGTCACGATAGTGTGGCATTTAAATGTGATGGGCGGACTGACTGGTCAAAAAGGTAAATCCAACCCAACCTTCATTCATTGTTAGATATCCCAAATGTCCTATGTTTGCAGCAATGTGCAAAACTGAAAACCAAGTTCAATCCATCCATCCATCCATCCATCAATTTAATACAGTCAAAGACCAAACAAGTAACGACATACAATCTAACTATAACAGTCAAAGCAAACCATATTGTTTACACATCTATCCATCTAGTAAGCACTGAATTTCCCGAATCCAAATTCTTAAATATTTAAAACTTTAAAATTAATAAAATACTTAAATATTTCCCCCTATAAAATATTTGCAGAGCCATACGGCCTGCACAGCAAATTTTGCCACCTTTAAGGTGGTTTCTTGATCCTTATTGGCTAAAAGCTTATCTAGATAAAAGCTATCATTTCTTCCCGATTGCAAATCAGAGTTATATAGGCCACTCTAATATTTCGGTAAAGTTTACACTCAAAAAGAACACGTCCCCTCGTTTCCATCTTCCCAGCCCCACATACGCACACTCTTTCCTCATATGGTTGCTTTGTATCTTTACCCTCTATGACCGCTGATGGTAACATATCCATTCTAAGAAGGGTAACTGCTCTCCTGTAGTGAAAGCCAAGTTTTAAACTTATGACTTTCAACTGAAAGCTTTGCAGTCAGTTGCGGTAGCTTTGGGGGCCTTCCATACAACCATGAGAATAACTGGACCCGTGTTCACAAGCCTGCATAGTTAGCAACATGGACACGTTCTTGAAAGGCACTGCTGTGTTTCGCTCTTCCTGCTAACAGGCCTTGTTAACATTCCTCCCCTGTCCCCACAAGATTTCGTATTCGGGGGTGGGGGGTGCTACTAAGACGCCTAAGGCAGGATAAGTGGAGAGGAGTCAGAGGCAGAGCCGCCAGTCAATCTCGCTTAACGGAGGGACGTGGGCCTGCCCTTTAGATGAAAGGGTCAGCGGTGTGTTCTGCATACCCAGTGCTGGCAACCTGCTACTTGCCTGGATCTCTCTTCACCCCGGGAAAGAGGCTGGAGCTGTGAACAGCCTGCTATCCTTCAAGAAAGCACGTAAACATTGCCTATGGCTTCCCCTAAGCGTTTCTCATGCAAATGTGCAATTCCATCACTGCAAACGGGATGCTGCAAACAGATGTTTTCAGGCCCTTCAAGCTAATTTTTTTTTAAAAAAAGGAGAGGGTAAGATTCAGGTCCAATAGCACCTGGCTCACATCCTAGAAATCTAGTTGGTCTTTAAGGTGCTATTGGACTCTTTGATGGCAGGCCAACACGTCTGCCCACCTGAAACTGTCAAAAAGAAGGGTGTAACTGCAGTTCATTTGTTTGTTTTAAGGCAATGGTTGGAACTGTAAGAAATGAAATTTTCCCTGCCTCAATCTGTCCCCCAACATTGTGGTTCTGAGATATCTTATTGTAGAATGGGAATTACTCTGATACTGATTGGCTTTTTCCCTATATAAGAGGGAGGGCAGTACTTAGTTCTGGTGGCCTCTTCTTACATGCCCAGAGTAAGGCTGATCACCACTTCAACAACAACAACAACAACAACAAAAATAATATTGAATTTATAAACCACCCTTCAGTGGAGCTCCCTTTCACAGGCAGTTTTCAAGAAGACGCTGGATGAATATTTGTCAGAGATGCTTTTAGACTCATCCAGCATTGGGCAGGGGGTTGGACTAGAAGGTCTGTATGGCCCCTTACAACTCTGTCATTCTGTGAATAGCTCTGTGAATAACTTAATGCCCACTCAGAGCAGTTTACAAAGTGTGTTGTTATTATCCCCATAACAATCACCTTGTGAGGTGGGTGGGGCTGAGAGAGCTCTGGAAGAGCTTTGACTGAGCCAAGGTCACCCAGCTGGCTTCAAGTGGAGGAGTGGGGAATCAAACCCGGTTCTCCAGATTAGAGTCCTGCCGCTCTTAACCACTACACTCAACTGACTTTGGGGTCATTTCCTGCACAGTGCAGAGGGTTGGACTAGATGACCCTGGAGGTCCCTTCCAACTCTATGATTTTTGACTTTGTACAGAGCCTGCCTCCCTGACCTTGATAGTCCAGGTGAGCCTGATCTCATCAGATTTCAGAAGCTAAGCAGGGTCAGCTTTGGTTAGTAATTGGATGGAGGACTTCCACTGAAGACCAAGTTGGCAGAGGTAGGCAATGGCAAACCACCTCTGTTAGTCTCTTGCCATGAAAACCCTGCCAGGGTCTCCATAAGTCAGCTATGACTTCAGGACACTCTCCAACACTACCCAGACCCTAGCACACCATGGCATTTGCTAGAGGCAGCCTTACAACCTGCACCAGGCCAACTCACCTGCTAGCATTCTAGACTTCCACTCACCTTCATGCGCCCAGGAGCCGACTTATGCAATGAGCAGAAGGCCATGGAGTATGGGATGGGAGGGTAACATGGATGGGGAAGAGACTCCCCACGGAAGGAAAAGCCGCACACCATTGACTCAACTAGGCTGTCCTTGAAAGATTTCACTTCATATTCTGTTTTTTTTCTCCTATGTACAGAAGTTCCCTGCCGTCCAAGCACTGAAGATAACCAGCCTCATACAACTGACAGTTCCAAGTCTGACCATGAGCTGTGTTCTTTGTTACACTGGGATTGGCTCTCCATAATTGGGAAGCGCATGATTTGACAGATCGGTTTTCTCCTATTCATACTCTGCGTTGTTGGAAATTGTTTTTGCATTTCCATGTAAATGATATGCCACTGTAATCATTTTTAATTTGCATTGTTGGGGGTTGCCTTGGACGTTTTTGGAAAGACGGGATCCAAATATTTGGAACAAATAACTAATAAAATAATGCCTGCCTTTCAATGCACAATCATCGAGGCTGCTGTATTTTGCTCGAAAAAGGAGAGATTTTCCATCATCGTTAATTGCAACCAAGAAATGGGTGCACAGCCATTATATATGGGTGTGTAACGGCATATGACAGCAAAGGTTTTTTAAAATTCTTTTTCCCCCTGGTGGGGAGTGCCCTCAAGTTATTGCTGACTTATGGCGACCTCTGGTGGGTTTTCAAGGTAAGAGACTAACAGAGGTTGTTTGTCATTTCCTATCTCTGCAGTCCTGGTCTTACTTGGAGATTTCCCATCTAACTACTAACCAAAGCTGACCCTGCTTAGCTTCTGAGATCTGATGAGATCAGGCTCTCCTGGGCTATGCAAGTCAGCCCCCCCCCGCTGTTGTTTTCATAGGGTTCCCAACCTCCGTGTGGGGCCTAAAGATCTCCAGCAAATACAACTGATTTCCAGAATATAGTTCCTCTGGTGAAAACAGCTGCTTTGGAGGGTGACCTCTAAGGCATTAGACACCTCTGAAGTCCCTGCCCTCCCCAGGCTCTACCCCCTAATCTCTAAGAATTTCCTAACCCAGAGTTGACAATCCTGAGTTTTCACAGTGTCCTGGGAGACTTCCAAGTAAAGATGGGCATGAACCAGAAAAAAAAATGAACCATGCGGTTTGTGGTTCATCACGTTTCATGAACCACGAACTTTCACGAACCTGGCCCGGTTAATGAACCAGTTCGTTTCGGTTCATGAAAATGTCACTTCCGGGCCAGCAAATCACCACTTCCAGGTCAGCAAAAGGTCACTTCCGGGTAAGCATAAGGTCTGCAGAAAGCCCAACCCCTGTTGCCTAGGAAACTGATTGATTGGCACTAGGATGTCTGCAGTGATGAACCAAAAAAAAATAAAACCAAATGAATCACCCTAAAGTTCATGGTGGTTCATCAAAATGGGCTCTGACGAACTGCTGGTTCGCGAACCGTGAACTGGCCTGGTTCATGATGAACTTTGGTTCGTATTTCGGTTCGTGCCCATCTCTACTTCCACGGCTTACTGGGATTCCTGACTGAGTATATTGTTCCTAGCCCCTCAAATACCAGCATCAATTCACTCTTGCAGGTATCAGCCAAAGGAGAATGTTAGATCCTGCTGTGAATATTCTCCTGTGCAAAAAAATCCATTGCACACTGAAGACTAACGCAGAAGGGAGAACATTGCTGCTAGTTTTCTACTTGCAGAGTATTTTTTAACACAGGAAAGCTTTCCAAAATGGAAGCTTCCACCTGTGGAACGCCATCCGGTCTGCTGGCTCAGCTCTCTGCCTCCTCGTTCCTTCCGATGTGTGAAGGAGACTTGAGCGTGCATCCTAAAACGTGCCCCCAAATCCTCGGCAATGAGTTAGGGCAACAACCACAGGGTGAGGAGCCTTATATTCATTGTTGCTGCACACACAGAGCAATGGAGCAGCCATACAGGATTCTTCTATACTCTTCTCTCTCCGCAGCCATTCCCCCTGATTTTTTCCACTACTGCGCCACTGGAAGGATTTTTGCGGGATTCTAAATAAATCAGGCAACGATACTGTGCTATACCCACAACTGTCAAAAAGCACTCCTGCAGAAGGGTAGGGGAAATGGTGGCTGCAAGTGGCAGACAGAAGAAAAATGGCATCGCTGCGGGCAGGACCTTGGAAAAAGGGTGCCTTCCTGCCCAGATGGCATGATGACGCACTTTGATGCACCCTTCCTAAAAAAAATAAAAAAAATAGAGCAAAGCACTTTTAGGAAAGAACATCTTGAAGCTGGGAAAAGGCCAACGGGAGCAAGCCTGCAGCAAAAGGTCGTGTGGACGCTGCCCCCAAATACTCCTGTTCCGATACCAAAGCAGAGAAAAACTTCCATATGGAAGCAAGCGGGGCTGCCGGCAGATGCTCAGAGCTTGCTGCACAGACAGTAAAGTGGAAAGCCTTCCTCACGGACAAAGTTAGAGATCTCTTGGGCTGACCAACTGATCTGAGTACATGCCGGGGTGCACTGGTGCACCCCTCTTCCCTGTCCAAGGAAGGAGAAAATCCTTTCATTCTTGTGGGTAGAGACATTTGGAGGAGGAGGAACTTCCCACATTTTATTACAGGGCAGAAGCTTATGGAGAAATAAAGGCAGGCTTATAGATCTTTGTAAAAAAGAAAAGAAAAAAGGATTCTAGTCTTAAGTTTGCTCTCTGTTCGAGAGAAGAACAAACCTTGATTTCGAATGACAACAATAACAAAAGTGGCAACCCATCCACAGCACATGTTTTCTTAACCTTGTAGCGCAGATCCTACACAGAATTCCACTGCAGGTAGGAGTAGACCGCAGAGCCAAATGGAAGGCGTTTGGCTCCCCTTCTCCCCTTCGCCTTGGCCTGCTGCTGGGAGGTGCACAGGACAGCATGCACCTTCAGTAACGGTGCAGACCTAAGGAGAATGACAGACTTCTACGTCCAAGAGATTTAGAAGGGTGTAACTCTTAGAATTAAGCTCAGTTCCCTGCACATAAAAAGCCAGATGCCAGCAGCAGGGCCGGATCGAGGGGGGGCAGGGGGGTAATCTGCCCCCAGTGCCACCAGGGAGGGGGCGCCAGGAGCAGCTGCCAGCTGCCGGGAGCGTGCAGGTGGCAGCATGGACAGACTCCCAGCCCCCCCGTGCTGCCTTTTGCCTGCCCCGCAGGACAGGGGGCGGCCGGCTTGCCGCGCGCCCCCTGTCCCGCGGGGCAGGCAAAAGGCAGCATAGGGGGCTGCGAGGCCACCCAAGCTATTTGCCTGCCCCGCAGAACAGGGGGCGGCCGGCTGTCCCCTGTCCTGCGGGGAGGCGAATGGCGCAGGCGGCTTCCCAGCCCCGCATGCTGCCTCCACCGGCGGCAAGCTCCGCCCTGCATGATGACATCACTTCTGTGACGCCATCACACAGTGCCAGGAGCACACGCGCACTGCGCACACGCTCAAGGGGTTGGACTAGGGCGGCTCTGGGCGCTGGCAACCCTAGATCCGGCCCTGGCCAGCAGAAGGACTCAAATTTAGCCTTCTCACCAACATGCCATTTTTGTAGCATGTTTTTTTTTTTTTTTAAAGGCACATTGTTGCATTGTGTACCAAGCAGCTGTTGAAAAGGGAGCAAACGCTTGATTGTGGGTGACCAGCCTGCAGCCTCCATGGTGTTAAGGGCTTTTTCTGACCGTTGACCTATATGAGCTCTTATTGAAGCTGCCCTCCTTACACAGGAGGCAATTTCTGTCTCAATGGGTACATTCCTTCTCTCAGATAAAGCTATGGATTATGATGAACCTACAGTACGGAGAGAATGTCGACATTTCTTTTGTTTTCATTTTCTTTTTTGCCTTAGAGAAGCAGTCTCTTAGATTTGAATACCCGTAACAAAAGCATGGCCCCAGACATTTAAATATGTTTATACTACAAGATCTGTTTTGTCCTGTCACTTAGGCCTGTTGGCGCCATGTTTCCTGGAGGAATATACTTCTGAAGACTTATTTGTATTAACCATCAATCTTATATTCTGAAAACAAATAGCAATTATTCCGTAAACAATTAGAGCTGAAGGGTATAAAAAGCCCCCCCAATGGAACTGGTCTTTACACATTTCTACAAATTTGTCATGGGCTTGTCAATATAAAAGCAATAAACCCATATTCCTTTGAAGATCACTGCCTTTGGTTTGTGTAAAGTCATTGGCTGTAAGGGGAATATGAATAAAACACAGAGTACTACAAATAAAGTCCTCTTACACACAGCACAAGGTGGCCCAGCCTGTGGCATGGCAAGTTAAGGTCCAGAGAACTGATCGAGGGGCTGAAGAAGAAAAAGAGCAATGAGCGGGAGGCAGGAGGAGGCAGCCGGGAGTCAGCCAGGTTGAGCAGGCTTGCGAGCTTTTTTTTTCAGCTGGAACGTGGTGGAACAGAGTTCCAGAACCTCTTGAAAATGGTCACTTGGCTCCAGCGACACAGAGGGCAATCTCAACTCCCCTCTGTCTGGAGATCAGGGGGCGGGGCCACCAGCCATGTGACCATTTTCGCTGAGGGTGATTTAAACTTTTAAAAACTCCCCCCTTGTTCCAGAGGACCCAAGGTGATGTCATTGGCCCTGGGAGCGTGCATGCACTTTGCGCGCGCACATGTGGTACCAGGGGCACCACCTCCCGCCAAGAGTTGCCCCCTGTGCAGGCAACCCACTGAGTTCCACCACCTCTTTTCCCAGAAAAAAAGCCCTGCTTGCGAGTGGGTTGAGAGGAAGCGAGGGTGAGGTATACCCCCCCTCCTTCCACAGAGCGAGGCACTGCAGTATCCCTGGTGGCTGCCTGGAGTCCAAGTCCCCCACTTTCACTTTTTGTGTTGTGGTCTCTCCATTCCAAACCCAAAGCATACAGAACTGACTTCAGTTGACATGCAATAGACACCTGACTTCAGTTGACATGCAATAGACACCTGCAGTAACTCAGCTGGAGAAACAGAAGGCAGAAGAAAGGTTTTAATCAGATCCTTCACCCATTCTGAACAATGCTGAGGGCTGCCTTGTTCCCAGCTTGTCTACTAACCTGGCCAGTGCTTGCCACCTCCTGGCCACCAACCCTGATGCTCTTGGGCCCCCCAAAGCCTACTGAGAAAGCACGGGAGCGGTGCTCTTGACTTACAGTAGACGTCAACTCGTATCGACTTGATTGCCGGAGAGCCCAGACCGTTCTCGGCCTTGCAGTAGTAGCGCCCCCCTTGATGCCGCTGGATGTTGGCAATCCGCAGGGTTTCATTGTAGACACTGGAGTCTTGGAAGCGGTCAGAGGCACTGCCTGCTGTTTTGGTCCACCTGATCTGAGCAAGCATCAAAAAAGAGTGTTATTCTAGCTTGGCAGATTGTAAACACACACACACAAATTATTTTTTGCGTTTCTGAGATGTCCAAGGTTTCCAACAATTAAAAAATAAAGTCCGATATAAAATATCAGCAGCAGATACAAAACATAAACAGCAGCAGGAATGGCATCACAACAGACCGGAATTTCACAGAAGCAGCGAAAGAAAAGCAGTTTTTTTTTTAAAAAATGATAAATTTATAAGCCAAGAAGAACCAAAGTGGTTTGAAGGACGAAGCAGCGGAACAAACACCATCAACTGAACGGAAGTGGAAATGTCTTTGCCTGGCATGCAAATGGCAATAGGGACGGTGCCGAGGAAGTCTCTTTGGAAAAAGCCCTCCGTGGTTGAGGAGTCTGCCTAGAAATACCGCTTACTGGGAAGCAGATGCTATGGACCCATATTCCTACTGTTCAGGCCAATTGCATCCCAGAACAGGGTATAAGCCAATGGCAACAATTTTTCAATATAGGAAAAAGACAAAAGGGGGGAGGGGGGAACCAAATCTCAAAATAAAGTCAGGAACCAAAAGGTTAAGCAACAAGAAAATAAAATACAACCATTTATTACATAGTGCGTAGAAACTTAGGATTAAAAACACCACATATAAGATACCATTAAAAACTCAGATCGTAATATACAGTAACAAGATTAAGTTACACAATAATGGTCGCGGAGCTGGATCTAGGTTGCCTGGCGGCCAGGACAACCCAAGTTTGGATGCCCTCGTGCGCGCATGCTCCCAGCGCTGTGTGATGATGTCACAAAGTGACATCATCACGCAGGGTGGGCATGGCCACCTGTGCTATTCGCCTACCTGGCTGAGGGGGTGGCCAGCTTGCCGTGCGCTCCCTGTCCTGCTGGGCAGGCAAATGGCGTAGATGGCTATTCAGCCGCCCATGCTGTTGCCGGCGCTGTTGCTGGTGCTGCCGCCGGCGCGCTCCCAGAGGCTGGCAGATGCGCCCAGCACCCCCTCTTTGGTAGTGCCAGGGGCACACTACCCCCCTGCCCCTCCTCAATCCAGCCCTGAATGGTTGCACATGTATATTAACCATAAAACTCAATGTGTTTTGGCCCTGGGGGCCAAAATTATATTAACACACACATAAAACTATATTTCTATATAAAAAAAAATTGCTTTCTTGGGCCAGGCAGGTTGTAGATGAGTCACTAAAAAAGTGAAACTCCAGTTAATAGGTGTAAATAGGTTCTGCATAGAATGAGGAGCCCTCACTCATCAGAGATGGCAACTAAGGGCTACCATTCTGTCCTGGGCCGTAGTTGAATTCTCAGAGTGTGTTCCTATGCAAACCAGTGACTGGTCCATGACGAGTGAGGACTCCTCAGTTTATGGTACCTTACATATGGTGATTTTCTTTTCTTGTTTTATTTTCTTGTTGCTCAACCTTAACCCTAATACACCATCAATGAAAATGTAGTGCTTCACGTGCAACACGCAGAGATTGCCCACTAAAGATAACCCCGTATCTTACAAACCAACCAAACCCCCTGACTGTACATTATCAAGACTGTAGCTTTCCCATGCATTATGTGGCAGGCAAGTGGCATTTCTACCCAAAGGTATACACTGCAGGGAACTGCATCCTACTTTGGACTTTTTAAGGAGCATTTTTGGACTTTTTAAGGAGCATCAGGGCTTTTTTTCAGCAGGAATGCTGTGGAACGGAGTTTCAGCACCTCTTAAAAATGGTCACATGGCCGGTGGCCCTGCCCCCTGATCTCCAGACAGAGGGAGGGCAATCTCAACTCCCCTCTGTCTGGAGATCAGGGGGCAGGGCCACCGGCCATGTGACCATTTTCACCTAGGGTAATTTAAACTTTAAAAAACTCCCCCCTTGTTCCAGCTGACCCAAAGTGGCGTCACTGTGCGGTCTTGAGTTCCACCACTGAGTTCCAGCACCTCTTTTCCCAGAAAAAAAAACCCTGAGGAGCATTATGCATATGCTATATGTATTACATGCAGACTGGCCTCTTCCGCACACTACATTTGTAGAAGTGCAAGATTCAGGTCCAGTAACACCTTAAATACCAACTAGATTTTCAGGGTAGGAGCTTTCAAGAGACAGAGCTCTTTACACCTTATAACTGACAAAGGGGGCTCTGACTCTCGAAAGCTCATACCATGGAAATCTTGAAAACAGCAAGAGTTCCTATAAAACTAACAAAATTTGTGGTTGGGTATGAGTTTTGTGAGTCACAGCTCACTTCTTCAGATACCAACAATAAAACGAGCTGTGACTCACAACACTTCATACCCTACCCCAAATTCTGTTAGTCTTATTGATACTACTGGACTCTTGCTCTTTTCTACTGCTACAGACAGACGAACATGGCTACCCATCTTGATCTATCTCCCTGGAAATCTAGTTGGTCTTTAAGGTGTTTCTGGACGTGAAACTTGATTTTCTATTACACGCTACCCTCCCCAAACTACATTTGTATAAGTACACCTAATACTAATAATACAAATACTAATGATGATGATGATGATGAGAAGATGATGAAGAAGATGATGATGAAGAAGAAGATGAAGAAGTAGAAGAAGAATTGTATTGTCGAAGGCTTTCACGGCCGGAGAACGATGGCTGTTGTGGATTTTCGGGCTGTATTGCCGTGGTCTTGGCATTGTAGTTCCTGACGTTTCGCCAGCAGCTGTGGCTGGCATCTTCAGAGGTGTAGCACCAAAAGACAGAGATCTCTCAGTGTCACAGTGTGGAAAAGATGTGGGTCATTTGTATCTACTCAGGAGGGGTGGGGTTGAGCTGAGTCCTCCTGTAAGAGTTTCCCAGGGTGTGGAATGCTAATGGCGGGAGGCTTCACTGTATCCTGAGGAGGTTCTTTTGCATCTGGATTGGTACTTGATGTGCTAATCTTCTCTGCAGGGCTATTGTCAAGGATAGAATGTTTTGTTAGCCTGGTGTTTTTCAGAACTGGCAACCATGCTCGGTTCATTCTTAAGGTTTCTTCTTTCCTGTTGAAGTTTTGCTTATGCTTGTGAATTTCAATGGCTTCCCTGTGCAGTCTGACAAAGTAGTTGGAAGTGTTGTCCAGTATTTTGGTGTCCTGGAATAAGATACTGTGCCCTGTTTGAGTTAGGCTATGTTCAGCCACTGCTGATTTTTCAGGTTGTCCAAGTCTGCAGTGTCTTTCATGTTCTTTTATTCTTGTCTGGATGCTACGCTTTGTGGTCCCGATGTTTGTGCCCAAACAGGGCACAGTATCTTATTCCAGGACACCAAAATACTGGACAACACTTCCAACTACTTTGTCAGACTGCACAGGGAAGCCATTGAAATTCACAAGCATAAGCAAAACTTCAACAGGAAAGAAGAAACCTTAAGAATGAACCGAGCATGGTTGCCAGTTCTGAAAAACACCAGGCTAACAAAACATTCTATCCCTGACAATAGCCCTGCAGAGAAGATTAGCACATCAAGTACCAATCCAGATGCAAAAGAACCTCCTCAGGATACAGTGAAGCCTCCCGCCATTAGCATTCAACACCCTGGGAAACTCTTACAGGATGACTCAGCTCAACCCCACCCCTCCTGAGTAGATACAAATGACCTACATCTCTTCTCTTTTCCACACTGTGACACTGAGAGATCTCTGTCTTTTGGTGCTACACCTCTGAAGATGCCAGCCACAGCTGCTGGCGAAACGTCAGGAACTACAATGCCAAGACCACGGCAATACAGCCCGGAAAACCCACAACAACCAGAAGAAGAATTGATTTATATACCGCCCTTCAGGACAATTTAATGCCCACTCAGAGCGGTTTACAAAGTATGTCATTATTATCCCCGCAACAATAATCCCCCTGTGAGGTAGGTGGGGCTGAGAGAGCTCTGTGAGAGCTGTGACTGATCTAAGGTCACCCAGCTGGCTTCAAATGGAGGAGTGGGGAATCAAACTCGGCTCTCCAGATTAGAGTCCCGCGCTCTTAACCACTACAGCAAACTGCATGAATTTGGTTGGTTGCTGCTGTTTAACTACATCCGTAATGCTCTCGTCCAGGAGCAATTAAAAAGAATATGCGTCGGGATCTGGGGTGGCGTCCCAGGGCTCTTCTCAGGGTGCCAGGTTCTTCTGGCCCTTTAATTGGGCTGGAGGAAGGAGCTGATGCAAGCAGGCAGAATGCGACCCATTTGGAAGAAATGGTTCTGCTGCTGATGCTTTAAATAGTGGATGGTGGGGGGATCTAGAAATAAAAAGCAAGCTCGGTACATCTGGATCCAAGATTCATTTCTTTCCAGTCGTTGGGGAAAACATTAAATGTACACATATACGGCTCGACACAGTTGTAAAACCATTTCTGCTAAAAGTGTATCACCTGCATCTAATTGGCTGTTTCTCAGAGATGCTGAAGAACTCTCGCTGTGATGCATCAGCTTTTTAATCTCGGGGAACAGGTTGCCGAAATCATAAAAACACCTATTTTTTTTTTCTTTCAACAGGGATGAACTCAATTTTCACAGCTCCAGCCATCCAGACGAATCTGGTTGTTTCAGTCAAAAGTCTGCCTGCCTTTGCCAACCTCTTGGCAAGACAGTGACTGCAGAGGGATGCCAGGGAATGAGACTGCCATCTGTGCATGCCTACGAATATCCGAGATGGCAAGAGATGAATTTGATCAGCATCGCTTCTTGCTGGTCTCCCCACCAAAGCAATAAAGCCGGGACAGGCTGAGATAAGAGGGCGGCTTCAAGCTTGTGTGGACATCATCTGAAAAACCAGTGGTCAAAGAGAGCCAAGTGGGCCACTGCGTCGACCCACAGCACCGTCCTCTTGTCATAAATGGCTGCTTTTGAGCTGCGCCACTGTAGGCGCCGGTGCCCTTTGACACAGGACTTGCAAAACACAGCCCCAGTACACCCACCCAGAGCGACATATATGTTACTTCCTCCTTGCAACAGAGGAGATGAAACTGCCTTCTCCTGAGTCAGACCCCTTAGTGATGAAGTGATTGGGATGCAAATCAGCACTCTGCCGGTTCGACTCCCACTCCTGCCATGAGCTCAGCAGGTGGCCCTGAGTAAGCCCCTCCTCTCAGCACAGCTCCCAGTCTGGTGTAGCGTTTGGTGTAGTGGTTAAGAGCGCGGGACTCTAATCTGGAGAACCAAGTTTGATTCCTCACTCCTCCACTGGAAGCCAGCTGGGGACCTTGGGTCAGTCACAGCTTCTAGGAGCTCTCTCAGCTCCACCTACCTCACAGGGTGTTAGTTGTTGTGGGGATAATAATGACATATTTTGTAAACCACTCTGAGTGGGTGTTAAGTCATCCTGAAGGAAGGTACATAAATCGAATGTGCTGTTTTTGTTGTTGTTGTTGTTGTTTTTGTTGTTGTGATCATCAGGGCTTTTTTTCAGCAGGAACGCGGTGGAACGGAGTTCCAGAACCTCTTGAAAATGGTCACATGGCTGGTGGCCCCGCCCCCTGATCTCCAGACAGAGGGGAGTTGAGATTGCCCTCTGTGCCATGTGGAGATCAGGGGGCAGAGCCACCAGCCATGTGACCATTTTCTCCGAGGGCAACCCACTGAGTTCCACCACCTCTTTTCCCAGAAAAAAAGCTTTGATGATGATGATGATGATGATGATGGTTGTTGTGGGTTTTCCGGGCTGTATTGCCGTGGTCTTGGCATTGTAGTTCCTGACGTTTCGCCAGCGGCTGTGGCTGGCATCTTCAGAGGTGTAGCACCAAAAGACAGAGATCTCTCAGTGTCACAGTGTGGAAAAGATGTGGGTCATTTGTATCTACTCAGGAGGGGTGGGGTTGAGCTGAGTCATCCTGTAAGAGTTTCCCAGGGTGTGGAATGCTAATGGCGGGAGGCTTCACTGTATCCTGAGGAGGTTCTTTTGCATATGGATTGGTACTTGATGTGCTAATCTGCTGATTTTTCAGGTTGTCCAAGTCTGCAGTGTCTTTCATGTTCTTTTATTCTTGTCTGGATGCTACGCTTTGTGGTCCCGATGTAAACTTGTCCACAGCTGCAGGGTATACGATATACTCCTGCAGAGGTGAGGGGGTCTCTACTGTCTTTTGCTGATCGTAGCATCTGTTGTATTTTTCGGATGGGTCTGAATACTGCTTGAAGGTTATGTTTTTTCATAAGCTTTCCCATCTGATCAGTAATTCCTTTGATATATGGCAAAAACACTTTTCCTGTGGGAGACTGTTTTTCTTTGGTTGTTTGATTCATCCTGGGTTTGATTGCTCTTCGGATTTCATCAGCAGTGTTCAGCAGTGGCTGAACATAGCCTAACTCAAACAGGGCACAGTATCTTATTCCAGGACACCAAAATACTGGACAACACTTCCAACTACTTTGTCAGACTGCACAGGGAAGCCATTGAAATTCACAAGCATAAGCAAAACTTCAACAGGAAAGAAGAAACCTTAAGAATGAACCGAGCATGGTTGCCAGTTCTGAAAAACACCAGGCTAACAAAACATTCTATCCCTGACAATAGCCCTGCAGAGAAGATTAGCACATCAAGTACCAATCCAGATGCAAAAGAACCTCCTCAGGATACAGTGAAGCCTCCCGCCATTAGCATTCCACACCCTGGGAAACTCTTACAGGATGACTCAGCTCAACCCCACCCCTCCTGAGTAGATACAAATGACCCACATCTTTTCCACACTGTGACACTGAGAGATCTCTGTCTTTTGGTGCTACACCTCTGAAGATGCCAGCCACAGCCGCTGGCGAAACGTCAGGAACTACAATGCCAAGACCACGGCAATACAGCCCGGAAAACCCACAACAACCATCGTTCTCCGGCCGTGAAAGCCTTCGACAATACATCGATGATGATGATGATGATGATGATATAACAACACTGATTTTGTTCCCTCTTGGTGGGGCATTAAGTGGTTGGACTGTGAACCAGCACTCTGCTGGTTTGAATCCCATTACTGCCATGAGCTCAGCTGGTGGCCATGGGTCAGCCACTCCTCTCAGCTCCAGCTTCCCAGCTGTATTGTGGGGATAGTAATAATAACACTGGCTTTGTTCACTGCTCTGAGTTGGGGCCCAAATCTCTCCCCCCATACTGCTTCTTAACTTATTATTTTTAAGCAGACTACTAAAATATAAAAACTAGACCACATTTAAATGGTTGCAAAAATCAATCACAAGCGCATAAAATTTTGCAACCGAAAGAGTGATGGGTCTATTATTATCTTCAAATAATATATAATCTATATTTTGGAGCAAAGGAAAGATTAAAACATTCCTAGCCTCAGAAAAAATAGCTGCATTCAAAAATCAGGTAAGTTGGGTGCATTCAAAAGTCAGGTCCCTCATCTATCTAGAAGTTGTTGTTGTAACTGGTAGAGATCCAGAGGAGTTAGCTGTGTTAGTCTATAGTCACAAAATAGTAAAGAGTCCAGTAGCACCTTTAAGACTAGCCAACTTTATTGTAGCATAAGCTTTCGAGAGCCACAGCTCTCTTCGTCAGATGCATCTGTAGCATAAGCTTTTGAGAACCACAGCTCTCTTTGTCAGATGCATCTGCGGTTCTTGAAAGCTTATGCTACCATAAAGTTGGTTAGTCTTAAAGGTGTTACTGGACTCTTTTATTACTGGCAGACTCTCTAAAGAGTTGGTAGCAGACATCTCTCGCTTTGCCTACTACCAAACCCTTGAACGTGGGACCTCCCGCATACAAACAAATGAGTGGTGAACTGCCCCGTGGCTTTGCTTCCCCATGAGAACCTTTCAAGGCAAGCAATTACATCAATAATGTTCAAGTATTAAAGTATGCAAGCTTAGGGATTATGGGAGAACTCTTTGGAAAGCCAACGTCACCTCTCCCAATTTTGTCCTCCAGGATTCACTCAACTCTCCCGGCTTCCGCAAGCTAATCCCCATCCCCCCTTTCTCGGGATCGCTACCTTTTCTGGGGTATTTTTAGTCCTCATCAGGCCATTTTATTGGGCAAATTTACAAACGGATTATTTTCCTGGGTCTCCAAAGAGCTCCGTGAGTCTGCTCAACGATTTCACTATTCAATAGAATGGGGTGGATACTATCTCATCCTCCCATTCCGCTGTGGAAAGTTCGAAGCCTTCTCCCATTTAAGGGGCCGTCCTCTAACCAAAGTGGCTCTTCCATGGCAGGAAGAGCCTCTTCAGTTTTAAGAAGGCTGCTTGGAAGATGCTTAGATCCAACAATGGACAAATGGGTGACCTTTAAGAAAGAAGCCCGTAGACAGTTTGCTTTCTTTCAGTTTATCAGCTATCAGGCAGTGTCTGGGCAGGTTTCTACACATCTCTTCCCTCCCTACTTTCTGCAACCTACCCATCTATGAGGTCATGCCATTCTTCAAGTCGGAGGGGATAGAATCCTAGAGTTGGAAGGGGCCATACAGACCATCTAGTCCAACCCCCTGCCCAGTGCAGGATCAGCCTAAAGCATCCCTGACAAGTATTCATCCAGCCTCTTCTTGAAAACTGCCAGTGAGGGGGAGCTCACCACCTCCCTAGGCAGCTGATTCCACTTTTGAGCTACTCTGACCGTGAAAAAGTTTTTCCTAATATCCAGCCGGTTCCTTTCTGCATGTGATTTAAGCCCATTGCTTCACGTCCTGCCCTCTGCTGCCAACTGGAACAGCTCCTTGCCCTCCTCCAAATGACAGCCTTTCAAATACTTAAAGAGAGCAATCATGTCCCCCCTCAACCTCCTCTTCTCCAAACTAAACATTCCCAAGGCCCTCAGCCTTTCCTCGTAGGGCTCAGTCTCCAGACCCCTGATCATCCTTGTCGCTCTCCTCTGCACCCTCTCGATTTTGTCCACATCCTTTTTGAAGTGAGGCCTCCAGAACTGCACACAATACTCCAGGTGCGGCCTGACCAAGGCAGTATAGAGAGGGGCTATGATTCCCCTTAGCAGACCTCCCTAGGCTTGCCAATCTCCCGCCCAGGGTGGGGGATCCTCTGTTCCCACCTCCTCCCCTCGCCCCCATTTACCTAGCCAGGAAAACAAAAACAAACAACAACAACTTTTGTATTGTCGAAGGCTTTCACGGCTGGAGAACGATGGTTGTTGTGGATTTTCCAGGCTGTATAGCCGTGGTCTTGGCATTGTAGTTCCTGACGTTTCGCCAGCAGCTGTGGCTGGCATCTTCAGAGGTGTAGCACCAAAAGACAGAGAACTACAAAGCCAAGACCACGGCTATACAGCCCAGAAAATCCACAACACCCAACAACAACATTTGATTTATATAATGCCCTTCAGGACAACTTAACACCCACTCAGAGCAGTCTACAAAGTGTGTTATTATTATCCTCATGACAATCCCCTTGTGAGGTGGGTGGGGCTGAGAGAGCTCTGAGAGAGCTGTGACTAACCCAGCTACTGTAGAATCATAGAATCAGAGGGTTGGAAGGGACCTCCAGGGTCATCTAGTCCAGCCCCCTGCACAATGCAGGAAATTCACAACTACACCCCCCCACCATACACACACACACATCCTGTGCCCCCTGCTCCGTGCCCAGAAGATGGCACTTTGTGAGAAGTCAGATATCTGGCAATCAGATATGAACAGATTGCTTGGTCTGTTTGGTTTGTGCCAACCAGTCACGAATGTCTGCCAAACAGGTTTGCGCATTGCATTTTCTCCAAACTGTGCATGCGCAAGAATGCTGCTGATTGGCAGCCGTTACTGAGCATTACTTAGACAAACACCAAAAGGTAAGATTTTATTGAAACGCAGCATTTACTGATGACTGATTCCTATAATTTGTGAGTGGTCTAATTGTCTGTCTAAACAATTGCCCGCTGAGCATGACAGGTAGTAGCGCTCCATCTAGCTGTGGGAAAACCTGCCTGCACAAAAAGCTGATTGTGCTGTACTGAGTGGTTAGTGAAGCATACAGGGGAACAACCTGTCAAATGCCCACAAACCCAAATGCCCAAGGTCACCCAGCCGGCTTCAAGCAGAGGAGGGGGAAACCAAACCCAGTTCTCTAGATAAGAGTTCTACTGCTCTAACTACTACACAAACTGCCCCCCCCCAACAATATAAAAGCAAGCACAGGAAAATGTGACTGTTAAAAGATTTTGGGGAAATATCTTTCTTCGCTGAATGCATTATATTCAGCTTTAACAGTAAAATGTGTGAACATTTGATGCAGCCATAGATCATCTTATCCCAGGAACCTCGTCCCTGCACTCTGCCTAACCCAGGTGTTATTTCTTTACATGACTTGCAGATAACGCAAAGCTTCCGAGACGGGGTGGGAACGCCCTTATTGCAACACCAGCCAATAAGAGTTCAGGAGTCAGGCTGCCAGCCAATCTAGACGCATTCTGTCAAGAGGATTCAATCTACATGTCAGACAGCCAACGTGAACGCCACCTATATTTCCCCATCGCAGGCTGTCAGCATTTTTGCTATTATTAAACTCTTGGCTACAAGGAACATTAAATCATCTGCACACACACACACACACACACACACACACACACACACACACACACACACACACACACACACACACACACACACACACACACAAACGGGCTGCAGGATAAATGCTTGATAGGATGTCAGACTGATTGCTTTCTTTTGTTTCCTGCTTTTAAATCAGAAGAGGCATATACGGTTGCATTTATACTGGGAGCCAGAATTCAAAATAATCACTCTGCTTTCTGTTTGTTTGTTTTGTTTTCAGATTATCAGGCAAAAGAGGAAGACACTGTTTATAAGCCATCTTTAAAAAGCAAACCTCTGAATGAATGCAATGGACAATAAATTTCAGCTCTACCTACTGGATGACAGAAAATGCATTCTGTATTGGCCACGTACACAAATGGGACCACTGGGGGAAAGTGGTCAGATTGGAATAAGGTGTGATTTAACATGGATAAGCGCAAAGTTCTGCACTTGGGTAACAAAACTGCAAAACATGTATACTGGAGGAGGGATACACTTCAGGGTAGTGGTGTTTGTGAACAAGATCTTGAGATATGAGTGGATGGGAAGCTAAATACGAGCACTCGGTGTGATGCAGCAGCAAAAACGGCGAATGCAGTCTTGGAGTGCATCAACAGAAGCATAACATCCAAATCACAGGATGCCATTGTCCCACTGTATACCACCTTGGTTAAACCCCACCTGGAGTATTGTGTGCAGGTCTGGAGGCATCACTTCAAAAGGACGCGGGCCAATTGGAACGGGTGCAGAGGAGAGCAACCAGGATGCTCAGGGGCCTGGAGACCAGGAAAGATCAAGAGACTTGGGAATGTTCCATTTGGAGAAGAGGAGGTTGAGGGGAGACATGATGGCTCTCTTTAAGTACTGAAAGGCTGCCACTTAGAGGAGGGAAGGGAGCTGTTCCTGTTGGCAACAGATAATAGGACACGAAACAATGGGTTTAAACTACAGGAGGGAAGGTACTGGCTGAATATTATAAAGAACTTCACATTAAGAGTAACTCAGCAGTGGAATCAGCCGCCTGGGGATGTGGTATTGGCAGTCTTCAAGGAGCAGCTGGACGAATCCTTGTCAGGGATGCTTTAGGCTCTTCCTGCATCAGGCAGGGGGTTGGACTAGATGGTCTCTAAGACCCTTTCCAACTCTACGATTCTGCGATTCTATGGTTCTTTGTCACTAATGGCAGGAGGCTGAATGCTGGCCACGATGGGCCAGGCTGTACACTGCCCCAATCCACAGCCCTGTGAGTGCCATGAATAAAGGTCTCCTTTGCGTGGAGGTTCCCCAGTTCAGTTCAATGAAGCTCCACAGACACATGAGTGAGGCCAAAATGAGTGCGCTGTCATTTCTGCACTATAATGCAGAGACTTCTCATCAGGGGGAGCATTTGGGCTGTACGCAAATCACACGTACAGTTTACAGAAAAAGATCCCCCCTCTTGCCTGGAGCCTCGCAAGAAGAGAGGGACCAAATATTGTCCTTTCTTCCTCAACCTTCGTGGGTTGCCATCTCTGCCCCCGAGTTTCTGACCCTTGTTTGTATTGTGTTGTGAGTCGATTTCTATTAGCATATTCATCTGGAAATCTGCGGGTCGCTTGCTAATTCGTTGGTCTCGAAGGTGCTACTGGACCTGGATCTTGCTCTTCAACTGCAGAATGACGTGAATGCCCACCCAAAACTTATTTATTTTTATTTATGTCATTTACAGTCCGCCTGAGACTCAAGGCGGATTCCACCGTGAGAGGTCAGTACAGTCAGTTTCAAGGACGTTTCCATAAACAATGCCATAGGGTACATACACACAAGTTTACGAAGGCATAGCATTAGCAAGGATCCAATACCGAACTGAAGAAATGCTAAGCAATTCTAAGGCTGACATTAGACCACATGAAGCCCAGGTAACACATAGTGTGTAAGATACCAGATAAGGCAACATAGTGGTGAAGTCTATGGTTCCTAACACATTAGTGAAGCATCTGAGACCCCCTCCCTACAATACAAAAGCCTTTTTGAATAATTCGGTTTTGCATCGTTTGTGGAAAGCTAGGAGATTGGGGCTCTCCTGAGCTCCTCAGGCAGGCCGTTCCGCAGGACAGGGGCCACCACAGAGAAATCCCGTGTACGGGCTGCTGTTGATTTCACCCAAGTGCAGGGTGGCACCTGCAAGAGACCCTGTTCAGATGACCAGAGTTGCTGTGGAGGGACATAGGGAGGGAGGCGGCCCTGTAGGTATACTGGACCAAGGCCGTGAAGAGCTTTGTATGTAATAACCAATACCTTGAACTGAGCAGGGTAACCGATAGGCAGCCAGTGGAGTGACTGCAGGATGGGAGTGATGTTCATGCTCCTTCTCCTTCCTGATAGCAGTCCCACTGCAGTCTTTTGCAGCAATTGGAGTCTCCTAGTTAATGGTTGTTGTGGGTTTTCCGGGCTGTATTGCCGTGGTCTTGGCATTGTAGTTCCTGACGTTTCGCCAGCAGCTGTGGCTGGCATCTTCAGAAGTGTAGCACCAAAAGACAGAGATCTCTCAGTGTCACTGATCTCTCAGATCTTTGTCTTTTGGTGCTACACCTCTGAAGATGCCAGCCACAGCTGCTGGCGAAACATCAGGAACTACAATGCCAAGACCACGGCAATACAGCCCGGAAAACCCACAACAACCATCATTCTCCAGCCGTGAAAGCCTTCGACAATACATCTCCTAGTTAACTTAGATGGGAGACCTATGTATAGTGCCAGGTTGTGTAGTGGTTAAGAGGGCGGGACTCTAATCTGGAGAGCCGGGTTTGATTCCCCACTCCACGTGAAGCCAGCTGGGTGACCTTGGGTCAGTAGCAGCTCTCTCAGAGCTCTCTCAGCCCCACCCACCTCACAGGGTGTTTGTTGATGTAGAGATAATAATGGCATACTTTGTAAACCGCTCTGTCCTGAAGGGCAGTATATAAATCAAATGTTATTATTATTATGTTACTATAGAGCACTACAATAGTCAAGCCTTGATGTTACCATAGCATGGATCCAGGTGGCCAGGTCGGCCGTGCCGAGGTAAGAAGCCATCTTCCAAGCTAGAGTGAGGTTGCAGGAAGTGTTTTTTGCTAGTCCTTGCATGCTTATCCCCGCCCCACCCTCCATCAATAGAGAAAATGGCCATCCACGCTCCTTTTTATCATGGCTAATTGCAGGATATATCACATGCCCATTTGTAAACATTGGGTGGAGGGGGGGGGGCTGGAATTTCTATTGCAGCTGACACAGCAGGGTGGTATTGGCTGCCCAGCAAGACTCAGGAAGCAACATGCCTCTTTCCATTCGAAGGCCACACACTGTGGGTGATAAATGGGCTCATGTGGTATGGAAATCTTTCTTCCTACCTTGTTTCATATGCTAATGGCTGTGAAACGCTCAGCCTCTTAAACTGCTACCCTGCTAAAAACAAGGCTGTTTGCTTCACGCTGAAAACAGACAAGCAAAATCAGCACTGATTTATGGCAAAAGAGCCCACTGTAACCCACCTGAAAATAAAACTTACGGCCAATAATTGTGATGCATGTTCTTTCGTTCACAGGCCATAGATTTCCATAGAAAAATGCCCTTTGAATGTTGCCCAGTCTTTTTTATGCTGCTATCTTTGCTAAATTTAAAATTGCTGAAGTCTCAGGTGCTTGTGCATATGTTCTGTCTGTGTATGTTCTTATAGGTCAGCTGCACAGCATTGTGGGTTTTGTAGTCTAGAGTTGATGCACGTGACAGCAAAAAGCATGCATGAGAACTTTTGTTTTAGATAACATAACTCCATTCTGCCATTATAATACCACTCAAGCCCAGCTTGCTGTCTATGGAGCAACTATAGACTACAAAGCCCTTTTTGTAGGGCAGTACTGAATGATATATACTGATTGATAACATTTTTGATATTTATAATGTTAAACACATGGGAAGGAAGGTGGCATCAGTATGGTATAACCAAATCTCATTAGATCACAGAATCATAGCGTTGGAAGGAACGTCCAGGGTCATCTAGTCCAACCCCCTGCACAATGCAGGAAATTCACAACTACGCCTCCCCACACACCCCCCAAGTGACCCCTGCTCCATGCCCAGAAGATGACAAAACACTGTCAGGATCCCTAGCCAAACTGGCCTGGGGAAAACTGGTACTTCACACCAAGGGGGCGATCGGCATTACTATGGGCATGTAAGAAGGGGCCACGAGAACTAAGCACTGACGCAACCCTTCCTGTCCTCCCTCTCGTGATCTGCCCAGGTTCACAGAATCAGCCTTGCTGTCAGGTGGCCATCTAGCCTTTGCTTAAAAACCTCCAAAGAAGGAGAGCCCACCGCCTCCGGAGGAAGCCTGTTCCACTGAGGGACTGATTTCACTGCCAGGAAGCGAATCCTTAGCCGAAACATATTGGCGCATGCTTGTTGGAGGTTTGCAGGAAGAGACATAGGTCACAGCAGGAACCAATTGTAAAGACTGCCGCCCACCCCCCCCACCCCCCACCCCCCGCCAAGCATGCCCTCTCTGCTACTTTCCCTTTGCAGGGTGGGACAGGAAGACTGCAGAGGTGTTGCTGCCACCATGCTCAGAAGCATCCAAAGATGCTGACCAATGGGAAAGACTTTCCCAGACACTGTTGTTCAAACATGCAGCAAGGTCCAGGGCAGGCAGAACCCTGGCTGTCACTACAAGCTCTCTTCACCATTGCTGTATCTCAAGAAATCAAGAACGGCAAGAAGGGTTGGCTTTAGGTGCGGATCCAGTGAGCACTAGGCCTGCGCTTTCTATAGCTCAGGGTTGATGGAACAGGAGACTCAGCATGCCTTGGAAGTTGTGGGGGGCACTGCATGTGTCTCTGTGTGTACGTGTTACTCACTTGCTACGTAAGCTGCTTCTCTTTGTTTAAGGTGAGAATGCCTCTTGACTCCTCCTCTGTCTCTGTTTCCTTTGGGAGATTCTCTTTTCTTGCCTCACGGCCTTTCAAAGGGGAAGGATGTGTTTTTCAGAGCTCATCCACATACAAAGGCCTCATCCACACACCCATAAGCAGCCTTGATGCTGAACTAATCGGCCACGGTAATAGGGAAAGTGATTCTTCAGGACCAGGATTCTTTATTTCTACTCCAAGATATTGCTGTGAAGTGACTCTACCTCGATTACAATTACAATTGCCTGAGGATTAATTTCTGCACATTGGCGAAAATGCATCCTTCTGGGTAACTTTGCTACTGAACAAAATATAACTATTTCTAATAGGTCTAACCTAAGAAACTGGTGCCTGAGCTAGCAGTGGATAAACTAACGGTCTGGCTTGGTGTATCGCATGCTGGAGGATTGGTTTGTTTGTAAAACTGCTATGCTACTCTACTATTTAGAAAGTATTCAAGAAGGCTTCAAAACTAGAAGGCAAGAAATAACATCACTATAATCTGTCAGTCAATGTCAGTTGGCCATGATGGCTAAACGAAGCCTCTGGGGTTGTGGGACTTTGCCTGTTGAGTGTCACCCACTGATGGGAAGCAGAGGAGAAGCCTGTCCCCTTCCTGCCCTGAGTCTTGTGTTCCAAGAGCCATCGAGTCTGAACTGTTGTAGGGCACCTTGCATGGGCCGGCCCTTGAAGTCAGTTCAAGAGACTCCAGTTAGAGCAGAATGGTTCAATTCAAGGTACTGGTGCTCATATGCAAAGCCATTCATGGCCTTGGAATCTCATATCTGAAGGACAGCCTCTCCCCCTACACTACCCCACAATAATTGGCTCGTCTGAGCAGGGCCATCTGCAGGTGCCACCTGGCAAATGGGCAAGATCAAAAACGGCTTGTATATGGGCATTCTTTGTAGTAGTCCCCAGTTGGTGTAATGCCCTCCTTGATAATGTTAAGACAGTTTGGTGTAGTGGTTAAGAGCAGCAGGACTCTAATCTGGAGAGCCGGGTTTGATTCCCCACTCCTCCCCTTGAAGCCAGCTGGGTGACCTTGGGTCAGTCACAGCTCTCTCAGAGCCCTCTCAGCTCCACCCACCTCACAGGGTGATTGTTGTGGGGATAATAATAACACACTTTGTAAACTGCTCTGAGTGGGTGTTAAATCATCCTGAAGGGCGGCATATAAATTGAATGTTGTTGTTGTTGTTATTTAAGAAAGCCCCCATATTTCTGTTATTTTGCAAACTATGTAAAACAGCTTTGATCAAGAGGGCATTTTTATAAAGGTAATGTTATAAAAAATGGTTCAGGAAGGCACTTTTTAAAAAAGGAATGGGACTGTAAACTGTATCATATGTATTACTGTATATTGCATGTATTATTTGATTGCTATATGTATTAACCTAATCTCATTGGCTTTTAAAAAATTATTAATTTACAAAGTATCACATTATCATCACGTACGGAATACCATAACAAAACATTACCATTATAAATAAAATCAATCGGAACACCATCTAACAATGATATAACCTGTACTAAGCTACGAATCTACAAGAAATATATATATCACATCAAATACATTCCAAATAAATTCTGCAACACTTTCTTTTCGTTTAATTTTCCTTCTTTCAGTTCAACATTAAATACATTCTAAATCTGTTTTGCAACACTTTCAGTTTAACTTTATTCCAATAAATCACAAAAGCCCACCAGACTTAAATAGTCTTTTCCTGTGCCTTCCCCCTTCTGTCCTATATCTGTCTAATTGTCATCATTTCCCCAAACCTTACAAATCCAGACTATCAGGTGTGGGAGTACAGCATTCCAAAAGTTTGTTAATGAAACTCAAACCGGGTAACACAGGGTAAGTCAATACGGTCAATGGCTCAGATATTCAATAACAATAACAATAAAAAAAATATGGATTGCCAAAATTTGAATATAAACAGAAATTCAACACAGAACTAAAACAATGCCAAAATAAAGCTTAAGCAATTAGACATGGCAAATTAAATGAGGCAGAAGCTACCCAGTAGGTACACAGTAGTATAGTCCACAGCCCCTGTCAACCACAGCTTCTTTCTGAACCATTTCCTTACAGTACAGCCCTCAAAGTAATTGTGTGGGGCACTGCAACAAACCTTCACTGTCCTAGGATGGGATGAAGTCACCTCAGTCTCCAGAACATAGGATAGGAATAACAACAAGAACATTTGATTTATATACCGCCCTTCAGGATGACTTAACACCCACTCAGAGCAGTTTACAAAGTATGTTATTATCCCCACAACAATCACCCTGCAAGGTGGGTGGGGCTGAGAGAGCTAGTGTCAGGCTCTGCCAGTAGGGTTGCCAGCCTCCAGGTAGTGGCTGGAGATCTCCTGGAATTATAACTGGTCTCCAGGCCACAGAGATCAGTTCACCTGGAGAAAATGGCTATTTTGGGGGGTGGACTCTATGGAATTATGCCATGCCAAGATCCTTTCCCTCCCCAAACCCCACTTTCTCCAGGTTTCTCCAGGTTTCACTCCCTAGATCTCCAGGAATTTCCCAACTTGGAGCTGGCAACCCTATCTGCCAGTTAGATCCCCAGTTACTTCACTGCAGACAGTTCAAGAGTCCAGTTAAAGTTTCTTTATTAGAGATCCATCCGTATCAGTGCACTCAGATGACAGCATTGGCAGAAGTGACGGAAAGGGGGAAAGCAATGTTAGTCATAGGGCAAGGTTCCCACCCTGGGATAAGGACCGTTAGCATTTAGGGGTGCAGGGCCTAGAAGGTTGGAGGGGGTAGGGGAGGGGAAGACAAGGATGAGCTCATTTCACGTCTCACGAAGATACAGTTCCAGCTGGCATTTCAAGGACACTTTCCCATGCCAGTTGAGAAAGCGAAAGCAGCCACCTGCAAGATAAGCTACTCTTGGCTACATAATCAGACAGTTACACAGATAGTCCTTTACACATTCTCAGAGACTCAGAGTACAGAAAATAATAGACATATATGGCAGCTAGAAGCTGTGGCTGACCCAAGGTCACCCAGCTGGCTTTAAGTAGAGGAATGGGGAATCAAACACGGTTCTCCAGATTCGAGTCCTGCCACTCTTAACCGCTACGCCAAACTGGCTCTAGAAGAACGCCCACGTGAGTCTACGTGTCGCCTCCTTGGTGCTTCTGACTGGCAAAGCAGGGTGGGCAACCCATGGCTCCATTTTCAGAGCTGCTCAGGATGAGTTAGTTCTCAAACATCCCATGGTGATCAAGCAGCCAACCAGTCTCCCCTTGGGTCTTGTCTGAGCTGCAATTCTGGCCTCCCACTTCCTTCTCCTCTCAGAGTTTGTTCCCAATCCTTCGGGCCTCTTAGGCTGCCTGTAGCCCAGCAGTAGAAAAGAGCAAGAGTCCAGTAGCACCTCTAAGACTACCAAAATTTGTGGTAGGGTAGGAGCTTTCGTGAATCACAGCTCACTTCTTCAGATACCAGTAGAAAAGAGCAAGAGTCCAGGAGCACCTCTAAGACTACCAAAATTTGTGGTAGGATATAAGCTTTCATGAGTCACAGCTCACTTCTTCAGATACCAACAGCATGCATCTTCCCCTTTTTCCATCAGGGCTCCGTGAGTCCCAGCACTGCACCCCAACCTTGGTCCCAATCCTTCCAAGAAGGTTCTGTTCTACCCTGTTCCTCTCTCACTCCAGACCGTCTCTGGTCATTTCACAGTTTCCTTATGAGGGTAATGTTCTCTGCAGCTCCATTTAATTTAATTAGATCACCTGAGACTACACAGCCCTGACCGGCTCCATGACCAACAACTGGGCGCTCCCAAAGTGCTTCTAATTGCCTAATGATCCAGACAGGTGTGGAAACAGAACATGACACTTCTGGCATCAGGTCATGTGTTGGGGTTCTGCCATGTGGCTGGGAATTCCCTGCATCCCACAACAGGCTGCCTAGCTCGGAATGATGGATAAGTTGGCATGGCTCCTTTGCCCTCTGCAGATGTTCCCCCTTGAGTCACACGGCTTACTTTGTCAAACCATCTTTCATAGCAGGTAAACCGTAAACAGGGAAGAGCTCGTGAAGATTACTTGCAGAGCTTCAGGGTCCAGAAAGTATCCCTATTTTATTCCTAAATCCAAAAGAGCCCAGTAGCACCTTTAAGACTAACCAACTTTACTGGAGCATAAGCTTTCGAGAATCACGGTTCTTGCATCCGACGAAGAGAGCTGTGATTCTCGAAAGCTTATGCTACAGTAAAGTTGGTTAGTCTTAAAGGTGCTACTGGACTCTTTTGGATTTTGCTACTACAGACTAACACGGCTAACTCCTCTGGATCTATTTTATTCCTGCAGGTGTTTTCCTCTCCCTACAGCGTGGAACTGCATTTTGAGGCTCTTCATTCACAAAACCGGATATGCAATTTTCACACGTCGATTTGCTCCCTTCCCCATCCAATAGCACAGATTAACAATGTGATGTTCTGACTTTGAAAGCGAGCAGGAAACCTTTGAACGCTTTTGCACTGAAGTTGACTTCAGCCAAGATGGAGGAACTGGGTTGTATGCTACCCCTCTGCTCAGCTAACAGCAGTGCCTTCTTTCCCTGTGAGTAATGGGCTAGGGAAGAGTAAAGGCTTCCACACGAAGAAGCTATTACAGCAAGTTGCAGCGATAATCCTTTTCCTCTATGAAAGAACAGGTGGTGATGTAAGAGAGGTGGTAATCCGCTGAGCCCCAGGGTCTCTTCAACCTCTCTGCAAGCAGAAGAATTTTTCTAGGCTGTGACCCTCTTGCTTTCTATCATGAAGTAACTGTGTCAGGATGCCAATTTTGTGATAATCAGTGTTTGTATTCCATCTGCTAGAAAGTAGCACTGCCATCGAAGCAACTATAAATTAGACCAAAAGGCACGCCCCATCCACACAGGCCTTCTGCATTACAGATATGCTGGGTGGAGGGGGGAGCTGCAATGCAATCTGGGATTGCTTCTGAAGGCTCCCCCCCCCCGCCCCAGCAAATAAAAGGGCAATAAATGTGTTTGGATGTGACAGAGGAGCAATCCTAAAATTTAGGATTGCAGTTTTAGTGGCTGCATGCTGCGGAATGGGCACCAGACTATTTAATAACAACAACAACAACAACATTTGATTTATATACCGCCCTTCAGGACTCCTTAAGGCCCACTCAGAGCAGTTTACAAAGTATGTTATTATTATCCCCACAACAAAATACCCTGCGAGGTGGGTGGGGCTGAGAGAGCTCTGGAAGAGCTGTGACTGACCCAAGGTCACCCAGCTGGCTTCAAGTGGAGAAGCGGGGAATCAAACCCGGCTCTCCAGATTAGAGTTCCACGCTTTTAACCACAACACCAAACTGGCTCTCATCTAACCATTTGATGCTCTATGCATCTGTGGATGCAGATGTGTTTTGTGAAGACCATTCTGACATCAAGGAAGGAAGGAAGGGCAAACGAAAGAATTAATGAAAGAATGAATGAAAGAATGAACGAAAGAACGAAAGAAAAAGGGAGGGAGGGATTGGGATTGGCAAACATTTCTAAATTGCTCATCAAGAGATTAAAGCTAGCAATTTACCATATTTTTTTGTCCCTGCAACTTGCTGTCCTGGACTTTTAGAGGGTTCACTGATTTATATGCCGCTCTTTTCTAGTAAATAATAAATATTGATTTTATGATTACATAACTCATTTAAATAGCTGTTTCATATATAAAGGGATAAGGAACCCCCCCCCCCATCCAGATCATTTATAAAAAAATATATTGAAAAGCCCTGGGCCCAGAACCGAGCCCCGTGGCCGTCCACTGGACACCTCCCTCCAATCAGACCTGATGCCATTGACAAACTCCTCTTTGGGTGCGGTTACCAAGCCAGTCAGTTCCCTATCCATCTAACCGTCTTCCTCCTGCGCTGCACCAACCAAAGGTCTGTGCTCGAGTGCCTGAGGCACTGAGGCAACAGGAAAAGGAGGATCCAGGTTGTGTTTTCACACAAATAACGTGAACAAAGATCATGATTTAGTATCTCCTGCTCTGGGATAGACGGACAGATGGATGGATGGCTGTAACTTTGAAGCACCAAACATGCACAGCGAGAGCACAACGGGAGACTTCTGATTTTGTGCTGCCTGCAGATTTTCAGCTAAATAGAGTTGGAGTTCCTAAGTTTGTTGCACAAGTGGTGGAATCCGCTTCCAAGCCACTTACACCAGGGGAAGGCTCCTCGCATCGGAAGAAGTCACCACCACTGCTAGAGAAGGGGGAAAGAATGAAAAGCGACTGGCGCTAACCACTGACACATTTCATTCTTTGCCCCTTCACTAGCAGAACAGATCGCTGGGATTCAACTCTCGCCATTTGGGAGCTCCCATAGGACTCAGCACAGCCTACTGCTCCTGGATCAGATATCCAGCCCCTGATTCCCTCCTGCCTTCTCCAGGCCAGCTGGCATCTCAGTAAAAATGCCCCCCCCCCTTCTGCCTACAACCAAACTGCAATCTGCTTTCTTTTCTGCCAAAGCCTCGAGTGCGAATCTCATTCTGCACCCCCATAATTTGCAGGCCAGCCTGCCCATCAGCTCCCAGTGAGGAAATACACACTGACCACTTGCAAGCAAACTGCTTAAAGGCCAAGGCTCCGTTGGCACTCAGGAGAAATCCTGCCCTCCAATATGTTTGCCTGCTGATCTCTAATTACATGCTAGCTAGTCCGTCTTGAAGAAAAAAGCACCTTACCCAACGAGTGCCGGATATTTCGGTGCAGGTTTTGGATGCGTCAAAAGAGCAAACCATTCATTTTAGCCAAGTGCTTCCCAAAGCGAAAGGTTTTCATTCTGCTGTTGGCAGCGGAGCGGCTTAATCAACTATCCATCCAAAGGACTCCAGAGACCGTTTTCTACCTTCCAGCCCTGCTGCGTGATGTTCCTTGAGCCTTTAAAACCCTCCTTTCCCACTGGAATCCAAAAACCATTGATGCTCCAGCAGCATCAAGAAAGGGGCTGTCTGCCAGGCATGAACCCTTGACCTGGCTGACAGCCTGGTAACTTGAACTCATATCCTTAGAGAGGGAAGGTGTCAGAGACTACCCATTAGGCTGCTACTGAGCTACCCAGGCTATTCTCTGAACAACAGCCCTGGCACATTTTTGTAGCCCTTCTCCACCTTTCAAATTAAATCCAGTTAACTGAGCATCCAAGAGCACTTGGTTGAAAAGGCCTCTTTTTCCCACCACTCTGTCCTCTGTCAAGAATGCAAAGGGTATTGATTTCTTGCAATATAATAGCTGCACTTTTGCTTAAAACGGTGCCCATGTTGAAAAGCTCCATATTGGCTAAATATGAGGGCTGAGGAGGAAGACGGGGGCAGTTCTGCATAACATTTTGTACCTCATGCATGGCTGCAATTTTTCCACATGGACGCATGTACCCTGAGCCAATGTAGATTCGCAGAACCTCACCAGGGACAGCTCCAGAGCAGGATCGGTTCTCGATTCCGGATACACATATCAGGTAAACGACAAAATCTATACAGACTTTGCAAGACATATCTGGGAGCACAAATTAAAAAAGCATCAAATTACTGTGGACTTTCGTGTTCTTATTCTTACTTGCAGGGCCGGCGCGCCCATTGAGGCCAGATAGTCGGTGGCCTCAGGGTGCGGGATGCCGGAGGGGGCGCCGGAGGAGGTACAGGGGGCAGGAGCCTCCTAGCCCTCCCACCCTGTGCCGCCGCCAGCACACGCCCCAGGCCGGGCACAGCAGTCATGGGCAGGAGTCTGCAACAGCACAGGGCAACCAAGCGGGAGAGCTGGGAGGCCACCCGCGTGCCATCCCAGCTGCACGCTGCGGCAATTGGGCCAGTGGTGTGCGCGCGCCCATGATGATGTCACATTTGACGTCATCAAGCAGGCCGGTGTGGGCACCCGGCCCGCTGGCCAGCCGCAGGTGCCGAAAACCCTGGCGCCACTGCTGCTTACTCGTTAATCTAATAATGATAAGATGGCAACAGTCACTGCTTCTCATCGTGTGTCCCTTTTTGTCAGTTGCAAGGCCCCGTAAGGCAGTTTACAGTAATAAAGCCAGTAAAAATGTCAACACAAATTATAACCACTCCCTCTGAAAAAAATCACAACCCTTAGAATCAGCAGAATTAAACCAACAGACGCAGGCCACAAAACTAACGGAGTCATAGCAATCAACACATTTAAAACAAAAAAAGCGAAGACAGGCACTTACATATTAATTTAAAGTGGTTATAGAATGGATACTATTAGCAGCAGGACCCTACCTTCATGCTAGAAGGGCAGTTTATGGATATGAAATATCATAAACCCCTTCCTCGATATTCCAGAAGCACAAAAATTTTGCTCAGCCAGGCAGAATGGATGTCAGCCTCCCGCCTGAAGATTGGAAAGGTACCAGAATGTGAGACACAAATGGGCTGATTGTCTAGCTGCCCCAAATCCCATCAACACTTTCCTCCACCACTTACTAATGAAGGGCTAATCAGCAAATCCAATAGCCCAGGGGACATTTCGTAGAAAAAGAGCTGGAGGAACTCATTAGCATAACTCATTAGTATAACTCATTAGCATATGCCATGCCCCTTGCCATCCCCAGAAGTGTGTCATTGGCATAACTGAGTTGCATATGCCACACCCCTTGACGTCACCTATCCGGGCTGTTTTGCCCCAATCCAGGCCGAAACGGGCCCAAAATGGCCAAGAGTCAGGTGGGTGGGGCCACCTGACATGTGACCTCTTTGGGGAACTGCCCGGACTGCGTTCCTGTGCATTCCCCCTCGAAATGAGCCCTGCATTAGCTTCTCTATATGATAGTTACCAGGTCATCAAGTAATATTTTTACCGAAGGTACACAGACATGTCACACCTTTCCCAACTTAATGTCTCGCCTCCGGAGACAGCCATTAAGCTATTGTTGGGGGGCTAGAAATTCCAGTTTCCTCCCAGGTCACAGTTTGCCTTATAATTGGGCTGGGCAAAGAACGGGCAGAACAAACTGCAAATGGAGGGAAGTAACAATCATAATCCGGAAATACAAAGTCAAACCTGTAATGAAAGTCAATAAATACAAAATTACATACAAGCAATTCTGTAATGACATTAATCCACAACTATCATCAATAAAAGTAAATGAATATCAAAAGCAGGCAGGCCGCTCCAAAATTCATAAATTTAGCCCAACAAGTGAAGTCCACCAAATGACTGGGCTCCACTAGAATGAATCCATAAGGTAAGTAGCCAAGTGAGTTCAAAGGATCGGTATTCAAAATTCCGCGGTGCAAAAGATGGTCACTCTTCTCTCCTTCCTCTTTGTGCAGATATGATGCAAGAAGAAATCAAGGGTGCACACTCCCCTACCCATGGGCTTGTATGTAATTTTGTATTTATTGACTTTCATTACAGGTTTGACTTTGTATTTCCGGATTGTGATTATTTACTTCCCTCCATTTGCAGTTTGTTCTGCCCGTTCTTCGCCCTTAGTTTTTGTTGGAGGAGCCTCTCTAATTTTTTAGACTTATAATTGGGCTGGCCAGCCATAGCAGTGTGCGTGTGTGTGTGTTCTGGACCTGTGCATGCACCCTCAGAGACATTCAGGCCCTTCCCTCTTCTCTCCATGAAGTGTTGGTCGTCTTCTCTGCTGCCTCCATGGAGCCTTCCTCTTCAAGAAGGGTAACTATAGCCCTCCCTGAAACTGCTTCCCCATTTCCTCATTCTTTTCCTAGTTAGTCCTGTTTGTATGCTATGTGTGATTTTCTGTGCAATTGATCTTTCGGTAGTGGACTTAGAGTTGACTTATGCTGAACAAGTCCATCAAAATGCTTCAGCTAGCCTGGTGAGTAGAAAGTTAAAGGACAGACTCCTGAACAGAGATGGGCACGAACAGCAATATGATAAAAAAAAGAGCCACGAACAGCCCAATCTGCTGTTCGCGAACAAGCTGCTCATGAGGCCCCATTCTAAATGAACAGGTGGTTGTGGCAAGCCTTTGCTGTTTGTCAAGCCAGACAGTCTGGCACCTGCAATCAATTCCCTTGGCAACCGGAGGCAGGGACTGCCTGAACTGTGCCTGAACTCCTGCTGTTGCCCTGGAGACCCCCATCTAAGCCCAATTTAGTTTGATAGGCAGGTCTTCCTTTCAAGTGTGGAGCTCCAAATTTGTTACAAGGGAGCGAAGACCAGGGGGGGAAAGGGGCTCCCAGCTCTGGCTTTGGAGAGGGAGAGACAGCTGCTGTTGGCATTTTGATAGAGTGCATTGGAGTCTGAATTTTGTTTGTGTGTGGTGGGATCTACCCCTCCAAGTTCTAGGGCTGCTGCCAGGCTCTGGGCAAAGCGATTATTTATTATTGGTACCTTTCCGGGTGCCTGCTCAGGTCAGGTTTCTGGGAGTGGTGCGGTAGGGATCTTGACCAAACGTGGATGATGGCTGGAGGAGAGCCTGCTAGCCCCCACGAACAACCAACCACAAACATGTTTGTGAACAGGGCCATGTTTGTGGTTGTTCGTGAGTCCCTGTTCGTGGATGGCAACAAACAACGAACAACATGTTTGGCTTTTTTTTCCTGTTCATGTCTATCTCTACTCCTGAAAGGGAGTCTGAGAGCGGGACCACAAGTGACGCCTGACACAGGTTGGACACTAGTCAGCTTCCCTCAAGTTTTGATGGGGAATGTAGGCATCCTGGTCTTGCAGCTGTAATGGAGAGCCAAGCTGTAAAACTAGGATGCCTACATTTCCCATCAAAACTTGAGGGAAGCTGACAAGTGTCCAACCTGTGTCAGGTGTCACTTGTAGCTTGGCTCTGGGTTTGTTGCAGGCCTTGCTACCAGGGTCCATGTTAGTGTTAAGTAGTTTATCATTCTGGGTGAGTAGTTGTTTCATGTTAGCAGGTTGTTTGTAAGCAAGAAGTTTCTGGAGAGGCGCTCCAAGGAAAGCCTCTCTCAGAGCGGGACCACAAGTGACGCCTGACACAGGTTGGACACTAGTCAGCTTCCCTCAAGTTTTGATGGGAAATGTAGGCATCCTGGTCTTGCAGCTTGACTCTCTGACTGCTGCCCAATGGACTTTTCAACTGTCACTTGTCCAACATTCCGCCAAGCTGCCTACATTTCCCGCCAAAACTTGAGGGAAGCAGACAAATGTCCAACCTGTGTCAGGCGTCACTTGTGGTCCCACTCTGAGATGATCAGAATCCCGAGATTGGGTGTCAAGCTCTTCCAGAAAAGGGTCTCTTCTGGGACTATGGCTCTAGGAATCATATCCACAGAACTATAACTTTCTTTTCGGTGGTTTGTGCCAATTTCCTTGATTTTTCAGAAGTGCTTTTCTGTTAATTGTGTATTTACCTCGTCAGCATAATTATCCTCAATTATGCAATTAGTTTTCATACATGTAATCATTTGAACATGTCATTATGCCTCATTACACCATTAAAAGAGGTTTGGAACAAAATCCTTCTCCTTTGATTGACACATATGGATGGGGTACGGAAAGGGGGACAAGAAGGGAGGGATTCGTTCAAGGTATTTTTGCATTCATTAAAAAATAAACAAAAATCTTACCAGGATAGGATGGCTATGTAGAAAAATAGTTCTATAGAATATTCTAAAACAGGGTTTTTTGTTTGTTTTTCTGTGAGAGAGGCTGCCACAAACCCATGTCCAACTCAGGCTTGGGCTGACCTTCACCTACCCCGAGGTAAAACTTCTCCTCTTTAAACCTATGAAGCTGTATACTGGGCTGGGAAGCCTCTGGTAGCATGCTTGATGTGTAGCTTCAACCTTCCTTCTTGTCCCACCCTTAAGAAATATTAAAAATGGTTACCCAGCCAAGTCTTAATTGGGGACAGATCAGGGGTTTGCGCTTCCCTTTAGCAGAAACTGGCCCACAAGGCTTGGGGAGGTTCAAAACGTAACTGACGGTTTATTTACAGAAGGTTAAAATCAAAAGGCAGGTGTTTGAACTTAAGTAACAAAGGTTTTTATACCGAAACTTCACTGGTGTGAGGCACAAAACACTTGGAATAACACTAGGTGGCTGGCTTCTTTCAGAGGTTGACGCTGCTTCACAAATGTTTCCCTTTTAAAGCACAGACACAGCACGACTTCCCCTCCTCTCCAGACTTGAGGGTGCTTCACTGAGACAAACCCTTCCTAGATACTGGGCAGGCGTTATAGTTATGAGCTGTAACCCTGTTCCTGGCACTGAAGGGGAGACTCCTCTCTACCCACTTCCTTGGCCCTCTATAATCCCCAGATCTCTCAAGTCTAAGCAGGAGCTAGTGCTGCTTTTTCTCCACTTTGAGGACTAAAAGTGCTTCACAAACATTATTTCCTCTCACAGAGGATTCTCTGGCTGACCCTCTCTGGTCCAAAGCCAGGCTCCAGCTCCCCTTTCCCTCTCTGGTTTACTCCCCAACTCCAACTGACAGTTTCTCCAACGTTCCACCCCCAACTGCTATTTCAGGCTAGCCACATTGGGACATGTCAATCATTCTCTTACTGTCTGGAAATCTCAGCATCACAGAGCAGAACCACAAGTGACAAAAGGCACAGATTGGACACTTGCCAGCTTCCCTCAAGTTTTGATGGGAAATGTAGGCAGCTTGGCGGAATGTTGGACAAGTGACAGTTGAAGAGTCCATTGGACAGCAGTCAGAGAGCGAAGCTGCGAGACCAGGATGCCTACATTTCCCGCCAAAACTTGAGGGAAGCTGACAAGTGTCCAATCTGTGCCTTTTGTCACTTGTGGTTCTGCTCACAGAGGCCTTGGGAAGGGCCTGCTCAGATCCCAATGCCAAGAGAAAGGCCAGGAGAAGGCAGTGTTGGCATCCGATGAAGGGGATTTTGACTCTAGAAAGCTCATTCCCTGTAAATCTAGTTGGCCTTTAAGGTGCTCCTGGACCCATATCTTGGTGGAGACAGCCCAGCATTCAGGTCTTGACTACCCTTCCTTGCAAACTCATCACCACATCCACCACATCACCACATATTTGTATTACCACATCCCTCACCTGAAGCTATCAAGGCAGAAGTTCCTCTCTCATTTTAAAACAATTATGAAACAAAAGATGAGGATAATAAAACTGATTAAATGATCAAACATAGCCAGGTCACTAAAGTACAGCAGCAGACAAAAGGTGGAGCCCAACAATCTACCCTTAGCTGCGCCGATAAAAGAAGCAACAGGGAGGAACTGAAATCGTGAAGTGGAAGTGGTGTTGCCCTGCTCAAGAGAGGGAAAAAGGGCAAACTGTCCCAAAAATATTTTTAAAGGTACACTTGTGTGTGTGATGTGCTGTCGAGTCGATTCCAACCCATGGCAACCCTATGAATGAGAGACCTCCAAAATGTCCTATCATTAACAGACTTGCTCAGATCTTGCAAACTGGAGGACGTGGCTTCTTTTATTGAGTCCAGCCATCTTCTTTTAGGTTTTCCTCTTTTCCTACTGCCTTCCACTTTTCCTAGCATTATTGACTTTTCCAGAGAATCTTGTCTTCTCATGATGTGACCAAAGTACAATAGCCTCAATTTTGTCATTTTAGCTTCTAAGGAGAATTCAGGCTTGATTCGATCTAGTACCCACTTATTTGTCTTTTTGGCTGTCTGTGGTATCCGCAAAACTCTCCTCCAGCACCACATTTCACATGAATTAATTTTCTTCCTGTCAGCTTTCTTTACCGTCCAATTTTCGCATCCATACAAGGCAATGGGGAATACCATAGTTTGGATTATCTTGATCTTGGTTCCTAGAGAGGGAGCTGTATCTTTAAGGATCTTATCTGGCTCCCTCTCAGCTGCTCTTCCAAGTCTTAATCTTCTTTTGATTTCTCCATTGCAGTCTCCCTGTTGGTTGATGATTGAGCCAAAGAATAGAAAATCTTGAACAACTTCAATTTCCTCATTGTCAACTTTAAAATTGTGTACTTCCTCGGTAGTCATTACTTTTGTCTTCTTGATATTCAGTTGTAATCCTGCTTTGGTGCTTTCTCCTTTAACCTTCTTCACTAGTCATTTCAAGTCTTCACTATTTTCTGCCAGGAACGTGGTGTCCTCTGCATATCTCAAATTGTTCATATTCCTTCCACCAATTTTTCACTCCACTTTCTTCTAGAGCTAATCCAGCTTTCCTTATGATATACTGGAAACCATTCTGTTTCCCATATTCTGTCCTGACAGTAGCCTCTTGTCCAGAGTACAGGTTGCACAACAAAACAATCAGATGTTGTGGCACCCCCATTTCTTTTAAGACAATTTTATAGGATCACTGGCTATTTAAGCCTAGGTCTAAGTTTTGGGTGGGGATTTTATCTGGTCTAACCTCATATACAAATGCTGAGAAAATTATATTTTTGCTTTCTGATATTGATGTGCATGATACGTACAGAGTTTCACTTTTCACCATTGCTGCTATGAAGATACCTGAACCTGTAGTCACCATATTGAATTCTGGTTCTAATTAACTTTTGTTTTAATTGATCTCTTTCTGTGTAGGATTATAGAATCATAGTGTTGGAAGGGGCCTCCACAGTTAAGTAGCCCAACCCCCTGCATAATGCAGGAATTGTATTGGTATGCTTATTTTTGTTTTTATTTTTGTTAGTTTTGTGTAATGGTATCCTTATTTTTGTTTTTTAAAAAAATCTCTGCAAGTCCCGTTATGGAAACCCCACTGCATGTCTGGTGAGGCATGAAGGCTAAACTCTTTATGCTAAGCGGCAGGTGCGTGTCACGTATGCCTCCTGCATATCTGCCAGGGACGTAGATGGGTTCTGCCTATAGCTTCTGAGAGTGTGGGAAGTTCCTAATTGCGTAGTACCAGAAGGTTATCTCACAACTGTTTATTTTCTCTTTCTTGCTCCGCTGAGCCAGCGTCCTTGACAGCCAGGCGAAACTAGCTCATGGTGTGCGTCTTGAGAACCAAAGATAAGCTCTTTGCAAGACTGAAGCACAGCCACCTAGACTATACGGACTCCCCAAAATATATAAGGATTCAGTCCCACTCCGACCCATTGTGAGTGCCATTGGTTCACCGACATATGAATTAGCTAGACATCTGGCAGATCTCCTGCAGGACCACATCGGGAAAACCTCATCTTACATCAAAGATTCAGCAGATTTCATCAACAAAATCGGTTCTCTGAAACTCAATCCACAAGACATACTTGTCAGTTTTGATGTTGTATCCCTGTTTACCAAGGTTCCAGTAAAAGACACTATTGCACTTATTAATCAGATTTTCCCAGAGGATGTAACAGCCTTATTCCACCATTGCCTGACAACCAGTTACTTCCAATGGGACAACGAATTCTATGAACAGATGGATGGGGTGGCCATGGGGAGTCCACTCAGCCCAGTTATAGCAAACTTCTACATGGAACATTTTGAAAAAACAGCTCTAGAATCAGCACCCCACAAACCTAGTGTATGGTTCCGGTTTGTGGATGATACATTTATCATTTGGAGCCATGGGGAGGAAGAATTGATGGGGTTTTTGAATCATCTCAACAACATCCACCTGAACATACAATTCACCATGGAGAAAGAAATCGAGGGAAAACTCCCATTCCTGGATACCTGGGTCATCCGCAAAGCAAACTTTCAGTTAGGTCACAAGGTCTACAGGAAACCAACTCACACTGATCGGTACCTACACAAAAACTCCAATCACCATCCCCGACAGAAAAGAGGCATAATGAAAACCTTAGTGGATCGTGCAAGACGGATATGTGAGCCACACTTTCTCAATGAGGAAATTAATCATCTAAACCACACACTTCAGGCAAATGGCTACTCCAGAAATGAAATCCGAAGAGCAATCAAACCCAGGATGAATCAAACAACCAAAGAAAAACAGTCTCCCACAGGAAAAGTGTTTTTGCCATATATCAAAGGAATTACTGATCAGATGGGAAAGCTTATGAAAAAGCATAACCTTCAAGCAGTATTCAGACCCACCCGAAAAATACAACAGATGCTACGATCAGCAAAAGACAGTAGAGACCCCCTCACCTCTGCAGGAGTATACCGTATACCCTGCAGCTGTGGACAAGTTTACATCGGGACCACAAAGCGTAGCATCCAGACAAGAATAAAAGAACATGAAAGACACTGCAGACTTGGACAACCTGAAAAATCAGCAGTGGCTGAACATAGCCTAACTCAAACAGGGCACAGTATCTTATTCCAGGACACCAAAATACTGGACAACACTTCCAACTACTTTGTCAGACTGCACAGGGAAGCCATTGAAATTCACAAGCATAAGCAAAACTTCAACAGGAAAGAAGAAACCTTAAGAATGAACCGAGCATGGTTGCCAGTTCTGAAAAACACCAGGCTAACAAAACACTCTACACCCGACAATAGTCCTGCAGAGAAGATTAGCACATCAAGTACCAATCCATATGCAAAAGAACCTCCTCAGGATACAGTGAAGCCTCCCGCCATTAGCATTCCACACCCTGGGAAACTCTTACAGGATGACTCAGCTCAACCCCACCCCTCCTGAGTAGATACAAATAACCTACATCTTTTCCACACTGTGACACTGAGAGATCTCTGTCTTTTGGTGCTACACCTCTGAAGATGCCAGCCACAGCTGCTGGCGAAACGTCAGGAACTACAATGCCAAGACCACGGCAATACAGCCCGGAAAACCCACAACAACCATCGTTCTCCGGCCGTGAAAGCCTTCGACAATACATCTAATAAAGTTACTTCATCTGGAACACCTGTGTGTTAACTGTGGACAACTTGGGGACCCGCCACGGACTTGACAGTGTGTTTTTAACATTTGGATAAAACCACTGATGAAGATCATGCAGCCAAGGTTAGTCTCTTGCCATGAAAACCCCAGAAGGGGTTGCCATAAGTTAGCTATGACTCGGTGACACTCTCCTCCACCACCAATATTTTCAGTATTTATTGAAGACTCAGGAGAAAAACAAACAAGAGTCTCCTTCTACACCGGGACTTCCAGTGAGAGCCAGTTTGGTGCAGTGGTTAAGAGCGTAGGACTCTAATCTGGATAACTGCGTTTGATTCCCCACTCCTCCGCTTGAAGCCAGCTGGGTGATCTTGGGTCAGTCACAGCTCTCTCAGAACATTCTCAGCCCCACCCACCTCACAGGTTTTTGTTGTTGTGGGGATAATAATAGCATACTTTGTAAACCGCTCTGAGCGCATGTTAAGTCGTCCTGAAGGGTGGTATATGAATTGAATGTTATTATTATTATATTATTATTCCCCTTGCACATTATCTGAATAGGTGCAAAGCCTCTTTCTTCTGAAACCACAAAACCAACACAAAAGGGGCCCGGGCCTGGTTCCATCTTTGTCCTTTCCAGACATGCTTTACTGTGGCCTCAGAAGAGAGCTAGGATTGGGTAAAGAGAGGCCTTCTATGACTGTGGTAGACAACACAACAGTTAATGTCCTTGATCTGAATAACTGGCAAGTTTGCATAATACATAATACATAAATAGCTATCTTTATTTGGGGAACTTGAAAATGGCAGTCCTGTACTTCTATGTGCAGTGTCGTCATCGTCGTTGTTGTTTTTAAAATGAGGAACCTTCCCTCATGCTAGCCCCCTATATGAAGCCCATAGCGGAAGAACCAAGACAAAAGGTCAACCATTTCGGCAGAGTGAGGCCACAGACCCAAATATCCTGCCTGAGAGGGAATGCCGCTGCCCTCACATGGGCACAGAGATGCCAAACTGGGACAAACTGGGTTCAGTCCATACCGTGCCACAAAAGGGTAGCTGAACAAGCAACAAAAACAAGCTAGGCCCTGACCTTTCTACACTATTATATTTGCCGCTGCCTTTGATCACTATTAAATGAAACATAAAAGGCCCCTTTCATGTGGTAGCAGATACTTGAAGCGCAGATTTAATTGACAGAGTTGCGGATCAACCTTCATTTCTGCCTACAAGAGGGACAATACTGAGAGCTGCCTGGATTTTGCTTACTCCGGCGAGAACAATCACCAGAGAGACATTTGGGAACTACAAGTGGATCAGAAAGAAGTGATGCTAGCTACAGCTCTGACAGTATTCTTCTGTGGCCTCGTTTAGGACCTCTTTTGTCTGCTGGAGACCCTACACCAAGGGTACCTGGTAAACTTGATATCTCTGGGCTTGAAAATTTCTGCAGATTGGGGAGCAGAGCCTGGGGACGGCAATGTTTGGGGAGGGGAGAGAGCTCAGCAGGGTATAACGCCAAAAAGTTCGTCCTCCAAAGCAGCCATTTTCACCATGGGAACTGATCTCTGTGGTTTAGAGATCAGCTGTGATTCTGGGAGAATGCCAGTCCCCACCTGCATACTGGCAACTCTAGTAACATGGTTATAGATCCAGAGGAGTTAGCCATGTTAGTCTGTAGTTGCAAAATAATAAAGACTCCAGTAGCACCTTTAAGACTTGCCAGCTTGATTGTAGCATAAGCTTTCGAGAACCACAGCTCTCTTCGTCAGATGCATTGTCAGCTTTTGAGAACGATAGCTCTCTTTGTCAGATGCATTGTCAGCTTTCATCAGATGCATTGTACAGGGAAATTATGCTGGGCATGTAAGAAAGGCCACGAGAACTAGGATGACCCTTGGGGTCCTTTCCAGCTCTATGTTTCTGTGTAGTTTCCGAATCGCTTCAGCAATGATGAGACTGATTTAGTAAAACCCGAATCCGGAACCCGAAGCGCACCCCCCTAGTGGTGGGCTTACTGACTTTGGAGGTTTTTAAGCAGAGGCTAGATGGCCATCTGACAGCAATGCTGATTTTGCGAACCTGGGCAGATCATGAGAGGGAGGGCAGGAAGGGCTACATCAGGGCTTAGTTCTCGTGGCCCTTCTTACATACCTAGGGTAAGGCCGATCACCACCTTGGGCTCAGGTAGCAATTTTCCCCAGGCCAGTTTGGCTAGGGATCCTGATGGTGCCTTGTCATCTCCTGGGCATGGAGCAGGGGTCACTGGGCAAAGCAGGGTGTAGCTGTGAATTCCCTGCATTGTGCAGGGGGTGGACTAGATGACCTTTGGTTCCCCCAACCTCTACATGTCCATGTTCCCCTCGGCTGTCCTTCCACACCTTACTTTGGAATGGCCATTCATGAGAAGAGACTGACTTCATCAGGAGTTCCCCCGTCCCTTCAGCTCTGTGAACCTGCCAGGGGATCTTCAGACATGAGGAGCCAGTGTGGAGGGGGAAAAAATACCCTGCCAAATCTCTCTTGGTCTCTCTCCCTGATTTATTTCTTTTTGCATACTTTGCATTGAGTTTGCCTGCCGTTGTGATTACCGCATTACAAGTTGATTAGCAGCTATTACTGCCACAGTGGGGAAAGCGGCAGAAATCAGCAGCAGTGTGAAGCGGAGTCCTGGAACAAGGTGGTACGGCTGCGGGGCCTTGGGTGGGAGCAAGGCAGATGAATCCCAGAGGCAGCCGGCAAGACAGGCCTGTGGCCTTTGGAGGCACCAGCCCCGACAAATGCCCCTCCCAGGCAGCCAGCAGGTAGGAAAGGGAGCCTTTGATGGGCTCATTTCGAGGGGGAACATGCCAGAAAACAGTTCCGGCAGTTCCCCAAAGAGGTCACATGTCAGGCGGTCCTGCCCACCTGACTCTCAGCCATTTTGGGCCCGTTTCGGCCTGGATTGGGGCTGAAATGGCCCAGATTGGGCCTCTGAAAGGTGGTGGATCACTCTTCCACTCAGCAGCGGCCTGATCTTGACCATTTTGGGCCCCTTTTCAGCCACTTTCAGCCCCTTTTTGCCATTTTGGGCCCAATTTTGGTCCTGAATGGCTAGGATTGGGTCCAAAATAGCCAGGATAGGTGATGTCAGGGTGGGGGGGTGGCATATGCAAATCAGTTATGCTAATGACACTCTTCCGGTGATGGCAAGGGGCGTGGCATATGCTAATGACTTATGCTAATGAGTTATGCTACTGAGTTCCTCCAGCTCTTTTTCTACGAAATGACCCCTGGCCTTTGAATATATGATCCACACAGAGACATTTGGAAGAGCCACAGCCCTCGATGCGACTTTACTGCGTGATCCGAGACTTGTGCAGGGGGTGGACTAGATGACCTTTGGATCCCCCTACCTCTACATGTCTAGATCTCACCGAGACCTTGGAATTTCTTGACTGCGCATCTTAGAAGAGGGGAAAGGCTGAATTTAAGGGAGAAATATTGTACCACTTTAGCAGTCATCCCCCCCCCCGCAACTTCCGTTGGAAAAGGAATCATCAATCGAAATGACGGCAAGCTCACAAAAAATGTGATTAAAATGAAATTATGCAGCATTCCAAGAGAGGAGGAAGAAGCTAATTTGTTAAACACATCCGCCCCTCTTGCAAAGATCTGTGTAAGAACTTCACATATATTATTTGCCCATTTTTGAGTTACTGCTTGGATTATACAATTATATGAGTTTATCCCACAAAGTGAATTGCTCCTGTTAAATCTCATTTCCTTGTTCCACTTATAACCAGACCTTATTTTAGATGCTTAAAAAGGTCCCTTTTTTATTCCCCAAACCAACCGTTCAATCCAAAGGCAATTTATTATTTCATGCCAAACCCGATTGACAACAATTTCCCTTGGACTGGGTCCATCATAATCGTATTAGGCCTTCATTAGCGGCCCATGTAATAAAAATGAAATCTATAAAAGACAACCTCCCTAATGGTTTTTGAAGAATAGCGGCACACAAACCTTGTTAACGCAGTCCACCTCAATGCTAAGCAAAGAGCCGGGTATAATTAACTGCCTGTGGAAGATGGCGAGCTCTGAGCCCAAAGGCATCGGTGTCAGAAGTTTCTCTGTCTATGAGTCTCTCTACACGGGACATCTGACACATGGAGAACACGTGTCAGGAGATGCAATGTTAGCTGGGAAGGGTAGTTTAAGCTCTTGACAGCCTTGGTCTGGCATACCTATGGAACCGCCTCCATCCCTATGTCTCTTCATGGCTGCTTCGCTCATGTCCTCTCCTTCAGGTGCCACCCTGAACATGGGTAAAATAAACAGCAGCCTGTACATGGGCTTCCTCTATGGTCACCCCTACCCTATGGAACGGCCTGCCCATGGAGGTCAGGAGAGCCCCCACCCTCCTGGCTTTCCGCAAACAATGCAAAACCAAATGATTCAAAAAGGCTTTTGTATTGTAGGGAGGGGCTCTCAGATGCTTCACTAATGAGTTAGGGGCCATAGACTTCACCACTATCTCGCCTTACATACTATCAGTTTGAAACATGTGCTCCTATGAGCTACCTGTGCTTCATTTTGTCTAAAGTCATCCCTAGAATTGCTTATGTTCTGTTTCAGCAATTCTTCAACCCCATGTTGGATCCTTGCTAATGCTACGTCTTTGTAAACTTGCATTTATTTACCCTATGGCATCATTTAAGGAAATGTCCTTGATATTGACTGTACCAATCTCCCACTAATCTGCCTTGAGTGAGAAAGACAGACTATAAATGTCGTCGTCGTCGTCACTGCTGCCACTGCCGTCGTCATCATCGTCATCATCATTATTATATTATTATTAAAGACAGATCCAGTAACAGGGCAAAGGAGCTGTATGAAGGGGCTGTGAAATGCCAGAAGGGAAATGTCAGCCCATTATAACCTCTCCAGGTCCAAGCCCGGCTCTGGAAGGCAGCTCCAGCCCATCTCTATTCCTCACTGTCCTCTGCCATCCCACACAGTTTTAGACTGGAGAGGTGAAATTGGCAGAGCTTTTCCAGAGGGGAAAATGAAATTAACAAACTCACTGAGGAGTGATCTCCGCCTGCTCTGTGTTTTAAAACTACACTTCTCAGCTAACATGGCATCTCCCTACACTTGACAAACACACGCAGAGGTGTCTCATGTAGAGAGGCTCTATGTCTTCCACTAGTATAGCTACCAGGAAGCCACAAATCCAGAATGCTGCTTCAGAACAGTATTGGATTGGTCAGCTGCAATCCTGAGGGCGGGAATACAGACCAGTTCCCCGCCTCTGACCAGGGCCGTTTCCACACGCCCTTAAAGGGATGCTCCACTCATGGAAGGCTGGCAAAGTCTTCATTTGCAAAATAGTTGCAGGCTATTTGGCTTCTGTTTTTTTGGCGCCTTTTCTGCGACTGTGGAAAGTGCATTTTCAGAAAAGCCGCCAAGAAAATGGAAGTTAAATGGCGTGCAACCATTTTGCAAATGGAGAAGTCTGGATTCCTGAGGAAAAGCTGGCAGTGTTTGGTGAGTGGGCCGTCCCTTTAAGGGCACGTGGAAATGGCCCAGGACTCTCACAGCAGGGGCTCTGATGGGGTTGGCCTACGCAACTTGACCCAGGGGCTCAAGGTATGTTGCTGCCTGTGGCAAAAGTCCGAATGGCGCCCCTTCTTCTCTCCTGCAACGCCAGCTTCTCCTTTCCTGATCAGGCCCGGTGTGGACTTTCACCGCACAATTACACAGGCAACCCAAATGATGGCTGCGTTCCAGTTCAAAGAAAGAATCTCGCAAGTGTGTAGGAAGTCCTAAAGGTTGTGCCGGACTTGCCAAGCCATTTTTAAAGAAGGCAAGGGGGGAATCTGCCACTCTGGCTCCCCAGGGGAGGCAGAGGTGATGGCAGAAAGGGAGGCTGGTGGCCAGCCCCCCCAAAACTGCTGCCTCGTTTTGCCTAATGATAGAGTCGGCTGCAGGCAAGTCTTTCCCTCGGCTGGCCTGTGCATTCGTCCTGTCTTGAGATCTTTGGGAAAGTCATTCCAGGTCGTTTAGCCCCTGGCGCTAATTACTGTCCTCACAAGGATGTGCTTTGGGAGTGCTTCTCCTTCCAAAAATTTTGTTCTGCACATTGGGAGCATGCTTCAAGTACGCCAAAGCCCCTACCTGTCCATGGCTGGCCCTGCAATGGATGAGGGGGCGTGGTTTTCTCCTAGCCAAATCTCCCCTTCCAGAACATTAGAAGCTGTCCGGGGTTTGAGAGGGCCAATCTCCCTTCTGTTTCCTCTTACCGCCCTCCCCTGCGATGTTTAACTGTTTTAAACATTCTGCAGCTTGCGGACGTCGGAAGACATGCTCAGGCTTCCTCAGACAATTGAGGAAGCATCTTCCTATTTTTAATTTATGAAGTCATAATTTCGACACACTTCGTGAGCCCCAAGGGTGCACAAAGTCCAGCCTTGGAGACTCTATCAAGTTAGTGATGAGGAAGGACAGAAGGAGGGCAACCTCCCCAAGATGGGGCGTGGCCAAGACAGGCCGAAAAAACACATGCCGAAGGTCACATTCAGACCTACGGCCATCTAATTGGTCATAGGGAGCCGCCACGTGACGAAAAGCTCCGCAACAGCTCTTGCACTCACAAAGCAGGTCACTTCCAGAGAAGAGAGAAGTTCTCTCCCCTTTGGTGCACATTGCAATGAAAGAAGGAGAGGGAGGCGAGAGAAAGAGATGATCAAGGGAGGGAGAGTGGGGGGGGGGGAGAGAGAAAGAGAGAGAGGGAGGGAGGGAGAAAACTACACACTGGCCAGATGAACTGAAATCAATTTCCTCCCGAAGGCTAAGAAACAGAGAAATAGAGATCTGAAAGAAAGCAGACACCGGAGCCCTGACCAGGCGAGTTAGACAAAGTGGTTGGATCGTAGAGGGCAACCCGAAATACTAACTTGCACCTGGGCAATCAATCTACGCAGCCCGTTTCTATCCTCCCTCCAAAGAGCTTGCTGTGTTGTATGCTATTTTCTCTTCCTCCGTTTTATCATCCTCATCCTCATTAATTCCATTTGTAGTCTGGTGGATCGCAACAATTTAAGAATACAAAAATTAAACAATTAAAAGTGGGAGTACAAAAAGAGCAGTTGTAGTTTCACAACCCACCCTCAGCAGCGCCCATTACACAATCTCGCATGTAGTCATTTGGGCTTACAACAGGTGTGATACAGGGTAAGTTGAGAGGCAGTGACGGGCCGAGATCACGCAGCATGCTTCATGGCAGAGGGGGATTGGAACCAGGGTCTGAAGCTCTAACCACTAGGCAACACTGGCACCCTGAGTCTTAGAAACTGCCTTTGACTGCCTTGCTTTGGTTTGGGAAACTCCTGGAGATTTGAGGGTACATCTTCGGGAGGGAGGAGGCTGGGGAGAGACCACAGTAGGGTTTAATGCCATGAAGTTCTCTCTCCAAAGCAGCCATTTTCTTCAAGAGAACTGACATCCTTAGCCTGGAGATCAGTTGTAATTCCAGGAAATCTCCAGCCACCACCTGGAGGTTCTAGACGCAGAGGAGTTAGCCGTGTTAGTCTGTAGTAGCAAAATCAAATAGAGTCCAGTAGCACCTTTAAGACTAACCAAGTTGATTGTAGCATAAGCTTTCAAGAATCACCGTTCTCTTCGTCAGATGCATGGAGGGCAAGAAGAAACTGGTCAGATATATAGGTGGAGAGGGGAGGGTGGAGTAGATGCAAACAGTCGCTTCTGCTGTGGAGGTCAGTTTGCTTCTGTTAAGGAAGTCAGTTACTTCTGATAATGAGATAACCATTCATAGTCTCTATTCAATCCCAGCCTGACTGAGTCAAATTTACATATGAATTCCAGTTCAGCAGCTTCCCGCTGGATTTTGTTTTTGAAAGGTTTCTGTTGAACTACAGTGACCTTTAAGTCCTTGATGGAGGTTGACAATCCTACTGCAATTTGAGACTTCCCCTTCAAAGTAGATCCAGCCACTTTCAAGAACTTTGGAGTATCTGTGGGACTTCCGTAACAAACCAAATATGGAGGTAGAATACATTTAAACCATCAGATTATTGGTGTACCTAGATCAGTACTGTCTCAAACTGGGGGTAGGCCTGGGCTTGAGGGCAAAGGTCCTGCAATGGAGATAACCCTGCAGTAGTGTGAGCCTCAAGGATTTTCCTTCAAACAGCCAAGTGTTCATGCGATTACCACCCCACAATGGTCTATTAATCAAAGAGGCAGAGAAGGGAGGTAGAGGGGCTTTTGGAAGTCTGCTGTAAGGAAAGCCAGTGTGCCATCACAATGTTTGTTCTATCTAGATGGGCAGCCGTGTCAGTCTGTCTGTAACAGCAGAAAAGAGCAAGGAGTCCAGTAGCACCTATAAGACCAACAAAATTTGTGGTTGGGTATGAGCTTTTGTGAGTCACAGGCCACTTCTTCAGATACCATCTGAAGAAGTGAGGTGTGACTCACAAAAGCTTATACCCGACCACAAATTTTGTTAGTTTTATAGATCCTTTTGTTATATCTGTTGTTGTTGGTGCTGGAAGCGCAGGCAAATCATATCGATGGTGACCTCTGCTGAGAGTTTCAAGACAAGGGACTAAAAGAGATGGTTTGACCTTGCGGTCAGGCAACAATTTTCCCCAGGCCAGTTTGGCTAGAGATCCTGAGGGTGTTTTGTCATCTTCTGAGTAGGTCACTGGGGGTGTCGGGGGCGGGGGAAGTAGATCTGAATTTCCTGTATTGTGCAGCAGGTTGGACTAGATGACCCTGGGGTTCCCTTCCAACCCTATGATTGTATTCCATTGCTTGCTTCCGCCTAGAGACCTTGGGGGTCTGCCATCCACTTGGAGAAAATGGCTGCTTTGGAGCAAGGGCTCTGTGGCTTCTATGAACTGATGAAATTGGCCTTCTCTGGGTCACTGTTATTTTTGTTACAGTAATAATAGGAATTAAAATGAAAGAGTTAAACCCATGCACTTCCTTGGTAACTATTTAGAGAGTTCAAAAGACAGAAAAATAAAACGGGCATCTAAGCCTTCCGACCATCTCTCAAACACATATTTCCACAGAAGAGTCCACACAGAGGCTGGGCGGGGAGGGGGGGAGGGAGGGGGACAGCAGTAGATAAGAAGCTGGCTTCTAAAGGGAAAGGGAAAGAAATGCAATGACAAACGGGAAGAATAATAAATTTAATGAAAACGAATGAAGGGGTCGGGAGGGAAAATGGCAGCCGCGGCGAGGAGGAATTGCACTTCCATGCCATATAGCTCTTTCCCTGTTGGTGTTCTTCCTAGCATGCAGAAGTCACCCCCCCCCCAGCTCCATCCCCCCACCTCCAAGAAAAGGAGACAGATCACTGGGGGCACAGGGCATAACCGGTTGAAACACTGGGGGCACAGGGCATAACCGGTTGAAACACTCCACTCAAATTCTGACTTTTCACACGTCCTTATTGTAGCGCCACAGTATCACAATTGTTCCACTATACTCACAGCTGTACACACATCCTCATAATCCACCCGTGAAAACCTGTCATCCTCCCATAATTGTTGCACTTTCGTCAAGAACACGGATTTCCCGTTTATTCCGCTGTGTAACGCTTCTTTCGCACTTTTTTCATCTGCATGAGAATGCTTGGAAACACTTCTCCAGAGACAGCCCACTCAACCCCTCCTCCTTTTTCAGTTTCGGCACCCTAGGAAGGGATTTTCCTGCCCACGACCAGAAATCCTGAAAGCCTTTACAGGCTCCTGGCAACAGTGACGTTATTTTTTTTTAAAGGACACCTTTATTGCACTATTGTGATGTCTTGTTTAAAAGGAACCAACCTCACAAACACAGCCACCAATAGGGATGTGCGTTTCGGCATTCAGAATGCCGAAAGAATGCCGAAACAAAAGTGTTTCGGCTTCTTTCGGGGAATGCCGAAACGTTTCGGGGAATGCCGAAACGTTTCGGGTAGCCGAAAGAAAAAAGCCGAAACGTTTCGGGATTCTTTCGGCTTTCTTTCGGCTTTTCTATGGGAAAATGCCTCCGTCTTCCAGGACGCCTGGAGGAGGCATTTTCCCACCGAATAAGCCCAAAATTGGTGGGGACCTTCCTCTAACCCTTCTCTAACAACCACCCAAGTTTCAGACAGATTGGACTTTGGGGGGCCATGTTATGGCCCCCCAAAGCAGGTCCCCCATCCTCCCATAAGAAAGCGAAGGAGCAGCATATTGTTAGCATGCTGCTGCTGATCTTTCTTCATTATTTCCTATGGGGAAAAAATGAAGAGGCAGGCTTCCTTTGCCAGGGGTGGCATTTTGCATGCAAAATGCCCCCCAGCCCTCAGGGGCCCTTCTCCCACCCCTCCTCCCACCCCCCACCAAGGCTCAGCCTGCTCCCACTTGGGGGGGCCATTTCATGGCCTCCCCAAGTAGGTGCTCTAATCTCTACCACTGACAGCTGGGGGAGGCTTGTGTTGCCAGGGGTGGCATTTTGCATGCAAAATGCCCCCCAGCCCTCTGGGGCCCTTCTCCCACCCCTCCTCCCACCCCCCACCAAGGCTCAGCCTGCTCCCACTTGGGGGGGCATTTCATGGCCTCCCCAAGTAGGTGCTCTGCTCTCATCTCTACCACTGACAGCTGGGGGAGGCTTGTGTTGCCAGGGGTGGCATTTTGCATGCAAAATGCCCCCCAGCCCTCTGGGGCCCTTCTCCCACCCTTCCTCCCACCCCCCACCAAGGCTCAGACTGCTCCCACTTGGGGGGGGCATTTCATGGCCTCCCCAAGTAGGTCCTCTCAGCCCCTAAAGTCCACCCCTTACAGCCCCACACAAACCCAATTCCCCCCCAGCTGCCACACACAGACCCAAATCCACCCCCACCTGCCCCACACCCATAACCCCAGGAACAGGCTGGCAAAGGCCAGCCCTCTCCCTTTGTTCCCTATGCTGGGAACTTCTAAACTCTCTTTCCCTGGGCAATTCTGCACAGCCCAGGGGTGCCACAATGGTGGGCACACTTCTGAGTGCCAGCTGGTCCCTGTGAAAGAGCACCTGAACCACAGACACCCTCCCTCAAATTCCCCCACCACCTACAGAGATGGCTGGCCAGCCAGCCCCATTGTTCCCTATGATGGGAACCAACTGCACAACAAAGAATAGAACAAGAACAACACAAAATAAAGTTTTAAAAAAATTATATTCTCCCTTCCAAAGTACAAGTAGGCAAAGCATTATGACACATTACACCAGCAGTCCCCCACACAGAAAAATTAAAACAAAACTCACTTAACATCAGAGAATCACAAAGCATGATTCCTGTCAAAAACACTTTATTTCTTGAACAGCTTTAGGTTACACAGCAGGGGGGGACACCAAAGGGCATGGCAGCACTATCTTACACAAAAATAACACAACTCACTTAACATCAGAGAATCACAAAAACACAATTGCTGTCAAAAGCACTTTATTTCTGTAACAGCTTTAGGTTACACAGTAGGAGGGCACAACAGGGCATGATAGCAATGTACTACAAAAAATAATACAACCCACTTCACCGTTTTTGACAGCAATTGTGTTTTTGTGATTCTCTGATGTGAAGTGAGTTGTGTTATTTTTGTGTAGTACACTGCTTTCCTGCTCTGTGGTGCCTTCCTACTGTGTAACCTAAAGCAGTTACAGAAATAAAGTGCTTTTGACAGCAATTTTTGGGGGTGATTCTTTAATGTGAAGTGAGTTGTGTTACCGATGCAGGCCCCGTGCTCTTCCTTTGGCTCGCCTCTTTTTCTTTCAGGGTCTTTTGCTTTCCTGCTCAGGTTGAACTGGGGAAGAAATGCATCTTGACTCTCAACTGTGTTCAAGCTGGCTAAATAAGCACTGATTCAGCTGAAGGGGGGTCGAAGGGGGGAGTTGCATACCAGTGCCGCCATGTTCAGAGTCTGTCTGTCTTCACTAAGCTTCTACAGGGGACCCAAGACAGATTCCAGATGCCACCCCTGGCAAAGGAAGCCTGCCTCTTCATTTTTTCCCCATAGGAAATAATGAAGAAAGATCAGCAGCAGCATGCTAACAATATGCTGCTCCTTCGCTTTCTTATGGGAGGATGGGGGGACCTGCTTTGGGGGGCCATAACATGGCCCCCCAAAGTCCAATCTGTCTGAAACTTGGGTGGTTGTTAGAGAAGGGTTAGAGGAAGGTCCCCACCAATTTTGGGCTTATTCGGTGGGAAAATGCCTCCTCCAGGCGTCCTGGAAGACGGAGGCATTTTCCCATAGAAAAAAGCCGAAAGAATGCCGAAATAATGCCGAAAGAATCCCGAAAGCCGAAAGCCGAAAGAGATTCTTGTTTCGGCTTTTGGCTTTAACGATAGAGAATCTTCTTTCGGCTTTCTACTTTCGGCTATAGCCGAAAATTTTTGGCTTGCACACCCCTAGTTATGACACTAGCAAAGGGATACTGAGCTATAGCAAGATACATTGTGTTCAGCAGAACAGAATCAAAACTGGCATGGATGGGGCTCAGACATGACAAGAGCAGGGGTCACTGGGGGAGCTGAAGCAGGATAGCTGTGAAAATTCCTACACTCTGCAAGGGGCTGGACTAGATGACCCTTGGGGAGTTCTTCCAGCTCTGTGTTTCTAAGGCAGACAGGAAGGGTCCCGGGATGGGTGGGTCAGGGGGCCCAATTCTTTCACAGCCGGTTTAGAATTGCTCCTTTGCTTCCCCTGAAACTGGACTCCTAGGAGTTATCCATTCATATGTCCTTTCCCATCTTCCAGTTGGTCTTTTCATTGCCAACACAGTTTGGTCCCCCAGAGCTGGTGCCGTCCACACGGCCCTGCCATTGCTTAGCAGCTTGTCAGTTCAGAGGGAATGGACTAGTTTTTAACAAGGGGCGATCTTTCTTTTGAGTCCCCCTCATTTCTCACACGCTGTTTCTAGGACATTCATGACACCTGCTTTCAGCCACCTCCATGGGCCTTAAGGGACATGAATAGTTCTGTCATCTGTCCGCCAAGTCCAATTTAATTTTGCTTTTCATTGAGCAAAACTTCTGCCTCCTTTCATGTCAGCCATCCTTTATAAAGCATCGCTTTATTGGTTGACCCCAGGGGTCTCGTCCAAGAGGGCTCAACAGAACGTTTGTCAATACGTGGCTATTTCTAGCAGGACTCCGTGGCTTGCTTATCGGGGAAGATCCCCCTGCAAGACGGCAACCTTCAGGCTGGTTGAAGGAGTTTCGTCTAATACCAGGTCTGGTCGATAAGGTCGCTTCCAAGCAGTTCCTTACCGCACTTCTGTGGAGGTATAATTGTTAAGATAGTGTTGATTTATGTGGCATCCTTCAGAAGATTCTGAAAAATTTATTTATTTCTCTCAAACTCGTGCCCTGAGGGAAAAAAGGGGATGCTCTAACTTATTTATCAGCAGAGCTAGCACGAACAGTCCCATTTGGGAGAGCATTTGGGTATCGAGATATCTGGGCTGTGGAATCCATGCTCCAGGGATACTGTGGATTTCTCAGCAAACTTGTTCAGCTGCCGAATTTCCTCTGTTTGACCTTCATGGTCAGAGTATGAGCGGAACAGGGATATGTTTGGATCGCATCAGGCAACTCAAGCAGCTGCCGAACAAGTTTGCAGCTGCCTGTTGGTCTGAAGCCGACTCACAGCTGGTGGGGGAATCAGCTGGGAGTCGGGTTCTGATTCTCCTCCACCCCCAGCAAAATAGTTACACTAAGAAGTTGCAAAAGGGAGAGGAGAAAGAGCTCCTTTCTCTTCCCTCCCCTCCAAGGAGGGCAGGGCCGGAAGCAACACTTCTGAGCTCTGCATTGCAAAAGGGAGAGGAGAAAGAGCTCCTTTCTCTTCCCTCCCCTCCAAGGAGGGCAGGGCCGGAAGCAACAATTTGGAGCTCTGCATTGCACAAGGGAGAGGAGAAAGAACCAGTGTGGTGTAGTGGTTAGAGCTCTCACTAGGCTCTAGGTAAGCGTGCCATTCCCCCCCCTGAGGTGGGGAATCCCCTGTTCCCACCCTTTCCCCCTCGCCCCCACTTACCTGGCCACCATGGGGGCACACTTCCCAGGATGCCCTTCCTGGGTGGCACAGCATGCCTCCCGGCGGTGCAGCATGCTCCCGCATGCACAGCAGCCCGATTCAGGCCCATTTGCACCTGCAGCAGGCCCAATTCAGGCCAAATCATGCCCCACAGTGGGCCAGTTTGGCCCCCTGGTGAGTGTGGGCGCACCCCCAGGCCATCCGTTGACCTGCGTGATGATAGCATCACTTCCCAGAAGTGATATCATTGTACAAGCCCGGGAGCGCACACACTTTATGTGCACACTAGAAGAAGGCTGGGGTCACTGCAAGGTAGGTGCCAGGCTCTTGATCTCCCGCCAGGGGAATCAGGCGACCTGGCAACCCTAGATCTGGGAGACACCGGTTCGAATCCTCGTTCTGCCATGGAAGCTAACTGGGTGACTTTGGGCCAGCCACACACTCTCAGCCTTACCTAGAGTGTTGCTTGAGGATAAAATGGAGGAGAGGAGACTGATGTCAAGGGCATTCTTCACCCCATGGCTTAGTAGTAGTGCCTGCCCCCCAAGGGGCTCATCTCTCTTCCACCAGGTTGAGAGCTTTCTCTGTGGTAGCCCCATCCTGATGGAATGTTCTGTCTGGCAGTATACGAGCGCCCTGCGAGGCCTACCTCGGTTCCACAGGGTTTGCAAGGTGGAACTATTTCAGCAGGCCTTTAGCCAGCCATGATTAACATGGAGTCTCTTCTAGCTGGTTGTTTTCCCCCCCACTAGATGTATTTCTGGGACCACTCAATTGCAGTGTTATGCTTTTAGTGTTAACAATTAATATTGATTGTTGTTTTAATTGTTTTTAATCATTTTGAACTGTTGTAAACCACTTCAGGCCTCATTCGATGGAGAGGTGGTGTAAAAATTTAATAAATAAACAAATAAAGTTGGGGTCCCTGTTGATAAGACAGGTGGGGTATAAAGGAAATAAGTCGATTAATAAATAGATGGTTGTTGTTGTGGATTTTCTGGGCTGTATAGCCGTGGTTAGGGATGTGCGTTTCGGCATTCAGAATGCCGAAAGAATGCCGAAACAAAAGTGTTTCGGCTTCTTTCGGGGAATGCCGAAACGTTTCGGGGAATGCCGAAACGTTTCGGGTAGCCGAAAGAAAAAAGCCGAAACGTTTCGGGATTCTTTCGGCTTTCTTTCGGCTTTTCTATGGGAAAATGCCTCCGTCTTCCAGGACGCCTGGAGGAGGCATTTTCCCACCGAATAAGCCCAAAATTGGTGGGGACCTTCCTCTAACCCTTCTCTAACAACCACCCAAGTTTCAGACAGATTGGACTTTGGGGGGCCATGTTATGGCCCCCCAAAGCAGGTCCCCCATCCTCCCATAAGAAAGCGAAGGAGCAGCATATTGTTAGCATGCTGCTGCTGATCTTTCTTCATTATTTCCTATGGGGAAAAAATGAAGAGGCAGGCTTCCTTTGCCAGGGGTGGCATTTTGCATGCAAAATGCCCCCCAGCCCTCAGGGGCCCTTCTCCCACCCCTCCTCCCACCCCCCACCAAGGCTCAGCCTGCTCCCACTTGGGGGGGCCATTTCATGGCCTCCCCAAGTAGGTGCTCTAATCTCTACCACTGACAGCTGGGGGAGGCTTGTGTTGCCAGGGGTGGCATTTTGCATGCAAAATGCCCCCCAACCCTCTGGGGCCCTTCTCCCACCCCTCCTCCCACCCCCCACCAAGGCTCAGCCTGCTCCCACTTGGGGGGGCATTTCATGGCCTCCCCAAGTAGGTGCTCTGCTCTCATCTCTACCACTGACAGCTGGGGGAGGCTTGTGTTGCCAGGGGTGGCATTTTGCATGCAAAATGCCCCCCAGCCCTCTGGGGCCCTTCTCCCACCCTTCCTCCCACCCCCCACCAAGGCTCAGACTGCTCCCACTTGGGGGGCCATTTCATGGCCTCCCCAAGTAGGTCCTCTCAGCCCCTAAAGTCCACCCCTTACAGCCCCACACAAACCCAATTCCCCCCCAGCTGCCACACACAGACCCAAATCCACCCCCACCTGCCCCACACCCATAACCCCAGGAACAGGCTGGCAAAGGCCAGCCCTCTCCCTTTGTTCCCTATGCTGGGAACTTCTAAACTCTCTTTCCCTGGGCAATTCTGCACAGCCCAGGGGTGCCACAATGGTGGGCACACTTCTGAGTGCCAGCTGGTCCCTGTGAAAGAGCACCTGAACCACAGACACCCTCCCTCAAATTCCCCCACCACCTACAGAGATGGCTGGCCAGCCAGCCCCATTGTTCCCTATGATGGGAACCAACTGCACAACAAAGAATAAAACAAGAACAACACAAAATAAAGTTTTAAAAAAATTATATTCTCCCTTCCAAAGTACAAGTAGGCAAAGCATTATGACACATTACACCAGCAGTCCCCCACACAGAAAAATTAAAACAAAACTCACTTCACATCAGAGAATCACAAAGCATGATTCCTGTCAAAAACACTTTATTTCTTGAACAGCTTTAGGTTACACAGCAGGGGGGAACACCAAAGGGCATGGCAGCACTATCTTACACAAAATAACACAACTCACTTAACATCAGAGAATCACAAAGCACAATTCCTGTCAAAAACACTTTATTTCTTGAAGAGCTTTAGGTTACACAGCAGGGGGGAACACCAAAGGGCATGGCAGCACTATCTTACACAAAAATAACACAACTCACTTAACATCAGAGAATCACAAAGCACAATTCCTGTCAAAAACACTTTATTTCTTGAACAGCTTTAGGTTACACAGCAGGGGGGAACACCAAAGGGCATGGCAGCACTATCTTACACAAAAATAACACAACTCACTTAACATCAGAGAATCACAAAAGCACAATTCCTGTCAAAAACACTTTATTTCTTGAACAGCTTTAGGTTACACAGCAGGGGGGAACACCAAAGGGCATGGCAGCACTATCTTACACAAAATAACACAACTCACTTAACATCAGAGAATCACAAAGCACAATTCCTGTCAAAAACACTTTATTTCTTGAACAGCTTTAGGTTACACAGCAGGGGGGAACACCAAAGGGCATGGCAGCACTATCTTACACAAAAATAACACAACTCACTTAACATCAGAGAATCACAAAGCACAATTCCTGTCAAAAACACTTTATTTCTTGAACAGCTTTAGGTTACACAGCAGGGGGGAACACCAAAGGGCATGGCAGCACTATCTTACACAAAAATAACACAACTCACTTAACATCAGAGAATCACAAAAGCACAATTCCTGTCAAAAACACTTTATTTCTTGAACAGCTTTAGGCTACACAGCAGGGGGGGGGACACCAAAGGGCATGGAAGCAGTATCTTACACAAAAATAACACAACTCACTTCACATTAAAGAATCACCCCAAAAAATAGCTGTCAAAAGCACTTTATTTCTGTAACTGCTTTAGGTTACACAGTAGGAAGGCACCGCAGAGCAGGAAAGCAGTGTACTACACAAAAATAACACAACTCACTTCACATCAGAGAATCACACAAACACAATTGCTGTCAAAAACGGTGAAGTGGGTTGTATTATTTTTTGTAGTACATTGCTATCATGCCCTGTTGTGCCCTCCTACTGTGTAACCTAAAGCTGTTCAAGAAATAAAGTGTTTTTGCCAGGAATTATGTTTTTGTGATTCTCTGATGTTAAGTGAGTTGTGTTATTTTTGTGTAAGATAGTGCTGCCATGCCCTTTGGTGTTCCCCCCTGCTGTGTAACCTAAAGCTGTTCAAGAAATAAAGTGTTTTTGACAGGAATCATGCTTTGTGATTCTCTGATGTTAAGTGAGTTGTGTTATTTTTGTGTAAGATAGTGCTGCCATGCCCTTTGGTGTTCCCCCCTGCTGTGTAACCTAAAGCTGTTCAAGAAATAAAGTGTTTTTGACAGGAATCATGCTTTGTGATTCTCTGATGTTAAGTGAGTTTTGTTTTAATTTTTCTGTGTGGGGGACTGCTGGTGTAATGTGTCATAATGCTTTGCCTACTTGTACTTTGGAAGGGAGAAAATAATTTTTTAAAAACTTTATTTTGTGTTGTTCTTGTTTTATTCTTTGTTGTGCAGTTGGTTCCCATCATAGGGAACAATGGGGCTGGCTGGCCAGCCATCTCTGTAGGTGGTGGGGGAATTTGAGGGAGGGTGCCTGTGGTTCAGGTGCTCTTTCACAGGGACCAGCTGGCACTCAGAAGTGTGCCCACCATTGTGGCACCCCTGGGCTGTGCAGAATTGCCCAGGGAAAGAGAGTTTAGAAGTTCCCAGCATAGGGAACAAAGGGAGAGGGCTGGCCTTTGCCAGCCTGTTCCTGGGGTTATGGGTGTGGGGCAGGTGGGGGTGGATTTGGGTCTGTGAGGGGCTAATGTGGGGATTTGGGTCTGTGTGTGGCAGCTGGGGGGGAATTGGGTTTGTGTGGGGCTGTAAGGGGTGGACTTTAGGGGCTGAGAGGACCTACTTGGGGATGCCATGAAATGGCCCCCCCAAGTGGGAGCAGTCTGAGCCTTGGTGGGGGTGGGAGGAAGGGTGGGAGAAGGGCCCCAGAGGGCTGGGGGGCATTTTGCATGCAAAATGCCACCCCTGGCAACACAAGCCTCCCCCAGCTGTCAGTGGTAGAGATGAGAGCAGAGCACCTACTTGGGGAGGCCATGAAATGCCCCCCCAAGTGGGAGCAGGCTGAGCCTTGGTGGGGGTGGGAGGAGGGGTGGGAGAAGGGCCCCAGAGGGTTGGGGGGCATTTTGCATGCAAAATGCCACCCCTGGCAACACAAGCCTCCCCCAGCTGTCAGTGGTAGGGATTAGAGCACCTACTTGGGGAGGCCATGAAATGCCCCCCCCAAGTGGGAGCAGGCTGAGCCTTGGTGGGGGGTGGGAGGAGGGGTGGGAGAAGGGCCCCTGAGGGCTGGGGGGCATTTTGCATGCAAAATGCCACCCCTGGCAAAGGAAGCCTGCCTCTTCATTTTTTCCCCATAGGAAATAATGAAGAAAGATCAGCAGCAGCATGCTAACAATATGCTGCTCCTTCGCTTTCTTATGGGAGGATGGGGGGACCTGCTTTGGGGGGCCATAACATGGCCCCCCAAAGTCCAATCTGTCTGAAACTTGGGTGGTTGTTAGAGAAGGGTTAGAGGAAGGTCCCCACCAATTTTGGGTTTATTCGGTGGGAAAATGCCTCCTCCAGGCGTCCTGGAAGACGGAGGCATTTTCCCATAGAAAAAAGCCGAAAGAATGCCGAAAGAATGCCGAAAGAATCCCGAAAGTCGAAAGCCGAAAGAGATTCTTGTTTTGGCTTTCGGCTTTAACGATAGAGAATCTTCTTTCGGCTTTCTACTTTCAGCTATAGCCGAAAATTTTTGGCTTGCACACCCCTAGCCACCAATTAACAAGCATAGAAATTAACTGTTTAATGTCTGGTGTTAAAGTTGCACTTTGCAACAGATGACCCTTGACCTGGTTATCGAGCTATGTGATTGGAGGAATCTTGCATATAGAAACAACAGCATAGCACAAATCTTGGTTCCTATTTTTTTTAAAGAAGGCAAAATGGGCGGGGAGGTGCTTTTGTCACCTGTGACGCGAGCTCATCTACCACCCACAATTGTGCTTTTTCTGCAGAATGTGAACTTCTGGAAGTGCAATGAAGTAGCGCAAGTCAAGGTGGTGCGTCATGATAGCAGGATTACAATGAATGGAACCACTGCACAAATCACATGACCAGTAACATAAAATGCTAACAGGCTCCCTCGCAGCCCCTCGGCAAGGCAAGAATTATTTGGCCCTGGAGAAATGCTACCCAATTTGTTAACGAGGCCCAATTCTGCAGCCTGACATTCAGATTGTCCTTTACAGTTTGCGAACCGATTCTTTCAGGTGGAATATACGCTTGCAAAAGAAAAATCAATTTTATCTTCTCTGTTTTCGTGTTGAACAAGATCTCCAATTATAGCTAAGTTAATAAAGCAAAAGAGCCTGCTCCTGCCTGCCTCTCTCTGATGAGAACATGGACTCTAAACCCCTGTTCCCTTCTGAATGGCAGCCTAGTAAGGTCAAGGCAGGTACACTCTCAGAGCAGGCACCTTGCATGATAAAGCACACAAGGGAAACTCTCCCGGGACTGCCCTTCTTGAGTCCCAGAGGAGGTACGGTTGGTTTTGCATATTTGAATGCTTCTAAGCATCGTGGTGTAAAGAGAGTAGGACATAAGCCTTACTGTGAAGAATTCTTCCCTCCCACTTCATCCTAAATGATTCAATTCAAAGAAGACAGGGTTGTCACTTACCCGGGGGGGGGGACACAAGATAACTCCCACCTAGAGATGGGCACAAACCGGAAAAAAACAACTATTTGGTTCATGGTTCGTCTAATTTCACGAACCACGAACTTTCATGAACCTGCCCCTGGTTCGCAAACCAGTTTGTTTGGTTCGTGAAAACATCACATCCAGGTCAGAAAATCATCACTTCTGGGTCAATAGGAGGTCATTTCTGGGCCAGCAGAAGTTTACTTCCGAGTCAGCAGAAGGTCTGCAGGAAGTCCCTCCCCTGTTGCCTAGGAAACTGATTGATTGGCACCAGGCTGTCTGCAGTGACAAACCAAAAAACAAACCAAACAAACCAGCCTAAAGTTCATGGCGGTTCGTCAGAAATGGGATCTGACGAACTGCTGGTTTGTGAACCACGAACCACCCTGGTTCGTGCTTAATTTTGGTTCGTATTTCGGTTTGTGCCCATCTCTACTCCTGCTCTACTGTCTGCCCTCGCTCCAGCGAGAAGCGGCAGGGAAATGTGGGGGCAGAACACCATCCTGTGACATTGCAACATTACTTCCAACCAGAAATGACATCACCGTGTTCTGGGACACTCTAGGATTCCATGAAACTCGGTGGTTTTTACCAAAATTTTGGTGAAATCATAGAATATTCTGCGATGCTGTGATGTCACTTCCTGTTATGTGGCTGGAAATGATGTGACATTGCAGGATGCCATTCCACTAAGTCTTTGACCCTTCCCTGTCTCCCAGGGGCTGGCAACCCTAAAAGAATGTGCCATTCTCCACCTCCACCTCTGAACATTTCATTCTGCTCTAAATAAACAGCCAAACTAAGGACACTTATGGTCTTTCGAGAATTACTAAATAAGATCTAGTATAGTGTAAATCTTTACCTTTAAAATTAATATTAACAAATAAGAAGAAGAATTAGAATTTTGGAAGATAAAAGGGATTGCAGTTTTGTTGGAAGTCAATATAGAGAAAGGTGTGGGAAGGAGATGGGGAACATATGGAGAATTAAGGGGGTTATTAATGGTATGTAACAATATATATTGTATGTTAACCCATCTAAAAAAAATCTTTTACAAAAATAATAATAATAATAAACAGCCAAACTAAAGCTTCAGACTTCTCTATACAAACAGGCCAGTGTTCCCTGCAACGTAGCAATATTCTAAATCTACTGTTTGAAAGAGTCTTGCCAGAACACAGCCAGCTCTATCTCAGGATGTGAGCAGGGACTCCCACGAGCCAATTTTGTCCACTTTCTCACGTGCAGAGGACCTGGAGAGACGCTAAGGGCATTTGGAGAGAAATCGAGGGAGTCTGTGTGTGGACCACACACATCACGGCACGAGGCTCACCTGTGGCCGGGGGTGGCCTGTCACCAAGCACGTCAGCTCCAGCGTCTCTCCTTCGCGAATGGTGTATACTCGTTCTGAGTAGCGTTCCTCCTCAATGTTGCAGGCCAGACCTGAATGGATGATTCTCACCGTGGGAGGGGCTGTCAAACCAATCAGAAAGAAAAAGTCATCAGAAAAGTGTGCCGTGTGCGCGCTCACTCAAAGCATGCATGTTTCCAGAGGTCACTTCACTGACATGGTCTAGGAAAGTGGGAAGAGCAAGACCAGGGGTGAAGCAGCTGGCGTAGACACGACCCCCTCTCTGCACACAGACACACACGCACAAAGCAAGTTAAGGGTTGGTGTGAGCTGCTCTCTCTCTGAACTGCTCACACATCATCAGCTCTCTGTATGGAACCATGAGGACAAGAAACCCAACTGTATGAAAGTCACATTGAGATTTGGAGATGTTTCTGACACACGATGCACTGAGATAACAACAACAACAACAATAATAACAACTGTGCTTATATACTGATCTTCTAGACAGATCAGTGCCCCACTCAGAGAGGTGAACAAAGTCAGTGTCGTTATTATCTCCACAACACAGCTGGGGAGCTGGACTGAGACGAGGGGCTTCCCAGCTGAGCTCATGGCAGAGTGGAGTTTGAACCAGCAGAGTGCTGATTCACAGTCCAACCACTGAACCACTGTGCTACAGCAACCCTTAATAATGATAACTCTGCTTAATGTACCTCTCTTCAAGACATATTAGAGTCCTACTCAGAGTTGAATGAAGTCAGTGTCATCATTATCCCCACAATGCAGCTGGGGAGCTGGCCTGAGAGGAGTGGCTTCCCCAAGGCCACCTGCTGAGCTCATGGCAGTGGTGGGATTCAAACCAGCAGAGTGCTGTTTCACAGCCCAACCACTTAACCACTACAATACAGCAGCTCCTTTAGGGTTTTGTTGTGCTGGATCAGGCTCATTCACATGTTCTTTCAACAGTCAACATGACACCTCAAGGCAATTCACAAGCAGGGAAACTCCAGCCCAGCCTGAACACGCACATAAACATACAGAACTGCTTTATACTAAAGACCAGTTTTGTCGACTCAGATTAGCAGTGGCTCCCTAGGATCTCAGGTGGAACCCATCACTTACTACCTGATCATTTTAGCTGGAGATGCCGGGAATTGAACCTGGAACCTTTTGTATGCCATGCAGATGCTCTGTCATGGCCACAGCATTAGGTTTTTGCAGAACTGAGCATGTGTGAAGGCGCTGCCAATTTAAACTGGCTGGCAGCCATTTGTGTCACTAGAGACTATTTAGATGAACACCAAAGATATGTGTTTATTAAAACACAGCATTTACTGATGGCTGAGCTATATGATTTGTGAGCGAACTATTTAAACAATTGTCTGCTGAGCAAAGCAGTTATACAGCAAGGATAGGGAGGTAGTAGGCCTCAGTTGGGCAGCATGAGAACAAGAGTTGCCAGCCTCCAGGTGGTAGCTGGAGATCTCTCGGAATTACAACTGATCTCCAGGCAACAGAGACCAGTTCCCCTGGAGAAAATGGCAGCTCTGAAAGGTGACCTCTATGGCATTATACCCCACTGAGGCCCCTCCCCTCCTCAAACCCCACCCTCTCCAGGCTCCACCTCCAAAATCTCCAGGAATTTCCCAACCTGGAGCTGGCAACCCTAGTGAGAACCCACATGTGCAAAATGGTTAGTAAGGAATATAGTGAAACAACTTGTCAAACACTCACAAACAGACTGACAAACTTTCAAACTGATAGTCAAAAAACCATGTGTCTGTTCACAACGGATAAATGGGGCAGGAGCCAAACTGGCAGGTACTCAGGCATAGCCAGTCTCGTCCACTCATTCTTGGTTAACTTGTAATCGAGCCAAGAGATCCAGCTTGCGTCTCTTTTGGACAATAAGGTTTCATTCTCATGGAAACGATCAAACCTCAGCCTAACCTACCTCACAGAGTTGTTGTGAAGCTAAAATGGAGGAGAGGGAAACGATATGAGTCATGTTGGGTCCCCATTGGAGAGAAAAGTGGAGTATAAATGAAGTAAAACAAATACAGCCGCAATCCTGAGTCACATAATTTAATACCTATTTATTTATTTATTTATTTATTTATTTGTTTATTTATTTATTAATTATAATAATAACAACAATCGATTTATATACCGCCCTTCAGGACAACGTAAGGCCCACTCAGGGCGGTTTACAAAGTATGTCATAATTATCTCCACAACAAAACACCCTGTGAGGTGGGTGGGGGCTGAGAGAGCTCTGAGAGAGCTGTGACTGACCCACGGTCACCCAGCTGGCTTCAAGTGCAGGAATGGGGAATCAAACCCGGCTCTCCGGACTAGAATCCTGTGCTCTTAACCACTACACCAAACTGGCTTGGCTTACTTACTTACTTACTTACTTACTTACTTACTTACTTACTTACTTACTTACTTACTTACTTACTTACTTACTTACTTTATTTATTTATTTATTTATTCATTTATGAAAATGACTATTACACCTCCCCAGAGACCCTCTTGAGACAGTTCTCAAGGTTAAAAAAAAAAGAAAATCCTAGAATATAATCACAAAAAAACAAACATAAAAGTTATTCATGCTGGCAGGAATTCAACAAAACATCCGCAGAGTTCGTTGCCAACTAAGCAGTTTTCCGTTAGAGGAAGGACCCTCGTGCACATAGGTGTGCTTGCCACGTCCCACTTTGAAATATCAATATGGGATGGACTTTTGTAGTAGCACTGGCAGATGTCACGAGGTTACCTGGCTCAAAATGGCAGCCACAGCTTTGTAATATTATGCAGTCGGATCTGTTCAGGTTAAGCTGCAATTTCTACACAAGCGCAGACATCACTTCCCTGAGGACCCAAAGCAGCTTACATCATTCTTCTCTCCTCTTTTTTATCCTCACAACAACCCTGCAAAGTAGGTTAGGCTGAGAGTGTGTGACTGGCCCAAGGTCACTCAGTGAGCTTCCATGGCAGAGGGGGGATTCGAACCTGGGCCTCCCACATCCTAGCCCAACACTAATCATTGCACTATGCTGGCTCTCAGTTTTCCCTCCTTTTCTTTCCCTGGTTAAAGTACGGCCAAGTTGCAAAAGACATGTGGAAGGAAGTCACACAGCTGAGTTGTGTGGTGGCCACTGCTAGGCTTGGCCAAGTCATGCAAGTTCCTCAAGGACAGGTGGGAGGGAAGTAGAGGTGAACTAGGAGGTGAAAGCTGCCTTGGAAAGGGCCCTTCCCATTCCCCCCTGCCTTTTATTGACAGAAACCAAGTTTTGGAAGGCTGGTAACATTGTTGGGGTTACCTAGCAACTGCTTCAATGGCCATTGAGATCTCAGAGGGCATCCATTATTTAAAGGTACAGACACTGCTTCTGTTATGGGGGGGAGTTAACGCCCCTCAGTGTATTTTTTTGTTAAGATTTCAGATTTCTCTGGAAACCTGGGGCTTTTCTGAGGTTTGCAGAAAATCTGTCTTGTCTGTCCACAGCCCAAGATTCTGGATTTAAGTATCCAGTGATGGAGCCATTTTGAGAATTGGCTATATTGATGTAAGAGGGGGAAACAATGTATGCCGGCCTGAGATCCCTGGTCGAGTGAAAATGTGCAAAATAATGTATGCAGTCAGCAGGAACATTGACAGAATGGCCCTGATATGACACTAGGACCTGAATCCAGAACAATCACCACTGACAGACAGACTCCTATTTTCAGTATCAATTACAGGAGCAACCCAGCAGCAGGAATTGAGTCCAGTGGCACCTTAGAGACCCACAAGATTTTCAGGGTATAAGCTTTCGAGAGTCAAAGCTCCCTTCTTCAGATACCAGGAGCAATCCAGCGATCTTACAGTCCTCGCATCTGAGAAAGTGGGCTATGACCCATGAAAGTTTATGCTGGGATACATTTTGTTAGTCCTCAAAGGTGCCACTCCAGTTTAGTTTTAGGTGCAATCCAAGGTGCCTAGCAACGGAAAGGCTGATCTGTTCACCCTCTCAGACCTAAAGTGTATTAAAGACAAGAGAGAATCTCCATTCCTTCAACTGGGGGCATGGCCATTCCTTCTGCACCCACAGACTCATCTCTGCCACAAAATTGAACAGAGAAGCCCCGCTGGAAGGGAAGTTCTAAACTATATCAGCGTCCCCATGTATGCTAGCAAGTAGCGGATCAGGGAGCATCCATCATAGTTTTATTAATCTCCAACAACCCCCTGAAGGAAACTTTACTTTCTTAATTTTAACTCAAGATATTTCGGGCTTAATTTACAAAAAATTAACTTTTCATTATTGTTCTTTTTTATTGTACATACAGCTCGGATTGTATTATCTTGCTCATTAAGCAAGCAAAGCATTTTAATGAGGGCAATAAAATTAAGCGGCCGGTACATTGGGACCAATCCTAGCCTCTCTTTATGTACACCAAGACCAAAAATTGCATTGCCATCCATGGGATATCATGTTTGTTTATTTGGGATGCTTGTGCATATTGGGGAAGAGCTCATTTTTAGGAAACCTTATTTTCAAAGACATTTCTTTATTAAGCAAAAAAGAAACAATGCTTTCCCCCTCTATTTAGGGTTTCAATGTCTGTTAAGTAGAATAACTGACTGCTGTCGAAGCAGAATAGACTTTTTTGGAGAGGTGCACACAAGTTAAACCCCCAAACAAGCAGTGATTAAAAAAAGCCATCTCCTGTATCTCAAGACTGTATACATTTGGAAGAGGAGAGTCGTATGAGAATCCCACATTTCAACGTTTTTACATCAAATCATGGAAATTATTTTTCCTGTTGCTGAGCATTGGCTCTGACTCACAAAGGAACCAGGTATAATTCCACACCTGCACAATCTGCCCTTTGTGCAGCATAGCACACCCTCTGTATTTTGGTGACATTACAATCCGTTTACACAATAATATCCAGACTATGATCATCTGGCATGAAACCCAGTTGTTCCATTGAAAATGACAATTACAGAGCTTAAAGACTACAAAGCTCATAATGCAGTGTCCACCTATGAGTGAAACATGCATTTGCAGAAATCTCCTAGGCCTTCAGAAAATTTATTTTGTGCTGAAATGTCCATGACCAAAAAATGGGCCTTCAGGACCTGGTTACTCCAGTCAGCTTCCCATCTCTCTTTTATATACCCAAATGGCATCGATATCCATTAGTATATGCAAATGACAAAAACTGTCACAGATACACAGCCATTTCCCTATTATCTGTAATATTTCTCCAATTGCCTGGCTATTTCGGTGGAGATAAATTCTGCCTGACATTTAGCCTGGATCTTGCTTCCTGCAGTTTCAAAGTATACAGAACAATTGGCTGAGAGAAACAGTTGAGCGAGAAGACGGAAGAGATCACAGTCATTCGCCACAATCAAGAGCCCGGCATACAGCTCCTGTCGTTTCAATTCTTCGCTTTTTATGGTTCAGGAGATTTCGCATAATTACCAAATGTCACTTTCTTCCCACCTCTGGAAATAATCATCATCGGAGTTCCTCCTGAGAGAAGTCGGCCAGCATTAAATGCCAGAGGAAAGACGCCAGTCACAGACTTGTCATGGCATTTATGTGGCTGGGTGGCATTTGGGAAGAATTCGTCTCCTTATTATTCCTAGTAAATGCAGCAGGAAAGAAGCCATGAAGATTGGTTCCTTGGGAGTAAAAGTTCGGCAGATACAGAGTGGACAGCCAAAGATTCATTCTACTCAGTATGAGAAGGCCCAACCCCCTCAGGGCCCCTTACTTTGGCTCCACTGCCCACCCTCGACTTCTCATCCACCACCACCCTTCCCAAGTCCCCGGACCGACTACGTTTGCTAGCTGACATCTTGTAAATAGCACCGTATTTATTTACCATGGACGGACAAAACGACAATGAAGTGGGTACTACAGATCAAATCAAGCCTGAATTCTCCCTAAAAGCTAAAATGAGAAAACGGAGGCTATCGTACTTTGGTCACCCCATGAGAAGACAAGATTCTTTGGAAAAGTCAATAATGCTGGGAAAAGTGGAAAGCAGTGGGAAAAGAGGAAGACCCCAAACGAGACAGCTGGACTCAATAAAAGAAGCCACGTCCTCCAGTTTGCAGGATCCGAGCAAGTCTGTTAATGATAGGATGTTATGGAGGTCTTTCATTCATAAGGTTGCCATAGGTCAGAGGTGACTTACACACACACACACACACACGCGTGCGCGCGCGCGCGCGCGCGCGCGCGCGCGCGCGCTTATTAACTCCATTGACACCCCACTTTTCTCCCGTTGTGAAACTCAAGGTAATGCCTACAGGGTACCAAGATCTACTGAGCTCCAGCACAGGCCCTGCATCACACATGCTCCAGCCCTGGGACCTTCCTGGGATGTGATGAACACATGCCCTCTTTCCTTTGGCTATGGGTTCCTTCCACAGGAGGGGCTTGGCTCAGCGGCAGAGCAGGTGCCTTGCATGAAGGAAACCTGAGTTCGCTTCCTGACATCTCAGGGTAAGAATCTCGGGTGGATTTCCCTCTGCTTAGCAGACTAGAGGGCTGCAGGCAGCTAGAGCAGACAAGACTAAACTTAAGGGGTCAACTGGGAATAAGGCGAGTTCCTCCACCCACTTCATTTCTCCATTTGGCCTTTCATCTCCAGTTCCTTGGCTCCTTTGATTGCAGCTTTCCTCTTCTATCCTTTGGCTGCATTTGAAGTTTGAGCCCTTTAAAAAAATGAAGAAAGCACGCAGTTTGCCTCCATTTTGTTTCACGCTGTTTTCCAATCCATCCTTAAACCTGAAGAATTGGGCATCTCTTAGTCTTGGTTTATTCCTGAGTACAGAACTCACAGCCAAGTAGGGCTGCCAGCTCCAAGTTGGGAAATTCCTGGAGCTCTGGGGGGTGAAACCTGGAGAAACCTGGAGAAAGTGGAGTTTGGGGAGGGAAAGGACCTTGGCATGGCATAATGCCATAAAGTCCATCCTCTAAAGCAGCCATTTTCTCCAGGTGAACTGATCTCTGTGGCCTGGAGACCAGTTGTAATTCCGGGAGATCTCCAGCCACTTCCTGGAGGCTGGCAACCCTACAGCCAAGGGGGTGAGGGAGGGCACCCAGGAAGCCTGAAGTTGAATTCAGTGAACACGCAGCCAGGAGATCATCACTCCAGTCCATGTGCCACCCATGTTTTTTACTATTGTTTGTATCGAAGGACCCCTTAACTGTAGGTTTTTTTGTGTTTTAGTTTTAAAATACAATATTATAGATGCTTTTAATTGTTTTAATGTAAACTGCTTCAGGCCTCGTTTGACAGAGCGGCGGTATAAACATCTAATAAATAAATAAAATAATTGTTGGGTCAAACGCCCTCAACTGGCCTGGCATTGAATGTGCAGCTGTTGTTGCCCACCCCACCTCTTGTGCCACATCTGAAGCTCCTATTAGCTTCAGAGATCTGAAGAAGTGAGCTGTGGCTCACGGAAGCTCACACCCTACCACAAATGTTGTTAGTCTTATAGGTGCTCCTGGATTCTTACTTTTTTCTACTGGGATCTGAAGAAGTGAGCTGTGGCTCACGGAAGCTCACACCCTACCACAAATGTTGTTAGTCTTATAGGTGCTCCTTGGCTCTTGCTCTTTTCTACTGCTAGAGACAGATGAACACAGCTACCCAGGGCTTTTTTTCTGGGAAAAGAGGTGGTGGAACTCAGTGGATTGCCCTCAGAGAAAATGGTCACATAGCTAGTGGCCCCGCCCCCTTATCTCCAGACAGAGGGGAGTTGAAATTGCCCTCCGAGGTCAATCTCAACTCCCCTCGGCTGGAGATCAGGGGGCGGAGCCACCAGCCATGTGACCATTTTCAAGAGGTTCCGGAACTCCGTTCCACCGCGTTCCTCCTGAAAAAAGGCCCTGCAGCTACCCATCTTGATACATCTGAAGCTATGAGCCCTGAAATATTCTGCCCCTCTCCTGGGGCGGGAGGGAAGGGATGGATGACTCACACAGCTCCGCTACGATAGCATCTCCTGGAATGCAGGAGGGCAGATCTCTGTCCGTGACCTTGGAGAATCATTCCAGGCACAGCAGGATGCCCCGGGCTAGAAGCAGCAACCTTGACCCGGGATATGCAATGACACACTTTTAGAATAAAAGCCTGTGCCTGGACTATTTTAATGATTTTTTAAAGATCATTATTGATTTTATGGTTTTGTGATCAATTCACTGTGTTTTATGAATGTTGTTAGCCGCCCTGAGCCCATTTGTGGGGAGGGCGGGGTATAAATCAAATCAAATAAATAAATAATAAAATAAAAGAACCAGTGCACCCCCCCCCCGCCCCGGCCAGCCCTTCAGCTTGCCATAAAAGTTCCCAGTGGGCCACTACTGCTCGAGACCAAACAAGTCCCACCAGGACATGGTGGGGGCAGGTTGACCCACCAGCTCCTTCTGCAGGGCTGCTGGCCCACAGGTGGAGATGCCAGAGGAGGTGATGGGCAACACGTTGTCCACTGGAAGCTCTGCAGAGGCAGCTTGGCTGACTGCTCAGACATGGAAACATCCCAATCTGCCCTGGGAATGGAGCCTCCGGCAATCTGAAGTCCCCTCGGCTGGGACTGCGCCTGGTCTGTCCCGGGGGTTCCCTGGCCTGCGCCCAGGTGGCAGGGCTGCATACAAGACTGCTAGCAGCTCCCTTCAAGAGTCTCTGACTGTCGCCCTGTGTGTTCGGGAAGCCGCTTCAACAGGCTTAGCAAACCAAAACATGCTTTAGGCAATTTGTTGATGTGATGCAACGGCTGAGCGGAGAAACAAGCCAATACATCTTCGGTTTTCTGTCTGGGGAGCCCTCAAAATGCCGCTGAACTAAGAGACGGAGGCAGGTGTCCAGATGCATTCGATGGGAAGGGGACAGAAGCAGAACGGGGGCACCAGTACGGCAGATGCGGGCGACGCAAAAGTCGGTTCCTTATTTCACCGTGGGGAGAAAAAACAAGGCTGTTAAGACAATGAATATCACAGCAAGGCTGGATGCACAAATACACAGAGCTGAAGTAACCAGGCAGGTGACTCATTTGTCCTTGTCCCCAAGTGCTTCCGTTCCCCCATCGAGGCTAAAAGCTGGTCTCTTGCGATGCTTCGGATTGCCAGGCCCTGGGGCTCGATGCTGGGCTTTCAGCTCCTATAAACAGCTCAGTTTGCAAACTCTGGGCTGGCTTGCTAGCAAGGGAGCTCGGGGTGACTTCGGAGCTCGCCCCGGATTACATTTTGATCCCGCCCTTCCACCCAGGAACTCAAGGGGTGTACATGGAACTCCTGCCCACTAACTTAGCCACATCACAACCCTGAGAGCCTGGGAGGCAGTGGGTTACTTTGCCTGGGGCAACGAAGCCCCTTATCCAGTCCTACCACCAGCCTGCCTGGCCTTGCAAGTTACTTTCTGACTTTCCCAGTGGCTTTGCCATTACCGCTCAGTTTGTGTCTTCTGTGACACCTGGTGGGGGTGTGCCCTTTTGATGCTGCCCCTCCTGTCATGTGTCATGCTCAAAGCAGCATGTGGAGTTCTCACCTCCTCCATTTACGACTCACACAACCAGGAGAGGGGCATGCTGCAAGGGAGCAACTAAACCCAAGAACAAAAGAGGCGCCTCCAATGTGAACACTAAGCTAACAGAAATGAGGGCCTTCGTTTGTGGTTTCCACTTCTGTTAGCAAGAGAGCAACCGACATAAGGACACCCAGTGGGATTCATGGTGGAGTGGGGATTTGAACCAGGGTTTCTCCAGTCCCAACTCCCTAACCCACTTCAGAGGGTGTTTTGTTGTGGGGATAATAATAACATACTTTGTAAAGCAGGTGTTTTATTAGAAAGCTGTGTTAATTTATTGTGATTTTATCTTGTATAATTTATCTTCTGTTGTAACCCACCCTGAGCCCGCTTGCTGGGAGGGCAGGATATCATGATCATCATGATCATCATCATCATCATCAATAATGATAATGATAACGATAATAATAATGATGATGATGATAACGATGATAATAATAACAATAATAAACAACCACTCTGAGTGGGCATTAAGTTGTCCTGAAGGGCGGTATATAAATCAAATGTTATTATTATTAGAAAGCCAGTTTGGTGTAGTGGTTAAGAGCAGCAGGACTCTAATCAGGAGAGCCAGGTTTGAGCCTCCGCTTTAAGCCAGCTAGGTGACCTTGGGTCAGTCACAGCTTCTCGGAGCTCTCTCAGCCCCACCTAACCTCCCAGGGTGATTGTTGTGGGGATATAAATAACATACTTTGTAAAGCAGGTGTTTTATTAGAAAGCTGTGTTAATTTATTGTGATTTTATCTTGTATAATTTATCTTCTGTTGTAACCCACCCTAAGCCCACTTGCGGGGAGGGCAGGATATCATCATCATCATCATCATCATCATCAATCATCATCATCATCATCAATAATGATAATAATGATAATGATAATAATGATAACGATGATAACAATAACAATAATAAACAACCACTCTGAGTGGACATTAAGTTGTCCTGAAGGGCGGTATATAAATCGAATGTTATTATTATTATGAACTGCTACCTCTTATTGCATGCAGGGCGGCTGCTGGTGCAGTGCGGATGGCCCATTAAAGCCAGCTCAGGCTCCCGCATCAATCCTTTTCCAGCAGTAATTATACTTAGTGTCACACCTGTGCTGTGGAATGCGCTGCATAGCTAGCTTTGCGCCAGAGTTTGGAATCCCTTTTTATTTTGAAATGCAGTTTAAAACGGCTTTTGGCCTTCCTTTTCCCCTCCAAAGGGTATAAATCTACAAATAATAAAATAAAAATCAATAATGAGTTTCCATCTGCTAGACAACTAAGCTTGAGGAAGTGTAATTCAACAGCCAAGATCCAGCATTTCAAAGACATGTGGGTTCTCCTGAGGATCTCCTCTCGGTCGTTGTAAGTCTCCTGTTCCACAGGTGTAATGGTTACAGTGTAGCGTAGAAAAGATCCAGTCTGGAGTAATGGTTAGAGTGTGAGCCTGGGATCTGGATGGGTCACTCTAGTAGGATTGCAATGACTAGATGGCCAAGCTGCAAGGAGCGGAGTGGGGTGGGGAAGGAATAGAAGCATAGAGACTTACTTTAGTCCCGCACATGGCTTACGGGTAGAAACATCAAGCAACTCTGGCCTGGGAACCAGCATGTGCAAGATCTTAAAACCGTTTTCCTCCCAGAGGCAGACAAACAGGCTTGAAGGATCCTGGCACCAGCAATTTGATATACCAATACAAACACATCAAAGACACAGACCCGTCTGAAGACAACCGGGGGGGGGGGGGAATGTCCTTTTATATCAGCTAGAGCATCTTTTCCCCCACAGCCTCCTTTGAACTTCCACAGCCTCATTTTTTGTCCTAGAAGTAAATATGTGCATGTACTGCCTGTCACAGGTTGTACATTTTTAATGCTCATTCAGCCGGAAGAAGCCGTGCAAACCAGCTGAAAGGGGAAATCTAACCTCTGCCTAGCACTGGGATGGCTTCCCTCTAACTTAATAGATTGCCTCCTGATCTACTTTGCAGCATCAAATTAGATCAGGCTGCACCAGGAGGGGTGGGGACGCAGAGCTGGGATCTGATTAGCTGTTTGTTTCCTTCTGGATTTGCTATTAATTAGGAACGCTGGCAAAGGTGAGGCTGGAGGTCAATGATAGACCACTAGCCCAGACAAATTCTGAGATTCTGGCAGGCGGTGGGGACCAAAGTCAGCTGTGTTAAGGAGAAAAATCAGAAAAAAAATACCCCAAAGTCTGGAACCCGTGTAAGGATGTGCACCTGAAAACAGATCGCTGTTTACCAGCCCTGCAACCACTAGGGGGAAAAAAAGGAAATAATAATGAATGTACTCAGGATTGTGTATTGGCAATGACTTCACTGAAGACACAATCAATTAAATTAAGAGAGAGAGAGGGAGGGAGGGAATCTGCCCCATTTTTATAATGCCCTCCCTCCAAGAAGCTCAGAGTTCCCATTCATCCTTTTATTCTCCCAACAATACTGTAAGGGCGGATAGACTCAGGACCAGACTAGATATGACGGTGTCCACGGGTCTGACCGCCGTTTAAAGGGATTTAAGAAATGTTGTCAGTACGGTGGGTTGAAACACTCTCGTCCATCCACCCCATGCACCAAGTACCAAAACAGCCATAACTTCCACGCAGTGGCTGTTTCAGCACTTGAAAAGGCATGTATAGGGAAGCTGAGTCTCTCAGCCTACCACAGTGTGGGCCTGATCAGGATTGGGCCCTCATAGAATTTTTTTACTTTCAAATTGCGGCGGCATCCACAGGTTGGACCAATGGATGCCATCGCATCTAGTTTGGCTCTAGGGAAGAAAGGCTGGCAAACATGGACCAGAACTGATGGCTTGAAAATAAATCAAAACAGCTTTCAGCTAAACATTAGGAAGAACTTCCTGGCAGTTAGAGCAGTCCCTCAGTGGAACAGGCTTCCTCGGGAGGTGGTGGGCTCTCCTCCTTTGAAGGTCTTTAAGCAGAGGCTAGATGGCCACCTGACTGCAATGCTGATTCTGTGAACCTGGGCAGATCAGGAGAGGGAGGGCAGGAAGGGCTACATCAGGGCTTAGTTCTAGTGGCCCTTTCTTATATGCCCAGGGTAAGGCCGATCGCCTCCTTGGGTAGCAATTTTCTCTAGGATGGTTTGGCCAGAAATCCTGATGGTGTTTGGACATCTTCTGGGCATGGAGCAGGGGTCACTGGGGACTGGGGTGGGGGTGTAGTTGTGAATATCCTGCATTGTGCAAAGGGTTGGACTAGATGACTCTGGAGGTCCCTTCCAACCCTTTGATTCTATGATTTTATGGATGGCTGTGAGCTTATCAAAATGGCTGCCTATAGGTATGGCGGGAGTGAGTTTCTGTGAGGGGAAGGATTCCTCGGATGTACAAAAATGTATTTTTTTTTTGTAAATTAGAAAGGGAAACGACACCACCCTAGAACAAAATACACACAGCCTGAGAAGGAGCGAGCTTGATTGCTGCTATCAAAAAATCTTGTAAGGCTGAAAGCATCTGAATGCCAGTAAAGGAAAAAAGAAATTAAAATTCTGATAGTGGGGCTGGCCAGTTCCAAGTCCTAGAGACTATAGTATGCAAGATTGGACTGGAGCTACAAGAGCGACCTCCCGTAGCTTCAAACCTCAGCAGTCAGCCCTCTTGAGAGTTGTGCTATTATCATGAGTACGTAAAGAAGAAACACCTCCTCTAGCCCTGGAGATAAGCAGGGTCATGCCAGTGTGCTATGGGATGGCATCCATACTTGTTCCCCCCACTATCATTCACCGCTGGCCCCCAACTTATTTCCAGTGTTCGCAACACCTCTTATTACAAAGCCTGTTATAAAGTTCACTCACAGTTGTACTGCATCATGGGTTTGGTAGGCTTAAAAGGGTTCTTGGTCATGACATCATGAGAATAAGCAATGTTCTTTGTCCTATCACAGGTGACAAAAAAATCCACATTGCGCTTCCAGGTTGAACATACTCCAGATCAAACAAAAGGGATACAAATTTAGGTAGGTTAAATTTTAGCATCGGTGGAACAGAAATGTTTCCATTCGGACTTCCGGTTTGGGATTCATGGAGGTCTAACGCAGCTCCATTTGCGGAGCTGACCGGACTGCCGTTTTAACCGGCCGGAGGGGTGAAAATAACCCGCGGCCGACTGCTCTCAGGCGGGGAGCAGGCAAAGAACGCTCAAGACCCTAGGGTGAGCTAGATCTCGGACGAAGAGGGGCTCTACTCAAGGAGTCTCCCCCCCGATCCTTGAGGTCCCACCTTGCGACGGGTCGGCTATAATCTCTGCGGCAGTTTTGGGGCCAATTCGGCTGGCATAAGACCTACATACCCAAGCTTCGATCGGGGAGGGAAGTCGAGAGGAGAATTTAAGATCGAAACAGCGATTACAACCCGAGAAAGTTGAAGAGAAGGTAAAGATCGCTATCTCTTGAAACGGGACAGATTGATAAAAACAGAGAGGAAAGAAAGTAGATTTTTAAACTGCAACAGACTAGTGAAAAGGAGGTGAAGATTCGGCAGGAGTTGTATTTTAAAAGAGACTAAATTTAAAGAAGTTATTGCAAAAATCGGACTATTGTTTTGAATACCTGTGGTTTTGGAGCTGTGGGAAAAAGACACCATCGCGAGACCTGCTGTGGGAAGACGGGAGACAGGAAGTGCGTAACAACAATAGAGTGGCTGGAGGGAAGCGGCCCTTGCCGACGGACAGGAAGTAGGGAATCGCCATTTTTGAAAGGGGAAGGGTCGCGGCTTCAGCGGAAGAGGAAGTAGGCCATCTTGGATTACAATAACATAGAGAAACCATAGAGAAAAGACGCCCGACATTTTGGATACAAAAAAATTAATTTTGGCAAAGATTGGGACATTTGAAAAAAAAAAGGAAAACGTTTAAATATACGCCACGGAGCTAAGGAAGAGAGCAGATTCGTGGGAGCGAGCTAAAGCAAGCCCCACGATGTCGAAAAAAGAGTGGCAATCGGCAATAGAAAATTTGGACAAAAAACTTATAGACATGATGAAAGAACTTAAGGACACGAAATTGGAGCTTATTAAAGAGGTTAAAGAAGTTACACAGACAGTAAAGTCGGAGCTGTCAGAAGTGAAAAAAGGCGTGGAAACGATTAGTAGTGAATTACAAGGAACGCAGCAGAGAGTTAAAACAGTAGAAGACGCGATGGAGAATTTAATGGACACGCAACAAACAGAGATGAGACTGGTGAAGGGGAGGATGTCAGTTGCAGAAACTAAACACATGGAGAAGCAGCTTCGTTTTCGTGGTCTGCCAGAAGTGGAAGGGAAGTCAGCGCAAGAACAGATGACTGAGGTGTTGGCTGATTACCTGGGGAAGGAGGAGGAGGAAATTGTGGCTATCCTAGATGTGGCGTACCGTGTGAACTCGAGAATTGCAACCCAGAGGAAACTACCAAGGGATGTGATTGTGCAGTTTACAACTAGAAACATGAAAGAGAGGATTGTGACAAAACAATTTCAAGATCCATTGGAGATTGATGGCAAGACGATTATCATAATGAAGGAACTGCCCAGATCAGTGTTACTGGACAGGAAAAAATATAGAGTGTTAATTCAGACTTTGAAGGACATGAATATCAGATACAGATGGGAGTTACCGGAAGGAGTGTCCTTTGAGTTTGGAGGGGCAAAAAAACGCATCAGATCTGAGCGGGAGATGGAGAGATTTATCAAGGACAATGAAAAAGACTTACCAACAAAACCATGAATATGGAGTGTAAAGTATTATCTTGGAATGTAAACGGACTTAACTCACCGAATAAGAGGAAAAATATTTTTCATTGGCTACTAAAACAAAAATGTGATATTGTTTGTTTGCAGGAGACCCATATTAGAAAACAGGATGTAAAATATTTAAAATCTGGAAAATTGGGCAAAGAATTTGTAGCGGCCTCTAACAAGAAAAAAAGAGGAGTGGTGTTGTACATAAAAGAGGAGCTGCAGCCAAAATTTGTTATGAGAGATGTTGAAGCTAGATTTGTAGCAGTGGAATGTAATTGGAATTTAAAGAGAGTGTTGGTAGTCGGACTTTATGCACCTAACGGTGCAAAGGAAAGCTTCTTTGAGGATTTAAGGAAGCATTTAGACGATCTTGTATATGACCAGATAATTCTTGCTGGAGACTTCAATGGAGTGACAGATTTGGAACTAGACAAAAAGACTACAACAGCACAAAAGAAAAGAGGACTATTGCCAAAGCTTTTTTTTGAGTTGATTCAACAAGAGACTCTCGAAGACGTATGGAGGAGAGAATATCCTAAAACCAAACAGTTTACTTTCTATTCTGCAAGGCATCTTACATTATCAAGAATTGATATGATCTGGGCCTCAAAGGACTTAGCGTTATGGACTAAGGAGGTAGAAATAATGCCGATGGTAGGCTCAGATCACAATCCAATTATGTGGAAATTTGGAAAAAGGAGAAAAAGGAAAGCCTGGAGAATAAATGAGGACTTGTTACAGGAAAGTGAGAATATGGAAATATTGAGAAGAGAGACAAAGTTTTTTATACAATACAACGTGAATAAAGAAGTACCAACCAGTAAAGTTTGGGACGCGTACAAGGCGGTTGTAAGGGGCATACTAATGGACTTAAATGGCAGAGCAAGGAAAAAGAAAGAGGAGAAAAGACAAGAGATTGAGGAGAAAATAAAGGCCAAAGAAGCACAGTTAAAGAAGAGACCAGGGAAAAAGAAAATACATCAGGAAATCAAAATTCTTCAAGAACAGCTAACAGCAATGAGTAATAAAGAATTGGAGTGGAACCTTAAAAGACTGAATCAAAAAGCTTTTGAGGGTGCTAATAAACCTGGGAAATATTTGGCATGGCAATTGAAGAAGAAAAGGGAAAAGAAAATAATAAATAAAATCTGTGAAGAAAATAAAACGTACCTGGAGCAGACTACCATTAGTAGAGCCTTTTATAAATTCTATGCTAAGCTGTATAATAAAAAAGAAGTAACCAAAGAATCAATAGCATCATATTTGGAGAAAACCAAACTTCCAGAGATCTCGGAAGCTTGGAGAAATAAGTTGAACAGTGAAGTAACTGATGAGGAAATAAGTAAGGCAATACAATCCGCAAATCTAGGAAAGGCGCCAGGGCCAGATGGACTTACGGCTAAATTTTATAAGACAATGGCCAACGAACTGGCACCATTCCTAAAAGAGGTGATGAACGGAGTTTTCAGGGATCAAAGAATTCCAGATACTTGGAGCGAAGCGAATATATCATTGATCCCAAAAGAGGGCCAAGATCTGACTAACGTGAAAAATTACAGGCCTATATCATTACTTAACAATGATTATAAAATTTTTGCGAAGATATTGGCGGAGAGACTGAAGGGGTGGCTCTCGGAAGTCATAGAGGAAGAACAAGCAGGCTTTTTGCCGGACAGACAAATAAGAGACAATTTAAGGACAGTGATCAATGCTATTGAATACTATGACAAGCGTTGTGATAAAGAGGTTGGTTTCTTCTTTGTAGACGCTGAAAAAGCGTTTGACAATTTAAACTGGGATTTTTTGTTTGCCACTATGGAAAAGCTACAACTGGGAGAAAGATTCATCAGAGCAATTAAAGAAATTTATAGAGACCAGACTGCAGCAATTGTAGTGAATGATGAACTGACCAAGAAATTGACGATTAGTAAAGGAACAAGACAAGGTTGCCCGTTATCTCCATTGTTGTTCATTTTAGTATTGGAGATTCTGATGATACAAATACGACAAGATGAGGAAATACGAGGAATAAAAATAAAGGACTATTCATACAAGGTTAGAGCATTTGCAGATGACATAATGTTAATTGTAGAAGATCCATTGGAGAACATGCCAAAAGTGATAGATAAGATCAAGGAGTTTGGTGACTTGGCAGGTTTCTTCATTAACAAAAAGAAGTCAAAGATATTATGCAAAAACATGACTAAGCAGAAACAACAATTGTTAATGGAAACAACGGATTGTGAAGTAACTAGTAAGGTGAAATATTTGGGAGTTGAGCTGACTGCAAAAAATATAGATTTGTTCAAGAATAATTATGAAAAATTATGGACTCAGATAGAGAGAGACTTGATCAAATGGAATAGACTGAATTTGTCATGGTTGGGCAGGATTGCAGCAGTTAAGATGAATGTGTTACCAAGAGTAATGTTTTTGCTACAGACAATACCAATCATCAGAGACTCTAAACAATTTGAAAAATGGCAGAGGAAAATATCAGATTTTGTTTGGGCAGGCAAGAAGCCTCGAGTGAAAGTAAAAGTTCTACAAGATGCAAAGGAAAGAGGCGGAATGCAACTGCCCAACCTGAGACTTTATCATGATGCAATCTGCCTAGTTTGGTTAAAAGAGTGGATGACATTAAAGAATAAGAAACTATTAGCCCTAGAGGGATATAAAAAAATTTTTGGATGGCACGCATACCTATGGCATGACAAAGTAAAGGTCAACTCGATGTTCCTGCATCATTTTGTAAGGAGAAGTTTATATATAATCTGGAAGAAGTACAGAATTTACCTACAAGAAGGAACCCCCTTGTGGGTGGTTCCATACGAGGTGATAGATCCGAGAGCTGTGGATAATGAACAACAATGTTTAACGTACAAAGAAATAACTAAAACTGAAGTATCTAAACTTAGAATAAAGACGCAAGAGGAACTATCACCTAACTATGATTGGTTCCAGTACAGACAGATTAGAGACTTATACAATTCGGACTCTGCAAAAGGGGGCATACGAACAGAAAACTCGGAACTAGAGCAGACCCTTCTTAAAGAAGACAAGAAAAGAATATCCAAGGTATACCAAGTACTGTTGAAATGGTATACCGAGGATGAGATAGTTAAAACACAAATGGTGAAATGGGCTATAAACTTTAATAAAGAAATAACAATGGAGGCATGGGAATACTTGTGGAAAACTACAATGAAGACAACGACATGTATTAATATTAAAGAGAACATTTTCAAAATGATTTATCGTTGGTACATGACACCAAAGAAGATTGCGCTAGGGAACTTGAACACTTCTAATAAATGCTGGAAATGTAGGAAGCATGAGGGCTCCCTCTATCATATGTGGTGGTCGTGTGAGGTAGCTAGGCAGTTCTGGGGGGAAATAATAAGAGAAATGAGTGAAATTTTACAGTTTCAAATAAATAAGAACCCAGAACTCCTGCTGCTAAACTTGGGAATGGAGGGAATTCCAGCCCATCATAGGACGTTGATATTTTATATGACTGCAGCAGCTAGACTTTTGTATGCGCAGAAATGGAAAGTACAAGAAGTGCCAACTATTGAAGATTGGATCTACAAATTGCTGTATATGGCTGAAATGGATAAGATGACAAGAAAACTGAGAGATCTGGACTCAGGGCAGTTTAACACAGACTGGGAGAAGCTGAAACAATATCTGGAGAAGAAGTGGGAGGTGGGAGGAAAACTGTGGCAGTTTGAGAACTACTGAAGTATAATAAAAGTATAAAAGAGAGGGGTGACTTTACCGGGGGAGGAAGAGAAATGTGAATTTATAAGCAGTTAGATTAATTAATTGATTGAGATATATATAGATATGTAAAGGTTAATTGATAGAATATTGATAGAGAATAATTAACGGTTTAAACATGAGGATTGAGTAATTAACAATATTTTTTTTTTACTTGATAAGACTTATATGCACCAAACTGAATGTATAGAAGAGTTAAAACGACTGACTATGTGATGAGTTATATAGAAATACTATAAAAAGAAGAAATGATTAATATATAGAGAACAAATCAAATTGTTTGATTTAAATGTGGGAAATTTTTATGGTTTATGATATATAGAAATATTCAAAACTGGAAAATGGGATAAATTGTTTTTCTAAAGAAGTATAGTTTGGATGTATAATAAGTAAAAGAGTTAAAAATATACTGCTTAATATAATGGAGAATATATATTTGTTTTAGACAGAGGAAGTTAATAGAAGTAAGGGAAAAGGGACAGAGGGTGGGAAAGCTGTTGGAAGTCAGCAAAGAGGGGGAAAGGGAGGGGGTTAGAAACGAAAAATTAGGGGAAAATTGAATGTAATGTAATGTAAAAATATTAATGTTCTAACCCAATAAAAATTTCTTTAAAAAAAAAAAAAAAAAAAAGAAATGTTTCCATTCCAATTCTCTTGTAAGCAGAATTTGGACACATCCTAGAACAAGGCCAAGCCTGCTGGATATTGGGAGAGCAACGGCAATGTAAAGATTTTCTCTAGAGGTGCCATCCATCCTGCATTGCTGAGGGCAAGGAGCTCGCTGTCCACAGGGAGTCTATATTTGGTGGTGCTGAAATGAAGCTGCAGGCAGGAAGCTAATTAGGGTACCTTGGACAGAGGAAGGCGGAAGGAAGCCCATCATTAGACAGAGAAACGCGAGGGGACTCTGGCAAACATTTGGAATTCATGCCTATCAGCATCTGGTTGGATTTTCGAGAGGTTTGATTTTCACTGTGAAAGCTTCCGTTTCCCTTCCCACGAGAACCCATCTACCAATTTCAAGCCTGTTTGAGAAGATTCCTCCCCCCCGTTCCGCTACTTCGTGGAGATGAAGAATTGTCCCTCAGTTGTGGCAGCGCGAGGGGCATTTCCTTTTTTTTAAAAAAAAATTATTGGATGGTTAACCTAACATATATACTGTTAAAACATCTTACTTACTAATTATCCCCTATAGATATAGTGTATGCTCTCCACCCCTCCCCTCCCCCTTTCCTCTATTGACTTCCAACAGCACTACAACCCCCCGTTTCTGTCACAAATACTATCTCTTAGTTGTCATTTTAAACTTAATGGTAAAGATTTTCATTACGTCTTATCTTAATAACACTCAAAAGACCATAATTGTCCTTTAACATCCCATCTTTTTTCTAGGTATTTTTTCAATTTCCCCCAGTCCTCAGCGCGAGGGGCATTTCCTCACCTGGGGATACACCTCGTGTTGAGAAGACAGCTGTGTGGAAGGAGAGCCTCACATGCACCTCCCAAAGCAAGGACGCTTCAGGCCAGCTGCTGGGCCTGTGGGGTTGTTTTTCCTTCTCACCCTCTCCCCCAACAACTATCCACGGACAAGGAGATCTGTGCCCTACAAAAGGAAGGTCTGTTAGAAGCTCTTGGGAAGTGCTTCTAAAATGGGCCAGCTATTCCTGTTCACAACTCATCTCAATCCTTCACCCAGAGATAAAGGATGAGAAATATAGAGTGAGTTTGGTGTCACACATGTGGTCTCCTGCACATCGGCAGCCAGCCACAATGTCAGTCCCTGGCAGTTAGATCCCCAAATTCTCCATAGTTAACACACAGGGGTTCCAGTTGAAGCAACTTTATTAGAGATCCATTCAGTACAAGGTGTTCAGACAGTGAAATTGGCAGAAGTGACATATAGGGGGATAGCAATGTTAGTTATAGGGAATATTCCCGCCTTTGGGAAAGAGAACCGTTAACAGGGTGAGAGGGTTGGAGTGAGACATTGTTTTAGAGTAGACAGTGAGAAAGATAAACTTATCTTTGGTTCTCAAGAAGGACACATTTCGAGCCAGTTTCAGCTGGCAGTCAAGGACACCGACTCAGTGGAGCGAGAAAGAGAAAGCAAACATTTGCGAGATAACCTACTGGCATTGCAGCAATAAAGAACTTCCCATACTCTCAGAGACCAGAGGCAGAACCCATATGCATTCACGGCAGATATGCAGGGGGTATATATGACACACAGACTACCACCAGTGGGTGACGGGAGCGGGAAGCACTGTAAAGCCTGGGGCTGGCAGAACATATGGGGGTTATTTATTTTATTTACTTAAAACTCTTATTTCCTGCTTTTCCTTAACTGTCAAGGGGAATCACAACACAGACATAAAACAGCATCATAAAAACTAGAATTTTATGTGGCGAGCATGACTGCGCTCTTCAAAGACCTGAAGAGCTGCCATGTAGAAGAGGGTAAAACTCAACTTAATGGGTAAAAGTGACACGGATTAGATTTCAATTAAACACTACGAGAAACTTCCCAAAGGTGAGAGTAGTCCAAAAATGGAGCCAATAATGTGTGTGTGTGCACGTGCGCTTGCGCGACCCTTTCTTGAGGTCTTTGAGCAGAGACATCGATCAGCAATGCTCCAGTTTTGAGCGCTGAGCAAGGGGTGGGTGTTGACTAGATGGCCTTTAAGGCCCCCTTCAGCACTAGGATTGCATGAAAAACAGACGTGCAAACGGCTTGGTTCATACACAGCAAGTGTGAAATTGCTGATGTACGAACCGGCATACGTAACCTGTTGCTAAAATCACCCTCTGAGCAGGATGACTAGAAAGTTGCAAACGTCGTACCAATTTTTAAAAAGGGACCAAAGAATTCCAGGTCAGTTATCCTCGCACATTCTAGGTAACTCGGCCAATTGGTTATTAAAAATAGGGTCAAGCATACTAACGAACAAAGCCTGCTGAGAAAAAAAAATCAGCCCGGCTTCTGTAAAGGGAAGTCTGGCTGCACCAACTTTTTAAATTTCTTTGAGAAGGTAAACAAGCTTTGCCATGCCCTGGCACAACAAGGAGAGGACATGGGGAAGTGCTGGGAGCTCAGAAGCCAACTCCCAGGGGATCTCCCCGTGGGCATTCGGCCAACAGGCAGCTGCAAACCTCTTTGGCAGCTGTTTAAGTTCCCAAATCTATCCCAACTTATCCCTGATTGGCTCATAGCCTGATCATGAGAGCTGAACAGGGCAAGTTCGACTGCTGAGCTGTTTGCAGAACTTGCAGCATCCTTCATTTTATTTGTATGTATGTGTATACAGGGAGCTGCTGTAGCACCGTGGTTAAGTGGTTAGGCTGCGAATCAGCACTCTGCTGGTTTGAATCCCACTACTGCCACAAGCTCATCAGAAGGCCTTGGGTAAGTCTCTCCTCTCAGTCTGAGCTCCCTAGCTGCATTGTGGGGATAACAACAATGCTGACTTCATTCACTGGTCTGAGTGGGGCAATAAGCTTTCTAGAAGAGCAGTATATAAGCACTGTTGTTGTTGTTGTTGTTATGTTTTGCGTGTTATGTGCCATCAAGTCACTGCCAACCTATGATGACCCTAGGAATGAAAGACCTCCAAAATGTCCTATTAATAACAGACTTGCTCCGATCCTGCAAACTGGAGGACATGGCTTCTTTTATTGAGTCAAGCCATTTTGTTTTAGGTCTTCCTCTTTTCCTACTGTCTCCCACTTTTCGTTGTTGTTATACTGGCCTGCTATTTGAGAAACTGATTTTTTAGACTTCTGTTCCACAGATTTTATAGCTACTGATTTTTGGGGGTGGCCGTTGAACTTGGGTTTTGAAATTGTTTTACTGATTTTTTGTTTAAAAAGTTTCTATAGTTTGCCCTGATATTGTCTGTTGCCCTTTGAGCCAGTTGGCTGACAGACAGCATAGCAAGCATTAAGACAGACAGACAGACTGGGGTGGTGGCCAAGAACCATGAATGGCTCATCTCAATGAGACAGTTCGCTTCTCAGCCTACAAGGGGCGGAAATTGGTTATATGTTTCCACTGAACACAAAAGGAAAAGGGTTTTAAAACTCAACCCAAAAAGGAGAATGAACTAAGAGGGTCAAGCTAACCTATAAAAGTATTTAAAAAATTAATATTTATTACAAATTGTGTACACAAACACCATAAAATAAAAATATAAAAGTTTAAATATCAGAACTCCTATAAAATACACACAAAGTTGAAAATCCCATAAAAATTGATGGAGAATCCAATGACCCTCTATATACACCAAACAAATACTATATCTAAAAATAAATTGACCAGATGCGTTTCAGCCCATATCGGCCTTCCTCAGTGGTCATTAAAATCCTAAGTACAACCACACACATCCAGGAACTAATTATTCCAATAATAATTAAAGTTGAATTACAAATTGATTAAAAACCAGGTGTTGGTATTAAAATAGCTTTCATGATGTGTAGTTGTGAAGTCTTAAACATATTACCATGGATAAACTCTCATCTTTGCTTCACTACGCATCTGACCACGCCTTCAATATTATTCTGGTACAAAATGATATCTACCACTGGAGGTGTGAAGTCTCCATCAAAGATAGTAATGTTTGCACCCCAGAGATAGTAATGTTGGCACCCCAGAGAAAACTCTCGCAAATGTTGAGCCACGCCAGAGTTTTTAGAGGAGGAGGTGGGAACATGAAATAAAGTGACATGAAAGACCCAACTCTGCTTCTCCTACTCCTGGGATCCAGAGACTTCTTATGGCCTGGGTGGGGCTTCACAGAACACTCCCCATGCCCTACCAGTTGGTTCCGCTTAGGGTTGCCAGCCTCCAAGTACAACTGGTCTCCAGGCCACAGAGATCAGTTCACCTGGAGAAAATGGCTACTTTGGGGGTGGACTCTATGGAATTATACCATGCCATGGTCCTTTCCCTCCCCAAACGCCACTTTCTCCAGGTTTCTCCCCTCAGATCTCCAGGAATTTCCCAACCTGAATCTGGCAACCCTACATCCATAGTACCCCTCTCTTTCCTCACAAGAGCCCTGTAAGGTAGGTTAGGCTGAGCGAGACTGATCTGAGACCACCTAGTTAGTTTTCCAGGGATTATAAAGTTGAGCTTTCCTACGCCTAGTTTGACACTCTAACCAGTACACTACAGTTGAAAAGAGCAAGATTCCAAGAGCACCTATAAGACTAACAAAATTTGTGGTAGTGGATGAGCTTTTGTGAGTCACAGCTCACTTCAGCCCAGACTTATCTTCAGATATCTTGAAAAGTGAGCTGTGACTCATGAAAGCTCATACCCTACCACAAATTTTGTTAGTCTTATAGGTGCTCCTGGACTCTTGCTCTTTTCAACTGCTATAGACAGGGGCTGGAAAAGGCCTCTCTTCAGCCAAGACCCTGGAGAGCCGCCTCTGAGCTAGGCAAACCAATAGTTGGACATGATAAAATATGGCTTTTGCTTCATAGATGGTTCTGATTGACAGCCTACCACTGTTTGTAGACTCAACCCTTGCAGCAGTGGGGTTTGAGATCCAACTTGAACTGGCCTTCTCCACAGTTGGAGGACCGAGGCTTGAAGGTGTCCAATGTCTATTATACAAGGAATTCAACAGGACACAGTCTACACATGCAGCAGAGTGAGATGGGGTCCAGCAGAAAGGACTGTACTACTTCAGATTTCCAGGGCAGAAGTACATTTTTAATGCATTCCCCCTATACAAAACAGTTCTACCCTTCACATAGAAAACTAGCATTATGCCATGCTTGGTCCTTTCCCTCCCCAAACCCCACTTTTTCCAGTTTTCACCCCCCCCCCGATCTCCTGGAATTTCCCAACTTGGAGCTGGCAACCCTCGTTCCACTGCAGCTCCAGCAGTGGCCTCTCGCAGGGACAGAAATTTGCACATTGCCTTCTAGTGACTCTGGGCTGACTTGATATTCAAGAGAGTCCCTCTTGCCGCTGGAATGATTTGCATCCCTGTAATCTCTCCGCTCACGCAGCATCCGCGGCCTGAAGAGCGCTCCCATTTCCAGCCACTTGCCAGCAATAGCCAGTTCCTTCTCCTGCTCAGCCGTAAGTACTGTCAGGTATCTGCTTTGATATTCATGAAGATGAGGCTTCATCCAAATGAAAGGAAGCTACTCTGGGCTTGCTATTAGAAGGGTCTGAAACAGAGTGAGTAATCTGGGGGCGGGGGGGCAGCTCCTGCTTAACCCTCGGAGCAGAGGAAGTGCACAGAAGAGGGGATCATATCAGCTACACACACACACACACACAAAAACCATCCCCCACAGGTTCACTTGGAAGCCCAAAGAGAGTTACATGCTTGCCTGCATAACCCCCTGACGTCAAGGGACGGCTCGGGGAGGACAGCAGGTGTGGTCTTATTCCTTTCCTCCACATATTCAGTTGGCACACATTTGTTGGATTTACAAGAAAAGTCTTTTTTAAAAAAGAAATATATCTGATATCACAGTCAAGCATCCCCTTCCAGGCCTTCTGGATGTTGTGTTCCCTGGCACGCACTCTCGAGTGAGAAATCAGCCACCGAACACCAATTTGTGCGCCTCTAACGCCCACTCAGCACAACACAATGAGAGGTGCAGAGGCTGCTTAAAATAGCACACACACACCCTTTGCTCGCACTCACTTGGAAAACAAATATGCTCCTTGCACACATCTCTGCGGAGCCTTTGTATCTATGGTGGAGAAATCCAGGCACCAACCAGAAGTGTATGTAGCACTCCGCTAACAGACAGCTTCTGACAAAACAATAATATTGATGCCACCATGAAACACAAAAACCTCACTGATGCCTACTCACATCGATGGATGCACATATATAACTAGAAGTCCACAAGCTCCAGTTACAGAATCGCAGAGTTGGAAGGGGCCATCCAGACCTTCTAGTCCAACCCCCTGCCCAGTGCAGGATGAACCTAAAGCATCCCTGACAAATATTCATCCAGCCTCTTCTTGAAAACTGCCAGTGAGGGGGAGCTCACCACCTCCCCAGGCAGCTGGTTCCACTTTTGAACTACTCTGACCGTGAAAAAGTTTTTCCTAATATCCAGCCGGTACCTTTCTGCCTGTAATTTAAACCTGTTGCTTCGGGTCCTACCCTCTGCTGCCAACTGGAACAGCTCCTTGCCCTCCTCCAAATGACAGCCTTTCAAATATTTAAAGAGAGCCATCATGTCCCCCCTCAACCTCCTCTTCTCCAAACTAAACATTCCCAAGGCCCTCAGCTTTTCCTCGTAGGGCTCAGTCTCCAGACCCCTGATCATCCTCGTCGCTCTCCTCTGCACCCTCTCGATTTTGTCCACATCCTTTTTGAAGTGAGGCCTCCAGAACTGCACACAATACTCCAGGTGTGGCCTGACCAAGGCAGTATAGAGAGGGGCTATGACCTCCTGCGATTTTGATGCTATGGCCCCTTTGATAAAACCCAGGATTGAATTAGCCTTTTTTGCCACTGCATCACACTGACTGCTCATATTCAGTTTACAGTCCACTCTTACCCCAAGATCCCTTTCACATATACTACTGCCCAGAAGTGTATCCCCCATCCAGTATTTGTGCTTCTCATTTTTGTGGCCCAGATGTAATACTGTGCACTTGTCTTTGTTGAATTGCATCCTATTCACAGCTGCCCACTTCTCCAGAGTATTCACGTCTTGTTGAATTTCAATTCTATCTTCTTGGGTGTTTGCTACCGCTCCCAATTTGGTATCATCAGCAAATTTAATGAGCAGCCCTTCCATTCCTTCATCCAGATCATTCATAAAAATATTGAAAAGTACCGGGCCCAAAACCGAGCCCTGCGGCACCCCACTGGATACCTCCCTCCAATCTGATGAAACGCCGTTGACCACCACTCTTTGAGTGCGGTCCTCCAACCAGTTCCCTCTCCACCGAACTGCCCTATAGTCCAGTCTGCAGTCTTCCAGTTTACCCATTAGAATGTCACGAGTTACTACTGCACCCAGTTAAAGCCCTGTTTTGAATAATGTCATTGCAAAGGGTTCAGGCTTCCAGACCACCATAAAAATGTAGAGGTTCTTTAAGGCAAATTATTAACAACAAAACTTTTAAAAAACTATTTCAAACCTGTTAATCGATTTCCAAGTGCCAGCAGTAATAGGAGATACGCCTGACTATAATCTTGTGCGTATATAGACGTTTGAAGAACTCAGCTGACGAAAGCCACTTCCCACTGCATTTCAAGCCTTATCCAGACATCTATATTCTAGTTCCTATTTCATGGATCCCTCAGTTCAACGTTCAATGTATTGATTTGCAATAATTCAACTACTTAAGAGTCTTTTTAAAAAACTCAATTATTTCATATGGGTTACTTTGTATTGATACCATCAAAAACACCAGATGAAGGAGCTGGCTGAAGGGGGACCTTATGCAGAAATCCAAACTGCAACCGCAGTTCTGCGTGTCATTTTGTTTCGTATGTAATTGTACAAGAACAATTACATAACATTCACACAGAGGGGAATGTGTGTGACATGGTACGCTTTTGCTACCATAAATATTATTCTTCAGCCACAAATTAGCTATGAACTCTGCTCTGTCCACACATCTTACTTGGAGAAAATCATAGAGGACGACTAATCGCCCTGAGCCCGTCTGACAGGGAGGGCGGTCTAAAAATGTAATTAAATAAATAAATAAATAAATAAATAAATCTATGTGGCATTTTGGTTGGGTGTACCAGGAGTTCCATGCCACACAACTCTCAGAGAAACATGCAATGCAGTCTCTCTTAGTCCTGCAACAATTATGGAATGAGTTTTTCCTTTTTGATTAATATTTTTTATTATTAAGTATGGGGAAGGAGGTGGGAGGCGCCAAGTATGTGTAGTAATGGGACTTAACAGTTGCATTTTTATTGCTATGTGGATAAATATCGAAAAATATTAAGTTTTTGTGCACTCCGTATTCTAGGAACTCTTGTAGTGATAAGTTGCAAAATCTTCTTGACCTTATTAACTTTTCCCTCCCCTCTTCTTTCTTTTTGTATCCCTGTTTTTTACTTTGATAAAATAATATCCAATCCAATCCTAGCCATTTAATCGTGTCCGATCCTTGGCTACTCTGTAGATCGTATCCCTCCAGGCCTTTCTATCTCTGACTGCTTCTTTCAATTCCTTCATGTTCAGACCAGTGTCTTTCATGATGGTATCCAGCCAGCGGGTTTTTGGTCTTCCTCTCTTCCTCATTCCACTCACCATTCCTAGCATCATTGATGTTTCTAGTGAGTTGGCCCGCAATATTTATATTTATATATATATATTCCGCTCACCCACAAGTGGGCTCAGAGCAGATCACAACCAAGAATAAAATCAACAGGGTAGCATAAAAATATAAAAACATCAGTAACAATTCATCAAAGCAGTAACACACATATATTGCACAAACCTCCAGTATCAGCAAATCTGTGTGTGTGGGGGGCAGTTGATAAGCAGAAGAACCAGGGAGCATACACCCCCCCTTCCTATGGCAGGAGGCTGGTATAATAATCATATTTGATTTGTATACCACCTTTCAGGACAACTTAACACCCACCCAGAGTGGTTTCAAAGTGTGTTGTTATTACGAGTGTGCACCTGAACAAGATGTGGGTTTCATGCTTTGGGTTTACCGGCTTAGCAATGCTGAGGCTGATTCGGTAATCCCAAATCTTTCCAAATCGGGCCCAATTCGGGTTAAAAACCCGAATCAGCAATCCAAAGCACACACCCCTACTTGTTATTATCCTCACAACAATCACCCTGTGAGGCAGGTGAAGCTCGAGAACTCTGAGAAGCTGTGACTGACCCAAAGTCACCAAGGTGGCTTCAAGTGGAGGAGTGGGGAATCAAACCCAGCTCTTGCTGCTCTTAACCATGACACCAAACTGACTCTCGTGCCCTCCCTCCAGGCACCCCTGCCTTTATTACTGCAGTTATTGTTGTTACTGGAACTAGACAGGATCAGAAGCCATATAGACTACCAAAGCTCTGATTTTACATAAAGCTCATTTTCTTCCACGCAGAACAATAGCCAGCTTCTACATTCCTGTGCTTGGAGGGAAAGACTGCCTTAGAATTCTGTGCCAGAACAGGATGAAATAAAGTCAGGGCAATGTATCAAATTAGGAAGTGTAATTTCTTTCCCCATAAAAAAGGAGAAATACAGCCAAATTTATCCCAATTGGGAAAAAAATATTTTGAAAGAGAAAAAATATTTTGAAAGAGACACATGCCAAATAATTAAAAAAAAATGACGTCAAGGAAGTTTACCTTACATAGCCAGGTCAAGAATATAAAATTCAAGATGGGGTGCAGGATACTGACCAAAGATGAAACTGAAATGAAACAAAAGCTATATACTATAGAAGGGGGAAGGGAAGATGATGGAATTGTATACGTGACAATGAGTTGAAGGCAGCCTCTGAAATGATTGCATCAGCTCAAAAGTGACGTTTTCAAATGAGATAAATTTGGCTGTATTTCTCCTTTTTTGGGGGAAAGATTTCCACTCCAAAGGAAATGACATTCAGGCTACCTTGAGGTCCAGAAGCCCTCTTCTGAACCCTTGTTTTATTTTTTGGTGTTGCCCTATTCCATTGTTTTTAAATAGCAAACCCCTTTTCAACATTTTGGAAAGCAGCCGAGCAAATAAATGAATTCACCACTCCCCAAATGGATACAGTTCAGCAGTGGAATCCACTTAGCCAGTCCACTTAGTGAAGATAAGGTAAAGGTTTTGTGGCAGAGGTCATGAGATCAATTTGTCTGGGAACCCAGACAAAAGCTGGCACGTTCTAAATGCCCTCCTGTACCAGGGGAAAAAAAGAACTGCAGTGGACTATCTCTGGCTTCATGGCACTTCATAGAATCAAAGACTCATAGAATTGGAGAGTTGGAAGGTACCTCTAGAGTCATCTAGTCCAACCCCTGCACAATGCAGGAAATTCACAACTGTCCCTCAAACCCCCAGTGCCCCTGCTCCATGCCCAGATGGCAAAATACCCTCAGGATCCCTTGCCAAAGTGGCCTGGGGAAAATTACTACTGAACACAAGTGGCAATCAGCATTACCCTGGGCATGTAAGAGAACTAAGAGAACTGATGTAACCCTTCCTGCCCTCCCTCTCATGATCTGCCCAGGCTCACAGAATCAGCCTTGCTGTCAGGTGGCCATTGAGCCTCTGCTTATAAACCTCCAAAGAAGGAGAGTTCACCGCCTCCCGAGGAAGCCTGTTCCACTGAGGGACCGCTCTAACTGCCAGGAAGTTCTTCCTAATGTTTAGCCGAAAACTCTCTTGATTTAATTTCAACTCGTTGGTTCTAGTCCGACCTTCTGGGGCAGCAGAAAACAACTCTGCATCATCCTCTATATGGCAGCCCTTCAAGTACTTGAAGATGGTCATCATATCACCTCTCAGTCATCTCCTTTCTAGGCTAAACATACCAAGCTCCTTCAACCTTTCCCCATAGGATTTGGCCTCCAGAGCCATCTTTGTTGCCCTCCTCTTGGAGATGTCCCACAGCATCTATAATATCCTTCTTATATCTGCATCTTTCGGTACAACTCAGCATGCTGCAAACCTCTGTGGAATGTGTGGAATCTAAAGTGGTGTTCGCCACTTCAGTTATAAACCTCACAGAAAATAGAAGTCCTAACACACCCACAAATTTGAAAGAAAGAAAAAAACCCTTTCCAAATAAAGATCGAACGACAGCTACTCTTCCCATCAAGAAGAAAGACAAATCAATGTTTCGCTGTGTGGCTGGCACCCAAATAAGGCACAGCAAAGGGGAAGGGCATCGATTCATCTGATGTCTCTTCTTCCGCTAAACAAAGCCTGGAAGTAAGCAAATGGGATAAATATAGCTATCTATTTAAAAATAAATCTGCTCAGGCTGTTTTAACCAGTGCATGCAGTGAAATGGAGGGTGTGCCCTAAAGGGCAAGCCAAAGGTATCGGTGGAAATCCTGGGAATGGATGTATTGTCTGTTTGTTTCCCATTCAATGCGGGCAGACAGGGACTCAGTTCCAATTGGGACTGTAGTCTGAACTAGGCTTGCCAGTCCCCCACCGGGGGTGAGGAATCCCCTGCTTCCACCTCCTCCCCCCTTCCCCCACTTACCTGGCCAGTGAGGGGGTGTGCCCCCGGGGCACAACTGCAGTGGTGCAGGCGCACCCCCCAGGCAGCATGGCACGCTCCCGTCCCCCCAACAACGGGCCCATTTCAGGCCGAATCGGGTCCAGGGGGCGACTGAGCCCTTTGGGGAGTGCAATCATGCTCCTGGGCTGCCCTTTGACCCATGTGAAGACATCACTTTCCAGAAGTGATGTCATCATGCACGTCCAGGAACACGCGTACGCTGTTCTTGTACATGAAGAAGAACTCCAGTGTCAGTGAATGTAAGTGCCAGCGTCCCAGTCTCCCACCAGGGGACTTAAAGGATCTCTCAACGCTAGTCGGAACAGAAGTTTAAGTCTCCCCCCCCCCCCCCGCCATGCCATTGTCCTGACATGGAAAGGCCTTAAGCAGAAAAATAGCTTACTAACTTTCCTCCAAAGGTCATAAAATCATAGAATCATAGGGTTGGAGGGGGCCTCTAGGGTCATCTAGTCCAACCCCCTGCACAATGCAGGAAATTCACAACTACCTCTCCTCCCCACACCCCCAGTGACCCCTGCTCCATGCCAACATCAAAGCTTGTGCCTGGCCCCTGCACACCTTCCTTTAAAAAAAAAAGGCTCGGGGTGATTTATTCATGGCACTCCCAGTATCCCTTCTGGTTAGGCCGCAAGTGTGAGATCTAACAGCTAGGAAATTACTTCTGTCCCAAGTCTGGAGAAAATGGAATATTTTATATTTATTTATTTTATTTATTTATATTTCAATTTATATACCGCCCATCCCCAGGGACTCTGGGCAGTGAACAGTTAAAATCGATAAAAACAAGAACTAAAATCAATATACAAACAATAAAACAAATTAACAAAGTCACTAAATAGTAAAGAATCCAGTAGTGTCTTTAAGACTAACCAACTTTATTGTAGCATAAGCTTTCGAGAACCACAGCTCTCTTCGTCAGATGCAAGAGCTATGATTTTTGAAAGCTTACACTACAATAAAGTTGATTAGTCTTAAAGGTGCTACTGGACTCTTTACTATTTTGCAACTACAGACTAACACGGCTAGCTCCTCTGGATTTTTGTTGCTAGAATCTTTGAGGACCATAGATATCCATGTAAAATGATGGGTGATGTCAATATGCTGATGAAGCCTAGCTACTTAAATAAGCCTCCTTTTGCGGCTGTCTCTGCCCATTGCCAGTGCCTGCTTGCTGTGGCCCAGTGACGGCAGAGATTCCTGACAAGACCGAGGGGATGCTATGTCAGGAAGGGTAATTCTCTTGAGAGGGTTGTGCTCCCCATATTGGATGGGGTGAGTCCTTCCCAACAGATGCTGTTAAGAGCTTGGGAGCCCTGTTAGATCCAGCTCCTTTGCCATAATTACAGATGAACATGATGCGGTGAATACATCCCATAAACTTGCCTTGTCTGTAGGCTGTCTCCCTTTTGGGATATAGCCAGCCTAGCTACACTAATCTGCATTATAGCATCATCGAGGTTTGACTGCTGTCTTGTGTCTATGTAGGGCTGCCCTTGAAGACAACCTGAAAACTTCAGGGGGCACAAAACCCTAACCTAACCCTCACCCGTTCTTATTGGGAGGTAACTAGTGGGCTGAACGTACTTTGATTTTATGACCATTACACTGCCTGCTGCTATGTTTCCAGGGCCAATTCAAAATGCTGCCAACCCTTGCACAAACTGGGATCCTGCTTGGGGTCTCCCTAGAAGCAAGTGGTCAGCCACAACACGAACAGAATCCTGAACTAGACGAGCCTTCGGTCTGATCCAGCACGGCTCTTATGTTATGACCCACGTTCTTAAATAACAGCTTCTCTCAGTATGTGCCTATGTAACAACTCCATTTTCTGCACCAACTGCTTTACCCTGTGCACAATTCCTGCACAACAATGCATGTTGTTGGTGTGGACCTCATGTAGGGTTGCCAGGTCCCCCTCGCCCAGCAGCAGATGTGGGGCCCAGCTCCTACATTGCTCTTCTTCCTTTTGCGCTCCGGGCTTGTGAGAAGTGACATTGTCATGTGGGTCACGGAGCACCCTGGGAGGACCCTGCTGCACTCCCCAGGGGGCTGAATCGTGCTGCTGCAGAGCACGGCAGCTACCCCACACTACGCAGCAGCCCAATATAGGCCGAATCTAGCCTGAATCTGGCCTAATTGGGCTCAATTCGGGACGAATTTCGTCAAATTGGGCTGCTGTGGTGCATGGGAGCTCGCTGCGCCACCCAAGGGTGTGCCCCAGGAGGTACATCCCCCCCCCACTGGCCAGGTAAGTGGAGGCAGGGGATGGAGGGTGGGAGTGGGGGACCGCACTCCCCCGACGGAGGAATGGTTCCCCTAACCTCACGCAATGTGACAGCCTCCTGGAAACGGGGTGGGGATTTCAACGTCATTCTGCAGATGTTGTTCAGGAGGGCTGGGCGGGGCGGGGTGGGGGTGGGGGCTCTGAAAGTCCTGAGCAGTTTGACAAGTCTAAAACTTTGGGGAGGGTGATGTTTTCTGACAGGCTTTAAAAATGTTCTTTTGACCTCAGGCAGTGGCTTTCTATGGTGCATTACCGTGCCAGGGCTCAGAAAGCAGGCTTAGGAAGTGAATCCCTAACTGGCCGTCTGCATTAAAAGGTTATTTCTGTAGAAAAAAGGCTATGCCAGCTCTCCAGAGAGCCCACTCGAGGCAGGTCACAAAGTAAAACAGGCCAAGAAATGCATAACAAGAAGTACAACCAAGTAAGATTATCCATAATAAAGTGAGCCATTAAAAAAATGGGGGGGGGGCATAAAACAGCATTCACAGCATAAACTGATATCCTCAGGCAAGAAAAAAATGGCTTTATCGGATGGAAGCCTTCACTTCACATGCAAAAAAGAAACTTTTTGGCCTGGCACCGAAAGGACTATGAAGTAGCTGCCAGGTGAGCTTTAAGGGAGTAAGCACGGCAAAGGCCGGGCACCACCACTGAAAAGGCCCTGCCTTTGGTTGCCACCTGCCTTGCTTCTGCTGATGGGGCCACAGAGAACAGGGCAGGCAGGACAATATGGGAGGGCACATCCTTCGAGCATCCCTGAGCCATTCAGAACCTTAAGCCAGCTCTTTGGATTTCAGGAGTTACGCATCCTCCTTCAGCTCAATAAGACCAGCCCTCTGTAAATATCCTAACTTCTTCAAATATCTGCTCCATCAAATGGTGCTTTGATCCTAGAGGTGTTTTGCCATCTCCTAGGCATGGAGCAGGGGTCACTGGGGCAGTCGGGGGGTAGCTGTGAATATCCTGCATTGCTCAGGGGTTGGACTAGATGACCCTCGAAGTCCCTTCCAAGCCTATGATTCTATGAGGCAGGGTCCATGATGCAGTATCAAGAGTTCTGGGTACACATTACTAATCAGATGGGGTGGCTGGCTAGAATTTGGCCAGAGAGCCACCCTTGGGACCGGCCGATTGTCCAGCTCCCAGCACCATGATGGAACCGAAGAAACATTATGCGACAGAAACATTAAGCTTAAGTGTTGTTCATTCCCTTGCCAGTATCACCATAGATGAAGTAACTCTCATCTCAAATGGGGATCGCACACATTTTATTGCCCCCTCCCCCCCCCCCCCATATCCTCAGAGTTGGTTTAATTATTCAGGCTTCCTCGGGCTTTTTATTCTGCCACAAGATCAACAAATCAATAAAAAAAAATTAATGGTGAAAATCCTCACTGCCCTGTTCCCGTTTCCAGAGCACATAAAGATGATGGATTAAGGCTTGTACAATATCTGGTCCCCTTCAAGCGGTTGTATGACATTTTCAGTTTAATTAACACAATACAATTAGCCATTAACTTTCATTATTGAACCACTCATTTTGTAAAGAACTGAAGAGAAACAGCGACGTTTTTCAAGGGAGGGCAAACATCCCCTCCTTGCTTGGCCGTTAGACAAGGGCATGCTTGTTCTTTCCAGGGTACAGAAGGGTGAGTTTCTCCAGGCTCGGTCTGGAAAGGACTAAAGGACCGTGAATATTACTCCCATTCTGTAATCACTCTGTTGGCTACCTATCCGTTACCGTGCACAATTCAAGGTTCTGGCTATCACATAGGCTGCAGCATCTTCCCTCACCTGTGCGCACAGTGCATGTGTGCACTGGGTATGCATGATGAGGTCACTTCCAGGATGTGATGTCATCACACAGGTCAAAGGGCGGCCCGGGCGTGCTTCCACACTTGCCAAAGGGCTGAATATCACCCCCATGGTCCCCATTCGGCCCAAAATGGGCCCGGTGCGGGGTGCAGGGGCACGCCATGCAGTTGGGGGGGGGGTGCCACGGGGGCACTCTCCCCCACTGGCCAGGTAAGTGGGGGCAGGTGGAGGAGGTGGGAGCAGGAATGGCAAGCCCACTACAACATCACAAAGCTCTTCATGGCCTTGATCCACCCTATCTATGGGCCCGCCTCTCTCCCTATGTCCCACCACGGCAGCTTAGCTCATCTGAACAGGGCCTTCTGCAGGTGCCACCCTGCACATGGGCAACATCAACAACTGCATGTACACTACAGCACACATGCATTCTCTCTGGTGGCCCCCACTTTATGGAATGGCCTACCTGAAGAGGTCAGGGAAGCTCCAACACTCCTGGCTTTCCACAAACTGCACAAAATTGAATTCTTCAAGAGGACTTTTTACTCAGACAAGAGTGTCGCAGTATAAGGAAGCTGTCTCAAAGAGACGCATCAGCAGAGGGGCAGGAAGCGACTAGAGACTTTACTACCATTGCTTTATTTTTATTTATTTATTTAATTAGATTTATACCCCACCCTCCCTGCGAACGTGCTCAATGCAACTAATAACAAGAAAATACATCATACAGCATACATTAAAACCATATACAAATTGTAACTATATACAAATATCTAAACTTAAGTATGATCCGACTGAATAGATAACATGTTGTTCAATATGTCAGTCTTAGAATTATTTATGCTCTGTTTCAGCATTTCTTCAACCCTGTGCTGGACTTCTGCTGGTTTTAAATCTTTGCAAATTTGCAGGTATATACCCCATTAAATCAAATCAATTAAATTAAATCAAAAGAATTGTTGGCTAAACATTAGGAAGAACTTCCTGACAGAGCAGTCCCTCAGTGGAACACGCTTCCTCGGGAGGTGGTGGGCTCTCCTCCTTTGGAGGTTTTTAAGGAGAGGCTAGATGGTCATCTGACAGCAATGCTGATTCTGCGAAACTGGACAGATCACGAGAGGGAGGGCAGGAAGGGTTACATCAGGGCTTAGTTCTTGTGGCCCCTTCTTACATGCCCAGGGTAACGCCAATTGCCACGTTCCAGTCAGGAAGCAATTTTCCACTGGCCATTTTGACTAGAGATCCTGATGGTGTTTTGCCATCTTCTGGTCATGGAGCAGGAGTCACTGGGTGTGGGGGAGGTGAGGTAGTTGTGAATTTCTTGCATAATGTAGGGAGTTGGACTGTAGGTTCCGTCCAACCCTATGATACTATGATTCTATGTGTATTGAAATATCTTTGGGATTAACTGTACTGACACACACTGTGGGCTCTGATGAACCGCCAGCTGGTGAACCACAAACTGGCCTGGTTCGTCAAAAACTTTGGTTCATATTTCGGTTCATGTCCATCTCTATTCTCAGGACAGGAAGAGGCTGGTGCATCCCTTCAGAGAGGGATGGGCCCCATCAGACATTATAAATTTGGAAGGACTCAGAATGAGGAATCTTTTTTGGGCAATTGTGTTGGGTTTGAGGGCTAGCTCCAATCCAGACTCCATCTTGGACATGTGCTACAAGCAAAGGAGCAAAGCATGAGGCCTTTTCTAACTGCTGATAACTTCAACGGAAAAGTGTCCACCCTTCTAATAACATCTGCTAGGATGAATGTAGCTAAAGGTGAGACAGAATAACAGCAACAATAACATTTGATTTATACCCCGCCCTTCAGGACAACTTAACACCCACTCAGAGCAGTTTACAAAGTGTGTTGTTATCCTCACAACAATCACCCTGTGAGGTGGGTGGGGCTGAGACAGCTCTGAGAAGCTGTGCCTGTGACTGACCCAAGGTCAACCAGCTGGCTTCAAGCAGAGGAGTGGGAAATCAAACCTGGCTCTCCAGATTAGAGTCCTGCTGCTCTTAACTACTATAGTAGGAATGTGATTTCCTACTTTATTTCTTACCTAGAGAAATCTTGTGCAGATGAGCCTGCGTTCTTATTTTTATAAACTTTTAGGAGGTGGGGAGTGCCCTCAAGTCACAGCAGAATTAGGGCGACCGCAAGCAGGGTTTTCAAGACAAGAGTCCAACAGAGGTGGTTTGTCTGCCTCTGCCACCCGGGTCTTTGTTGGAGGTCTCCCATGCAATTACTAACCAAAAGCCTGACCCGGGTTAGCTTCTGAGATCTGATGAGTTCAGGCTCACCTGAGCTATCCAGGTCAGGGCTTAAACCTTTATAAGCTGAGCTAAAAGGCTGATCTGTTTCCTACCATCCAAGCCTGTGTTGAACCCTGTTCTCCCAAGACAGTAGAAAGGGGAGGGGAAGCTGAACCACTCCCCTGCTCTCATCTTGCAAAGATGTAATTGCTTGACACTGCAGCAGCTAGTCTAATGCAAAGGTGAGCACAGCTTCGCCACAGAGCCTATAATAATCTCCGGAGACAGAGATAGTGAGTCTGGGGTCCCAGTCCTCCAGCCATACTCTGATAACTGACTGTATGGTGTCAGAGATAGGTTAATCCCAGAGCAAGGAGGTGAGGGAGAATTGAGGCACGACGTAACTGAACTGTGGGCAGGGAAGGAAATGTAGTCCTGTGAAACCAATTTAGCACCATTGTGACTACTTTGATTCCCCACTCCTCTGCTTGAAGCCAGCTGGGTGACCTTGGGTCAGTCACAGCTTCTCGGAGCTCTCTCAGCCCCACCCGCCTCACAGGATGATTGCCATAAGGATAACAACACATTTTGAAATCCACTCTGAGTCGGTGTTGAGTTGTCCTGAAGGGCGGTTTATAAATTGAATGTTGTTGTTGTTGTTGTTAATACAATGAGCCTTCACCAACATACCAGCAAGTGTCCTCCATTGCCCATTTTTTTCAAATACATCCGGCGTGAGCAGCAACAAACAGACCTGGTATTTATGGCCTTGGTTTGGTTCTCAAATGCTGCAGCAACAATGCCTTGGGGCCAGGATCCCTGGGAATGGTAGTATTCCAGGGCCTCCTTATAGTGATGCAACTACATAAAGACAATAGTGCAAGTTCTCTCACACACAAGCGCCTGGCCCAGGATGCAGTGCCCAGAAGCCAGGTTCCACCACCTCCATGTGATCTAGCACAACCCTCTGCAACACTGCTGGGGGGAGCTGGACTCCAAAGTCTTCCAGCGGCCCATCAGTTGGTAATTAACAGCATTCAAACTGTTGCTGCTGTTACAATTGATTAAATACTTGATTTTTTTAAAAAACCAGTCCAAAACCAATGACAAATTTGTAGCTCTGCAACCTGCACCGATGTTCTCTTAAATTCCGATGTCTAATTTCTTTTGCAAGACATTCGGCCAGGTTACATCAGCAGCCTGCTGTGTAGCTATTTCATGTTCCCTTTGCGAGATCCTCCCAATTTATTTTTTGGCACGCTGGATGGGATTTATCTGCAGAGTGTATGTAGATGGTGGTTATAAGCCTGCAAATTGTCTTTGGCAACTCGGAATTTCCCCCACAAGACCTGGCAGGGAAACAGTTCTGACACTTGGAAGGAAGTTGGCTTGGTCTTGGAGTATCCCAGGCTCCCAAATGATTGACATGGGTGTGCAAGATTTGAGTCCAATGGCACGTTAGAAACCAACAAGATTTTCAGAGTGTACACTTCCTAGAGTCACAGCTCCGTTCTTCAGGCATTAATCCCTTCCTAAAGACTTGTGTCTGAAGAAGGGAGCTCTGGCTTTTAAAAGCTTACATCCTGAATATCTTGTTGGCCTCTAAGGTGCCACTGGACTCAAATCCTACTGTTCCACTGCAGACCAACAAGGCAACCCACATAAACTATTGACAAGGATGTATGTGGGAGGGTGGGCTACTGAATATTGTTGGGGGCTAGTAACATTTGGATGAATTTGCAAGACTCGCTTATTGAGAGTGGCAACAGCAAAAGAAAAATAAAAACAGGAGGAGGAGCACAGGTATGGGAAATATTCAAGGATTTATTCAGGACCGTGCACAGCAACTGCAACATGAAAGCAGAGGGCTAAGGGTTTTCTGCATCTTCGGACCGGAGGGATGCAAAATTCAAGGACGTTCTGTTAGCGGTCCGATCTGCCCTTATGATATAAAGAAGGCTTATGAGTATGGCAATATCATAAGCCCCTCTCTCTGTGTGTTTTAAACATAGAAACGCTGCCTAGCAGGGCAGAACATGGAAGACAGATCCTGGCCTGGAGCTGGATACTTACTAGCATGTGAAGCACCAGGCGAGACCAGCTTTCAGCCCCCATACCCCGGAGATGTGCAAAGATCCTAAGACAATAGGTTATTCCCAGTGTTCCTGAATTAATCTCCTTAACACACCCTACTGATCTTCCCTTATCCATTCTCCTATTTCAGGCTATTCAGGGTCCTGATACCCTCACCTATCCAGCCACTGCAGATCATCAGTCATCACTGATAACTTTAGTTTCAACCAGGAAGACTTTATCAAATCTTCCCAGTTTGACTATTAATTTATTGTGCTTTAATGATGATATGAGCTGCCCTGAGTTCATTCGTGGGGAGGGCGGGAGATAAGTCAAATAAAATAAATAAATAAATAATCTGCCTTTCTTACTGAGACTCAGGGCATATTACATAGGGTAAATATGGCGAACTGGGTTAGATTCTCCACTCCTCCACCTGAAGCCAGCTGGGCGACCTTGGGTCAATCACAGCTTCTCAGATCTCTCTCAGCCCCACCCACCTCACAGGGTGATTCTCATGAGGATAATAATAACACACTTGGTAACCGCTCTGAGTGGGTGTTAAGTTGTCCTGAAGGGCAATGTATAAATCAAATGTTGTTGTTACTTATTATTATTATTATTATTATTATTATTATTATTATTATTAATCAATGCAGTCAATAGAACAAGACTTCTAATAAGCAAAGTAATAGGGTTATGATTACAGAAATATGAAACAAAGCAAAAGAAGAAAGAGAACGCTTATCTGCGTGTTCTACAAGTGGCTACCAGTTTGCACCGGTTTGCTGTCCTGTGTAACATTTTTTGGCTACCTTTTCTTTAAAAAAATGAAAAGACTTTTTAGATGATCTCATCCAGTCAGAAACCATCTAATCAGTGTGAAGCTGCCATGTTGCCAGATCGCCAATCAGTCTTGGTTGCAGAATAATTTCACTGAGTGGAAACAAATTTCTCCTATTATCCAAAGAGGAGGAAAACGAGAATGTGTGCCTGCTTTACTAAGGTAGGGGAAGACATAATCTAAATTTAAAGGCCTCGATTTGGAGGGGTCACAGGGTTAGTATGTGGTAACACATGGATGTAAAAGTAAAAGTAGTCCCCTGTGCAAGCACTGAGTCATTACTGACCCATGGGGTACATCGCATCATGACGTTTTCCTGGCAGACTTTTGTTACGGGGTGGTTTGCCATTGCCTTCCCCAGTCATCTACACTTTATCCCCAGGAAACTGGGTACTCATTTTACTGACCTCGGAAGGAGGGAAGGCTGAGTCAACCTTGAGCTGGCTACCTGTACCTGTCTTCCGCCAGGATCAAAATCAGGTTGTGAGCAGAGCTTGAACTGCTGTATTACCCCGTGGCACAGTGTGATAAGCTGCTGTACAGCAACCCAAGAGTTCGATCCTTGCGGAAGCCAGGTTCAGGTAGCCAGCTCAAGGTTGACTCAGCCTTCCATCCTTTCTGCCAAGAAAATGTCATGATGCAACGTCCCCCCATGGGTCAGTAATGACTTGGTGCTTACACAGGGGACTGCCTTTACCTTTACATGGATTTACTGGCATCTTGCAATCTATGGTTATTGGAAGTGCAAACATGGTGCCCACAGGCTCCATAAACATCAGAGGAACAGGAAGAAACATTCCGGGACCAATTGTTGGAGTAGTCCCTCCAGAGGTTAATTAATTCAAATTGGGCTGGCGTTAGGGAGCCATTTGCTCATTCTTGGTGGGCATGCCTTCTCTGGCTTTCTGTGCAACTCTGCGAGAGCAGGCCATGCCACAACGGGAGGGGCCCGGGCTCAGTGATACAGTCTCTTCTCATCATGCCGAAGGGCCCAGGTTCAATACCTGCCATCCCCAGTTAAAAGAATCAGGTACGAGGTGGTGTGAAGGACCTCTGCTGGAGACCCTGGAAGACCACTGCCTGTCTGAGGAGACCAGACTGATCTTGATGGACCTGTGGTGTGATTCAAAAGTAACTTTATGTGGTCACACATCAGGGAATGAGAGGGAGCACTGGCCCAACTGCTTCAGCAGAGCCAGGATGTGTCCTTTCCCAAACCTTCACAAAATGGGTAGACACCTTTGCGTGCCCCTCCATTTCACCTTGTGGGTGACTCTTCTTCCTGGATGGCTCTAGGAAAGCAATCGGGATTGTCTTGATTTAGCTTTGTGTTAATTGTCATTTGGTTAGTTGTTGAATCACAAAACAAAACAAAGCAAAAAAAGAATGTGGGTCATGTCCAATTAAAGTTGAATCAAAGTTCCAACAGGACAGAATTGATGTGTTTTTATTTAGAACGGAACACATCCATACGAGGAAATTAGGACTGTGTTAGATATAAATGAGCAAGATCAGAAAGTTGGCAGTTGGACAGACGCTACCAACTGTGATTTTAATTACGGTTTTCAGCATCATGACGGAGGAGGAAAGGAAAGGGGAAGAGGAAAAACTTTCTGAGTTTGCAACCCAATAAAATAGTTTTGGGTTACAGGAGTAAATCTCCTCCTCAGCTTTTGTTCAGAATTGTCAGGGGAGTTCAGTGGTTGCCATTTTATCTGAAAGGCATGAGGAACTTTATCATTGGTAGTCCTGGGTTAAATGTTTCATTGGTAGTCCTGAGAGCCAGTTTAGTGAAGTGGTTAAGAGCGGCAGAACTCTAATCTGGAGAACCGGGTTTGATTCCCCACTCCTCCGCTTGAAGCCAGCTGAGTCACCCTGGGCCAGTCACAGCTCTCTCGTAGCTCTCTCAGCCCCACCCACCTCACAAGGTGTTTTGTTGTGGGGATAATAATAACACACTTTGTAAACCACTCTGAGTGGGCGTTAAGTTGTCCTGAAGGGCGGTATATAAATCAAATGTTATTATATTATATTATATTATATTATATTATATTATATTATATTATATTATATTATATTATATTATATTATATTATATTATATTATATTATATTATATTATATTATATTATATTATATTATATTATATAAGAATCGCTAGTGGTCACAGACTGGCTGCTTTGGGATCCCCATATCTGAATCCTATTGCACTGTTTCTTGGTTGCCCCAGCTGTTGATCATATTGACTTACATTACATCAAATAATCTACCATGAGTCCCAGTGAGAAAGACGAACTATAAATGCCATTAAAAAATGAAATAAAAATATCACTTTCAGATGAACTGGGGCATTCAGTAATTTCCTTTGCCGATGTCGGTTGCCTTTGACGGACTTTGGATAAGTGAAGTCAGGCTTTTTTAAAACGAGGTTGCCGTTGAAGCGTGCCAGAAGCCTTCCCTTGTGTTGAGTCGTACTCCTAGAGTAACCCAAAAGACCCATCCTTGGAGATCAGGCATCCTTGTTTTCGGCTGAGATGGGTTTAATCCGAGCTTGCTCAGACCCGCTGTTATCTCAGGAAGATGCGCTACACCGTTTGAGTCCAGCTGTAGCTTTCCAACAGCCCCGCAGGTTCTTAGCATATGAGTAGGAGGTGCCTGCAGCCACAGCCTGGTGCAGTTGGGATCCGAGAATCGATAAGGGCTCTGAGCATGAGCAATGGAGGGAGGCTTAAGTGCCCCAGTAACTGACAGCCCATTTCAGTCTTTGTCACTATTGGCCACGCAAGTAGAATATCTCCAATGAGCGCAGTTCTATGGTATTCCTAAAGGTGCGTCCGATCTCTCATTACTACTGTATTTACACAGAAAGAAGTTCATCCCCGCCCCAGGTGTGTGTGTAAAGTGCCTTCAAGTTACACCCGACTTACGGTGACCCGAGCAAGGGGCTATCAAGGCAAATGAGAAACATCCAAGCAACGACCCAGCTTAGTTTCCGAGATCTGACGAGTTCGGGCTATACCATACTACCTCTCCCCTGCCCCCCACCCTGATATGCCATCAATAAAAAGTGGGATCATCTTGTATTTGCATACAAGTTACAAGTATATGCAGCAAACTCCCCCCCACTTTTTATGCAACTGTTTTTTAGTGTGTGGTTAGTTGATCATCTTACATTCAGAGATTATTTTTTGTTTGTGTAAATGCAACTGAATTTCACCTGGAAAGCAATATTTGGGCCATTTGTCTGTAAGAGCAGAAATTCGGTTTCATGAGGGTAAAGTTTCCTGTTTAGTTGCTTTTGAGGGGTTGATTCATATCTTACCATTCTTTGGCCTTGTGTCCAGCGGGCTGGTGAAGAATCTGGTTTCCTTGTATATCCTTCCTATTTCTGAAGGAATGGGAGGGGGTCGCCTTTTAACTCTTTTCTTGCTCTAGCATGCAGCCTTTCTCTTTTGAAAGAAAAAAGTGTACCATTACACTGGGTGTTGTGATCTTTGTTCCCCTTTAATGTACAAGCTGTAAAAAAAAATCTACATTGTCCTTGCTTTTTTAACACCCCTCTCCCATCCATAATGCTATTTTTGAAGCTCATGGGTATATTCTGGACCTCTATTTCCAGGTGTTTTGATTGCACCTCTCCAAAATGCCTTTTGTGGATACTTGTTACATTCCTAGGATGTAGCCATGTAATTTGACATGTCGGGGTATGCACCGTGATAAACCAGAGAATCACAAAGTGGTACTTTTCCTGGGGTGTACTGCTTAGATCATGTGTTTGAATGCTTCCCTATATGTATACTATCTGCCGTCAAGTTGCTTCTGACTTATAGTGACCCTATGAATTAACAACCTCCAGAATGTCCTATCATTAAGAGCTTTGGCAGGGCCACTCTAAGCGTTACGTCCTTCACGAGTTCACCATGGAGCCAACCCGTGCTCACGCAGAGACTGAGGACCAAGCTACACATGACAAATGACACTTGAATGGCAAGTGTATTTCTCCCTGTTCACTTGCCCTCCACTCAATCCAGTTGACGTTCAAGTGTCGTTCGTCATGTGTAGCTTGGCCTACAGTAGTTCTGGGGAACAGTTTGTACATGCACACAATACCTCCATGCGGAGCAGCAAAAATGGGGAAATATCTCCCCTCCACACTGTTTCTGCATGGGGAAAAAAGCTTGGGAGAAAAGGAGGAGCTTTCCCTCCCTCAGTGACAGCTTTTCAAGCCCATTTGGGCTCTTCTTTTTTATACATTCCCCAGAGCTACTGTGTGTCTGTGTGAACCCGGGTTGGCTCCGTGACAAACCAGCAAAGAAAGTAACATTTAGAGTGACCTTCAGATCCTGCAAACTGGAGGATGTGGCTTCGTTTATTGTGTCAAGCTATTTCGTTTTAGGTCTTCCTCTTTTCCTGCTGCCTTCCACTTTTCCTAGCATTATTGACTTTTCCAGAGACCAAAGTACACGAGTGTCAGTCTTGTTATTTTAGCTTCTAGAGAGAATTCAGGCTTGATGTGATCTAGTACCCACTTATTTGTCTTTTTGGCCGCCCATGGTATCCACAAAATTCTCCTCCAGCACCACATTTCAAATGAATCAATTGTCTTCCTGACAGCTTTCTTTACCGTCCAACTTTCACATCCATACACAGTAATGGGGAATACTATAGTTTGGATTATCTTGCTCTTGGTCCCCAGAGAGACATCTTTATCTTTAAAGATCTTTTCTAGTTCCCTCACAGCTGCTCTTCCAAGTCTCAATCTCCTTCCAAATTCTTGATTGCAGTCCCCGTTTTTGGTTGATAACTGAGCAAAGGAATAGAAAATATTTAACAATTTCAATTTCTTCATTCTCAACCCTAAAATTGTGTAATTCCTCAGTAGTCATTACTTTTGTCTTCTTGATGTTCAGCTGTAGTCCTGCTTTGGCGCTTTCTCCTTTAACCTTCATCAGGAGTCGTTTCAAGTCTTCATTATTTTCTGCCAGTAATGTAGTGTTATCTGCATATCTCAAATTGCTGATGTTTCTTCATTTATATTCCCTATAGGGAAAAAAATCTGCTCATAGGAAACCAAGTCAGGGAAAGGTCTAAGCTAGAACCCTGTTCACTGACATGCTAATTTTCTATTTGCATGATTTTTTTTCTAATATAGGCCAAATCCACATGCACTCACCATCCACTTATCTTGCGCGCTCATGGCAGTTGGGTTCATTCCGCTACCATGCTGTGCATCATCACATTCACCCTCCCAGTGCATCTTCGTGGCGCAATCAGTTCTCCACACGCCACTGAGTAAAGCGTTATAGTGGGCGGTTCCCTCCTCCGTCATCAGCGTTGACGGCACATGTCACTTTCCTTTTTTTTTTTAAAAAAAGTCAATTTTGCGCTATACCGATATTCTGACTCTTATGTAGGCAGAGCCAGGGAAAAGCCAGAGTATTTATAAGGGGGAACCAGGTTCCATTCAAAGCCGAGAGCAGAAAGTAACTGATGGTAAGATAAAGGACCACCATCTGTTTCTTTTCCCGCACAAACCACTGCTCACTAAAGTAGGTTTTGCGGTATACCGACCTTTCTTTATTGTGCGAATGCGCTATGAAAGCCCATCTTTTTTTTAAAAAGGGCCAGGCAAAAACAGATTTCCGCCATTATCACGTGGTACGGGAAGGAGACACAATTGTGGCACGGTGATGGCGGGGAACACGCAGAATGGGAAAGCGTGTGAGTATCTGCTTGAACAGCGCCGTGGTTGTGAAAAAGGCGCAGAAACTAAAAGGAAGTGTGGATTCAGCCATTGTGAAGAACATTCACATGTCTGATTCTCTATGTTTTATGCCGCTGAATCTGGATCTTGGATCTTGTGATTCTGTGATTTTACTGTTTTATTTATTGTGTTTGTATGCTGTAATCTGCCCTGAGCCCACTTGTGGAGAGGGCAGACTATAAATTTAATAAATAATTACAACCACAACCATAATCGTAATCGTAATCTGAATCGTAGTCACAGTCGTAGTCGTAGTCGTAGTCACAGTCGTAGTCGTAGTCGCAGTCGTAATCATAATATTTGCATCCCAGTAAGAGCACAGTTGTTTGCAGGGAGAGGGAGAAATCTGCATTAAGTGTCTGTCTGAATTTTTTGGGTTTGGGTCGAGGAGCAGCGAGAGAGAGCCTGCGGACCAAGATAACACTGAAGGTGCCCTAATTGTTTGAAGCCCAGAGAGAGACTATAGGGTCTGTGCCTTGTCGGCAGTAGAATCTTCCATGTGGTGCTAACCCTAACCCTAACCCTGTCCAGGGAGGCTGGTTCCCTCTTGCCTTGTAGAGAACATGTTGTATCCTTTTGTGACGGGCAGTTGATGGCTGATGCTGGAATCTGATACTGTTAATGGGAACAATGTTGACTGATGCGATGAGCAGTGGCGGGGAAAACAAGGGAGACTTTATCACGTCTACACCTCCTTTTTTGCTGCCTGCTACAGAGCCGATTGTGAAGAGCATAAGCGTATTTTGGTGGTAAGGGGCATGCGGAAGGAGGCCCTTTATTTATTTATTTATCTATTTATTTATGTCATTTATAGTCCACCTTTCTCATTGAGACTCAAGGCATAATACACAGTATGAGATTAGTACAATCAGTATTAAGGACATTTCAATACAGTGTCAAGGACATTCCCGTAAACAATGCCATAGGGTAAATAGATACAAATTTTAAAAGACATAGCAGTAGCACGAATCCAAGTAGAAGAAATACTAAAACAGAACATAATCAATTTTAGGACTGACGTTGGACAACATGGAACACAGGTGGCACATAGGGGTACATATTAAAGCAACGGATAATATGTAAGAAAATATAGTGATGAAGTCTATGGTCCCTAACTCATTCGTGAAGCATTTGAGACCCCTTCCCTACAATATAGCTTTCCCATTTGAGTAAAAAGCCTTTTTGAATAGTTTGGTTCTGCACTGCTTGTGGAAAGCCAGGAGAGTCAGGCAGGTCATTCCACAGGATAGGGGCCACCACAGAGAAAGCCCGTGTACAGGCCGCTGTTGATTTCACCCATGTACCACCTGGCACCTGCAGGAGACCCTGTTCAGATGAGTGAAGCTGCCATGGAGGAACATAGGGAGGGAGGCGATCCCGTAGGTATGCCAGACCAAAGCTTTGAAAATATTTGTATGTAATAACCAATAGTTTGAACTTGTTATGCGCAAAACTTCTTCAAATCTATATCCATCAAACTGAGCACAGTAACTGATGGGTTGCCAGTGGAGCGACTGTTGGTCTTTGTGGCTGGTTCCATTGCTGCCTTGTGCATTGTTGGGTTTTTCATCATGTGTCGTGTGGTAGTAGTTTGTCAGCCGTATGTCATTCCAGTGGTGTGTGGGCTGTGTGCATTTTGAGCGACAGGAGGGGAAATGTAGTAAGGTTCATCTTTATTTATGCATTTATCTACTTTATTTATGGTCTCTTCTTTCTTGCTGAGCCTCAAGGCCGATTGCTAAATTTAAAACAATGCTGTACAAACAATGTAAGGCATGACTTATGACAAAGCAAAAACTGGGTTACAGAAATTAGAAATTGGTGCAGTAAAAACAAAATAATGTATACCATAAATGGTGCCATAAATTTTAACACCTCCAATCCACCCCGATAACTCTGGGTGGGGATTCCTGTTTCCCCTTCTTTGGTCTTGACGTTGTTTTATGCCCAGATGGTCAATATTAAAATTTCAGCAATGGAGTGGATGAGCACATGGACCTGCTATTTTTTATAGAATCATAGATGTGGTACCTCCAGGGACATCTAGTCCAACCCCCTGCACAATGCAGGAAATTCACACACATGCAATCACAGAATCACAGAGTTGGAAGGGGCCATACAGACCATCTAGTCCAACCCCCTGCCCAGTGCAGGATGAGCCTAAAGCATCTCTGACAAATATTCATCCAGCCTCTTCTTGAAAACTGCCAGCGAAGGGGAGCTCACCACCTCCCTAGGCAGCTGATTCCACTTTTGAACTACTCTGACTGTGAAAAAGTTTTTCCTAATATCCAGCCGGTACCTTTGTGCATGTAGTTTTAGCCCATTGCTTCGCGTCCTACCCTCTGCTGCCAACTGGAACAGCTCCTTGCCCTCCTCCAAATGACAGCCTTTCAAATACTTAAAGAGAGCAATCATGTCCCCCCTCAACCTCCTCTTCTCCAAACTAAACATTCCCAAGGCCCTCAGCCTTTCATCATAGAGCTCAGTCTCCAGACCCCTGATCATACTCGTTGCTCTCTTCTGCACCCTCTCGATTTTGGCCACATCCTTTTTGAAGTGAGGCCTCCAGAACTGCACACAGTACTCCAGTTGTGGCCTGACCAAGGCAGTATAGAGAGGGGCTATGACCTCCTGCGATTTCGATGCTATGGCCCCTTTGATACAACCCAAGACTGAGTTTGTCTTTTTTGCCATCACATCAGTATTGATAAACGCCTGGTGCAATATTGATAAACGCCTGGTGGTGTGATATTTGTGATGTGATGACATCAGATATATATGTGATCTTTCATCAGTAAGGTTACCAGAGATGTAGGCCTGTCAATACCTCCATCAAATAAACAGTCCCCGCGATGATGCTCTGGTGATGGGTGAAGGTCGGTTGGCTGGCTGCTATGCCGTTATGAATCTGTATATATATATATATATATATGTATTTTTAACTGTGTAAATCTGAATTGTTTTTATGATTTTAATTGATATTAATTGTTTAATGTGTTTTTATTGTACATGGTTGTTATCCGCCCTGAGCCTGCTGGTGCGGGGAGGGCAGAATATAAATTGAATCAAATCAAATAAATAAATAAATGATACCACTTCCTGCATGACCCGAAAGCAATGGCGTCGCACCAAGGCCAATTCTTTAACACTCACCCCCAAACATAGTATTTTTGACCCCAAGCACTGTTTTTTGGGCACCGTGCCACAAAAACACAAAAATCATCCAGCACAAAGCTGTCACTTCTGGGTTGTGCTTGAAGTGATGTCGTCACGTGGGTATGTGGGTTGCGCTCACACACCCCGTTTCACCAGCTGAGGATCGGCAGACAGAGGGTTAAATTGCCCAGAGTTTGCCCAACATAAGCGGGCAGCTGGAAAGCCCGTTCGTCAGCGCCACACAGGGTTGTTTTGGCTTGGAGGTGGTCCTTCGTGAGTCTTTCGTTTTTGTAGGACTTGGTTGTATGCCTCTTGTATTGTGTACTGTGAATGGGTTGGGGCTCTCGCTGGCGTACTGTCCACCGAGCCCTCCAGGGGAAGCCTTGACTGAGGTAATGGAGGATGTGGCTTTGCCAGAAGGCCTGATTTGGGCCTGACAATATTGCATCTATGTGTAGTTGCAAACACTCATGAGACTCTTTTTGGGTTAGTCAGTGGAAAAAATAATAAATGTCTTCACAGGGGGAATAAATTCTGACTTGCAACAAGAGGACGTCTTTGGGAAGCAGTCAAGAGGCATTTCCAGGTGCCGCCATGCATAATAAGACTGTTAGAGGAGGTTGGAGGTGAGGCCAGGGGATTTCCAAAGATGGTTCTGCCACAGTTCTCGGATCAAGAGCCAAAAGGGAATGAGATTTAGACACCTCTGGCTGCAGTATCGGCATGTATTGATAATGGACCTTGGGACTTGGACACATCTGTACGTGCTTGGGAATGATGAGGAGAGGTGCCATGGTCAACCTGGAGGATGAATGCTCACTTCTGGAACTGCCCACTTGGGCACTGGGGTGGTACATGTTTCCAACAGGATGGATTTGATTTAAATCACAATTTAAATCGCTAGTCGGTCAGACCTGATTTAAATCATGGTTTCTACCTAAAGGCTCATTCTTACTGGTTGATGTAAACTTAATATTTACAAGGTTTCATTTTTTAGAACAATAACTTCTCAGGTAAATTTTGGAGTTATATCAGAAAACTAATGATCGTTTATTTACAATTTGAAATAGATAATTATGAAATAATTGTGCGGTAAACTATTTCCAGTTTAATAGGCTAATCATTCATATTGGGACAACTTTTCTGCTGTACTTTATTGAAAGGAGAAAAATAATCATTAACAATAACAATAACCATTTAAATTGTTTTACTTAACTAAAGCAACAACATTATATAGCGTATGTGTTCTTGTATTTGCTTAAACATCTGTGTTTGTTAACTAATGTGGTTAAACAAAGTTTTTCCCAAACTGCTGCCATTACAGGTTCTCTCTTCGAGGGAAAGAATAATAATATGATCAATCTCAGGCTATACTCACATTTCACTTTTTTCACTTTCATTTGTTCTGCTTGCCCCTCCCTCCTTGCTCTCAGCTCTTAACATCTTTCCAAACATGTTTATTGATTGGTTTTATCCAGGGCTTTTTTTCTGGGAAAAGAGGTGATGGAACTCAGCAGGTTGCCCTTGGAGAAAATGGTCACATGGCTGGTGGCCTCGCCCTTGATCCCCAGACAGAAGGGAGTTTAGGTTGCCCTCCGTGCCACAGTGCAGAGGGCAATCTAAGCTCCCCTCTGCCTGGAGATCAGGGGGCGGGGCCACCAGCCAGGTGACCATTTTCCAGAGGTTCCGGAACTCCATTCCCCCCGCGTTCCAGCTGAAAAAAAATGCCCTGGTTTTATCTGTTTAGGTATGTATTTCAAATTTGTGTATTTGTTTTTGTTTGTTGAGAGCCACCCTGAGTCTGTGTGTGAGGAGGGTGGGACACACGCCTAATAAACACAACACAACATAAAAATGCTTCCTTGGTATACACACTTCCTGGGAAAGCCCAAGAGGGTGTCCATGCATTCTCTAGTCAGAGATCTTTTAATCCCGGATATGTACACCCAGGGACCTCAGGGAGAAGAGATCCTGTGACCCCCACAGCCAAAAGATTGCTTTTTCCACAGTCGCTGAATTGCAAGATTGTAGAAAAGCATGCCTACCTCATGGCACTGGGAAAATAAATAGGTAAGAAAAAATGTGTGATGAGGGGAGAGATTAGATATTCCGTCTTTACTCCTGGAGTTCTATTCTCTGGAGTCCATGAACTTGAATGGAGGTTCATTGAACTAAACCCCAGGAGCAGAGAGAGGTGGAGCCGGTTCAACTTGAGTTGCAATTTCCTCAGGTCCATCCATCATTTTCCTATGCACTTTCCCAGTCCCAGCAGGGGCAGCAGGTGAAATGGAACAAGGAAGGCTCCATGTGATAATGACAGGACATGAGGTCAGTCAGGGAGGAGGAGACTCGGTGGAGGGCTGCCATCTTTCAGTTTATAAATCCTTGGTGTTTGCCAGGGCTTTTTTTCAGGGGGAACATGGGGGAACGGAGTTCTGGAACCTCTTGAAAATGGTCACATGGCCGGTGGCCCCGCCCCCTGATCTCCAGACAGAGGGGAGTTGAGATTGCCCTCTGCGCTGCTCAGTGGCATGGAGGGCAATCTCAACTCCCCTCTGTCTGGAGATCAGGGGGCGGGGCCACCGGCCATGTGACCATTTTCTCTGAGGGCAACCCACTGAGTTCCACCACCTCTTTCCCCAGAAAAGAAGCCCTGGTGTTTGCTCTTTTTTTGTTAATGTCCCTTTCCAAATATCAGCCAAAGCACATCCCAGTGATGCCAGAAACCAAGGCTTTAGAACTGATTGAGACACAATTCCCTTATCTTCTTTTGGCAAGCTAAAGTTATCACAAGACCGTTGGCCATGTTATCTACTCCGTATTGCCAGCATTCTCATAAATGTCTCTCCCCCCCCCCCACAACCAAACACTAAGTTGACAGAGCTAATATTTACCATTTCAAGTTGACATGCTTCAGAATCAACTGAATGTCCTGGAAAATTCCCCTGGCATGACAAGTATGGGAGTGCATTTTTAAGGACCTGTAAAGGAAGATCCAAAGCGAGATGGCTGGACTCAATGTCCCTTCCAACCCTATGATTCTATGATATGACCAAAGTTCAAAAACCTCAGTCTTGTCATTTTAGCTTCTAGGGGGAATTCAGGCTTGATTTGATCAAGTACCCACTTATTTGTCTTTTTGGCCATCCGTGGACTCAATAAAGGAAGCCACGCCCTCCCGTTTGCAAGATCTGAGCAAGTCTGTTAACACAGGACGTTTGGTAGTTCTTTCATTCATAAGGTTGCCGTAGGTCAGTGGCAACATGATGGCAGATAACACTCACAACATTCCCGTGGTGGTGGTGGAGAGTATAGATAGATAGGTATTCTTTATTTTCTAACCAATGTACCCTTTTCTCGGTTATGTAGTAAAAGTAGTTTCTAGAGCTACAAATAGAGATGGGCACAAACAGGAAAAAAACCCGGACATGATGTTAATTGTTCGTTGCCATCTACAAACAGGGACTCATGAACAACTATGAACATGGCCCTGTTCACGAACATGTTTGTGGTTGGCTGTTCGTGGGGGCCAGCAGGCTCTCCTCCAGCCATCATCCAAGTCAAGATCCCTACTGCACCCCTCCCAGAAACCTGACCTGAGCAGGCACCAGGAAAGGTACCAATAATAAATAATAGCTTGGCCCCAGAGCCTGGCAGTAGCCCTGGAACCTGAGGGTGGGTAGATCCGTACCGCACCACTCCCAGAAACTTTACCTGAGCAGGCAGCAGGAAAGGTACCAATAATAAATAATAGCTTGGCCCAGAGCCTGGCAGCAGCCCTGGAACTTGAAGGGGTAGATCCCTATCCCACCACACACAAAGAAAATTCAAGCTCCAATGCACTCTCTCTATCAAAATGCCAACAGCAGCTGTCTCTCCCTCTCCACTGTCTGCAAACTAAGCCAGAGTTAGGAGCCCCCCTCCCCCCTGCTCTTTTCTCCCTTGTAACAAATTTGGAGCTCCACACTTGAAAGGAAGACCTGCCTATCAAGCTAAATTGGGCTTAGATTGGGGTTTCCAGGGCAACAGCAGGAGTTCAGACAGAGTTCAGACAATCCCTGCCTAAGTTGCCAAGGGAATTGATTGCAGGTGCCAGACTGTCTGGCTTGACAAACAGCAACAAATGAGGCTTTCAATGGCCACCTGTTCATTTAGAATGGGGCCTCACGAACAGCTTGTTCGCGAACAGCAGATTGGGCTGTCCGTGGCTTTTTTTGTTCGTATTGCTGTTCGTGCCCATCTCTTGCTAAAACCACAGGTGTCTTTTTGATTCTGTTGCACAGTAACTACTCTGCAACTTTATCCTCCAACAAAAACCCATTCAGGCAATCTGATCCGGAGGTCACCCTGTGTGTAAGTGAGGGCGTTTGAACAAGATACATTTGCCTGCTGTTCCTATTCATGTCAAAGTTCTCAGCATCCTTGCTTGTTCTGCCTGTGCCCTGGAGAGATTGCAGGCAGGTCTTCCTAGGATAACAGCCCCTCACCTTCCTGACTCGGGAAGTCAGAGGACCCCATTGGGTCCTTCTTCTAGCATGGAGTGTGTTGGCTTACCTTTGTTTGGGCAAGGGTCTCTTGAGAGTGGCTGCCTGGGGCTTGTGCTTTGCGGGGCTGTGCCTGGCAGGCGGAGCAATCCTGAAGCAACTGAATTTGCTCCCTGCAAATGTCCTTAATGATTTCTTTAATGTGATGTGTTTCATGAACGTTTCTTAGCAAACAGCTGCGGGGAACACTTTAATTATAAAGGATACCTTTGATCGGCAGCAATAATACTGCCATTCATTCACTGTGCCGCACAAGGAATTGTCTAGCAAGCTGGGCTAAATGCATCTGATCTGAGCGTGTAACAGACAATCATGTCTAGTTTGGGATTTTGATTATCCAATAATAAAGTGTCGAAAATGTTTGCTGATGTGCGCAGTACCATCATACATGCGCTGTTTTGCTACAGAGTCACATTCCACAAGTCTCTCTTTTGATAAAAAGGGGGGAAAGTTATGAATAGACCAGCTGTTCAACACAGACTTGAATCTAGTAAATATTTGGGCTGAAACACAAGATTATAGGCCTTCAAATATTGTGTACGGTTATTCAAGCTTGCCAGCTGTAATGGAAGGAACCTCAAGGATACACTATTTGCCTGCTCTTGGTTCCAAGTTGGGAGGAGATTGTAGCTGGATAGCCACTGGAGATTTGTGCTTGTGATAAGGTTACCTAAGTACAAAATGGACGGATGTGGATGAAGAACACGCACATGGTTTTAGTGCAGCTTTTTTCTTTTGAAGTATATTACTGCGGTGAACTATCCAGGATAATTTTGGGCCTTGGTAGTTAACCAATACCGGACTGGCCTTAGACACGAATACTATCTTGGGTTTTTATTTTATGGAACCAATAAAATAAAGCATTTGGCTGGCTTTAAACTAGCTCTGCCACACAGCAAGCACAAATAAGATGAGAAAGCCTGCTGAATCACCTCTGGAAGATGCCTTGATGGAATTCCCTGTGGATAAGCTGTTCCACACCAAAGCAGGCATATGGCACTAATGGAATTTGACTGCGTTTGTTTGCTCTGATGGTTGGGGAAAGGGTGTTTCTATTTATGTTAGACTAATGTTAGGGCAAGAGATGGAACCGTCTGCCTGCAGGCCTTCTGGATTTGTGTTTGAAGAGATTTCTTGTGGCCCCCGCTGTATAGTTGTCTTTCTTTTATGTGTCATTGAACATATGAATCTGCTTATTACTGAGTCAGACCACCAGCTCGGTGGTGTCTGCTCTGACTGGCAGGGGCTCTCCAGGATCTCAAGCAGACAAAGGACTTTCTGGATCCCTCCTCTGAGATTAAATCTGCCCTTTTCTGCATGCAAAGTACATGTTCTGCCATGATGCCTCGGCTTTCCAAGCTGGCCGCAACATAAAACTAAAATTATTTCAAAGCACTAGGTGCCAAAAGAGAATGTTAAAGAGCAGTTACCCAAATTGGGAGGGGGGTCTTGTTGCAAGTTGGGGGAATTAGCATGCAAGGAGAGGCAGTGAGAGGCCCGGTAACTTAGCAAGATCACCACCTATGTATACGGGGATTGTCCCTCTAGAGAACTCTTTTAATAAAGAAGCAGATGCTTAATCAAAAGGATTTTTTATTTAAAATAATAAAGATCAATTGCACGCGAAAACACAACACAGAGAGAGAGCTAACTAGAAAGCAATGAGGAAAATTGGTGGAGAGAGTCATAGGATTGGGTTATAGTTGCCAGTCCAGAAGAGGATGTCATGAGATGGAGGTCTGAGGGTGGATGCTAAATCCAAAGGCATGCACCCAATGGAAGGACAGTCCAATTATACTGTGGTGGAATTCACCCTGGGGCAAGATTATGTCTTCTGCCTCCAAAATAACAACTTAATGGTTGTCAAAGCCGTGAAAACATGCACCCGAAAGAATAAGAAAAAAAATCGCGACCCAGTCGGGGTGGAGGAACAACTTAAAGCGTCTTGAGGGCCCTCGGTGGCTTGCATTTCAAATCACCAACAGGAACACTGAGAAAAATGGCTTCTGTGCGCACATGTGCACGCACAACGGATAGCGATAGCCCGACAGCAAATGATATTATTTAGTTTTATGGTTTTGAAATGTGACAGCTACAACCACGGAGCATCTATTTAGGGATAAGGGGATCACTCTCCACCCCAAATCTTGCTCAAGCTCCTTTTTAGCTTTTGTCGCGATTTCTTACCTATTCTGCACCCCAAACAGGAACCTCCAAATCCACTGCAGTTAATGCCCCAAACCCATGTCTCGTATGAGAGAAGGACAATTGCAAGGCGAATGAACGGCTGCTCAGTTCTTGCCTGTCCGATTGCAGAGCTTGGTGTACTGAGCCGAGGGCTGGCTCCACAAACAAATCCAATGCGCCAAATGCCATTCACATTCAACTCAAGGGGCCACATGGGGTTTCAAAAGCAATCACTAAGCTGAACTTAGGGGAGCTAAAATTCAATTCTCCTTCATGTGCACAAACATAAAACAGATACAGAGTACCCAGGCTAACGTAGCCTGCCAACTGTTATTTCTTTGGATGCGGAGGGTATTAATCACCAAAGAGCACTAACTCTGCCCTCCTTAGCATTTTGCCCCACAAAAGGCTTCCAAAGGTGTTGTTCTGAGGTCTGAAGAAGCAAACACAAGTGTTTCATCGTTCTAATCTCAATGAACTTGGCAGGTCTTCAGGGCTGTGATTTCGTGGCAGCACCGATGAGCCTCGAGCGGCAAATTTAACTTCCTGAGCAGCCCAGTTTTGCTTGCAATAGAGTGGGCCGAAGAGCGCCTGTAAAAGTGTGTGGCCGAAGCCCACTGAACTCTCTAAGAAGGGGACAGGGGGAATAGGTGTAGCTGTGAGGCTGCCTGGCAATGTCCTTCCACTATCACACCATGCACACCATCAATCCTGGCTGGCCCCACTTACTCCACTGATCTCCCCACCCCCTCTGTGGTCTCTCAACTCAAGACTGAAACCAAGGGGAAAGGGTGACTCTTGTATTTCTGTCCTGAGGCTCATTCCCACGCTCTGCACCCAACCCTGCCCTGAACCTCAAAGCTCCCTCTTCTTGGTGAAAGCCAAGTCCGTAGGTGCAGGCATCAGCACCTCCTCAGAAGGAGCTGCACCCTTCCCTTTTGGGGTGCCAAGATGCGGCACTTACGGTGCACCCCCCCCCCCCAAATTAAGGAGTCACCCATTGCCGACTGGGAGGGGCGTAACATGACAATGGATGACTGGGCCAATGAGACATTAGATCTCTGTACAAGGGTGATAATTGCATACAACAGACCCAGGTTTCTCCTTCTCCACAGTCAAGACCGTAACCACAATGTATTTCAGAACACATAACGGCCTTGGTAAAGATTTCGACCCCAGAGGAACTGATACTGCTGGGCGCTTCCCCCCACTCTGTATTGCCCAGACCGAAGTGGAGTCAATCCTTCCTTTCCTCCAGGCCTCAGATCCCACCTCCTGTTTTAACCACCCCTCTTTTTGGCAATCCAGCCAGTGCAACTGCACAAGCGTTCCAACTGTTGACACTTCCGGGCACAAGCAAAGCAACCTCCTGGACGGAGTGCACAATCTGAGAACTGGGACCAGCATTCTCGGAAACCTCGCAAGCAGGGTGGATTTGATTTAAATCAAACTGATTTGAATCACGATTTAAGTCACTAGTCATTAAGGCTTGATTTAAATCATAGTTTTCTACATAAAGACTAATTCTTGCTGGTATAACTTTAATATGGAAGTAGATGCCTGCCTTACCGATAGGTAAAGGAACTTCATTAAAGTATTCCCAAACTGGGTCTCTTTTACGGCCTGCTGCCATTACAGGTGTTTTCCTCCAAGGAAAGAATGTGATAAACCTCGGGTCATACACACAAAAGATCCAAAGACTTGGGCAGTATTGTGCTCAAAAAGTTTCACTTTCATTTTGTACTGCTTGCCCCTCCCTCCTCACACTTAAGTTTCTTCTTGTGCAGATCTATTCCACTCCAAACAATCAGAAAAATATTGTTTCTATTCACTGAACTTCTTGAAACTTAGCACTGGAGGGGTTGATTCTGTCTTCATAGGTTTGTAGAACAACAGGATTAAGGTCTTTTTCTCAACTCTGTTCATGTTATAACAGTTTTGCTGTGAAGAAGAGGCATGTGATCTCTGCTGAGCTGACACAAATTCAGTTTTGAGAACTGCAAAACCAAGCATCTGTGATAATATCTTGTAGGCAGAGAAACTGCCCAATAATCTTACAAAAACCTCTGGAAGAGCATGGCATTGTGAATGGATTAATGGAATTTATTTACCAAAAAAATTAAACATATACAGCCTTATTCTACATAATTAAAAACGAATCTTTATTTCATGATGGGATAACCTTTGGATGGTAATATATTTTCCTCAAAAAGCATTTTATTTAAAAAAATCCGATTTAAATTTAAAAAAATCCGATTTAAATCAAAAAATCCGATTTAAATAAAAAAAATCCGATTTTTTTTATTTTTTTTTTAAAAAATCATTGATTTTTATCCACCCTGCTCGCAAGCGATTTGGAGGTGTTAGAGTGGCTCAAGTGCAGACTAGGTCTGGGCGACCCAGGTTCGAATCTCCACTCTTCTGTGGAAGCTTGCCGGGTGACCTCAGGCCATCACTCACTCTCAGCCTAACCTACCTCACAGGATCGTTGTGAGGATAAATGGAGGAGAGGAAAATAGAGGATAAAATGGAGGAGAGAAGAATGATATAAGCCACTTTGGTTCCACGGTGGGGAGAAAAGCAGAGTATACCTCTTTGATGATGGGATGCTGTCAGTCCTAGGGTGTCAGCCCCTGGCAGGTAGATCCCCAAGCCCCTCACAGCAAGCAAGCAGGTGCATTGGTTGAAGAAACTTTATTTAGAGATCTATTCAGTTCAGCTATGCGCTCATAGGTAGAAGTTGGCAGAAGTGATTATTCAAACAAAGGAACGACTGATATAGGGGACGTTCTCCTGCCCTTTTGCATTCAGGCACGAAAACCCAAAAAGTTACATGGGAACAAAGCAGTTTAGTCTAGACAAAATACACAGTGGGATCTTCTCTCCTGTGAAACAGATACAGTTCATCACACAGCTGCAGCTTCGGCCACCATCAGGGTGTTGCGAGTGCAGCAGGTCCCACCAGCTGTCGCCATATAGGAATGAAGTCTGTCCCCAGTTTAAGCTTGAACAACTATTTCTATTGTAAAGTCCAGAGGTACACGGACCAAAATTTGAACATTTGACCTTGTCTTGTAGAAGATGGTGTTGAGAAGGATTTGAGAAGGATTTGACCATCTGGATTTGACCATTCTGGATTTGACCATCATGCTGCATATTTGCAGTAGTAGATTGTAGGTTAAAATTAAGACAAAGGTTAAGAACCTGTGCCCTGTGCCCAGGCATGAAGCAGGGGTCACTGGGTGTGTGTGGGGAGAGGAGGTAGTTGTGAATTTTCTGCACTGTGCAGGGAGTTGGACTAGATGACCTTGGAGGTCCCTTCCAACCCTATGATTCTATGCCCTGCAAGCCCATTAATGTTCAAGGAGCCCTGAATTTAGAAACAAAGCTCTTGGGAAGGGATGGAGAACAGTAAAGAACCAAAAATGGAAAGGTGCACATCTCTTCTTGCATGCACCTTGGAATCATAGAATCATCAAATCAGGAAGAACTTTCTTCCTTCTTCTTTCTGTTCTCCAAGACCTCTTTTGTGATAGACTCTTTTTCTTTCCCTTTATAATGCAATCCTAGAGTTATCACTTCCCAACATCCTCAGCTGGGCAACGGTGCCTTTTACAGCTTTCTGCCTCACCTACCCTAAAGGTACCCAGCTGCCTCCTCTCCCCTCCTCAGACTTTATTCCCTTCTCAACGAGGACAGTTCTACCCTCCATTGGGAAACACACTCTTGGAAGCTATCCTTTTCATTGGAGAAATGTAAACTCCACCTTTTTTATTGTAATTGCTGTTTAGGTTTCCCTTCCTTAGCCTACTTGTCAGAGAATTACACCAGGTCACTCCAGTATTTGGAGCGTAAACACCGAACAACAAGAGACATTTTGATTCTAAGTACCTGTGGCGATGCGAAAACACGCACGCCAAGAGAAGTGGGTCAAATTTAATCCAGGGATTAAATTACTCACAGAGGGGACTGATTTGTTCTCCTCCCTGCTTTAAAAAATGGGGCAGGCCAACCGTTTTCTCCCCTAATCAGCAACTGTGAAGAAATGGACGGGTAAACAATACGTTAGAGAGTTTCAACTATGTAATACTTTCCTCAGTCGATTAGTCACTGTACAAAAGAACAGCCAGCTATTTCAGATCTGGGAGTGCGGAGTGTTCGAGAGAAAAAATAATATCATCATTCTGAGCCTTGATGCAGCTTCAGAGTGTAGAAGCCGGAGGAAGATTGAGTCAAAGCTACGCACACAGCAGAGACCAAAAAAAAAATCCTTCCTTTTTTCCCTAGGGGTCTTCCGTCACTCTTCGCAAATACGTTTGCCATGAATTTACACTTCCCTCACTTGCCGTTCTTGTGAATTGCCTTCACTGGCCCTCAGGGATGCCATCATAGAACCAAATTTGCATGGTTATGTGCTACTGTGACATCATTCCATTTAGGGTCGTGAATGAAGGAACAGCAGGAGCGAAGGATGGCAGCAGAACCCTCCTTTGGCTAAGGCACGCCCCGGATTGGGTGGGGTGTCACAGTCAGGAGCACGTACTCTTGGCAGCACAGAGATCGGCATCACCCCCTGCCAGCTGAGTCCATGCCAAGGCTCTGGCCTAGGAGGTGATGGATGCACTTTGCTTGTGGCGACAAAAGACCTCGAAAAGGCCCTAAGTGAAAGCGGTAGCCAGGTTTGGGTTTTTTTAAACAAAAAATTAAAGTCCCTAAGCAGACCAAGACAGGTTTGTTTGAGGGGGAAATTATGCTGAAAAGATCCCCCAAAATGAGAAGACAGAAGATGTAGCTTAGTCTAAATCATGGCCTGGCTGCAGGTAATCACACTAAACCTTTATGGACGGGGAGGATCTCCCCTCACCGATGCACCCACCGGGCCACCTGCCAGCCAGCTGCTGAAAGCAGGAGTCCTCAAGCGGGCAGGGAAGGAGATGGCACCATCTTGTTAAGAACATAAGAACATAAGAACATAAGCAAAGCCATGTTGGATCAGGCCAGTGGCCCATCCAGTCCAACATTCTGTCACACACAGTGGCTAGAAATCCAGTGCCATCTAAAGGACTGTCAGTGAGGCCAGGACACCAGAAGCCCTCCCACTGCCTTCCTTCCAGCACCAAGACAACAGAGCACCACCTCCCCACAAAGAGAATACCATCTATCTCCTGTGGCTAATAGCCACTGATGGACCTCTGCTCCATATATTTGTCCAGTCCCCTCTTGAAGCTGGCAATGCTTGTTCCTTCTCTTGCCCTGCGAGTGCCAGCCCACCCCAGCTGCCTCCTCTCCTGCTTTCCTCCTCCGTCTTCACAGGGAACCTGCTTTTGAAGGGCTCCCCTTCCCCACCTCCCCCTATTCCCACCCAATCCCACTGAGTGGTGCTTGCCCCAGTCTATCCAGTGGGCTATCCATTCCCAGCACATCTCAGAGCTAAACTACAAGAGACGAATTACACAACGATGTGCACATGAAGGGAGTCGCAATGTTAGCCGGGAAGCTGAGTTTTAAAAGAGATCGGAAGGCTTTGTCAATTTCCCCTCTCTACAGATGCTGCTCAGAAGGGTTGTTCATTTCCTCTTTGCCTCCTAGAAGGGGAGGTGAAACTGACAAAGCCTTCAGGTGGCAAAGAGGAAATGAACAAACCCTCTGAGTAGCTCTGTAGAGAGGGGAAATTGACAAAGCCTTCCGATCGCTTTCAAAACTCAGCTTCCCGGCTAACATTGCGACTCCCTTCACGTGAGCGTCCTCGTGTAATTCGTCTCTTGTAGTTTAGCTCTCAGCCCAGGGCGAAGTGCTTCTTCAGCCCTTTGTTTGGCTCACCCCTGATCCACCTGCAGCCTCTCCAGAGGGTGCCTAGGCAGCCTGGTGCCTGCGCACACCCTGCCTGTGGACCTGGCTGGGGTTGAGCCACCGGTGCTACTGCAAGAAAGAGGTGAGTCGGCTGCATGACCAGGAACTGTTGCTCGGGGAAGGGCATTGGTGTTGGCAGCCACCATTCCAGCAAGGAAGGCGGCCTGGGGCTTGGTGCAGCTGAGGTGCCAATGGAAGAGGTAGTGCGGGACCCAGGGCAAGTGCCAGCTGTCGTGGTGCTGGCGGGGGTGGTGGAAAGGAGGACAGCATTGCCGGACATGGACATAAGCATACATACAGGAATGCACTCGATTTCAGAATACTTTGGGATGGTTGCATTGACTGTGTATGAGCAATCAGCTCGCAAAGGACTCCCCAAGCGGTAACCGTCATGTCCAGCTCCATTCCAGTAGCAGAGGTATCCCCCTGATGGACAAAGCCTCAGGGGGGGGGGTGATCAGAAGTCATAGGAAACAAGATGACTCTGATTTCATCTCATTCACCATCTCAGTATCTGAAAAGGGAGCTCTTTCTCTTGAAAGCTTATACCTGGAAAAACTTGCTGGTCTCTAAGGTGTCTGCTGTTCTAATGCAGACCAATGTGGCTACTTATTTGAAACTACCTGAAGAAGGGAGCTTTGACTCTCAAAAGCTTACACACTGAAACTCTTGTTGGTCTCAAAGGTGCCCCTGGACTCAACTCCTGCTATTCTACTGCAGACCAACACAGCTATGTACCTGAAACTATCTAAAGAACAGGACTCTCAAATGTTATACCCTAAAAATCTTGTTGGTCTCGAAGGTGCCACTGGACTCAAACCTTGCCCATCTCAGTAAGCTACCTATACATAACATCCTGGATTAGATGGACCATGGACAGGTGCAGAAAATGTTAATGCCTCTGCATTTCGTCCAAGGCACCAGGGAACCTGTTCTGGGCAGAAAATGGGAAGATAGCAGCAGAGATTCTATCTCCACGGCCACCCCCACTCCCATTAGCCTCCCCTAGGACCCTAGCTAAGTACCATCTAAACAGGATTGTGAAATCTGATCCAATCGGATTCTATCACCAAGCCACGTTCCTTTCCACCTTTATAAGCTTCCTCCCTGTTGTATCAAAAGGGAGGCAGAACAGAAACAGTGGTTCGAGTGAATGGGAGGGACAACACAGAAGAGAAACGTGGCTCGTCTCTCATCTCTCCGACTTTTGCTTTCATGGGGGACTTTGGTGCAATTCCCAGATACCAACAAAGGTATGGGCTGTGTGCCACAGGACCGTGTGTGTGTGTGTGTGTGTGTGTGTGTGTGTGTGTGTGTGTGTGTGTGTGTGTGTGTGTGTGTGTGTGTGTGTGTGAGAGAGAGAGAGAGAGAGAGAGAGAGAGAGAGGAAGACACACACACCACTGTACAATGAAGTCACGGCCTCTTTTTGGCATCTCCTGTGAAAGTAATGAAAAGCAGCATACTGCCTTGTCTATTTTTAGCTCTCCTTTGTAGGTACAACAGTCTCCTGTAAGACTTATTCACTGTGACACAGCCGAGGGGCCGCCGGGGGTTTTGCTCAGCCCTCCTTTCATTTCCCCTGTTTTGCGCTATAAGAAATACATATTTAAAATAGTCGGCTTCTCCTCAGGGGTAAGAGTTCAGCAGACAGCGCGGAGGAGATGTTTAAGGGCCGCAACCCCTCTGCAGAATGTGCCATCTTTACCGTTCGGGTCGGGAGCCTTTTCTCCCAAATGTAAATTCCACACCCCTTATAAAAGACCCTAATTTGCTCAACTCATCCCTTCCCCTTTTGCCCCCCCCCTCCTGCATCTTAACTGGAGATTGGCCTTGAGTAGGACATGGTGGCCACTCATGCTGCAACCAGACACATTCCATCTGTAACTCTTAACCATTGTGTGTGTGTGTGTGTGTGTGTGTGTGTGTGTGTGTGTGTGTGTGTGTGTGTGTGTGTGTGTGTGTGTGTGTGTGTGTGTGTGTGATGCCCCATCAAGTCACGTTGGACTTATGGCGACCCTAGGAATAAAACATCCTATCATTAACAACTTTGCTCAGATCTTGCAATCGGGAGGACGTGGCCTCCTTTATGGATCATCCCACTATCGCAGTTTTGAAAACCCACAGAGCTAAATGTCTCCAAAGGGAAGCGGTGGTGCCAGCAGCACTGATACAGAAGCTTTTGTCCGCATCTTGTGACGACAAGCAACAAATACGGCTTATTATGTGACAGCTCACAAGCCATCACCTTAGGAAGCACTCTTCTGGCACGCAAAGGAACGGATGCTTGGAGGGAGATGCCAATTAAATGAGTATACTGTAGCAGGCCACTGTCCAGTTGAATCCAGGACTGCCTGCTCCGATCAGCTGCATTTCTCCAAGAGAGCAGGGAGGGAGGGCCCAATTATCTACCCAGGAAATACGATTACAGGACCCAACGACGTCAACTACACAATCTCTGGCTCTTACAGCTGCTCATCCTCCAACATGATATATGCCCTCATGTGCCAACAATGCCCCTCTGCTCTGTACATAAGACAAACCAGCCAACCTCTGTGCAAAAGAATAAATGGACACGAATCTGACATAAAAAATGGAAATATCCAGAAGCCAGTAGGAGAACACTTCAATCTACCAGGACCGTCCATCAAGGACTTAAAGGTCGCTGTAGTTCAACAGAAACCTTTCAAAAACAGAATCCAATGGGAAGCTGCTGAATTGGAATTCATATGTAAATTTGACTCAGTCAGACTTGGATTGAATAGAGACTATGAATGGTTCTCTCATTACCAAAAGTAACTGCCTTCAGGCATTCTATTCAGATTCTGCCATGGAGGGGAGGGGTCCCACCCAGCCTGGATTGTGCACTCCACCTCTTCCATGACTTTTGCAACTGATTTGCATTTATATGGTCCTCACTCCCTGCTTCCTCTCCCCCCCCTCCTCACCACTTATATATCGCTGGCCAGTTTCTTCATACCCTCCATGCATCTGATGAAGAGAGCTGTGGCTCTCAAAAGCTTATGCTACAATAAAGTTAGTTAGTCTTAAAGGTGCTACTGGACTCTATACTATTTTGCTAATTGCATGCCCCTACTCTTTTCTCGGCCTCGAGAGGCCCGAGTGCATATTATCCAAGATAGCAAACTATGCCTGGTCCCCATTCAGACTGTAACATTCCTGGTTCAAGCCCTAGAGTTCTTGATATAAGAGATGTCCACAGGACCTCTGCCAAAAGAACTCACTAGAAACTCCAGCTAATTTAGGATTTCGGAAAACATTTGTCCACTGTTAAATGTCATGGCATTCAGTGGTGATTTAATTCACTCGGACAGATCATAACCCTTGCAAGCCTGCAGATGTACCGAGCCAGATGTTCAGCAACGCCAAATGTGGCAGGCGGAAAAGAACCACATGCAAGCTTACATAACGTCCTTTTGCTGCTCAGTGGAAGGGCTGTCAAACAGCTCAGCTGGTCCAAGGCTGGAACCCCCCAAGAAACCCCACATTAGCCAAGCCCCGGAGCAAAATGGCATTTCCCAGACAGCCCAGCTTTGTTGTCAGCCCAGACAGAAGTACTCCCCACCCTTCCCCACCCCACACCAAAGGGTCACACAGCTGACAAAGTGGGCTCTGACCCGCAAAAGCTCAAGCCGCCATCTACACACATGAAGCTCTGTTATACTGAATTAGGCCATTGGTCCATCAAGGTCAGCAGAATCTACTTAGACCGACTGTGGCTCTCCAGAACCTTTCACATCGTCTACTGCCTAACTGGAGATGCCCAGGATCGAACCCGGGACCTTCTGTGTGCAAAGCAGATGCTCTTCTACTAAGCCACACCCTGCCTCTGTCAAGGTCTCACCAGACTCTGCGGGTCTCTCCCCATGGAAGCGCAACATGCCCAACCCAGTGTAGCTCATTTGCTCTGGGCTTCAACATTCCAGTCTAATATGAGAACCCCCACCATAGTCCTGCCCTCCGCAGCTGTGCCGGCGAAGCTCTGGGCTTGGTCGCTGTGTGCCACCAGATGAAACTGTGGACTCCTAGCTCCGGGGAAAGGGGAACAAGCTTGCCAAAATGCCGGGGGGGGGGGGAGAGACATCACCCTCATGTGCACCCTCCCGAGGCATCTTTCGAGCCACTGAGATGGAAGAACCATTGCAGATCCCATCCAGCATATCAATGGATACTAGAAAGTTCAGTCCATATTCCTGTACAGAGAGACATGCCTCAAGTGCTGGCGAATTTCATAGGCTGCATCCATTCCATGGGCAGAAACGGAACTCGCCATCTCTTCCCCTTTCCGCAGCAGTCTTATTTGACTCCCAAAAGCTGGCTGAAGGGGGACTCTCACAGACCAAAAGCCACCCAGCTCGAGGAAGCTCCAATGAGCAGTTGCAGAAGGAGGAGGGGTTGCTCCAGCTTTCTCTCCCGTCAGCAGCCACCAGTGGAAAGATGGTGCCCCAGGGTCAGAGACTATCAGCTTTCAGACTTTTCCAACACTCCAAGTGCCGCAGGCTGCACGAAGACACAGTTGCATTCTCTCAGCTACTGTGGGGGAAGCATCATTCATATCCTTGAGTGACAAGTGCCAACCTTTCCATGTTTTTCTTTTCAAGAAACAAGCACGACTTGGATAATAATGGTAAACGTTATTTTATGGCTCTGGGTCACGTAGTAGCAACTTAACATAACTTTGATACTCTTATGATTGCATGAGGTCAAAAGTGAGGCCCAAGAGCATTTCTAGGAATAGTACAAAGTTGGAAGCCATATGGAACCACCCGGGGGGCGCTCTAGATATCCCACGCCATCCTTTAAAACTGCCTCCTCCAGATTCTTGGCATTCCCAGAGATTTGAGCAAACCGATTCCTTCCTCTCTTTCCTAACACTTAGAGTCTCTCTACACAAGACATCTGACACATGAAGAACACGTCGGGAGATACATTGTTAGCCAGGAAAGACAGTTTAAACAGACAGAGCTGGCGGCAGGGCAAAGGCCAAATTTGCTATATGTTGGAGCTGTGTGAAGGGGCTGTGAAATGCCAGAAGGGAAACTTCAGCCCATTAGAACCTCTTCAGGTCCAAGCCCGGCTCTGGAAGGCAGCTCCTGCCCATTTCTATTCCTCGCTGCCCTCTGGTTGCCATCCCACACAGTTTTAGACTGGAGAGGTGAAATTGACATAGCCTTCTGGGAGGCACAGATGAAATTAACAAACCCTCTGAGGAGTGATCTCTGCCGGCTCAGTCTTTTTAAACTAGGCTTCCTGACTAACATTGTATCTCCCTACACTTGACAAACATGCATGAAGGCGCCTCATGTAGAGAGACTCTCAGTTCACCTCAACTTCCCATCTCTTCTGGAGCAGACAGCCCTATCCTGCCCCACTGGGTGGCTTTTGTTACCAGTACAAGGGCCCATCAAATGACTCTCAGATGCAGTAACTGCCTTGGACCCAACAGAGGATTTCCACTCCCAGAGCACAGCTTTCTCTCCTCCTTCTCCTGCTTCAATCCAAAATGCTCCCCCAAAGGTTGTTCTTGGGGGTCCCCGTGAACAGCATTCTGGTGTCATTTTGAACTGAGCAGAAGGGAGAGGAGAGAAATTCCTACTTGGTGGTTAGAAATCCTTCTACCCAAGAGGATGGAGCAAACCCATAAGAGGAAAGCCTAAGAGGTTTGGGATTTTTAGTTCAGAAAACAATATGACTTGGGCAGAAGGGATATACCAGAGGTCTCTAATAATCTGGGCACAAAGATTATTGTCTGTCCTCTCTCCCGCTTCATTCCAGGAATGGGGTCACCTAACAAAGTTGAGAGACAATAGATCCAGAGTTAGCCAAAGAAAACGAGCATTCAAGTTACACTTCATTAACTTATGGACTTCCATGTTGTAATTATGGCGACTGATGTCGTGAGAAAGGGACTAGACAAAATTCATGGCAAAGAAATAACCTCACGAGATGTGCATCGGGGTTTCTGTTGCAGCTGCAGCGAAGGTCTGAGACAAACCAAGTCTCGTTAAAAAGTAAAAGCGGACGGGATGGAAGAACGCTTTCTCCTCTTGCTCATGTCAGTGCTTCTCGGAAGCTCATAAGCAAGATGTAGCGGCAGAAGAACTATCTCCCAGTATTTGGTACGTAGGTCTCTACTGCTACCCTGGGCTTAGTAGAGTTACTTCCTGGTGGAAGATGCCTAAGAGGGCTGGCCTGCTCTGCCTACCCCGTCAGTTTGTCACTCCACTAGAAGCAGGCACTGGCAAACCACTTCTGTTACTCTCTTGCCATGTAGTAAAGAGTCCAGCAGCACCTATAAGGCTAACCAACTTGATTGTAGCATAAGCGTTCGAGAACCACGGCTCTTCATCACATTCATCATGCATCTGCTGAAGAGAGCTGTGGTTCTCGAAAGCTTATGCTACAATCAATTTGATTAGTTTGAAAGGTGCTACTGGACTCTGTTATTTTGCAATTGCAGACTAACACAGCTAACTTCTCGGGATCTCTTGCCATGAAAACCCTACCAGGGGTCACCATAAGTCACTATGACTTGAGGGCAGAGTTTCATTTCATGAGCAAGGCAAAGCTGTCCTGCAACTCCACTACCTGCTGAAATTTGGCATGCAAGACTCAGCTCCGTAGTTCATCAGAGTTTCGGCTGTCACTGGCTTTCGTGTTCTGTGAAAGAAGCTGCAGACTCACATAACAAATGACACCTGAGGGGAGGGGAAAGTGTTGTGTCTTTGTTATTCACAGCGGAGATGAATCCTTCTAAGATTACTGAAGACTCCTCTGTTCTTCTCTAGAATGAATGTGAGTGATGGTAGAGGAATTTCCAGAATCTGGAGAGCCTCAGAGAGGGGCAGGGAAGGTGACGGACTCAGAGCCAAGCTACAAGTGGCGCCTGACACAGGCTGGACACGTGTCAGCTTCCCTCAAGTTTTGATGGGGAAAGTAAGCGTCCTGGTCTTACAGCTTGGTTCTCCGATGCCTGCACTCCCCTCCCAACCGCATGTTCTCCCTCCCATAGACTGCTGCTCTGTAAACTTCAATTAAATGGAGAGCCAAGCTGCAAGACCAGGACGCCTACATTTCCCATCAAAACTTGAGGTAAGCTGACAAGTGTCCAACCTGTGTCAGGCGTCACTTGTAGCTTGGCTCTCAGCGGCACAATGCCCTTTGGGGCAGAGGTAGTCTTCATTTCTGAAAAGAGGACTCGAGGTCGACAAGAAACCATTTGCCTGGAAGAATCCAACGGCAGGCAATGTTTCCTCAGAGGAACTCCTCTTGATTTCAATCTTGCAGGTGGACAACCCAATACAGAATGGAAGAGAACCTCAAACGAGGTTCATTTCCGAGAAGGAAAGAAAACAGAGGCAGCGGAGAACCTGAAACGACGACTCTTCCTCCCCGCACCTTATCACCTGCATTATGCCGCTCAGAGGCCATTAAGTTCTAAATAGCAGCTTCTGCTAGATTAACTTTCATCTCCATCCGGTGATAGATTTACTTCTGTTTGGCCTCTTCTATACTCCAGTGCTTATATTGCAGCTGCAGATGGAACAGCAGGGGAAGCAGTGCAAAGAACGATCCCCTGGAGGAGGGAATGAATGATACGGTCCACGAGGGCTTAGGAACGTGTAGACTCCTCAGCCCTACCAAGAAGAATCACCGGAACGTCCCGGCTCAGCCCAGAATTCCTCAGCCGTTTTGCCCAAGAAAATATTGTGCTCCAAGCACAACGTTTATTCTCAGGAGGCATTTGATACCAACTCCAGTTTAGATCGGTTCTATGCCACTGGGCCATCATCAATTCACGTGGAAGGGCCACGATTCATGGCAGAGCATCTGCTTGACTGCAGATGGTCCAAGGTTCAATCCCGGGCATTGCCATTCATTCATTCGTTCGTTCGTTCGTTCGTTCATTCATTGATATTACTTATAATCTGCCTTTTTCATTGAGCCAAGGCAGATTACACAGTGTCTGAGGAGTTAGCTGTGTTAGTCTGTAGTTGCAAAATACATCTGACAAAGAGAGCTGTGGCTCTCAAAAGCTGACGATGCATCTGACAAAGACAGTTATGGCTCTCGAAAGCTAATGATGCATCTGATGAAGAGAGTTGTGGTTCTCGAAAGTTCATGCTACAATAAAGTTGGTTAGTCTTAAAGGTGCTACTGGACTCTTTACTATTGCACAGTGTAAATCAATAGGATCAAGAGCTAGGGCATTCAATAAACAATACAATATGGCATAGATTGAAGAAATCTGAAAACAGGCAGAAAACTGATAGCAGAGCTGAAACAATGCTGAAATAAAACAGAAGCAATTTGGCATGACACAATAAACAACAATAACTAATGGTATAATCTACAGTCCCTATCTCTTTATCGAAGCCTCTCTCTGAACCACCTCCATACAGCACAGCCCTAGTACCTGTGTAAGAAAACCTTCCTGAATAAATTGGTTTTGCACAGTTTGTAGAAAACCAGAATCATAGAATCACAGGGTTGGAAGGGACCTCTAGGGTCAACTAGTCCAACCCCCTGCAAAATGCAGGAAATACCGAAATACCTCCCCCCCCCCGACACCCCCAGTGACTCCTGCTCCAAGCCTAGAAGTTGACACAACACCTCCAGGATCCCTAGCCCAACTGGTCTGGGGAAAATTGCTGCCTGATCCCAAGGTGGCGATTGGCATTACCCTGGGCATGTAAGAAGGGGTCATGAGAACTAAGCACTGATGTAACCCTTCCTGCCCTCCCTCTCATGATCTGCCCAGGTTCCCAGAATCAGCATTGCTGTCAGGTGGCCATCTAGCCTCTGGACATTTCCATACACATTGAATAATGCACTTTCAATGCACTTTAGCAATCCTTTGGAAGTGGTTTTTTTGTTTCACACATGGAAAAGCAGTTCCAAATGTTCGCTAAAGAGTATTGAAAGTGGATTATCCAATGTGTGTGGAAGCAGCACTTGCGTAAAATCCTCTGAAGAAGGAGAGCCCACCATCTCCCAAAGAAGCCTCTTTCACCGAAGAACCACGTTAACCATCAGAAGTTCTTCCTGATATTTTGGAGGAAACACTTTTAATTTAATTTTAATCCGACCCTCTGGGGCAACGGAAAACAACTCTACTCCATCCTCTACGTGACAGCCCTTCACATACTTGAAGAGGGCTATCCTATCACCACTCAGTCGTCTCCTCTCCAAGCTAAACATACCGAGCTCCTTCAACCTTTCCACGTAGGATTCGGTCCTATGAAGAGTGGGAGCTTTCCTGACCTCCTCAGGCAGGCTGTTCCATAAAATGGGGGGCCACCACAGAGAATGATCTTGTATGGGCAACTGCTGACTATGCCCATGTGCAAGACGGCAGCAGCAGGAGGCTCTGTTCAGATGAGCAAAGCTGCCATGGCAGCGCATAGAGAGAGAGACAGTTTGGGAGATTTGCGGAGTGAAGACCATGAAAGGTTTCCTATGCAACAGCCAATCTCGTGAACTGAGCCTAGTGACCGATAGGTAGCCAATGGAGTGGCTACAGAATGGGAGCAAGATGCACGCTCCACCTAGCTCCTGATAACAATCAAGCTGTGGCGTTCTGCACCATCTGTTAACTTTGAGCATTATGGTAGTCAAACCTCGATGTTACCAAGCTGTGGATCCAGGTGTCATGTCTGTACCCCTTACATCCATGCCATTGTTTTATTCTATCTGTGAACCAATGTTACTGTGAACCAATACCGATGCTGTGCCTTAATGCATTTTACAAATGCCATAATTGCTTTTCATTTCACACGCCTCCTGAGAACGCAGGGGGATTATCTCCCTCCTCCCTTCATTTCAGCTTCTCCCTCCTTTGAAGCTACAGAACTCGCCCTTGGACTGTCTATGCTCTGTTGCAGCTTAATATTATGCCTTCCATAATGTCTCGAATGCTGTGTAAACTTTACAATAAGTTCCCAGATCTTTTCCCGCTTAAAAATATGTTTTATGTTGGGAGGAGGGAAGGAGTGGTTGTGTTTAATAGAGATGCATTTTCCCCAAGTTTCTATTCCTGTCAAGGAACGTGTACTGCTTGGTCGCTGATATACTTCTAAGTAATCCTATGGACCTTCTATGGAAATGATTTGATTCCTGAATAAAACCTTTCAACCAAGAACTTGGATTTCTTGCTGTATGGGTACAGGGGTCAGTCTGCCACAGCCTGTCATCCATAGACTGACACCAGGTGGCCAGACTGGCTGTGTCAAGGAAGGGGGCCATCTTTCAGGCTAGACTGAGTTTGTGGAACACGTTTTTTGCAACCGCATTAACTTGCTTCTCTCGTAGTGACCCTGCATCCAACCTAACCCCTAGGTTCCTAACCAAGTTTGCAAGGGTCAGATAGGAGGTGAGGTGAAAGACCTCTGCCTGAGACCCCGGCAAGCGGCTGCCAGTTGGAGTAGAAAATACTGACTTTGATGGACCCATATTCTGATTCAGTATAAGGCAGCTTTAGATGCTCACATCGGTGGGGATAAAGGCAAGGAAAGGTGCCAAGGCAAGGAAACCCGTGGCCAAGAAGGGCAGCACACAGTCCCCATAGGGCCTCCGGATTTGGCCACTTTCTAGAACTCTTGGCGGCAGGGCTTTTTTTCTGGGAAAAGCGGTGGTGGAACTCAGTGGGTTGCCCTCGGAGAAAATGGTCACATGGCTGGTGGCCCCGCCCCCTGATCTCCAGACAGAGGGGAGTTTAGATTGCCCTCCGCACCGCCTGGCGGTGCGGAGGGCAATCTAAACTCCCCTCTGTCTGGAGATCAGGGGGCGGGGCCACCAGCCATGTGACCCTTTTCAAGAGGTTCCGCAACTCCGTTCCACCGCGTTCCAGCTGAAAAAAAGCCCTGATTGGCGTCATCCTCTCCTTGCAGGAAAAAAATAAAACCAACAGCCAGAAACTTGGAGGCATCCAAAATATACACAGGCAGCACTTTCTCTCTGATCAAATCTAACCTTATTTTATTGCTCTAACAACATAAAATGCATCATTCATAACTTTGTTAGCATCTACAATTGTACTATTTGGCATATTTATGAAATATGGAAGTATGAATGCCTTAAATTTGTTCCAACTAAATTGCAAACATACCGAACAGCAGAGAGAGAGAGAGAGAGAGAGAGAGAGGAGGGGGGAAAAATGAAAGCTAAAAAAAGCCCCCATAAATTTTGTGGTAAACAAAAAGAAGTTTATTATATAGGCTTTGAAACGGTCTCCGTGTAGCTACAGTACTAAAGAGCGTCAGCAGATTAAGATATTTTCATTGTTCACACGGAGACTGATGACAAATTAGCCACATTTAAACAATGTATCTTGGAAAATCTGTTGTCGATTATGCACGAGAGTTATCATTATTTAATGTTGATGATTCTCTTATTACGGAGCTTTATCCCACTCGTGGGAAAACATTACTTTAACACAGGCACATGGAAAAAAGTCTCTTTCAGTGTTCCAATGTAATACATGAACCTCTAAAACAAAAGGCTGTACTGAGAGGATTATTCTCTCTAATAATTAGGGTTGCCAGCCTCCAGGTGGTGGCTGGGGATCTCCTGGAATTACAATTGATCTCCAGGTCATAGAGATCAGTTCCCCTGTAAAAAAAAAAAAAGGTTGCTTTGGAAGGTGGACTCTGTGACATTATACCCCAATGAGTTCCCTTCCAGCCACAAACTCCACCTCCCAAATCTCTAGGATTTTCCCAAACTGGAGTTGGAAACCTTACTAATAATCAGTCTCTGACAGGTAATCAGTTCTCTGACTGAAGAGAGGGCTGAGGTTTATTTAAGGTGTTTTCCAGCCAAAAATCATGCAAAATCTTTATTTAATCCCAGTCTAATCACTCTTGAAATAATTAAACAAAAAAAAACCCAATGATACAAAAACCACTAGCACAGGACAACGAAATTAGAAATAGAAAAGCATACAAGTCATCCCTTATCCTAAGAAAGGAAGCTTTGACTCTCGAAAGCTTCCTTTGCCAGCTCCAAGTTGGGAAATTCCTGGAGATCTGGGGGCTGAAACCTGGAGAAAGTGGGTTTTGGGGAGGGAAAGGACCTTGGCATGGCATAATTCCATAGAGTCCACCACCCAAAGTAGCCGTTTTCTCCAGGTGAATTGATCTCTGTGGCCTGGAGACGAGTTGTAATTCCGGGAGATCTCCAGCCACCACCTGGAGGCTGGCAACCCTAGTGCCACTGAACTCAAATCTTGTTCTTCTAATGCAGGCCAACATGTCTACTCACCTGAAACTATGGCCGTTTTCACACTGCTTACCGGCCACGGAACATCGCGCCAAGCTCCCTGGCAGTTCTTGCGCAAAATCACGCCAGGAAGACGCTGTCGTTCCGGGAGCTTGGCATGATGTTCCGTGGCTGGTAAGCAGTATGAAATCAGCCTATCCCTTATCTTAACTATCTTAGATTTCAAAAATAAAATCCCATTTTTAAGATTTGTACCAAAGCATTTTCAGAAAAGATAAAATAGTCTCACTGCAGCAACCCCAATCTGAGACATTGAGAGATATTGGAGCATGGCTACCTTATACAGCCCCCGTTACATGAATCCTGCATGACTTTATTAATTCATTTCCTCTGAAAGCTTGATGTAAGACACCTCTGAGAATAATAACAGTTTCTCAAGGAATACTTGTTTCAAACTGTGTTCTGTTTGTTCTAAAAGTTATTCTGGGCATAATGCCATTTATTCATAAACTAACTTTCCCAAGGTTGGTACAGTGGGAACAATGCTGAAACAATAAGGAGCAATACATGTCTACAGATCTGAAAACTAAAAAGCGAATTTTCAGGCATATTTTGTTCATTCTTTGTTCATTCTGTACCATTAAAGTTAAAGTCTGTGACAGTTCTACACAGTGTTTTTTTTTGCTTTTTAAAAAAGGTGCCACTGTTCTCCAACAATTTCCCCTTGGTGACGTGGAATAGCTCCAGCCAAAGGCGCTGGTACTCCGTACCGGAATCGCTACAAAAAAAGTCCTGCTCTTACACAAAAATCTTCATACTACAGAAGACACATCAAATAATAAAAAGCATTTCAATCATTTCAACTTATATATATATATATTTCACATGTTCCACCCATGCTTCCCCAAATTTCCATTTTTTTCCAATGGAAAGTCTGAAGAAAAGTCCTTAGGAAAAAGCTCTGTCACCCCATAGTATACCCAAGATTCCAGTTTCAGGGCACACTACAGACTTGACTCTGATGTAGCGGTTAAGAGCGGCAGGACTCTAATCTGGAGAGCCAGGTTTGATTCCCCACTCTACCGCTTGAAGCCAGTTGGGTGACTTTGGGTCAGTCACAGCTCTCTCAGAGCTCTCTCAGCCCCACCCACCTCACAGGATGATTGTCGTGAGGATAATAATAATAACATACTTTGTAAACTGCTCTGAGTGGGTGTTACGTTGACTTGAAGGGGCTATATAAATTGAATGTTATTATTATTCAATGACTATAATCCAGTTATTGTGATGTTTGCCTTAAGGAAGAAGATACTGGCGTCTTCCGCATGGTCCCTGGCCCTAAGGAAGCCCGCCTCTCTTCAACCAGGGCCAGGGCCTTTTCAGTCCTGGGCCCAGCCTGGTGGAACGCTCTGTCAATGGAGACCCGGGCCCAGCAGGACATATTATCGTTCCACCGGACCTGTAAGACAGAGCTGTTCCGCCAGGCGTTCGGTGGTTGAAGGGGGTGGTGCCATGTCGGCCTCCCACCTTTGGGGTGGGGGGTTCTCCCCACCACTGCACCTTAATGTATTTGGTTAATTTATTATTGCTTATTGTATGTTGATTTTATAATTATTGTTTTTTTTTTGTTTTTATTGATTTTAACTGATATTCACCGCCCAGAGCCCCTGAGGATGGGCGGTTTATAAATCAAAGTAATAATAATAATAATAATAATAATAATAATAATAATAATAATAATAATAATAATAATGGTGAACTTTCCCTGGATAAGCACGGATCCTCTGACTATAATAATAACCTACTTTGTAAACCGCTCTGAGTGGCCATTAAGTTGCCCTGAAGGGCGGTATATAAATCGAATGTTATTAATGTTCTTATTCAAAGGATCAAAACAAGCATCTCTTTTTGCTGTCACTGCCAACCAAGGCTTTTGGTAACCCTGAATGATATATTAAACATTGCAGAAATTACTCAGGAAAAGCATACTTACAGCAACAGACAATACACGGTAGTACAGTCTACAGTCCTTATCCTTTTATCAAAGGGTCTCTCTGAACCATCTCCTTACAGCACAGCTCTATTACTTGTGTATGAAAGTCCTCCTGAATGATTTGGTTTTGCACAGTTCGTGGAAAGCCAGGAGTGGGGTGGGGGGCTTTCCTGGCCTCTTCAGGCAGGCCATTCCATAAGATGGGGGGCCTGCCCAAATATGTTTGTGCAGGCAACTGTTGATTTCCCCAACTACAGGGTGACACCTGCAGAAGGCCCCGTTCAGATGAGCAAAAGTGCAATGGTGGAGCATAAGGAGACTGGAGCTCAAGGCCATGAATGAAGGGCTTTCTGTGTGATAGTCGATGCCTTGTACTGAGCCCAATAACTGATGTGTAGCCAATGGAATGACTGCAGAATGGGAGTAATAGGCATGCCCCGTCAAGCCCCTGATAGGAATTGAGTGGTGTGGCATTCTGAACCAACAGGAGACTCTGAGTCGACTTTGAGGGGAGACCTACGTAGAGTGCACTGTGGTAGTCTAATCTCGATGTTTTCATGGTGTGAAGCCAGGTGACCAGATCGATCAAGGGAGGGAGAAATCTCCCCGGCTATACTGGGTTGGAAGAAGGCCGTTTTTGCAGCTGCATTAACTTGCTTTTCTAGCAGCATCACGGGATCAAGTATAAGCCTTAGGCTCCTGACTGAGTTTGCAAGGTTCAGCTGAACCCCATCAAAAACAGGGAGCACAACATCCCTCAAGATCTCTGCCTTCCCAGTCGTCATCACTTGCATCTTGTCTATGTTTTAGGGTTGCCAGTCCCCCGCTAGGCACAGAAACAAGAGAGGGGAAAAACCCTACCAAGTCAAAAGCGTATCCAAAATTTACTAGAACAATTTAAAGTGGCAAGTGCTCGATTTCTCATATGCAACAACAATTCATAGTCAATACATATTGTGTAATTAACTCCACAGGTAATGACTCCAAGGTACAAGGTAAGTCAGTTCAGCAAATAGCCTTGAAATATAAACTTTTCTTTCTTTCTTCTTTCAGTTTGCAATGTGACCAGCGAATCCAGACACCCAAAAGTGGGGCCGGCTCTTTCTCACGCAGATTTTCGTCCCCACGGACTTCCTCAGGGGGCGTGTCAGCATTGCACAGTGTCTTTTACAATTCTTTCATAATACCTGGAGACTAACGCTAGTAGCAGCTACCTGGCGTGCCAAGGTAGAACAAGAGAACTATTTCACCACCCAAAGCCACCACTGAAAAGGCTCTGGCACTCTCGGCAGACCTTTGTCTGATGAGTGAAACTTCATTCAGGAGTCTACTGGAAGAGTTGATCCAAAATATTTTTTGTCTTTTTTAATTTATTTATTTAGAAGTTTTAGTTCTTTATGTCATTTCTGGTCTGCCTTTCTCACTGAGATTCAAGGCGGATTACACAGCGTGAGATTAGCGCAGTCAGTATCAAGGATAATTTCAAAAACAGTGCCATAGGGGAAATAAACACAAGTTCACAAAGACAGAACATTCGCAAGAATCCAACACAGAGTTGAAGAAATGCTGAAACAGAACATAAGCAATTCTTGGGCTGACGTAAGAGCACATATTTAAAGCAACAGACAGTATGTAAGGCAACATACTGGTGAAGTCTATGGGTGAAGCCTATGGTCTCTCTCTCATTAGCGGAGCAACTGAGACCCCCTCCCTACAACACAAAAGTATTTCGCGGAAAGCTAAGAGAGTGGGGGCTCTCTTGACCTCCTCAGGCAGGCCGTTTCACAGGGTAGGGGCCACCACAGAGAAAGCCCGTGTACGGGCTGCTGTTGATTTCGCCCATGTGCAGCCTGGCACCTGCAGGAGACCCTGTTCAGATGAGCGAAGCTGCCGTGGAGGAACACAGGGAGGGAGGCGGTCCCGTAGGTATGCCGGGCCAAGGCCGTGAAGAGCTTTGTATGTGATAACCAATACCTTGAACGGAACACAGTAACTAATGGGTAGCCAACGGAGTGACGTTCGTAGGTTCTAGGCCATTAGAGGCCAGAGTCAAAACCTTGGACCCAGATTCAAATAGGCCGCCAATGCAACACATTTAATGCTGCTACAAAATGTCTCTCCAGATCGCAAACAAGACACAGTATTTTCTACCAGCTGCACTTCTGGATTAGCCAGGAACCCACCGGCGGGCCAAGCTGGCTCCACACGCAGAAGGGTCACATAGGGACCTGCCTTTCCAAGGCCTTCTGTGTTCCTTCTCAGGCATCAATGGAACAGCCCAGAGGTCTTTTCATGGCTTAATTAAGTCTGAAATGATGGTCAATAGGATTGACTCTGGCAGAAGGTTTCTTTCAAGGCCTGAATGCCTATTTGCAATAAAGACAGTATCTTATCAATTGCATAAACAAATGGATCGGGGGCGGGGGGGGGGGGGGGAAGCTGGCTAATCCATGCTGGGTTCCCATGCACCATCCACAATTTCCTGCCTTGCTCTGGAAATGCAATAGTCCAGCTTCTTATAAACCATCTGCACCTGCAAAGATGAAGCTGTAGTCTTTGTTCAGGCCGCTTGGGCCTAAACTGCATAACCGAGAGAAATTCAACAGGGCAAGCCTGGCAGAGGGCTTTGCAAACCAATTCGCAGTATTTCTCACCTTACACTTGCTCATGTCAAAGGCAGTGGGCTTCCATGCATTCCCAGCTCAAACTGGATGAAACTGGCTGTGAATACCTCTTGGCTACACTGACCGCTCTCGGCTCCCTTTGGCCTTGAGTGTCTTCCCGGCTGTCACCGATGGACACACCAGCTCCCGACTCCCACTTCCATCCCCAAATAATTTTAAATTGCCATGAGTAGTTTTTGGAGACAATTCAGGTTTGAAAATTGGCTTAGAATGTAACAAATACATGCATCAAAAGTTTGCTTCTGTCATCTGACCATCTGGGGGAAATGAAGCAAATTCACGTGTGTCTGCTTCATTTGTGATTCAGCTTTGAAGTTAAACCCATAAAAATTTATGAACACCAAAAAATTGTGAGCCTGCCTGCTTGAGGTGTACCAATGAGAGTTATAATGGAGAAAGAAAGAAAGAAAGAAAGAAAGAAAGAAAGAAAGAAAGAAAGAAAGAAAGAAAGAAAGAAAGAAAGAAAGAAAGAAGAAAGAGGAAGGAAGGAAGGAAGGAAGGAAGGAAGGAAGGAAGGAAGAAGAAGGAAGGAAGGAAGGAAGGAAAAGAAAGAAAGAAAGAAAGAAAGAAAAGAAAGAAAGAAAGAAAGAAAGAAAGAGAAGAAAGAAAGAAAGAAAGAAAGAAAGAAAGAAAGGAAAGAAAGAAAGAAAGAAAGAAAGAAAGAAGGAAGGAAGGAAGGAAGGAAGGAAGGAAGGAAGGAAGGAAGGAAGGAAGGAAGGAATCTTAATTTTAAAACATTACTTCCCCAGCTGATTGTCTGGTGGTGGCCAATTCTTGCCAAAGGTACGGGGGCTTATAAACCATCTTGCATTTTTTAAAAGATCGATTGCTCTCCTTTCTCTTCAAATTACCCCAATCATAATACACAACAGTAAGGCCTTGCAATGTTTAAAACACCAGGGAATTATCTTTCGCACAAATGGGAGGTAAGTCGAGGACAGAAGCGCCCCCTTCTGGCTGCTGGTGGAATCTTTGGAGCCCTCGCTGGCCTTCCAATTTCCATCAGGTTTTGCCCGTGTTATTTCATCCTTCCCTCTGAAGCTGCAACTCTCACATGTTAATTTATTTTAGGGATGCTTCTGAATTCCTCCTTGATTTGATTCTTCCCAGAATGTACATTTGTGCTCAAAACTGTCTGGCTTATGGAACATGATAATGAATATACTGTAGTTGTCATTTTTCAGGGCCTTATCTCAAAGGCAGTTTCTTTCTTTCTTTCTTTCTTTCTTTCTTTCTTCTTTCTTTCTTTCTTTCTTTCTTTCTTTCTTTCTTTCTTTCTTTCTTTCTTTCCTTCCATCCTTCCCTCCCTCCCTCCCTCCCTCCCTCCCTCCCTTCCTTCCTTCCTTCCTTCCTTCCTTCCAGAGAATATGCATTCGGATACATATTTTATCGTAATAGAAATAATATGGAAATAGAGATTATAACATCTCAAAACACGTATAAAATCAATATCCTCCCCCCTCTATGTAAAGGTTGCGTATATTTTGCTAATGGTGGCAATTTCTCCAGGTGCAAGCAGTCTTCAGCTGACACAAGGGCCACTTGCATCAGAGGAAGTCTCCTTACACTGGAGTAAAGTGCTCCCATCCGTACGGCAGGTCAGCAGGACCCCAGCCAAAATGCTTAATGAAGTACAACAACAACACAAACACTGAATGGGAAAACTGAGGGCCAAACTACAAGTGACGAATGACACTTGAACGGCAAGTGTATTCCTCCCTGTTCACTTGCCTTCCATTACCTCTCCACTCAATCCACTTGCCGTTCAAGTGCCATTCGTCACTTGTAGCTTGGCCCTAATATTTGCACCAAAGGAAGCAAAGGTGAGCAACGGACAAACTCTTCTCCAACCAAAAACAGCTCACCAGCAGCAAGTGCCAAATTCACAGTGAAGAAAACTTTCAGAGGCTATCAGTTACAAGTGCTCAATGGCGCCCCCAGATACACCATCATCAGTTTATCACAACCACTACCACTTCTAGGGGCTGGGGGCACAGCATGTTAATCTGACCCAGCAAAGAAATGCTTCTGGAATAAGCCAGGTTTGCAAAAGAACAGGCACGAGTTCAGGGGTCTCGGCTCCCATGCTCTTTGGCTGCTGGGCAAAAAATGCTTTGCCACCTCTAATTGGGCAGATTATACATTCTGCTTACTCTTATTTTTAATTATAGTTTCTCTCAAGTCCTTAAGTACCAAGACCCAAGGGTAATTACAGAGCAGACCATTTTGCGAATTGCTCCAACCCACCGATCATCAGGCGTATCCCAGACTCCCACAGAAAAATGCATTACAGAAAAGCACCGCCTGTCAGCTGCAAAGAACACTCTTTATTTAATTGGCATCCCAAAAGGTCATTCCCTCCGGAGCTTGCCAGGTGAAAATAGACACGTTAAAAGGTCATCAGCAGCACGACGGTGTAGCAATCCATTTCGGTGGGCTCTGGCACCCCTCCATTGTAGCATTTTGCAAACCCTGATTGTGCCGTGCGCATTTCCTAGAAAACAATGTTTCCCATTTCAAAACACACATCTTTTATTCTTCCTCTTTTCAGCACATCACAGAACTCTAGTTCCCAAAGGCTGTGGCCGCAAACCGGTATAGACTTTTGCACTTTCAACTGGCCTTATCACTGTATTACTGATGGTTGAATCATGGCCAGGGATTTTAGGAACTTGAACATCATTGCATCCCGTTTAGGAACCACAGGGGGGTTATCAGTTCCCCAGACTTCACTCTGCCATCTAACTGGGGGGCAGTTGCACACTCCTGTTTAGGGATGTGGTGATTTTACCATGAACACACTCAATGGTTGAACTTACTGTGTTCGAAGGCAGCGATCAGATGTGAGCCGACCACCTGGTCTGTTTGGTTTGTGCCAAGTAGCCGTCAATTCCTGCTGAACCAGTTTGCATCCGGTTTTGCCAAAACTGTGCATGCACAAAGATGCTGACAATCCAAACCCATCAGCAACCACTAGTGTCACTAAACATGACTTAGACAAACACTAAAAGGAAGGGTTTTATGAAAACACAACGTTTATTAATGATTGCATGCTGAGGAAAGCAGTTATATGGCAAGGATGGAGGGGCAGCAGAACTCAATTGGGCTGTGTGAGAATGTGCATGCACAAAAAGCCAATTGTCCTGTACCACATGGTTAGCAAGGAATACAGATCAATGAACTATCGAGCTGATCATAGACACTAACAGATCAATGAACTATTGAGCTGATCATAGACAAAACAGGTCTCTGTTTGCAACCAGCAAACAATATGAGCCGAATCGCTCCAAGTTCTCCCCGAATCTCTCTCCAGGGAGCGCAGTTCTGAACAAACTGATCTTGTCAGAGGGATGACACTGCTGCATTGGACCCAGTGATCCATGGCCACATGAATCGAGCCAGACCTACAGCAAGTCCACAAGAGTTTGGAAAGCACTGCAGTACTCCAGACAGGCTCCAAGGGGCACCATCTCTACTCAGTTATATAGCAGCGGGTTCTAGAAGATGATTCGATCAAGGAAGCCACAGCCTCTAGATGGCAAGATCTGAGCAAGTCTGTTAACGATAGGACATTTTGGAGGTCTTTCATTCACAGGGTCGCCATAGGCCAGAGGTGACTTGACGGCACATAACACACACACGCACCCACAACAAACTTTCTACTCCTAACCACCAGCCATTGGTCCTGCACCACTGAATGCAATCTCCCCATGCCCCCCCCCCCCAAGACAGCTACTTTCTGTAGTGTCTTCTGCAGGGCATCTGCTTTGGCTTTGGAGCAGCCGACAGTCCGTGTGAAAGTTGTCAATGGACAGTGGGAACCACAGTCATTCAAGACCATGGCCTTGGTGGGGAGGATGACGGGGTGGGTCTTCTTTTGCACCAGGAATTTCAACTGCAGCCCAGTTGAGTTGCCTTCCCTTTCATAGAAACCTTGCACAACCTCACATATCGAGTGGGTGAATCAATCATCACGGGCCCCCACCCAAAGAGTCTTCTTTAAGAACAGGCCTTCGCCTCCTCCCCTGCAACTATCCTCCCCCCTGACTAATTTCCACGTTGAGTTGTCTTCATGACGAGGCTGACTCACGGCCGAATTTAACTGTGCATTAGACCGAGTTCGGGAATTAAGTTCTTTTGTTTCACTCTTGAGGGCTGTCAAGAACTGGAGCGGGGCCCTTCTCTTCCCTCTCCTCCTCTTGATTAACAAAGAACAGGGGAAAGCTACAGCAAAGACGGGAGGGAGCATTTAGTGTAACTTCGCAAAGCTCCAGCTCGTGAGGCAGATAAAAATAGCTGAGCCAAACTGCGCAGAAAAATCACGGCAGGCCACGGACAACCTGCCTCTTGCGCCTTCTGGCTTTCCATGACGGCCAAAACAAAGGCCAAATCCCCAAATTTATGATAATTGTACTCGATTGGCTGCACACAGGGCGAGCTGAAAGCAACACGAGACTGCAAGTGCTGGTTATTTTTAATCCTCGAAGACGCAAACATGCCGACATCAATGTCTGAGGCCTGGTTTACCTGGGCAGGGACTGGATCATGGAATCATAGGGTTGGAAGGAACCTCTAGGGTTATCTAGTCCAATCCCCTGCACAATGGAGGAAATTCACAACTACCTCCCCCCCTCCCCACACACACACACTCACACACCGCCAGTGACCCCTGCTCCATGCCCAGAAGATGGCAAAAACCTCCAGGATCCCTAGCCAAAAATTGCTACCTGACCCCAAGTGGCAACTGGCATTACCCTGGGCATGTAAGAGAACTAAGCACTGGTGTAACCCTTCCTGCCCTCCCTCTCATGATCTTCCCAGGTTCACAGAATCAGCATTGCTGTCAGGTGGCCAACGAGCCCCTGCTTAAAATCCTCCAAAGGTTGAGAGCCCACCACCTCCCGAGGAAGCCTGTTCCACTGAGGGGAAACCATTCTTCAAATACTTCCCCAGGTGGAAAAAAAGCACAGCCACGCCCATAAAGATGCCTTACACTGAATCAGAAATTCAGTCCATCGAAGTCAGTATGTCTACTCAGACTGGCTTTCCAAGATTTCGGGATGAGATCTTTCATATCGCACACTGCCTGGTCCTTTGAACTGGAGGTGTTGGGGATTGAACTTGGGACTTTCGCATGTTCTTCCACTAAGCCACAGCCCCTGCCCAAAGAAAGATCCCTGCAAGTAAAAACTAGCATGTAAGCGAGCAAAGCTCACACCTTGGTATGCTAGTTTTCTATGTGAAGGGTAGAATTGTTTTGTATAGGGGGAATGTATTAAAAATGTACTTCTGCCCTGGAAATCTGAAGTAGTACAGTCCTTTCTGCGGGACCCCATCTCACTCTGCTGCATGTGTAGACTGTGTCCTGTTGAATTCCTTGTATAATAGACATTGGACACCTTCAAGCCTCGGTCCTCCAACTGTGGAGAAGGCCAGTTCAAGTTGGATCTCAAACCCCACTGCTGCAAGGATTGAGTCTACAAACAGTGGTAGGCTGTCAATCAGAACCATCTATGAAGCAAAACTCATATTTTATCATGTCCAACTATTGGTTTGCCTAGCTCAGAGGCGGCTCTCCAGGGTCTCGGCTGAAGTGAGGCCTTTTCCAGCCCCTGTTACGTGAAATCCTTTAACTGGAGAAGCCAGGGACTGCTGACCGTGGGGACTTCTGCATGCAAAGCCAGTACGATACTGCTGAGCTACCACCTGCTACCCAGAAGTGTCTCATTCCCTTGTCCCTTAAGACGGCCACTATAGTGTAATAGATCAAATCAATGGCCGTGTTAGTCTGTCTATAGCAGTAGAAAAGAGCAAGAGTCCAGGAGCACCTATAAGACTAACAACATTTGTGGTAGCGTGTGAGCTTTCGTGAGTCACAGCTCACTTTTCAAGATATCTGAAGATAAGTGTGGGCTGAAGTGAGCTGCGACTCACGAAAGCTCATGCCCTACCACAAATTTTGTTATTCTTATAAGTGCTCCTAGACTCTTGCTCTTTTCAACTGTAGTGTACTGGTTAGAGTGTCAAACTAAGCGTAGGAAGGTTCAGTTTAATAATCCCTGAAAAACTAACTAGGTGGTCTCAGATCAGTCTCGCTCAGCCTAACCTACCTTACAGGGCTCTAGTGAGGAAAGAGAGGTGTACTATGGATGCCAGCTGGAGTTCCTTGGAGGAACGAGGGATAACGTGCATCTGGTCTCTCAAAACACCCGAGGGGGCCTCTCCCAGTTGCCAGCCAAAATCTGAAGTGAATTTATAAGCTCCTCTCCCAAACCATTTGAGGATATTTGATGGGAGGACAGGAGATGAGCAAAATTGCCTGAGGGAATTCTACCCCTTCTCCCAAGAGCAAGATCTGAGTCCAGTAGTATCTTAAGGCTAAGAAGATCTCCGGGGTATAAACTTTCAGAGTTAGAAGGCTAGCTTCTGCCACACCCATGCAGAGAGGGGGGAGGATGGAGGTCCCCATGAAGTGACTGTTTTCACTAACCTGCTCCTAGTGCCGGGAAAGGAGTCTCTATTAGACATGGGCACGAACCGCATTACGAACCAAAAAAACCCACGAACTGCCTGATTGTCTGTTCGCGAAACGGCGGTTTGTGAGGGTCCAAAGCCCAGTTCCTTGTGTTCGCCCGCGGTTCGTGAAGCCAGACAGTCAGGCACCATCAATCAATCAAACGGAGCTGGGGAAATGCCTGCACTCTGTCTGCACTCCTTCTGTTGCCCTGGAAACCCGAATCGAAGCCCAGTTTACCCAGATCGGCAGGTCTTCCTTCCAACCATGGAGCTGCAAATTGGTTACAATTGGTTACATGGGAGAAGACACCCGGGGGGAGGGAGGAGGAGGGGGGGTGTTCTGTAGCCATGGGCACTCCAATCTCATCCCTGCAAACCCTGATAGGCAGTTCTGACGGCCAACCCCTTGTACACTGGGCCAACGTCAACTGGTGGCTCTAATTGTATCGAGTGGGAGTTTCCTGGTGGCCTCGGATTGGAGAGGATATAACTCCCCTATTGCAATCTTGACCAAACTTGGGTGCTGGCTTGAGAAGAGCCTGCTAAACACTCCCTGGGAATATGAGCTCTCTAAGTCCAACGGGAGCTGTTCTGACGCCCATGAATCATGAACCTCGAACCAGTTCATCAGCGGGAAATGTTCATTGCGATTCGCTAGTTCGGGTTCTTCGTCGGCTCCGAACCATGAACCACTGGTTCGTTAATTTTTTTTTGTTCGTGCCCATGTCTAGTCTCTATGGCCTTGGAGGCTTCAAGGCCCTGTACACAGAGTTCCCAGCAGTAAGGGTGGGGAGGGAAGCTAACCTGGAATTGATTGATTGATTGATTGATTGATGTCCGTTATAGTCTGCCTTTCTCACTGAGAGTCAAGGAGGATTACATAGCGTGAGATTAGTACAATCAGTATCGGGAACATTTCCATACAGTATCAAGGACATTTCCGTACAGTGTCAAGGACATTTCCACAACAACGTCACAGGATTTTACAAAGAAGTAGCATTAGCAAGGATCCAATACAGAGTTGAAGAATTGCTGAAACAGACCATCATCCATTCTAGGACTGACATTAGATAAACATGAAGTACAGGTAGTATAAGAGTACATATTCGAGCAACAGATAATATGCAAGGCAACATAGTGGTGAAGTCTACGGTCCCTAACTCATTAGCGAAGCATTTGACACCCCTCCCTACAATACTTCCCTCCTATCTGAGTAAAAAGCCTAATTGAATAATTCAGTTTTGCATCGTTTGCAGAAAGGCAGGAGGGTGGGGGCTCTCCTGACCTCCTCAGGCAGGTCATTCCATAGGGTGGGAGCCACCACAGAAAAAGCCCATGTACGGGCTGCTGCTGATTTCACCCATGTGTCTGTGCTGTTGTAGTGCCTTATTCTGGACAAAGACCATCGTAAGACGACCATCATAAGATTATGATACTAGACTCATTCAATAAAGCTTTACAATTCCTGTGGAGACTTTTGGAAACGTGTCTTGGCACATCCTTACAGATACTTTGTCAGATACTGGCAGCAGAGCAGTATAATCAGGGCTTTTTTTCAGCGAGAACACAGTGGAACGGAGTTCCAGAACCTCTTAAAAATGGTCACATGGCCGGTGGCCCCGCCCCCTGATCTCCAGACAGAGAGGAGTTTAGATTGCCCTCCGCACCACCAAGGGCAATCTAAACTCCCCTCTCTCTGGAGATCAGGGGGCGGGGGCCTCCGGCCATGTGACCATTTTCACCAAGGGCAATTTAAACTTTAAAAAACTCCCCCCTTGTTCCAGCTGACCCAAAGTGATGTCATTGTGCAGTCTTAAGTTCCACCACTGAGTTCCACCACCTCTTTTCCCAGAACAAAAGCCCTGAGTACAATGATGTGCTGTGATGCTCCTTGGCTTTAGAACTCTCTTCCTCTTGGAGTTCAATCAAAATGCAAATACGATCACCTTAGAGAGATGGCTCTTTTCTGCTTGGGATCTACATACTCGAAGGACTGTCTCTTCTCATATGAGCCCAGGTGGGCCTTATGGTTAGGGTTGGATGAACTGAGTCCAGGGACATGTGTGATGTCAGTTCAGGTATGAAAAACCGGAAGTCACTTCCTTACAATAGGGCAATGCTCGACACGTTACCAAAAACTCTGGATAAAGTGGCATGCATCATCAGAACACCAGTGTACCCCCCCATTCCCCCCCCCGTCCCATGACGTGCCAGTACCACCACCACTAGAGGTTAGGGTTCCCATCTGCCAGATGGTGGCTGGAGATCTCCCGAATTACAACTGATCTCCAGGTGACAGAGATTAGTTCCCCTGGAGAAAATGGCTGCCTTGGAAGGTGGACTTTACAGCATTAAACCCTGCTGAGGTCCCTCCCCTCTCTAAATCCTGCCCTCCCCAGGCTCCATACCCCAAATCTCCAGGAATTTCCCAGCCTGAAGCTGGCAACCCTACTAGAGGTCCTCTTACTGAGGCCTGCTCATAGTTCCTTCCTTCGAAGAGATTAGGAGAGGTGCATTTCCTGGGACAGCCGCATCTCCTCGGAATGGGCTGCCCCGTGAACTGAGGGCTAGAGCTTCCCTCCTGCAATTCTGAAATGGGTGCAAGTCAAAATTAATTTAGAAGGTCTTCGGTTGACTCAGATTTTGTTTGTTTGGATGCTGATTGTAATTTACTGGATTTAGCTTTATGGAAACCTTTTTTTTTAAAGCAAAGTGGTATATGTCTATATTATATACATGTTAAATTACCATAATAGATACATAAACGTGCAGGCACATTTAAAAGCAAGGGGAAACCAAAAGGGCTTATCTTGGCTATTTTTTAAAAAAAATGTGCGAGCTTCTCTGTGTACATGATGGGAAACCCACAAGGAACAGCAGGGCATACGGCATATTCCCCTGGATCACCTCCTCATACTGTTTCCTTCTTCCTACCTTCTGGAAGCCCCCATAATTATCTTCACCTTTACTTGCTTCATTTTCTCCTTCCTGTCCACCCGTATAAATGTTCGTTATAAAATAAAAGAATTAATAAAATAATAATAAAATAAAATGTCCGTTATAAAATAAATACATATCCCTATATAAATATTCTGATCTGGTGCAATCTCTTGAACCCACAGCTCATATCCAGACTTCCATAGTGTCCAGGATATTCCACCCTCTCACGTTTAATCTGCGCCTCTAAGGGCCAAGCTACACATGACGAATGACACTTGAACGGCAAGTGTATTTCTCCCTGTTCACTTGCCCTCCACTCAATCCACTTGCCGTTCAAGTGTCATTCGTCATGTGTAGCTTGGCCCTAAGTGAACTTTGCCACATTCCGGTCCTAATAAGCTCCTGCAGTCCTCTTGCCTGCTCTCTTGGCCTCCAAGGCTGAGAACCATCAAAGATTCCCTCTAGGCCTTCCTCACGACACAGACGTAACTGAAACATCATAGGAGAGCAAGCCATACCTTCTCTGCAACTTCGTGGTGGACCCTCAGAACTGTATCTTCTCCCAAGTCTTATGGTGGACCCCCGGAACTTTGTTCCACCCCGATCAGAACCCAACCTCAACAGTGCTGACCTTCTGCCTTTCCAATGTTCCTTGCTTCATGAAAGGGAGGGCAGGAACGGTTACATCAGTGCTCAGTGAATTTCCTGTGTTGTGCAGGACTAGATGACCCTGGAGGTCCCTTCCAACCCTATGATCCTACTCGTGAACAAAACCACCTTCAAGGCAGCAGGAAGACGATTCCATACCTTCCACCCTCTTTGGTAGTGCAAGAACTGCCCACAACAGCTGTCCACCTAGGGGCTACCCAGAGCTTTCCTTTTATTTCTGTTTCTATTTATGCATGTTCTTATGTGTGTGTATACACACACACACACACACACACACATATGTTCTTGTCTTTATATATAAAGACAAGTATCCTGACTGACTCATTGGTGCCCAGTCCAAACTCCTGGACCTAAAAACATGAAATTTGGGGAGAATATTCTTTTCATGATGTAAAAACCCACTAAGAAGGGATTTTAAGAAATTCGTCCCCTAAGGGGGTCAAATGTGTTTTCGCAAAGGGATACAGCTTCCCTGTGTGGCTGGCAGGCTGCTGCCTGCTTGTGCCCTTGCCCTATATCAGCTCAGCCACTCTTCCCTGATTGGGCCAGCCTTTCAAGGTCATTTGCATATGCGGGCCCATTGGGGTGCACAACATTCCACATCTCATCCCCCCCCGACAACTGGAACACAGAGGTCATTTGCATATGCGGCCTGATTGGTCCTCACTGCCCACATTCTAAACAGTATGCAGTTGTTATTGGGAGTCATTGAATGTGCCCTGATGTCAATAATAACATTTCATTTATATACTGCCCTTCAGGATGACTTAACACTCGCTCAGAGCAGTTTACAAAGTATGTTATTATTATCCCCACAACAAAACACCCTGTGAGGTGGGTGGGGCTGAGTGAGTTAGAAGATGTGACTGACCCAAGGTCACCCAGCTGGCTTCAGGTGGAAGAGTGGGGAATCAAACCCAGTTCTCCAGACTAGAGTCCCACACTCTTAACCACTGCACCAAACTGGCTCTCAAAGGCACCTCCCAGTCTTCCCCAGAAGTATTACAACTGGATTTAAAGCAGTTAAATACCGTAGCGAATCACGGGGATTAAGCTTGTGTGTGTGTGTGTGTGTGTGTGTGTGTGTATTTCCTATGTTGTCATCACATCCCCTTTAGGTTCATCCACTTTTGCTGCTGATTTCAATGCCATTGACTCAGTCTGCATCATTTCCCCCCACACATTCTAACACCATTAAGAGGCGATTGATGCAAAAAGCAGGCTTCCAATTTAACGGCAGACATTGTTAGAGCACTCTAGGAACAAAGACGACTTCGCTCCAAGCAGGGAGAGCACCGTGTCGGAAAATGAACTTCTGAATGAAAGCAACATGGCCTCAAGATTCAGTAACATCCATGGTGTGAATCAGCACTCTAAATTACAGGCTGCCTCCATACCCTGTTGGATATTGCGTTAAAATTCTGCTATAGCAATCACTCACACCTTGTGCACACAGGAAAATCCAGTTGTGAAGCATTGCTATAGACCAACAATATTCCGCAATGTATAGATCCAGCCATAATGGGGACGAGTAAAATACCCACATGGGGTAACTGAGAGCCAAACCGCACGATACGAATTACACGTGAATGACATGAAAACTTACTTACACGTGTAGTTGTTTTCAACTACATGCGCCAGGACTGCAGGACCTCCATCGAACCCGTGTTCACAGTGGAACAGGTATTCTCCGCGTACCTCCAAGATATCCCATCATGCATCTCCACTTTACACAGATAGGAAGCAGAAGATATAGGAAATAAGGACGCTCTGCATTGCCAACTTACTGGTCGTGACCGTGTACACGCGCCGTCGCGGCTACACTGGAGCAGAAAATTTTGAATGTGTGCCTGGACCAGGACACATGCTCATCGATAGAATGCTGGGCACGGGCATTTGGGGTAAGACAGGACTCCTGACACTCGCTCGGTCTCATGTAATTCGTATCGTGTGGTTCAACTCTCACTCTGCCACATCATCACATGATCAGCCACAATCACTTCCTGGCCAGATCAGACCCAGGGCCCCTGGGTCCCTGCAATGGCAATTCACAAACATGATTTATTCTGGAAGGCTACTTTCTGCCATGAAGATACTCATCGTTTGGTCGCTAGGCTATTCACAGGAATGCAGCAAATGCAGTGATTTTTTTTTTTAAATACCGTCCATGCTACCAGCCATCATTGAGTCATAGAAACATAGGGTTTGGAAGGGACCTCCAGGGTCATCTAGTCCAACCCTCTGCACAATGCAGGAAATTCACAACTACCTCCCCTCCACCCACACCCCCAGTGACCCCTGCTCCATGCCCAGAAGATGGCGAAACACCTCCAGGATCTCTAGCCAAACTGGCCTGGCAAAAATTGCTGCCTGACCCCAAAGTGGTGACCGGCATTACCCTGGGCATGTAAGAAGGGGCCACGAGGACTAAGCACTGATGTAACCCTTCCTGCCCTCCCTCTCATGATCTGCCCAGGTTCACAGAATCAGCATTGCCACCCCAACATTCTACAGCATGAAGGAACCATCCCAAATATGCTGCAGAACTGTCTTTAATAAAAGCCATCCAAAGAGACCAGCCGTCTCACCGACGGGTAAAAAGCACAACTCCTGTGTTCCTTTGCTGCTGCAATATGTCTTTACAAGCATCCATAATGATGGTAAACAGCCACATACCGGTTTTATAATCATGTCTGGAGTCATTATGTATGTAGTCAAATATATTACAGCTATGAGAAGAATGGGAAATTATGTATGTGTTAATCCAGGAAAGAAGATGGCTTCTTATTGCCTGGTTGTTTTATTTATTTATTTATTTATTGCATTTCTAGACCGCCCTCCCTATCAGACGGGTTCAGGGCGGTGTAACAGCATACAATTTGTAGCATACAGCTTAAAAACAATAAAAACATTATAAATAAACATTAAAACACTATTCCATATACATTAAAAATTTCTCAATTGGCAGATATAAATATTAAAATACAGCATTTTAGGCACAGGGCTTGGCTCTTACATCATGTTCTGCGTCACACTTATGAGCTCCTGCATGGATGGTGGACGGTCTTCAGCCCAGGACTATTGCAAAAACAGAGCCCCACGTGTACCTCTTTGCCTTCTATAATCTCTCTTTAGGAGGAGTTTGCTTTGGTGTAGATAAGGTAAAAAGAATTTTGTTGGGTCAGGTCCATCGAGTCTGGCATCTCCCAGAGCAGCCAGCAAGATTCTCCAGAGAAGTCCGCAAGCAGGACATGAAGATAATAAATTCCTCACGTCTTTGTATGATCCTACTATTTAAAGGCGTAGAACCTCTGTATGTGTGTGCGATGTGCCGTCAAGTCGCCTCCAACCTATGGTGACCCAATGAATGAAAGACCTCCAAAACATCCTCTCATTAACAGATTTGCTCAGGTCCTGCAAACTGGAGGACGTGGCTTCTTTGAGGCTTCTTTGATTGAGTCCAGCCATCTCGTTTTAGGTCTTCCTCTTTTCCTGCTGCCTTCCACTTTTCCTAGCATTATTGACTTTTTTAGAGAATCTTGTCTTCTCATGATGTGGCCGAAGTAAGCCTCAGTTTCGTCATTTTAGCTTCTAGGGAGAATTCAGGCTTGATTTGATCTAGAACCCACTTACTTGTCTTTTTAGCCGCCCATAGTATCCGCATAACTCTCCTCCAGCACCACATTTCAAATTAATCAATTTTCTTCCTGTCAGCTTTCTTCACTGTCCAACTTTCACATCCTGTATATGCAGGCTCAATTTATTTGCATTTATCAAACTGTCCATGCCCTGCCTTTCCTATTCTGCGCTTTTGCTTACAAACGCCAGCCAGGCAATAAACAAGATGTTAAAGCCAGAGTCCAGGTCTAAGAAAAAACAACCACATTCACAATGCCCCTATCCTGTCCACAACATAAACCTTCTTTGTGAGTAATCATGGCTGTCTGGTCTTTTCCCATGCAAAGGAGAGGAGCACCTCCCATTCCAATGCGCCAACTCTTCCACTCAAACAACCGCGCAGGCGTGGCTTGTCTTGACAATCTTATTGTTCCTAATGAACATTCTCTTTTTTCCTTAGCCTGAAGACACCTGCTTGCAAGGGCCCTGGAAAAAAAGACTCAAAAAACAGAGATGCTGGAAGGCATGCGAGCGCACACACGCATACAAACACACACCTGAGGCTGCATCGGCAGGCTCTATGAAGTTTGTGGGGTTGGTCAGGACAATGACAAACACAAATAGGAACAGCAAAAGAAATGAGTCAGAAATGGAATTCAATTTCTCGACGCCGCTCCTGAAGAGCTACATGACAAATAGAAGCGAAAAGGGAACACAATGAAACAGAATATAATGTATTTTGCCGCGCTCCGCCAGGGTTGTAAAAATGCATTTTTCTGCTATACTTCTTTCTCTTCCAGTGACAAGTCTGTCACCGCTGCCTTCCTCCCCGCCTAAATCGTTTAGCTATTCTCCTAGCGCAGCGCTTCGTCGGAGGCTCAGGCCACACGCAGGCCCTTCGAACTAGACAGGAAAATTATGAAAGATAAAACGGAGGGGCGCATCAAAGGCCTCTGTGGGCATGGCACATGGGCGTCAGCCACACGACTGCACATTCCCATAGCCTCTTGACATCCAGCCTGCTGCAAGCATCACAGCTGGTCCCCAAAACACCCTCATAGACCAAAATTTCAACAGAAATGATGGACTATCCCCCCCCCCATGAAAAATTCTCCTTTTCTGTTCAATTTCGTCCCGACTGGGAAACTGGCACTAATCATCCTTACTGGACAGTCAAAAGGTAGGCTTTCTGCATTATGAGGTTGAAGTTAAAGAGATGCATGGATGGCTAGGCAGTGTAATGTAGTGGTTGGAGTGTTAGTTTAGGCCCTGGGGGACCCTGGTTCAAACCCTGCTCAGCCATGAAGCGCATTAGACAGCCCCAGCCCTCTCTTTCAACCTCACCAACTTCACAGGGGTGTCATGAGGCTCAAAATGGAGGAGGGGAGCACCACGCACCACGTCCAGAACTCCGTGGATGCTGGGTGATGTCAGAATGCCTCCCAGCTCCCAAAGCACTGAAACAAACACCAATTGGGGAGCCAGGTGTGGTCTGAGTCAAGTCCAGTGGCACCTCAAAGACCAGCAAGATGCCACTGGTCACAGATCCAGAAGAATTAGCCGTGTTGGCCTGTAGTTGCAAAATCGTAAAATCCAGTATCACCTTTCAGACTAACCAACTTTACTGTAGCATAAGCTTTCGAGAACCACAGCTCTCTTCGTCAGATGCATCTGACAAAGAAAGCTGTGGTTCTCGAAAGCTTATGCTACAGTAAAGTTGGTTAGTCTGAAAGGTGCTACTGGACTCGTTACTAAGATGCCACTGGACTCCAGTCCTGCTGTTCTACTACAGACCAACATGGCTCCATACCTGGAACTATCAAGTATGGTCTGGGGGCACCTGAGTGCACCCCTTTGTTGAAGCCATGCCAAATTGGCTGCTGGTTAGTATGTGGATTGGAGACCACATGGAACTAGGGACTAAAGAAGGCCTGTGTTGAGTCAGAGCAGTGGTCCATCTAGTCCAGCATCTGGGTTCACACAGTGGCCAACCAGTTACCCTGAAGGGCAGACTCACAGGGCACAGAGGCTGAAGCTGCCCCCTGATGCTGTCTCTTAGCACTGGTATTCAGAGGTTGACTGCTCCTCTGGGTAGCTGTTCACTCAGGGGCCCTCTCCGCTTCCCCTTATGCAGAAGCGAAGCCATGTTTACTCCAGCCAACCAGATGCCCCAGAAGGTCCACCAGCAGGGCACAGGAAAGGGCATTTCGCATTGTTGTCATGCACCAGAAACTGCTACTCAGAAGAACAGAAGGATTTGGGTCCAGTGGCACCTTAGAGACTGACAAGATTTTCAGGGTGAAAGCTTTTGAGAGTCACAGCTCCCTTCTTCAGAAGGTTACTTCTTTGGAACATGGAGGTTCTTCTTGGACCTTACTTTCACAATTCTGGCAAATCCTCAGCTAACGTAACCCTTCCTGCCTTCCCCCTCACGCTCTGCCCAGGTTCACAGAATCAGCATTGCTGTCAGATGGCCACCTAGCCTCTGCTTAAAAACCTCCAAAGAAGGAGAGCCCCCCACCTCCCAAGGAAGCCTGTTCCACTGAGGGACCGTTCTGACTGTCAGGAAGTTATTCCGGATGTTTAGCCGAAATCTCTTTTGATTTAATTTGAACCCACTGGTTCTGGTCCGACCTTCTGGGGCAGCGGAAAACAACTCTGTATCATCCTCTCTCTCTCTCTCTGCTTCAACTTACATTCCGCCCTCCCCACACCTGCAGGCTCAGAGCTATATGGCAGCCCTTCAAGTACTTGAAGATGGCTATCCTGTCACCTGTCAGTCGTCTCCTCTCCAGGCTAAACTTACCGAGCTCCTTCCACCTTTCCTCACAGGACTTTCCTCAAAGGACTTATTTGGATTGCCCTTTTCTCCACCCTTGCTAGCTCAATGTGTGTTTTTTTGAGATGACAACGACCAGAACTGTTCACAGTGGGTCGGATCAGACACGCCATCAATAGAAAGCACCAAGGCCCACGGCCCTCTCAGCACTCCCACCCCACCCAGCCATCATTTCCAAAACCGGAGCTTTCCTGGGGCCACGTGATCCGTGTGGAGTAATAGCCAAGCAGGTGGGGAGACTGCAGTACAGACAGGGAGAAGGTGAAATCGCTCCCTCCTGTCTCTCCCGTAAGCAGAGCTGCAGAGGCAAAAGGGAACAATCCCCCCCTCTTCCAACAAGATTCTGATTTGTGTGGCTATTAGTCCATATGGGTCCCATGAATCTGGGAATCAACAGTAGCCATGGCAACGAAAGGGAACCGAGGAAACAAAAAGGAACGCCCTCAAGGAGTGCAAAACCAACCGTCCACCGGTACAAGAAGGTATAGCAAAAACAGGGTTGTATTCTAACCTGCAAATTGGAAACAACTTCACGGAAGAGGCAAAGGGGAACCATCTGACCCACTTCCCCCTCCCCACTGCAAGCTCCCGACTAATGCAAATCTCTCCTTCCAACCATTTCAGTGTCTTCTTAGTACACTCGTATCTTACCCTTCCCTTCAAGGAGCTTCGAGTCAACCCCCCCCCTCCCATTTGTGTCCTTGTCAGTGACAGCTGTGACTTACAAAAATCTTAATTGGGAAAAGTGACAGCAAAGCGAACCGGCTCCATCTTAAAATAGTTCCCCGTGATATAAATAAAGGAAAGAGAAATCTGGAAGAAAAAAAACCCCAGCCACCCGGAGCTGGCAAACAGCACAGGGTAAAGCGGCATTTGTTCCACATGGGGGTGGGGGAGAGATGAAGGTGATAGGGTTGCCAGCTCCAGGGTGGTAAATTACTGGAGATTTTGGGGGTGAAGTCTAGAGAAGGTGGGGTTTGGGGAGGAATCTCAGAAGGGTATAATGTCATAGAGTCTACCCTCCAAAATGGCCATTTTCTCCATGGGAACTTATATGTGGCCTGGAGATCAGTTGTAATTCTGGGGGATCTCCAGTTGCCACCTGGAGGTTGGTAACCCTAGGCAAGACCCACACCACCACCCCCAGTCCTGTCCAAATCCATGGAGTGAAAGAGCACATCAGCAGCAGAATTGGGGAGAGCGGTTAAGAGGGGTGCCATACACGTTAGGAATTTTCATGTTTGGGAATAAAAAAATTACAAATGGAGTATTATTTATGATGCCCCATAAAATAACATTCTTCAAAATAGTTGCTGTAGATCAGCAAAATGGATATACAAAGTGGGGCACCTGAGAGAACTTCTTTTTATCTTGTTTTGCTCCTGCCTCTCCTAAGAAAGTTCCCAGACCAAACCCAGCTTTCGGTAAGAACGGCTGAACTCAGGTTCAGAGTGGCATTTTCAGCCTCTGGCCTAGCTAGATATGTGTTGGCTGAGCTGGTTAATAACACCTGTAGAGCAGTCACTGAGTCCCCCAATGGTTCGAACTTGGAAGGTTGTTCTCAGAGAGGCTCCATGTTCACTCCCTAGATTCTCACACCGCTGAAATGCTAGTTAACAACTCAGCCCTGGCTCTTGAGTTACCGGGTGATGCTCTGAGTCCTGAAAAGATGGCTTCTCAGCTTGCCTGTTCCCCCTTCCTTTCCTCTCTGAGCCAGCTTTTTTGACCAAGCTCAGACCGTGATGCAAGTATGCCAGAGAGAAGCTGAACGCTGCATACTATTCATCACCTCCACATGTCCATATGCTGAGCCATCCAGGAATGGGAGAGGGCTCGTATTCTAATGGACGGGTGAGGTCAGCAACAATTGGATGCCAAACAGAGATGCCAAGGTAGCTAGCTCTCAAGTTTTAGAGACGCAGATTTTATGTAGCGAGCCTGGAACACATGACTTGGGTGTGGGCACGCCCCAAAACCAACCCAGAGATTGGAAAGCCAAGGCCTTTGGGAATGGGAGAATTTTTGGTCTCACGAGTAGGGATGTGCGTTTCGGCATTCAGAATGCCGAAAGAATGCCGAAATAAAAGTGTTTCGGCTTCTTTCGGGGAATGCCGAAACGTTTCGGGGAATGCCGAAACGTTTCGGGTAGCCGAAAGAAAAAAGCCGAAACGTTTCGGGATTCTTTCGGCTTTCTTTCGGCTTTTCAATGGGAAAATGCCTCCGTCTTCCCGGACGTCTGGGGGAGGCATTTTCCCACCGAATAAGCCCAAAATTGGTGGGGACCTTCCTCTAACCCTTCTCTAACAACCACCCAAGTTTCAGACAGATTGGACTTTGGGGGGCCATGTTATGGCCCCCCAAAGCAGGTCCCCCCATCCTCCCATAAGAAAGCGAAGGAGCAGCATATTGTTAGCATGCTGCTGCTAATCTTCTTCATTATTTCCTATGGGGAAAAAATGAAGAGGCAGGCTTCCTTTGCCAGGGGTGGCATTTTGCATGCAAAATGCCCCCTCACCCTCAGGGGCCCTTCTCCCACCCCTCCACCCACCCCCCACCCAGGCTCAGCCTGCTCCCACTTGGGGGGGGCATTTCATGGCCTCCCCAAGTAGGTGCTCTAATCTCTACCACTGACAGCTGGGGGAGGCTTGTGTTGCCAGGGGTGGCATTTTGCATGCAAAATGCCCCCAAGCCCTCAGGGGCCCTTCTCCCACCCTTCCCCCCACCCCCCACCCAAGCTCAGACTGCTCCCACTTGGGGGGGCCATTTCATGGCCTCCCCAAGTAGGTGCTCTTTTCTCTACCACTGACAGCTGGGGAAGGCTTGTCTTGCCAGGGGTGGCATTTTGCATGCAAAATGCCCCCCAGCCCTCTGGGGCCCTTCTCCCACCCCTCCTCCCACCCCCCACCAAGGCTCAGCCTGCTCCCACTTGGGGGGGGGCATTTCATGGCCTCCCCAAGTAGGTGCTCTAATCTCTACCACTGACAGCTGGGGGAGGCTTGTGTTGCCAGGGGTGGCATTTTGCATGCAAAATGCCCCCCAACCCTCTGGGGCCCTTCTCCCACCCTTCCCCCACCCCCCACCCAGGCTCAGACTGCTCCCACTTGGGGGGGCCATTTCATGGCCTCCCCAAGTAGGTGCTCTTTTCTCTACCACTGACAGCTGGGGAAGGCTTGTCTTGCCAGGGGTGGCATTTTGCATGCAAAATGCCCCCCAGCCCTCTGGGGCCCTTCTCTCACCCTTCCTCCCACCCCCCACTAAGGCTCAGACTGCTCCTACTTGGGGGGGGGGCATTTCATGGCCTCCCCAAGTAGGTCCTCTCAGCCCCTAAAGTCCACCCCTTACAGCCCCACACAAACCCAATTCCCCCCCAGCTGCCACACACAGACCCAAATCCCCACATTAGCCCCTCACAGACCCAAATCCACCCCCACCTGCCCCACACCCATAACCCCAGGAACAGGCTGGCAAAGGCCAGCCCTCTCCCTTTGTTCCCTATGCTGGGAACTTCTAAACTCTCTTTCCCTGGGCAATTCTGCACAGCCCAGGGGTGCCACAATGGTGGGCACACTTCTGAGTGCCAGCTGGTCCCTGTGAAAGAGCACCTGAACCACAGACACCCTCCCTCAAATTCCCCCACCACCTACAGAGATGGCTGGCCAGCCAGCCCCATTGTTCCCTATGATGGGAACCAACTGCACAACAAAGAATAAAACAAGAACACAAAATAAAGTTTTAAATTTTTTTTTCTCCCTTCCAAAGTACAAGTAGGCAAAGCATTATGACACATTACACCAGCAGTCCCCCACACAGAAAAATAACACAACTCACTTAACATCAGAGAATCACAAAGCATGATTCCTGTCAAAAACACTTTATTTCTTGAACAGCTTTAGGTTACACAGCAGGGGGGAACACCAAAGGGCATGGCAGCACTATCTTACACAAAAATAACACAACTCACTTAACATCAGAGAATCACAAAAACACAATTCCTGTCAAAAACACTTTATTTCTTGAACAGCTTTAGGTTACACAGCAGGGGGGAACACCAAAGGGCATGGCAGCACTATCTTACACAAAAATAACACAACTCACTTAACATCAGAGAATCACAAAAACACAATTCCTGGCAAAAACACTTTATTTCTTGAACAGCTTTAGGTTACACAGTAGGAGGGCACAACAGGGCATGATAGCAATGTACTACAAAAAATGATACAACCCACTTCACCGTTTTTGACAGCAATTGTGTTTGTGTGATTCTCTGATGTGAAGTGAGTTGTGTTATTTTTGTGTAGTACACTGCTTTCCTGCTCTGTGGTGCCTTCCTACTGTGTAACCTAAAGCAGTTACAGAAATAAAGTGCTTTTGACAGCAATTTTTTGGGGTGATTCTTTAATGTGAAGTGAGTTGTGTTATTTTTGTGTAAGATACTGCTTCCATGCCCTTTGGTGTTCCCCCCCCTGCTGTGTAGCCTAAAGCTGTTCAAGAAATAAAGTGTTTTTGACAGGAATCGTGTTTTGTGATTCTCTGATGTTAAGTGAGTTTTGTTTTAATTTTTCTGTGTGGGGGACTGCTGGTGTAATGTGTCATAATGCTTTGCCTACTTGTACTTTGGAAGGGAGAAAATAATTTTTTTAAAACTTTATTTTGTGTTGTTCTTGTTTTATTCTTTGTTGTGCAGTTGGTTCCCATCATAGGGAACAATGGGGCTGGCTGGCCAGCCATCTCTGTAGGTGGTGGGGGAATTTGAGGGAGGGTGTCTGTGGTTCAGGTGCTCTTTCACAGGGACCAGCTGGCACTCAGAAGTGTGCCCACCATTGTGGCACCCCTGGGCTGTGCAGAATTGCCCAGGGAAAGAGAGTTTAGAAGTTCCCAGCATAGGGAACAAAGGGAGAGGGCTGGCCTTTGCCAGCCTGTTCCTGGGGTTATGGGTGTGGGGCAGGTGGGGGTGGATTTGGGTCTGTGAGGGGCTAATGTGGGGATTTGGGTCTGTGTGTGGCAGCTGGGGGGGAATTGGGTTTGTGTGGGGCTGTAAGGGGTGGACTTTAGGGGCTGAGAGGACCTACTTGGGGAGGCCATGAAATGGCCCCCCCAAGTGGGAGCAGTCTGAGCCTTGGTGGGGGGTGGGAGGAAGGGTGGGAGAAGGGCCCCAGAGGGCTGGGGGGCATTTTGCATGCAAAATGCCACCCCTGGCAAGACAAGCCTCTCCCAGCTGTCAGTGGTAGAGATGAGAGCAGAGCACCTACTTGGGGAGGCCATGAAATGCCCCCCCCCCAAGTGGGAGCAGGCTGAGCCTTGGTGGGGGGTGGGAGGAGGGGTGGGAGAAGGGCCCCAGAGGGTTGGGGGGCATTTTGCATGCAAAATGCCACCCCTGGCAACACAAGCCTCCCCCAGCTGTCAGTGGTAGAGATTAGAGCACCTACTTGGGGAGGCCATGAAATGCCCCCCCCAAGTGGGAGCAGGCTGAGCCTTGGTGGGGGGTGGGAGGAGGGGTGGGAGAAGGGCCCCTGAGGGTGAGGGGGCATTTTGCATGCAAAATGCCACCCCTGGCAAAGGAAGCCTGCCTCTTCATTTTTTCCCCATAGGAAATAATGAAGAAAGATGAGCAGCAGCATGCTAACAATATGCTGCTCCTTCGCTTTCTTATGGGAGGATGGGGGGACCTGCTTTGGGGGGCCATAACATGGCCCCCCAAAGTTCAATCTGTCTGAAACTTGGCTGGTTGTTAGAGAAGGGTTAGAGGAAGGTCCCCACCAATTTTGGGCTTATTCGGTGGGAAAATGCCTCCTCCAGGCGTCCTGGAAGACGGAGGCATTTTCCCTTAGAAAAAAGCCGAAAGAATGCCGAAATAATGCCGAAAGAATCCCGAAAGCCGAAAGCCGAAAGAGATTCTTGTTTCGGCTTTCGGCTTTAACGATAGAGAATCTTCTTTCGGCTTTCTATTTTCGGCTATAGCCGAAAATTTTTGGCTTGCACACCCCTACTCACAAGCAAAATGGGAGTACATCCCACCGGTTTGATTATGGGAGTGCCTGTGATCGGCATCCAGAATTGGGGGTACCGGAGCTGCTACTCCCCTTACGTTAGAGCCCTTTTCGACCTGTGAGTATTGTTGAACACAAACCCGCACAACTACTTTTTTCCAGAGTTCCACTTGTCAGTTTTCCACCTTGGATTAGAGGTGGGCACGAACAGAGGGGGAAATGAACACAAACAGGGAATCACGAACAACCACGAACATGACCCTGTTCACGAACATGTTCGTGGTGGGCTGTTCAGGGGAGGGAGGGGGGAGACTTGGAAGGGAAGAAAGTTCCCTGTGCCATTTGCAAACAGCGTGGGGAACCTCCTTCCCTTCAAAGTCTCCCTCCTTCCAGCTGGCTGGAGGGAGGGGGGGAGCCTTTGTCAGGAAACCCCTGACAAGCAGCTGAGTCGGGGGTGAAGTGCCCCTCTTTTTTCTGGGGGTGAAATGCCCCTCGCATTTCACCCCGGCAGGCTGCACTCAGCCCTGATAAGCAGCTGAGGGGGGATTTAAATGTCCCTCGGAGAGGGGAATTTAAACCATGGCTGACTTGGGAGTGAAGTGCCCCAGGGCATTTCATCCCAGCAGGCTGCACTCAGCTGCTTGTCAGGGGTTTCCCTGACAAGCAGCTGAGTGGGGGATTTAAATGTCCCTCTCCTGCACTGCGCAGCAGCAGGGAGAGGGAAATTTAAATCCCGGCAGGTTGCAATCAGCCCTTGTCAGGGTTTTCCCTGAGAAGCAGCTGAGTCAGGACGAAGTGCCCCTGGGCTTAGATTGGTGTTTCCATGGCAACAGAAGTTCACACAGAATTCAGAAAGTCCGTGCCTACTGTTGCCAAGGGAATTGATTGAAAGGTGACAGACTGTCTGGCTTGATGAACGGCTGATGAACACCACGAACGGGGCTTGGAACAAACACATGTTCGTTGGGAATGGGGCCTCACGAACAGCTTGCTCGCGAACAGCTGATTGGGCTGTTCATGGCTTTTTTTGTTCGTATTGCTGTTCGTGCCCATCTCTACTTTGGATCCTTCACTTTTCAGGACAGGTTGCTAGCTTTATTATTGCACCTATGTTTATAAGTACATAAGCATATTTAGGAACACATAAGGCTACCCACAGTACCCTGGTACATATAGGAATAGACCCTAGTTGATGTTTGGTGCCAGTCCACACACTAGACATGCTCAGAGGGATGCCTCTTAGGACAGACACGTCTAGCCATTCAGGAAACACTTTGTGGAAGTTCTGAACTACATCCTATGGTCTAGTTTATAATAAGATATAACAAGAGGGAACCTGTGCAGTTCTGGAGGCCTCACTTCAAAAAGGATGTGGACAAAATCGAGAGGGTGCAGAGGAGAGTGACGAGGATGATCAGGGGTCTGGAGACTGAGCCCTACGAGGAAAGGCTGAGGGCCTTGGGAATGTTCAGTTTGGAGAAGAGGAGATTGAGGGGGGACATGATTGCTCTCTTTAAATATTTGAAAGGCTGTCATTTGGAGGAGGGCAAGGGGCTGTTCCAGTTGGCAGCAGAGGGTAGGACACAAAACAATGGGCTTAAATTACATGCAGAAAGGTACCGGCTGGATATTAGGAAAAACTTTTTCCCGGTCAGAGTAGTTCAAAAGTGGAATCAGCTGCCTAGGGAGGTGGTAAGCTCCCCTTCACTGGCAGTTTTCAAGAAGAGGCTGGATGAATACTTGTCAGGGATGCTTTAGGCTGATGCTGCACTGGGCAGGGGGTTGGACTAGAAGGTCTGTATGGCCCCTTCCAACTCTATGATTCTATGATTCTATGATTCTGTGAGAGAAACCATCCTTTTCACCCTCCAGCTGCCTGGCAAAGGCTGCTCCAGCAGCAGCTCTGGCTCTCTCGTCCTTCCCACCATCGCCTGGCTTTCTACTCCTCCTCCAACCACCCGGAACATAGGGCAAGGGCTCCAGCTCTTACTTCCTCCTCTGGCCACCCCTAGCCACTGGAAGGGGATGCGCAAGAATCATGGGTAAGCAATCCCATCCATGTCAGCCCGCATGCTCAACTGCATCGCCACCTGCTCAGCTCACCTACCGTAAGATACCAGATCTTCCGTGGAAAACGATTACGTACCATTCCTTGATTTAATAATGAAAATGCACAGTCCTCATAAGCGAATAAATATCTGGTATCTTATGGTAGGTGTGTAGATTTTGTGGCCTCGTGCAGAATATCCTGCTCCCCTCCCCAACTGCCTCTCTAGCTCAATGTTGGAGACAGCAACTCCCACTCCCACCTAATCTGGACACCCACATGCCTGCCTGGCTCACATGTGGGGGGAGCAGCAATTCTGGAGGTTCTGTTTCCCTCTCCCGGCCCACCAGCCTGCAAAAGAAGGACAGCAGGGGTTGGCAGCAGTAGTTAAGCTGGCATCCCAGCAGCTTCTGGGCACAGAGAACTTGGCTGGCTTTTCCTCCCTCCCTGCTTAGGGCAAGTGTATGTTTTCTGCACCCCCTGCCGTTTTTTACACATTTTTTCTGCAAACCGAGGGCTGCATCAGTTCTGCAAAAGAACATCCCCTCTCGTTGATGGGGAACAACGCACAAGTGAGCACTTGGAGGGAAAACAATGCAAGCAATTGCATTCTTTTATGGATGCCTTCTGCTGTCGGAATTTTTTAAAATATATATTTTGTAACCTGAGTCCCAGAGAGAAAGGAAGTGATACATGAAATAAACAAACAAGTCTTACAGCACCAAGAAGTCGCCTAGTGGTGCACGATGCATAGTTATGCTCAGAAACATGTGAACATAAAAACCGACGAGATGTCAGAAAAAGCTTGAAAATCTTTCCAAAAAAAATGTTTTGCCATGGCCTCAACATACATTGCTTCCTAAGAAGATAGTAATGTCCACTGAAATAATAAGGCATATTTTGCCCCACCCACCCATTGCCACTAATCCACTTTGGTTCCAATGGCTGATTGGAAAATGCGGGTTTAATGCTAGCATCGGAATGTGGCACAAAATACCACATTCCTCAGCTCCCCACCACCACCACTGTCAGCCTAGAGCCCATCTGGTGAATGTTAAAGCAAGTTCAAGTTCATGTTAGCCTTTATTGGCATATATCAACAATTCAAGTTATCCGCTTACAAAATAAAAGAAAAACAACGTTTAAAGGATACTACGTTACAAATAAGTAAGTACAATTATAGCTTATTTCTGTGATATCCTTTGACGCAACTTCAAAGCGAAATGGAGAAACTTAGCCACCTTCTCGATGACATCAAGAAAGGAATCGAATGTTAAAGTACTGAAGAAGGAGCATCCCCTGTTGCAAAGCTCCAAGATTTCACGTGCCCGGAAGCCGAAGCTCCTTGCATTTCAAACAGAACTTTAGCACACGGGTGAGGTTACCTGCTGGAAACTGAAGGAGATTGGTGCTGCGTGGCTCATGGAAGCCCAATAAATCCCATCCTTTGCACATTAAAGGCAGAGAGAGACAGAGACAGAGAGTAGTTTTTTTCAAGAACTGCTGTGAGTTTACCATTATTTTCCTCCGTCAGAGGTCCACAAATCTCATAAATGGGTTTTATTTTGTCTTTACATTAAACTTTTGCTAAGTCGCCACCCCCTGGACTGGAGATTCAAAGCTGGTTCCCCTCCCGAGCAAGCTTCACCCGCTAGCCATGGCCCCCCAACCTGATTCTCTAGGTCTAGGTCAAAACGAGTGTCTTGGATGCCAAGAGGGGACGATTTTTCAGTTTGATCAGGGGCACTGGCTCTGCTCAGGAACTCAGAAGGGGTTCTGCAGTGAGAAGAGATGGAATCGTGGAGCAGGTTCCCTGGAAGACAGATGGCCAAACACCGAAGGGTGCCCCCCAAGAGAGAGTTATCCAGGTTGTATGCTCCACTCACAAAAAAGGGCCTGGCTGCTGGTCCAGTTGTGTATCTCGGGACATGATCACCAGGACAGTTGCAGCCTGAAGGGTAGTTACTGATTGTCCGTCCGTCCCCCCACACACACACCCTTCATTTCCTCTCTAAAAGAGAGAAGAAGGTGATAATAAGGTGGGAGAAGTGTGTTGCTCTCCATACACCACGGGTCTCATAACCGGAGGAAAGGGGGTTGCTCTTTACCTATGCCCCCCTTTGCCTCTTGGACTGTTGCCTCTACCTGCAGTGATGGGAAGCAGAGCATGTTCTCAGACTGTATATCCTAGCCCCTTGTAAAGATGTGTGGAATGCCACACAAACCCTGCCGAAACTTCCCAGTTTTCGTGAAAGCTGGGTCTTCAGAGGGGCTGTCTTTGCAACCGGCCTCAACTAGACCTGCTGGGAGAACGCTTGGTAAACCTCAACGTTACCCGTGGCAGAATAAAATGGCTGCAAATTAGCAGGGGGGTGCAGGTCATCGCTGCAAACGAAAGCAAGAAGTGATATCATGGGATGTTCTAGGATTTGCAAAAATGCTTTGGCTTTACCATACAGATTTGGGTGTTGCTTCAGGTGCTTGTCAGAAGTCATGATGCCAGCCAGCATGATGCCAGCGCACAAGTCCCCACCCCTAGAATGTTCTCGAGGTTGCCGGCTGCAGCCTGGCAACCCCAGCCTCAACTGCCTGCAGAACAGAGACTGGCTTTCCAGAGCAACACCTTACAGGTGACAAACTTCTTTCCAGTTGGTGACTCTGGGCCAAGCTACACATGACGAATGACACTTGAACGGCAAGTGGATTGAGTGGAGGGCAAGTGAACAGGGAGAAATACACTTGCTGTTCAAGTGTCATTCATCACTTGTAGCTTGGCCCTCTGTCAGCTCTGCCATCCCTGTGGAGTCTGGCAGCTCCAAGACACTGAGCTAGAAACTCCCAAAACACCCTTGCCTCTCCATGGCAGTATTTGAGAGCAGACACATGGATGGCCATGAATGGTTCCCCAGGAAGGAGGAAGTATGAAAAACATGGCAGCTGTTCAGAGACTAGAGCCCTGCAGTCAAGTGTGCCCACAGACAAGCTTCTGTGGGTGAAGCTACAAGTGACGAATGACACTTGAACAGCAAGTGTATTTCTCCCTGTTCACTTGCCCTCCACTCAATCCACTTGCTGTTCAAGTGTCATTCGTCACTTGTAGCTTGGCCCTGTATCTCACACACTAGTGCAGACAGTTGGGGAGGGCAGCACAACTGAGGGGGCCGCTATCAGTTGGGAAAATGCACTAGAGAAGGATTGCAAACAATTTAGCAATCAAGAGGTGCCTCTCAAATCCAGCTGCTGTGTGACATCACGCACTTTGACAGATCTGATGAACTGAGCTTTGACTCACGAAAGTTTATACTTCGGAAAATTTTGTTGGTCACTTAACGTACTACGACTAAAAAAAAAAAAGAGTGCTGCTATTTTTAATATCTTTATATAATGCTTTTAATGTTTTATGATAATGTTTAATGAAATGTTTTATATGTTTTTAATGCTGTTATCAGCCCTGAGCCTGCTTGCGGGGAGGGCGGAATATAAATATGATAAAATAAATAAATAAATAAATAAATAATACCACGGGGCTCCAATTTTGTTTTGCCCTCCAGGCCCCCCTTTTTACTTTCTTCTCTATGGTGGCCACTTAGGAAAGGGAAAGGACCGTGTTGCATGCACGGGAAATGTAGCCATGGGAGTCGAGAACTTGATTCTCGAAAGCTTATGCTACAATAAAATTGCTTAGTCTTAAAGGTGCTACTGGACTCTTTTTGATTTTGAGAACAAAAACTCTGTCTCCTCACTCCTGATACAAGACGGCCAGGATTTCCTGAGAGGGACCCCATGGGCCTCTGCACAATGCACCTCTGTGCATGGGTCCCAGAGATGTCTCAGAGGTATCTAGGACCTTTCTCTTCCCTCCCCCAATGCAGTCACAGTCAATTAATCAACAATTGCCAGACTATGACATAAAGAGACCCATCTCTTTAATGTGATAACGCAGACCAAGAATAACTCTTTTGGGTGGCAACTGGGTCTAAAAGCTGCGGGGAGGATGCAACAGAGGGCAGATTATTCTAGCACTGTAAGCTACTATGGCAGCCCCCCCTCTCCTCATGCATTTCCACCATGGCAGGTGGAGACTGGAGGAAGTCCCAGCACTCTTATGAGCACCGAGTGGCGCCCTGTTCTGCATAAGTCATTCTGACAGACTTGGCCCAAGAGTCCATGTGCATAACTCAGCAGTGCTACGACTAACTGGTGGCCCATAACTCCTGGCTTGCGTGATGCCAACCCACGTAAATCTCAAGCATAACGTTGAATTACATTTACATGAATTCCCGGTTATTTGCATTGGCCAAGAGCGATGGAACCACCTGAGTTAATCAGCAGTCACAGACTTCCACATAGAGGTGGGGACGGCGGGGGGGGGGGGATTAGCAGCAAAAATTAGGGATGGGAGAGCCGCAGAGTCCTCTGCAATCCAGGGCTTCTCATTTCACACACTGTGAATTTGCAAATCTTTGTTTGCTGCCCAACTCCAGAAATGTTAGAAGAGGTATAATGTAGAAAAGAGCAAAAGTCCAGTAGCACCTATATGACTAACAACATTTGTGGTAGATCCAGAGGAGTTAGCCGTGTTGGTCTGTAGTAGCAAAACAATAAAAAGAGTCCAGTAGCACCTTAAAGACTAACCAACTTTATTGTAGCAGAAGCTTTCGAGAACCACAGTTCTCTTCATCAGATGCATAAAGTTGGTTGGGTATGAGCTTTTGTGAGCCACAGCTCACTTCTTCAGATACCCACTTCTTTAGATAATGGATATATTTTAAAATTAGGAATAATGAATGCTTCTAGTGACAGCTGGAGGAAGAGAACATTTAAAGTCCAGTGTCTGATCCAAGCCACCTCCAATTTTGAAGTCTGGAGCATTTCTACCACAGTAAATTCCAAGTCCTTGATGGAAGGCAGGGGATAAAAAATGTACTAATTAAAATAAATACATAAAATATATTACGTGTAGTGACAAATAGTTTGATGGACACTGAAGTCCAAAGCAGGTAACTCTGGAGCAGGGATTCCTCAAAAAAACTGGAGGTGGAAATCATTTTTTAAAAAAATAAAAATACTTTTGAAGTCCTGCAAGACCTGTTGAAAAATGGAAAACACAACAACAAAGGAAAAATCCCCCAAGGTTCAAAGAAGAGAAGTTAGCCACTTGAAGTTCTATTCATTGGAAATTCCACTAGTAAGATACAAAAACTCAGACCAACCTCATAGAAGGTTTTGACTCAGAGGCAGGAAAGGAGATTTCTCATATGACTCTCTCCCCACTGCCATTCAAGGAATAGGTTGCATGTTTGTCTAAAGCACCTGGCCACCTGGATCCATGGCATGGTAACATACAGACTAGACTACTGTAATGCTCTCTACATAGGTCCCCCCCTCGAAGTCAACTCAGACACTCTAGCTGGTGCAGAACATCACAGCTCAGTTACTATCAGAAGCCGGACAGACTACACACGTCACTCGCATTTTATAGTCACTCCACTGGCTCCACTCCACTGGCTACCAGGCTCAATTCAAGGTATTGATTATCACATTTCAAAGCCCTTCATGGCCTTGGCTCCTCATGTCTGTGCAACTGCTCCCCTCCCTACAGTCCGCTGCTGCAGCTTCGCTCATCCGAACAGGGCCTTCTGCAGATACCATCTTGCAGTTGGGCAAATCAACACCTGCCCATACAAATGTTTTCTCTGTGGTAGCTGCCACTTTATGGAATGATTTGCCTGAGGAAGTCAGGAAAGGTCCCTCTCTCCTTTCCAAAAACTATGCAAAACTGAATTATTCAGGAGAGCTTTTTTACACAGGTAATAGGAATGTCCTGTGAGGAAATGGATCAGAGAGATGCGTGCAATAAAAAGAGCCAAATCAAAGCTTCCTGAAGTGATTAGGGTTGCTTCGTGAAGCTTCGGGGCTTTCAAACCCTGGCTGGCTCCAGCTGACCTGCGGAGGATCCCCCGCCGGCCAGCTGGAGTTTTAAGGGCTCTTTCCCCGCCACAAGCAAGTGGCAGGGAAAGGGCCCATTCCAGGCTTCAGCTGGCCTGCAGGGGGGGATCCCCTTAAGGGCCAGCTGGCATTTAAAGGGCTCTTTCCCTGCCGCTTTTGAGCAGCGGAGAAGGGCCCTTTAAACTTTGGTTGGCCTGTGGGAGGATCCCACCCCCACTGGCCAGCTGAAGCATGGGAAGTCCTGTCCCCTCCCATCAAATGAAATAAGTGATGGGGCAGGGATTGGTGTGCTCCGAATCTTCACAGAGCATACCGAAGCAGGGCAATAAGTGGTTTCCGAAGTGGCTTGCCGCTTCAGAAATCACTTACTTCTGATTCTTTTCCCCACTTCGGGAATTCCAAAGCAGGAAAACCAAATCTTCCCGTCTCTGCAAACCCCTAGTAGACTATACTACTGGGTACTGTCTGTTGATGTAGATATGTTCCTACTGGTAAGTCTTCATGTCATTTATATGTGTTAGATCAAATTGCTTCATTTCAGAATTGTTTCGGCTCTGTATTCGGATTTATGCTTGTATTTGGATTTCTGTTATCCCTACCTTATTCTAGTGTTCATTGAGTGTCCCATCTGTTGACTGTATTAATCCTGTACTGCGTAATCCACTTTGAGTCTCAGTGAGAAAGGTGGGCTAAAAATAACATAATAAATAAAATGATGGTTCTGGCCTTGGGATATTTTGATAATTCCATTACAATCTCCTGTTGTTTTCTGTGCCTGGTGTACAATCTAATATTGCCAATCTTAAAATGACTTTGGTCAGGCAATATCTAACATAGCAAAAGGATTCTTAAAGGTTTCCAAATTTTCCTCTGTTAATTAAAGTCAAAATCCAGAATCGGGACTCTTATTCTCAGTTCCCTGGTTAGTTATGAAGGGAATGTGCTTATGTTTTCGGGGAAGGTAGGTGACAAAACTGAGGCTATTGTACTTTGGTCACATCATGGGAAGACAAGAATCTCTGGAAAAGTCAACAATGCTAGGAAAAGCATAAGGCATCAGGAAAAGAGGAAGACCTAAAATGAGATGGCTGGACTCAATAAAAGAAGCCACGTCCTCCAGTTTGCAGGATCTGAACAAGTCTGTTAATGAGAGGACCTTTTGGAGGTCTTTCCTTCATAGGATCACCATAGGTTGGAGGTGACTTGACGGCACATCACACACACACACACACACACAGGTAGGGTTGCCAGGGGCACCAGGGACCAAAGTGAGGGTGCAGGAGGCTGGGGGCAACGGAGTACTTCCCTCCCTACCATGCATGTTTCCACGCTCCCTTGTCATGCAAGAAAATGATGTCATTTTCCGGCATGAAGGAGCAGCAGGGCATGCCGAAGCCGAGCTCAGTAAAAACCGCCTGTTCGGAGGTTTTTTTTTAACTGAGTTTAGCTTCAGCTCACTCTGCAGCTCCTCCCTTGTGCTGGAAAATGAGAGTGTCAGGGGAGTGGTGGGACACACTGAAGTTGAACTCAATAAAAATCACCTCCAAATGGGCAGTTTTTACTGAGCTCGACTTCAGGGCACCCCCTGGCTCCTCTATTGTTGGCACAACGGTGGAGCACAGGAGCGCATGCACACACTTCTCCTCCCCGTGCCTCCCCCCGCCCTGCTAGCCAGGGGAGCAGGGTTGGGGGGGGTGGCACGTGGGAGGTTCCTCATGCTGTGAGTGGGGGGGGCATAACAAGATTAGATGTAGAAGAAGTTGCTTTGTTGTTTTCAATACACTCTTCTTATTTTAATTGCTGTTCATTTGTTGTGAGGGAGAGTTGGAGGGTGCGATTTAGTTCAAAATAATTGCACCAGAAATCTTTTCCCTATTATTATTATTATTATTATTATTATTATTATTATTATTATTATTATTATTAATAATGATAATAATAATAATAATAATTTACTTACTTACATGCTTATTTATTTATTTATTGCATTTCTAGACCGCCCTCCCCATCAGACGGGCTCAGGGCGGTGTGACAACATACAATTTGTAACATACAGTTTAAAAACAATAAAACACTATAAATAAACATTAAAACACTATTCTATATACAATAAAAATTTCTCAATTGGTGGATATAAATATTAAAATACAGCATTTTAGACGCAGGGCTTGGCTCTTACATCATGCCCTGCGTCACACTTGTGAGCTCGTGCATGGGTGGTGGACGGTCTTCAGTGGTGTGGCCAGCAAGAGGACAGCCTAGTCCCCACCAAATGCCTGGTAGAACATCTCCGTCTTGCAGGCCCGGCGGAAAGATAACAAATCCCGCCAGGCCCTAGTTTCCTCAGACAGAGAGTTCCACCAGGTTGGAGCCAGGACTGAAATCATCATCATCATCATCATCATCATCATCATCATCATCATCATCATCATCATCATCATCATCCGCTCTTCCTGCAAGAGGGTTTAGAGCAGATAACAACATATATAAACACAATCAAGTAAAATCACAGTTAAAAACATAACATTCATTAACATGTAACTCAAACTGGAAGACCGAGTGAGAGGATATCAACCCCCCTTGACAGGAGTACAGCAAGGGACCCGACCTCGTCCCGACCTCAGCCATATGCCTGGCAGGACATCTCTGTCTTACAGACCAAAAAGGCCTTGGCCTTGGTTGAGAACAGGCAGGAATCTTTGGGGCCAGGGACCACCAGCAGCTGTTTGTCAGCTGGGCTGAGCACCCTCCAGGGAACATATGAAATGAAAGATAAGTGGAGATACCTTCTTCAAGGGGCTATAAACACAGACCCCTTGTCCAATTCACTTGAAATGGGGGGGGGTCTTTAGCAGGGGTGGTGCCAGCACAAGGAGTCATGTCTGCATCCCATTTATCCATGCCATTCAGATGTTCTCTGTTCCCTGTATTGATTTGGTCATACTGTGTATCCATGTGCTCTCTTATTATGCTCATGTGATCGTTAGATTCATGCCATCTTGAGCTTGCCCAAAAATGAAAGTACTAATCAGAAGCAGCTGTTTGCATCTACTCCTCCCTCCCCTCTCCTTCTCTATATCTGACCAGTTTCTTCTTGCCCTCCATGCACCTGATGAAGAGAACTGTGATTCTCGAAAGCTTATGCTACAATAAAGTTGGTTAGTCTTAAAGGTGCTACTGGACTCTTTTTAATGTTGAGACTGTTATCTCTGAAGCCTGCTTCCTGACCACGTACTAAAGTGTAACTCTTCGCAAGAGACGGGGGGAGTTGAATTCCTTGTAATCTTCTGGCTTTCTTTGGCCAGACAAAGCTGTTGTGTTTCTCATGAGAATTGGGACTTTTGTGCCTTTTTGCTAACTGCCCCAGGGAAGGGGAGGAATCCTAATCCTTATATCCAAGTGCCTTCGCTTGCGTTCTCATTCCTGCCAATTCTTATGCATCTTTGAAGGATCTGTGAACTTAATGGATCTCTATAATAAAACCTTTTTCAACCAAGACCCTGGAGTACTTGTTGTGTCTGTCATGGACTGCCAATCCTAGAACTGACACATGGTGAGGTGAAGAAGCTGCCAGGATCGTGGCTTCCAGTGGGGCCATTGCTGCCAACTCTCAATTCATGCATCTCCTCTGATGCCTGCAGTCACACCCTTCCATTGCCTGGTTGGGCATGCTTTGTCACCTCTGCTCCCAGCTGCATGTGCTGCTGCAGAAGGGCATGCGGGTGGCGCACAAAGCATCAGCATTCCTGGTGGCCATGTCAGTGGCGCTCCTACTGCATCCACCACTCAGCTGGGAAAGGATGTGTAGGCAGTGTGGGCAGCCGTGACTGCAGGTGGCGGGAGAGCTTCTGATTGGGCAAAGGAAGGATGCGCAGGCAGATGGGGGCATGTGGGTGGGAGGGAAAGATGAGGATCTTGGGAGGGCTCTTTAATAAACACAGAGGACGAGATTCGCTGCATTTTTGATGCCACGTGGTGAAAAACAGCTGTTCTCAAAAACGTACCATTTTCTCACCATTTCCCCCCACAGGAAATAATGGCCAGACATTTGCTCCAACAGGAATGAAAATGGAAAATTTCACCTACGTGATTTTTAATAGGACAAACTCTCAACATTTAATGAAAACAATAATTCTGCCCTTCCTTCAAATAGTTTTTCAAGTGCGCACGCACATTTTCTCCCTTGCTTGACAGGGGGGCATCCCTCCTTTCTGACCAGAAACAATCCCGCCGTCTTAGAATGCATCATCAAGTGGAAAGTTGGCAATCACTCTACCTCTGTGAGCGAAACGAACGGTTCATTTTCCGGGATCTAGGAATAGAAGATTGTGAACAGTTCACAGAAAGGGGCTGAGCAGGCAAGAGTCGTTTGGAAGATGCCCGCGGGGAGGTAATGAGAACGTAAACCTGAATGTTGCACACTGATTGGAAGTAGCCCATCAATTGTTGGAACTTCCAGTAAATCAAAGAAATAGCAAAACAGAACAAAGAGATGAAATAATGTGTAGCAGACAAGAAGTTAGAAGCAATTGTGATTAGCAGGGGATTTTTTTTATTATTTTTTTTACAGCAGACAAATTGCCTTGCTGGTTTCTTCACCCTTCACTTTGGTAGCCAAGCCGAAGAGTCTGACAGCAATTATTTTCTGGAAAGCTTTTAATCAGAGATGAGTGGAATAAGTTTTCTTTTTCCCCCCACCAGGCCTCTTCAAGAGAAGATTTATGGGGAGTGTAGCAAGCTCTGATCTTGATGAAGGGTGGCAGTTGAGACCAAAATTAATCCAATCCAAAATGATACTTAATAAATCAGTTCCGAACCACAGACTCCAGTCTGGAGCCGGCCCCTTGGTGGCCACTTCTGCTCCTGACCTCTCTAATTAAATTGCCCAAGGACAGCCCGCTCTTAAGCCAGTCGAGAGAATGCAAAGCGGCAAACCGAACCAGTCCCCGGAGTCTAGTTGGGGTCACCGTGCCATAACAAGGCAGCCTTCCCAGGACGTAAACACTGTTAGTAACCTAACTCAACTGTGTATGTCTCTTTTGTTAACCTGTAAATACAAATATAACAATTCAAGAGGAGCCCTGGAGGATCAAACAAGTAGATGTTTTTACTGGACTATCTGAAATGTGATTAAGTTTTCTCTCTTCGGTATTTCTTAATACAAAAAAACAATAAAACACCTATATAGATACATTTTAAAACAACAACTGGGTGTTGTATTTATTGAGGAATGTTGTTAGCTACGGCAAATGCAGGAAGAGTCGGATACAAATCCCTTAAACAGATCAATCCAAGTTCAACAACCCATTTCGTAAAAAGGCCCAAAAGATCAGGACAGGAAGGGAAAATTTCCCACACAGCACAGGATATTCAGAGGTATGTTGCCTGTAAACAATCCCTCTTACCTACTGGCAAAGCAGCAAAACACGGCCAAGGAAAGACAGGGGAAGTGTTTCCGAATAGCTCAGGGGGACAGGACTCCCAAGGTATTGATTAGAGTACCAGTTCATACATTTAAACAAAAGCAAGATGAGCAGTGCACATGCTCTTTATCCTCCAGGAAGCATGGGATGTTGAGGCCAATTGATGATGATGATGATAACAACAACAAAACAATAATAATACAACATTTGATTTATATACCGCCCTTCAGGATGACTTATTATTATCCCCACAACAACAAACACCCTGTAAGGTGGGTGGGTCTGAGAGAGCTAGAAGCTGTGACTGACCCAAGGTCACCCAGCTGGCTTCAAGCGAAGGAGTGGGGAATCAAACCCGGTTTTCTGGATTAGAGTCCTGTTGCTCTTAACTACTACACCAAACTGGCTCTCAGTCGCCAGGTCCTCTTAACCTCCCAGTGAGAAGGGGGGAGCTGGCACTCACTTTTCCATGCTTCACAGCATGCATGATGATGTCACTTCCAGGAAGTGACATCATCGCACAAGCTCGAGAGTGCGCATTTCACACCAGGCCGTTTGGGGCCCAAATCGGCCCGCTGCGAACTGCAGGAGTGCTCTCGGGTGGTGAGATCTCGGGAGTGATGTCACAGCACACCAGAAGTGCACACAGGAGGCCTGTTCCTCTGCCCCCCCCTGCTGGCCATGTGAGCGACGGCAGGAGGCAGAGGGTGGGAGCAGGGGATTCCATCACCCCATCGGGGGAACAGCAACCCTAAGAATTGAGCATCAGAGGGAGGAAGGATCAAAAACTGAGGTGGGAAGGACTTGGCTATATATAACACATACAATTTATAGCAGAGGCTTCCAACAGGTAGCTCATGAGCTACTGGTAACTTGGCACCTGCTACAGATTAGATCATGCGTCTTCTAGAAGACCCAGGAAAAGATCTGCTCTAGATTTTTTAAAAGCTTTTGTATCTTAGAATTTTCCTCTGCATTGCTTAGACAATAACTTCATTTCCGGTGCTCTTCCTAGTCCGTGTTATGTATTTAGGTCAGAACAAAGCCGGGTCACATGCTGGAGTGGTGGTGGGGGAAACGGGAGTAGCCTGGGAGATTTTTCATTTCACTCAGAAGATTTCATTAATGAAAGTGAATCCAGTAGCACCTTTAAGACTAACCAATGTTATTGTAGCATAAGCTTTCGAGAACCACAGCTCTCTCTGTCAGATGCATCTGTAGCATAAGCTTTCGAGAACCACAGCTCTCTTCATCAGATGCATCTGTAGCATAAGCTTTCGAGAACCACAGCTCTCTTCATCAGATGCATTTGTAGCATAAGCTTTCGAGAACCACAGCTCTCTTTGTCAGATGCATCTGTAGCATAAGCTTTCGAGAACCACAGCTCTCTTTGGTCAGATGCATCTGTGGTTCTTGATAGCTTATGCTACAATAAAGTTAGTTAGTCTTAAAGGTGCTACTGGACTCTTTACGATTTTGCAACTACAGACTAACACGGCTAACTCATCTGGATTAAAGAAAAGGAGAGCTTCCCCTTGTTTTGAGTATCCTGGAAGGAGAAATCAGAGTCAGGGGACACAAGTTCTACGGCATCATTCCCCAGGCCCCGCTTCCCTCCACCAACACTTCCATCTTTTGGAATTCCCTCTCGAGGGAAGTCTGCCTTGCCCCATCCTTTATTTAGGGTGCACCGGCTCCTGTGGGAAAAAAAATAGGACCTGCCTGGTGAATTGATGCTGATTTTAACCTGATGTGACTTTTTTATGGATCTTTGCGACTTTTTGTTCTTTAATGGATTGAAACCGGTCCTGAGGGTTCAGTTGACCGGATGACAGGTGGAGCGGTGATCTAAATTATTTCAATAAAGGTAACACTGGCAAAGAGGAGCAACACTCCTCCCCTCCCACACTGTATCCCTGAGGTTGAGGGCATTAAAGAGGGAATTAAAGATAATATGATAACCATCTTCATGTATTTGAAAGGCTGTCACAGAGAAGAGGGAGCAGATTTGTTTTCGGCTGCCCCAGTGGGTTGGACCAGAAACAAGAAGTTAAAATTAAAGCAAAAGAATTTTTGGCTAAATGTTAGGAAGAACTTCATGGCAGTTAGAGCAGTCCCTCAGTGGAACAGGCCTCCTCAGGAGGTGGTGGCCTCCCCTTCCCTGGAAGTATTTAAGAAGAGGCTAGATGGTCATCTGACAGCTATGATGATTCTCTTGACTTAATATGAATGTATGCAGATCAGGAGTGGGAGGGCCCGGATGAGCTGGTGCGAGGCCCTCGTGGCTCCTTCTTACACGCCCAGGGTAATGCTGACTGCTACTTTTTGGAGTCAGGAAGGAATTTTCCTCCAAGTCAGATTGGACAGATATCCTGGCGGTTTTTTGCCTTCTTCTGGGCATGGAGCAGGGGTCCCTGAGGGAGACGAAGAGGGAGATAGCTGTGAAGGAGAACAATGAGGGGTCTGGAGACCAAGTCCAATGAGAAAAAGCTGAAAGATCTGGGTATGTTTAGCATGGAGACGAGATGACTGAGAGGTGATAGGATAGCCCTCTTCAAGTATTTGAAGGGCTGTCCCACTTCTTGGATAACTCCGGCGCTCTGGACCCTTTCCAGTCAGGTTTCAGACCAAGGCATGGGACAGAGACAGCTCTAGTAGCATTAGTGGATGATCTTCGTCTGAATACAGACAAAGGTCATGCCTCCTTATTGCTCCTCCTGGATCTATCTGCAACCTTTGACACAGTAGACCAGGCCATCCTGTTGAGGCGTCTAGAGACAGAAGTGGGCATCAAAGGATGTGCCCTGGACTGGTTTAAATAGTTTCTCATGGAACAGACTCAAAGGGTTGATCTCGGAGATCAGCTCTCTCCAGAATGGGATCTATCTTGTGGGGTTCCACAGGGCGCAAGCCTATCTCCCATGTTATTCAACTTCTACGTAAAACTTTTAGGAGAACTCATTTGCAGCTATGGAGCTGGGTGTCATCAATATGCGGACGACACCCAACTCTATATCTCGCTATCCAGGTCCCCATAGGATGCAGTAGAAATCTTAGATCGCTGCCTGACAGCCATGGTGAAATGGCTGAAAAATAACAAATTGAAATTAAACCCAGACAAAACCAAAGTGATGCTTGTTGGGAAGTCATATACCCTGAAAGACATTGTACTTCCCACTTTCCATGGAGTTCGTCTGACCCTTGCAGAGTCGGTTAAGAGCCTAGGTGTTGTACTGGATCTGCTAGAAAAACAAGTTAAGGCCGCTGCAAAAAATGCTTTCTACAATCTCATTCTAGCCTGGAAAATGGCTTATCTCGACTTGGCCGACCTGGCCACCTGGATCCATGCTATGGTAACATCAAAACTTGACTATTATAATGCACTATAGATTGGTCTACCATCTAAGTTAACTAGGAGGCTCCAATTGGTGCAAAATGCTGCGGCTCAACTGCCTTGAGTCTCAGTGAGAAAGGCGGACTATAAATTACATACATACATACATACATACATACATACATACATACATACATACATACATACATACATACATACATACATACATTGTTTTCTGTTGCCCCAGAGGGTCGGACTAAAATTAAACCAAAAGTGTTTTCTCCAAAATATTAGGAAGAACTTCTGATGGTTAATGTGGCTTCTTTGGGAGATGGTGGGCTCTCCTTCAGAGGATTTTACACAGAGGCTAGATGGCCACCTGAAAGCAATGCTGATTCTGTGACTCTGTGATTCCATCTTAGGCAGACTGTGAGAGGCAGAGCAGGAGGGGACAAGCCAGTGCTCGGCTCTTGTGGCCACTTTGGGGTCAGGAAGGAATTTTCCTCCAGGCCACTTTGGGGTCAGGAAGGAATTTTCCTCCAGGCCACTTTGGGGTCAGGAAGGAATTTTCCTCCAGGCCAGATAGGGAGGTGGTGAGCTCCCCCTCACTGGCAGTTTTCAAGGAGAGGCTGGATGAATACTTGTCAGAGATGCTTTAGGCTGATCCTGCACTGGGCAGGGGGTTGGACTAGATGGTCTGTATGGCCCCTTCCAACTCTGTGATTCTATGATTGGCCAGAGATCCTGGAGGTTTTTTGCCTTCCTCTGGGCATTGAGTTCGGGTCACTCAGGGAGGGGTAGCTGTGAATTTCCTGCACTGTGCAGAAGCCTAAACTAGAAGATCCTCGGGGTCCCTTCCAGTTGTACAAGTCTATGATTCTATGCAATATGTATTTCCCGAGACAAGGCATCCTGCTTCCCCGTTTGAGAGCATTCGCTGCAGTTCGTTGGCCCTGAGCTCCCCCCACTGCCTTTCGCTCCAGCTGAGCTCTGCCCATCCATCTTCGAGAGTTGCTTGCATTTCAGTTGCTGAGAAGAAGGCAGCACATTGTTTAAAAGGGGGGGGGGGAAGCAGAGATAAAACAGAAAGCTGAGAAAAGGGCTGTAAAAATAAATTATGATGCACATCTCCAGAAAGGGTTTGAAAGCGTTCACAGTGACATGACATATTCATCCAGGGCCTGATAGTTTCATTGCAAAGAAGATCCTATGCTGTTTAATTGAAGGAAGCTGGAACGTGGCTGTTGCTTAGGAAACAAAGCTTTTGTGAAGGAATACTGGACCGCCGTGATGAATTGAGGGGTTTTCAAAAGGTTGTTGGGCCCCAGAAGAAAAGCCATTTCTGCAGAAATAACAGGTTCCGTGTTTCTCAGCGGAAATGAGTGTGCTCAGCTGCCACGCTCCAACCAAACTGCATTTTCATATATTAGAAACCAAGGATCTCCCAGTTGTACTTCCGAATGCAATTAATATTTGTTCAGATTTATCAAAGATTGACTGCTTGGTTATTAATGTTTGTTATTGACTATTAACCCGGGAGTGCTAACTTCCTTCACCCATAACTTCCCGAACCTTTTCATTTCATAATTGCATTAAAAACAGAAATTGTGTCAACCAAGGCTTAATTTTAAAAGTCCCTTGTGGGCTAAACATAATGAACTCATCTCCATTAACGGCGAGCCCTGGATTTCAGACGATTATTAAGTGTTGCTTCTCAGCACAGAATAATAAAAGTTTTAGCCTGTGGTTTAGAAGCATTGCTGAAGTTGTCAATGGCTTGACAAAGAGCAACCAATGGCACGGAAGAAATGCATCATGCAGCCTAGCTGGTGAATATGGTTAGCAATGGGTTACACACACATGCACACATGTGTGGACGCACACACGTGGGGGGATCCATGAGGAATTAGGTTGTCAAGCCAAAAATAGTGCAAACTCTAAATTTGAACTTCGGAAACTTCATGGTTATGCTACAGATGCCCTACAGAACTGAAAATTAAAATGGCAAGTCTCCGAACGAAACATCAAACAAGGGGAAAAAATCCCAAGGAGACTGAACACAATCTACTCACTAAGTACAATAAATCATAAACATTTATATACAAAGTGCAAGTGCTCCAAAGTGCAAAGATATAACAATAAATTACAATATATACTGACAATCCTATTACATCATTTCATTTACAGCCATTCAAGAGGCTATCCACCCCATGTAAATATCAGAAATCCGACTCAAAGCAGAAATCCAAACTCGGTATTCAAAATCAATTAGGTAAGTATACAGAGTAAGTTCATAAGTTCATAAGCTTTCCTTATAAATAATGCTGTGTGTTCATTTCACAGGCAAACTTTCGCAGCAGAGTAGAAAATCTCATCCAACATCATCCTGGAACAAGTAACCGGACGCCAGAGAGTTGGCAAAGGCAACGGGTTTGCTAGCTACTAATATAGCCCGTTTCGCAAAGCTTCTTTGTAAACCTTAACAAATATGCTCCTTCTTTCCTTCATAACAACCTATTCAAGTGCATTGGTCATAATCCATATGTTCAGGCGACAGTTTGCCTGTGAAATGAACACACAGCATTATTTGTAAGGAAAACGTATGAAATATATACTTACCTTATTGATTTTGAATATTGAGTTTGGATTTTTGGAATAGGATTGTCAGTATATATTGTAATTTATTGTTATACTAGCAACAAAGCCCGTTGTGGGAAAAATACAATGGGCTCTAGAAAGAGGATGGTAGGCAGGCAGGTATTGCCTCCTCCTCCATGCCTTCACCTGGGCAGGTGAAGTGGAGGTGGGCATTGCCACCTGCTCTGTGCCTGATCCCAATTGAGTGAAGGAGGGCAAGACATTGCCACCCTCACTGCTCCTGATCCCGGCCAGGTGATGGCGGGGGCAGGCATTAACACCTGCTCCGTTCCTGATCCCAAGTGCGTGAAAGTAGGGAGCGGGCATTGCCACCTGTTCTGCTCCTGATCCCAGCCAGGTGAAGGCAGAGGCAGGCATTGCTACCTGCTCTGCTCCTGATCCTGAAATTAAACAAAAATGGCTGTTCCTGTACCAAATAGACAAAATCCAAAAGAGATTACACTCACAGGAGCATACAAATTATAAATTTATAAGTCAATTAATCAAGTGCAATTGCTACATATTACTCATAAAGAGTGACCTTATTCATTTTAGTCCATTAGAATCAGGATGAAAAAGTTCAAAAAGTTCATTAAGTGTTGTTCCCTTGTGGTTTCTTCTGTATCAAATTAAAGCAACAGTGTCCCAAACGAAATTCTTCCCCTTCCTCTTCTCCGGAAAGGTTCCCAGTATATTACGCCGCGGTAGTGTTCCAAATGATGGTTAATGCCCAATCTGACTGCCGGCTGTATAAGCTCAGATTTCGTTCATTTGCTTCCTCAGGGGCATTATATACCGCTGTAATACATACATATATTCATACATAACCTTTGTATTATCAATACAGCAAATTAAAAAATAACTCCTCATCATTTTACCCATACAGACCTGTTGCTTTCTTGTATTTTCTGAATTTCCCTTGGAGAGGGAGGACACCGGTGGCTGCATGTGGATTCGCGCAGCCTCCCTATTGTCCATCGGTATCTCTTATGCAAATTCTTTAGAATCAACCATTTCATTTAAAGGGACCGTTTCCAATTCTCAAGTAAAACCCTTGTTACAACAATTGTGGATTCATTTATCAGAAAACCCTTTACAAAAAACAATTTAAAGAAAGTTCATTATTCAAGCCTGAAGGTTTAACTGTTTGTAATTCATGAATCCAAAAAGCCTCCCTCCGTAAAAGAACAGTTTGATCTGTTACCTCAAGGACCGCAACTTTAAAACATCTCTCATCGTGAGTTCTTTCCACAAAATGCTGAACTAGAGGCGCTTCCGATATTCTATTCCGGATTCGAGACACGTGTTCCAGTATGCGTACTTTAAGGGGTCTAGTAGTACATCCAACATAAAATAATTTACATGGGCATTCAATTATATAAACCGTATTGTAAGTTTGACAGGTAGCAAATTGTTTCAATACCAGTTTCCTGTCTCCAATCTGTATCTCCTGCCCCTCCCAAATAAGTCTGCACACACTACAGTGACCACATTTAAAGGTACCTGACGGGAGTTTGGAATCAACTCGCGGTTTTCCCAGCTTAGCATGGACAAGCCTATCCCTTAGGCTACCTGTTCTGCGTAATCCACAGACGGGGCGCTGTTCACATCCTTCAATACCCTCAACAATGTGCCAATGCTTATTTACAATCTTGATAATCTGATTTGTCAAAGGGGTAAAGTCAAGAGCCCATTTAATTCTCTGTGTTGGTTGCTGGAGCTGTGTCTCAAACAGGCGTGATCTATCAGTGGCCCTAGCACGATTTAGGGCCGCCCGAACAACCCTCCAGGGATAATTCCTATTAAGGAAATCCCTGCACATATTTTCACTGTCCCTTTCAAAATCACACAATGTCGATGAATTACGTTTGATACGCAATAATTGGCCATAGGGAATATTCCTTTTTAAGTGCTGTGGGTGAAACGACCCATATTCCAAGTATGAGTTCCGGTCAGTGCTCTTTGTATATGTCCTGATCTTAACCTTATTAGTTTGGTCCCTATAGGTGATCACATCTAAAAAATTAATTTCCTGTCCATCATAAGTCCAAGTATACTGAACATTATTATCTCTGGTATTCAGCCAATTGCAAAAGGGTTCCACTTCCTCCTTTCCCTTGAATATGAAAGTGGTGAAGTGGAGGTGGGCATTGCCACCTGCTCTGTGCCTGATCCCAATTGAGTGAAGGAGGGCAAGACATTGCCACCCTCACTGCTCCTGATCCCGGCCAGGTGATGGCGGGGGCAGGCATTAACACCTGCTCCGTTCCTGATCCCAAGTGCGTGAAAGTAGGGAGCGGGCATTGCCACCTGTTCTGCTCCTGATCCCAGCCAGGTGAAGGCAGAGGCAGGCATTGCTACCTGCTCTGCTCCTGATCCTGGCCTGGGTTCCTTGCCGTGGCAGCACCCTCTGGTGGCGCACCAGGGTAGGAAGTGAGTCGTCTAGAATACGCTTATTCTTTTATATATCTTTCACTTTGGAGCACTTGCACTTTGTATATAAATCCTCATGATTTACTGTATTTAGTGAGCAGATTGTATCCAGTCTCCTTGGGATTTTTCCCCTTGTTGTTTGATATACTGATGCCCTAAAGACAGGAGTGTTGTCTGGTTTCAGGATCCTTCCCAGCAACTTGCCCCTCTGGCACTGCCATCCTGCCATCTTGGCACTTCAACTTGATCTTGGCTTCCCAAAATGCACCCACCTGAGTTGAGGAAACCTTCCCTCCATTACACACAGGGATCTTTTGCAGTGGGAAGACACAATCATATCCTACTTTTCATTTCTCACATCACTTGATCATTTTGCTCTGAGAGCCGGTCATACCTTTCATTTCTCACATCACTTGATCATTTTGCTCTGAGATCAGAAGAGCAAACTCACAGCCTAGGACTACAATGGAATTGGAGGAAGCTTGCTTCTCCTCTGTGCTATGTATTAACTTGCCTAACTCATTCCTTGACAAGCCAAATCTGGCCAGAAGAAGCCACAAGCCGACCTGCTGAAAGTGCTGTATTTCTTTAAAACATTTCTATTTTGCCTTATCCCCCTGGACTCAAGACGGCCAACAATTCAGCAGCCCAGTTGCAAGGTCATAAATTAAAAATCCATTCAACACCATTTAAAACAGATTAAAATACACCAATTGCCAATTTAAAGGCATTCAGAGTTAAAGCACAGAAGAGTTAAAAGACACAAGCGCGGCAAACTCATCTCCAAACCTGCTGGAGAAATTGACCCTCCGCAAAAATGCTCTCTGGAATAAGACTGGCTTCCATGAATTCCCAAATACAAATAATGCAAATAAATAAATATTCCAAGTCACAGTTTTAAATCAGTCAAAAATGTGTTTATTGAATATATAACATCTACCATACCCTGACCTGGATAGCCCAGGTGAGCCTGATCTCGTCATATCTTAGAAGCTAAGCAGGATCGGCCTTGGTTAGTAATTGGATGGAAGATTTTGAACAAAGACAAGCCACTTCTGATAGTCTCTTGCCATGAAATCCCCACCAGGGGTCGCCTTAAGTCAGCTATGACTTGAGGGCACTCTCCACCACCAACATCCACCACATTCTTTCCACCTGCCCTCTAGCTGTACCCTGCAATCTGGGTCACTCATCCCCTCTGCTCTGGGACTGTCAACCCCCTCCCCCCCCCCCAATCTCTTGTCTAGAGAGCACCCAAATATATTATATTGGTCTGATTGTGCACGTGACTCCATCGAGATTCTTTATATGCAGCTTTCTCTGATGTACACGGGTGGCTCCTGCCAAGCGAAGCACCAAAGGCTAAAACATCTCACTCTAACTGCCTGCCCCATCCCCTCCAGACAGCCGTCTCCCCAGCATTTTATCAGTGTGTAAGCATGCCTAAGAAACACAGAGGAGAAAGACACAAAGCAGCTAACTAATGTGCAAGATTCTGTACAACTGCACACTTGGACAATTTCTAACACTTCAGTGCCACTTGGAAAACAGGACCCAGCAGCCTAGAAAGTCCAGTGAGAAACTGGGATGAGGACAATTTGCAAGTATCCTACTCAGCGACGGATTGCCTCAAGCCCTTTATTCCCTGCCCTACCTTGCATACAAAGAAAGTCATTTAGAAGAAGTGACACTCAGGGACGCTCAAATTCTCGCCACTTCTGCACCCGTCCTGTTCGCCTGTTGCAAACGGGCAGCCCATTTTCAAACAGGCTGTTCATCCCATTTGTTGCTGTTTGGCAGGTAGCTCCATATTTTCCCTCTCTAACAATACAGTCCAGCGTAGTTGCTTTTTCAATTCTCCTCCTTTGCTGTACCACTGCCCCGTTCAGCAAGCAGTTGTTTAAATGGACAGTTGAAGACGTCAAAATTCTGATGAAGGGAGCGTGTCTCTAGAGAGCTTATACCTTGGAAAGCTTTTGGGACTTTAAGGTGCTACTGGAAACAAATCCTAGGCTTCCCATCTCATTACTAATGCAGATTTCTCCACACCCACCACACCTCTGCGTACCCCACCCTATCCAATCAGGCCTGCTATTGCCATTCATCGGCTATTGTCATTTGCCTGCTATTGTCATTCAACTTCTGCAATCACTCCACTCCCCAAGATATAAGGACCCATGTTGTAGCGGTATCTGAAGAAGTGAGCTGTGTGACTCATACTTTACCACAAATGTTGTTAGTCTTATAGGTGCTACTGGACCCTTGCTCTTTTCTCCTGCGATTCATGTAAACTAGTCATAATAAACACTTGGTTTGAAAAGATCCTACTGTTCAGTGTTCATCTAAGTAGACCTTAGCAACACTAATTGCTGCAAACAATATTTCTGTGTATACATAGGTTTGGGGGAAAAAATAGTCCAAACTCACTTGGCGGGCATTTGAGTCATTTCATGACGAACCGAATAGATCCCGTAATCAGTTCATGAATGAACACAGCGCAGTGAACTATCAAATACATCTGTCATAAAACTTGTAGCATCCCTAGCGACAATTTTGGTTAAACTGTGATTGACGTCCTCAGACGCATCACACAATATGAGGCTTTCTAAAATATATTGCTCGGAAGTGCAGTGCAATCCTAAAAGGAGTTACTCCAGTCTAAGCCCATTGATTTCAATGGGCTTACATTGGAGTAACTCTTCTTAGGATTGCATTGTACAAGGGCACCCGTTAAAGTGTCGGCGGACACCATGCCCCCCAGGCACCATACTGAGGATCTCTCATGATGATGATAATAATAATAACAACAAAAAAGCAACAGCCACATTTGATTCATAGACCGCTCTTCAGGACAACTTAATGCCCACCCAGAGCAATTTACAAAGTATGTTATTACTATCTCTGCAACAACAATCACCCTGTGAGGTGGGTGGGGCTGAGCGAGCTCTAAAAGAGCTATGACTGATCCCAGGTCACCCAGCTGGCTTCAAGCGAAGGAGTGGGGAATCAAACCTGGCTCTCCAGATTAGAGTCCTGCTGCTCTTAACTACTACACATAACTGATTTAGTCTTCTTACTGCTAGCTTTTTAAATGCAAGGAATTTTCCAACATGGAGAAGCACTATTCCATAACAGCTTTCAAAGGTTGAAAGACATGCTTTATGAGAGCCGCTGCGATGTAGCGGCTAGTGTGCCAAACTAAGATCTGGGAGACCCAAATTCAAGTCTACCTTTTGCTATGAAAGCTTGGGCCAGTCACACAGCCTCGGCCTGACCTACACAGGGTTGCTGAGAAGATAAGATGGAGGAAAGGAGAACAAAATATGCTACTTTGGGTTCTCACTGGGGGGAAAGAGTGAATATAAATGAAGTATTTTTTCCCCTAAATGTGCAGAGATGCTTTATGTCTGGCATTTATTTGTGCCGATGAAGAATTAGGCAAAGGTGAGGATTCTTTGGGAGGGGCTTGTACCAGAAGGCGGACTTCCCACGTTGCATACTGAAGGTCCCAGATCCCATCTTCAGCACGAAGGGTCTGGGGTAGCCAGTTTGAGAGAAGATCTTTCTCTGGTTGAGAACCTGGAGGACAATACCAAGCAAGAGGACGAGGGGGCCTGATTCGGTACACGGCAGCTTCATCCGTTCTTGGCCTCGACTCCACTCCCCCCAACACACACCAACTTTGACTAGGATTACTAAAATGTAATGACCCTTCAAATCCAGTGCTCTGGCAACCTTACCTAGACTGTCATCACTAGAAGGCAATTTAGAAAGCTGATGGGTTTCTGCAAAGAACTAATGGCATTAGCTTGATCTCTAAAAATCAAGCGCAGAGAGAGCGGGTGGGGGAGCTTTCTACATCACAGCAGGGATAAAATTAATGCAGTAGCCCTTCCTTGAGGCTGCTGCTTTGACAAAGAAAGACGTTTCCCAGAGATATGAAAGCACCCCAGACGGCCATCATCAATCCATTCAATGCCAGCCTGTCAAAACTGTGGCCCCTGAGCTCCACTGCAGACCACGAGGTGCTCTCTAAAATCTGTTTCAAGCCCCAGAGAAGTCACAAAACAGGGGGCTTCTTAGACAACCCCGGTCTAAGTTATAGCGGAGGGCCTTGTCCAAAGTCTTGCAGCCGGAGAATGAATAGAGAGCCTTCTTATTTATTTTCAGGTGGGTAGCCAGTTTGGTGTAGTGGTTAAGAGCGGCAGGACTCTAATTTGGAGAGCCGGGTTTGATTCCCCCACTCCTCCACTTGAAGCCAGCTGGGTGACCTTGGGTCAGGCACAGCTCTCTCAGAGCTCTCTCAGCCTCACCCACCTCACAGGGTGATTGCTGTGAGGATCAGGGCTCATTTCGAGGGGGAACGCACAGGAACGCAGTTCCGGCAGTTCCCCAAAGAGGTCACGTGGCCCTGCCCACCTGACTCTCGGCCATTTTGGGCCCATTTCAGCCTGGATTGGGGCCGAAACGGCACAGATCGGGCCTCTGACGGGTGGTGGATCACTCTCCCACTCAGCAGCAGCCTGATCCTGACCATTTGGGGCCCCTTTTCAGCCATTTCCAGCTCCTTTTGCCATTTTGGGCCCAATTTTGTCCCTGAATGGCCAGGATTGGATCCAAAACAACCAGGATAGGTGATGTCAGGGGTGTGGCATATGCAAATCAGTTATGCTAATGGCACACTTACGGTGCTGTCAAGGGGCATGGCATATGCGAATGAATTATGCTAATGAGTTCCTCCAGCTGTTTTTCTACAAAATGACCCCTGGTGAGGATAATAATAACATACTTTTAAAACTGTTAAGTTGTCCTGAAGGGCAGTATATAAATCAAATGTTGTTGTTGTTGTTACTAGCAACAGAGCCCGTTTTTTTAAAAAACGGGCCCTAGAAAACGACGCAGCCCCCGGAGGGACGGGCTGGCTCGCCTGGCCTTCCCATCGTATCGCTGGCCTCTGGAGGCGCAGGGCCAGTTTGCTTGGCCATCCTGCCACTGCAGCGCCCTCTGGAGGTCATATTGGCAACAACACACTTTTCATTCTGGTGCTCCTGCACAGGTGCACCAGGATAAAATGTGTGTTGTCGGCAACACGGTTTGTCTTTTATGTTTAAGAATTATTATTATTGGTCTGTAGTATAAGAGCAAGATTCAGGTCCCGTAGCACCTTGGAGACCAACTACATTTCCAGGGAGTGACCTTTCGAGAGTCAGAGCTCCCTGGAACTTATTCATATTTATTTATCTATTCTTTTTTTTTACTTCATTTATCCCTGAGAAATAGGTTAGGCTGAGAGTGTGCTACTGGCCCAAGATCACCCTTCGACCTTGCATGGCAAAATGGGAATTTGAACTGCTATCCCAGATCCAAGTCTGACATTTTAAACCACTACATCACACTGGCTCGCCTTGAAGAGCATGACTCCCTAAAGGTGGAGGACAGAAGCTCTCCAAGAAACCATTTGCTAGGAAGAGAAGTTCTTGAAAATCGGCTATCCCAAGAGATGAGCAACTTTAGAGAGGTTTAGGAAACATTCAAAGCTTCTGTCAAGGTGAGTTCTTAATGGTTTCGCGGAGACATCAGAGATGTGTGAAGTCCTCCCAAGAAATGCCTCATCTTATTCACAGTTCCAGAGGAGATAGGGCCAAGCTACAAGTGACAAATGACACTTGAACGGCAAGTGGATTCCGTGGAGGGCAAGTGAACAGGGAGAAATACACTTGCCGTTCAAGTGCCATTTGTCACTTGTAGCTTGGTCCTTAGCCATGTTAGTTTGTAGTTCCAAAATAGTAAAGAGTCCAGTAGCATCTTTAAGATTAACCAACTTTATTGTAGCATAAGCTTTCGAGAACCACAGCTCTCCCCGTCAGATGCAAGAGAGCTGTGTTTCTCAAAAGCTTATGCAACAATAAAGTTGGTTAGTCTTAAAGGTTCTATTGGACACTTTACTATCTTATTCACAGTTCTTTTGAAATTCTTCAAACATTTACACCCAAGGAGACCCTTCACCATTCAAATGAGAAAGAGTGGATTGATATGTAGGGGAAGACTGGTGACAACTCTCAGATGTGCTTAACACACAAACACACATACACCTGAACTGTGGAGAAACCCACACATTTTGCTTCAGGCAGTATTTTGAGGGCGACTCTCTTATTATTTATTACTTTCTTATTGCTCCCTGAGGCCAAGGTGGTCCCTGGCCCCAGGGAGGCCCACCTGGCCTCAACCAGAGCGAGGTCCTTTTCGGTCCTGGCTCCAGCCGGGTGGAACTCTCTGTCCATTGAGACCAGGGCCTGGCAGGATTTGTGATTGTTTCGCCAGATCTGCAAGACAGAGATTTTCCGCCAGGCATATGGTTGAGGATGAGCTTGGCCTCCACAGGCCGATAAAAAGAGGAAGAGTGAAAGATCTGAACTCTCCCATTAGGCTGTCCACCATCTTCCTTTTTAAGCAGCGCTTATCGAATGCTGCCATCTGGTTATTATATTGTTGCACTTTGTATGTTTGAATGTTTTTAAATGTGTTTATTGTTTTATATTGTACAAATTATCTTCAATGTGTTCTAAATCATTGTAATCCACCGGAGCCCTCTATACGGGGAGGGCAGAATAAAAATCTAAAGTAAACAAACAAATGAATAAAATACTTGTCCTAGATTAGGAGGGCTGTTAAAAACCAGCTGCGCTCAAGGAATTGTGGGTGCTGACATTCTCGGGTCTGCAAAGCAGCCACAAAACCAACCCTTTGGGCACATTAATTGAACTCTAACTATGGAGAAAAGGACTATATTTATATCTTGATATATTTAATCACAATTTGTTTGTGTGTGGAGAATGACCACTTGAATTTAAATAAGCAGAGTGAATTGGTAGCAGATGAAATAAATGCTACAATGATTGACTACGGTTCAGAGATTTAGAGAGTTGGTGATTTATTAATATTACTAAAATTGGTTTTTTTCTCTTATGACATATTAATATAAAATGTATGTATACATGGATGTATCTTGGTAATTGTGAAAATAAAATTATTTATAAATTATTTATACATCTAAAAAACTGTGAACGCCCTCCCACACAAGCAAAATTTGCTCTGGAATTCACAAGCAGGCAAAATCCACATCCGCCCACAAAGCGAACAGGAAATCCCTGCACATGGGCAGCCTCCATGGAACACTGAATTGTATTTTTAAAAAAAACCTGTCAGTCCCTGGCAGGTAGATCCCCAAGTCCCTCACAGCAAGCACTCAGCTGCATTTGTTGAAGTAACTTTTATTAGAGATCTATACAGTCCAAGAGATCTATACGAATGCACTGGCAGAAGTGACTATTCAAAAAGGGATAGTGTTAATTATAGGGAAACTTCCCGCCCTTTGGGTCCATTGACATTCTGGCACGAAAACCCCAAAGAGTTACATGGGAACTGATTAGTTTAGCCTAGACATGGTACAGAATGAAATCATCTCAGACTCTGAGAAAAGATACATCGCTCGCTGCCCGCAGGCAGCTTGCGTCCAAGGACACTTACTGTAAAAAGTCAAAGTAAATACCTTCAACAGATAACAGACAACCCCCACTGGCCCAGTACATTGCAAGTTAGCAGTTTACACACTCTCAGATGATCAGTACAAAATCCAAAAGATATTAATGGCAGGTATGCAGGCAGGCATACATGACACACACACACACAACCCACACACAATCTACACACTTAGGGCGGGATCTAGGGTTGCCGGCGCCCGGTGCAACCCTTGCTTCAGCCTCCAAGTGCGAGCACAACACACACGTGCTCCCAGCACTGCGTGATGATGTCAATTCTGTGACGTCATCACGCAGGGGGTGGGAGGCATGCCGCCTGCGTGGCAAGCTGGCGGCCCAAGCACCCGGTGCGCCGCGGAGCTGGCGGTGGCGCGTGCATGCATGTGCTGGGGCAGCCAGCTTGCCGCACAGGCGGCTGAGCGCAGGGCTAGGAGGCCCTCCGTGCGGTTTGCCTGCCCCAGCCTTCTTATTGCACATCCAAGAATGTTATGTGAGCATGCGCACAACAGAGTCCTGGACTCAGAAGAGAGCAAGGCAGTGCCGATGTGCTCTCATGCACTGAAGGCCCTTCAGATGCACGGGCTGGGTCTGAAAAAGTAGCTTCTGTTGAAAGATTGCTTGTGACTGTTCTATCAAAGGCTGTTTCTGCAACCATACCAGAGTTGCCATGGTTTGCGCAGGTGAGTATTTTTTTTTTTATTTGACTCCTACACAAAGGACAACTCTCGTTTTAGTGTTTGGAGGACCGCTGGCCCGCTGACTGTCAGAAAGAATTCTCATCTCCTAATAGGAAAGTGGGAAAGGATGCGCCAAGAGCCCCTTGAACATTCACCAGATATAGGAAAGCCACAGAGCTCAGTGAGACGAAGAGTTCGATCCAGTCAAACTGTGCGCTATGACAATAATCAGGTTGCGGCTTTCTGGAACAGCTGAAATTTCCAGGTAGTCTTCAAGGGCAGCCCAACACAGAGTGCATTACAGTAATCCAACTGTGGGGTTTAAAAAGCCTGGATCAGCGTGACTGGATCAGCAAAGTCTAAGGGCCAAGCTACAACTGACAAATGACACTTGAACGGCAAGTGGATTGAGTGGAGGGCAAGTGAACTGGGAGAAATACACTTGCCGTTCAAGTGTCATTCGTCCCTTGTAGCTTGGCCCTGAGAAAGGAGAGAGTTGGATAACCGGATGTAGTGGACAGAAGGAGTTCTTGGCCGCCAACTTGCTTTCCCAAAAACACCCTCCAGCTTTGAACCTGCTCCGAAAAAGCCAACCACCCCAATACAGGACAAGTGGGTCCCATCCCTCCCTAAGCATCTGCTTTGTTAGAAGTCAGAAGACTGACATCAGTCTTCTGATGTCTGCTGAAGGCGGCCCGTCTTTGAGAGGGCCTTTGGTAGAGAAACCGCACTGCTCCCAGCTGCCTGTGGAAGGTCAGTTTGCTGTTTCAAAGCTCTGCTTCTGACAGCCTGATTGTCTGATGGCCTGGCTGGACGGCCGGTCTCCCCTCATGGCCCTGCTGCAGACTGGACAAAAGGAAATACTTCTTTATACGACGAGAGATAAAAATGGGGAATTCACTGCCAGAGGATGTAGCCCTGGCCACAGGCGTAGGCAGCTTTAAAAGGGGATTAGACAGTCATGGAGGATAGGTTTATTAGTTCCAGAGGAGTTAGCCTTGTTAGTCTGTAGTCGCAAAATAGTAAAGAGTCCAGTAGCACCTTTAAGACTAACCAACTTTACTGTAGCATAAGCTTTCAAGAACCACAGCTCTCTTCGGCAGGTGCAACTGACAAAGAGAGCTGTGGCTCTCGAAAGCTTATTCTATAGTAAAGTTGGTCAGTTTTAAAGGTGCTACAGGTCTATTAGTGGCTACTAGCCATGGTGACTAAAGAGAACCTTCACATTCAGGGGCAGTCAACCCCTAAATCCCAGTGCCAGGAGGCAACTTCAGGAGAACGCCTCCGTTTCTATGTCCTGTTGTTGGCCCTCCATAGCAACTGGTCGGCCACTGTATGAGACAGGATGCTGGTCTGATCTAGCAGGGCTCTTCTTGTTGTTGCTTATTATGCCATTGTTTTAAATTACTGTGTCATGTTGAGAGTCCAGTAGCACCTTTAAGACTAACCAACTTTATTGTAGCATAAGCATTCAAGAACCACATCTCTCTTCGTCAGATGCATCATCAGCTTTTGAGAACCACAGCTCTCTTTGTCAGATGCATCTGACGATGCATCTGACGAAGAGAGCTGTGGTTCTCGAAAGCTTATGCTACAATAAAGTTGGTTAGTCTTAAAGGTGCTATTGGACTCTGCTATTTTGTTACTACAGACTAACATGGCTAACTCCTCTGGATCTATGAGACATGTTGAGTATCTATTCCTACATGGAAAGGGGGTGGGGGAGAGATAGTTGTGAATTTCCTGCATTGTGCAAGGGGTTGGACTAGATGATCCTGGAGGTCCCTCCCAACCCTATGATTCTATGATCCATTCTCACATGGAAAGGCAAGGCATAAACCAGCCTTTTGTAAAAATAAATGTTGATAAATAAATAGTCTGATAGGCCAGTGATGAATCAATGGGTATTAGAAAATGGTTGGGAACAGTCACCGGGCAGGTTAGATGGCTCAGGAAGGATTCTGCACCCAAAGAGGAAGAACTGACAGAAGGGGGGGGTGGAAAGAAGGAGTGGCCACCTATGGAAAAAGCCACCGCCAGGAAGCAACCCTGGAGCAACTGACCATAGCAGATGAGCTTGTGCAGAGCAGAGAGAGAGCAGAGGGCTTAAGGAACAGCTGGAAGGCTGATGCTTCCCAAGTTATAGTCATGTTAGAGCACAGCCAACTGGCATGGGTCTGATTCATTCCAGGGGAGCCCCATGTCAATAGAAAGACATATCTATATTTATAGAAGGGGAGCCGTGTTCCAGACAACTCACCTCTTATCCCAGAGAGAGAGTAGAGGGTTTAAGGAACAGCTGGAAGGCTGATGCTTCCCAAGTTATAGTCATGTTAGAGCACAGCCAACTGGCATGGGTCTGATTCATTCCAGGGGAGCCCCATGTCAATAGAAAGACATATCTATATTTATAGAAGGGGAGCCGTGTTCCAGACAACTCACCTCTTATCCCAGAGAGAGAGTAGAGGGTTTAAGGAACAGCTGGAAGGCTGACGCTTCCCAAGTTATAGTCATGTTAGAGCACAGGCAACTGGCATGGGTCTGATTCATTCCAGGGGAGCCCCATGTCAATAGAAAGACATATCTATATTTATAGAAGGGGAGCCGTGTTCCAGACAACTCACCTCTTATCCCAGAGAGAGAGTAGAGGGTTTAAGGAACAGCTGGAAGGCTGACGCTTCCCAAGTTATAGTCATGTTAGAGCACAGGCAACTGGCATGGGTCTGATTCATTCCAGGGGAGCCCCATGTCAATAGAAAGACATATCTATATTTATAGAAGGGGAGCCGTGTTCCAGACAACTCACCTCTTATCCCAGAGAGAGAGTAGAGGGTTTAAGGAACAGCTGGAAGGCTGACGCTTCCCAAGTTATAGTCATGTTAGAGCACAGGCAACTGGCATGGGTCTGATTCATTCCAGGGGAGCCCCATGTCAATAGAAAGACATATCTATACTTATAAAAGGGGAGCCGTGTTCCAGACAACTCACTTCTTATCTCAGAGAGTAGGAGCAGTAGCACACCCCTAGTGGGGATAAGAGGAGATTCACTCCCCTCCTGCAGCGACCCAATCTGGCTCCGATGGGGCTGAAACAGGCGGCTGCCAGATGCATGAGTGGGCTAGGGTACTTGCTGCTGTCCCCCCCTCAGCAGCGCTCCCCGCCTGCGGTGGCCTGATCCAGCATCAATGGCGCAGGAACGGGCTACTGCCAGGCAAATGAGCCTACCAGGGTGCCTGGTGCCACCTCCCCAGCGGGCTCCCCGCTGGCGAGGGTGCAATGCCAGACCTAGCTGCCTTGCCCTGCCCTGCCTCCACTCAGATCAAGGCCCTGGGAAGGAAGCAATGCCTGGCCTGGCCACTCGGCCTCCCCCCCACCCCCGCCCCGATTGGAGCACTGGGGAGGGGGAAATGCCTGGCCCGGCTGCCCTGCCCTCCCCCTGACCAGATCAGGGTACAGCAGAGGTAGCAATGCTGGACCCGTCTGCCCTGCCCTTTCTAGAGCCCACTGTAATTTAACCCACAACGGGCTTTTTAACTAGTAAAAATATAAAAACAACGGGTAATGAGATCTGAGTAAGAACTAAATGTTAATTCACAAATATCCACTTCAAGAGGCTCCAAGACAAGCTCCAGGGCACACTGGAGTTCCAGAAGAGAGAGACTTCATCCCAGTGCCCCCCTGCAAATGGGCAAGATTGACAACCACCCATACATGTGCCTTCTTTGCTGTGGCCCCCACCTTGTGGAATGGCCTGCCTGCAGAGGTCAGGAAAAACTGTACACTTTAGGCATTCCACAAAATATGCAGAATGGCATTACTCAAGAGGTCTTTTTACACAGGAAATTAGGTAGTATTGTAGGGAAATGGCTGAGAAAGCTGCTTTGGTAGACCATTAGGGACTGTGGGATGTACTACTGGGTAGAATACATACTGTCTGTTGCTGTAAGTATGACCCTGCTATGATTTTTTCTGCATTGTTTAATATGTCAGGTTAATAATTATGTTTTATTTTTCAGCTGCTTCCATTTTCTCCTTGGTTTCAGATTTCTGCAATTCTAATCTTACTACATTGCTTTTTGGACATCCAATACTGTTGATTGCAGAATCACAGTAAAGAGTCCAGTAGCACCTTTAAGACTAAACAACTTTATTGATTCGAGAACCACAGCTCTCTCTGTCAGATGCTTCTCAAAAGCTGATGATGCAGCTGATGAAGAGTGCTGTAGTTCTTGAAAGCTGACAATGCATATGACTAAGAGAGCTGTGGTTGTCAAAAGCTTATGCTACAATAAAGTTGGTTAGTCTTAAAGGTGCTACTGGACTCTTTACTATTTTGCTACTACAGACTAACACAGCTAACTCCTCTGGATCTATGCAGAATCATAGAATCCTAGAGGTGGAAAAGGCCTACAGACCATCTACTTATTTATTTTATGTCATTTATGGTCTTCCTTTCTCACTGAAACTCAGGGCAGATTACACAGCGTGAGATTAGTACATCAGTGTCAAGGACAATTTCATAAACAATGTCACAGGGTAAATAAACACAAGTTTACAAAGACGTATCCTTAGCAAGAATCCGATACAGAGTTGAAGAGATGCTGAAACAGAACATAAGCAATTCTAGGGCGGACATAGGAGCACATATTTCAAGCAATAGACAGTACATAAGGCAACATAGTGGTGAAGTCTATGGTTCCTAACTCATTAGCAAAGCATCTGAGAGCCCCTCCCTACAATACAAAAGCCTTTTTGAATAATCCGGATTTGCATCATTTGCAGAAAGCTAGAAGGGGGCTCTCCTGACCTCCTCAGGTAAGCCATTCCACAGGGTTGGGGCCACCACAGAGGAAGGCCATGTACGGGTTGCTGTTGATTTCACCTATGTGCAGGGTGGCACCTGTCCAATCCCCTGCCCGATGCAGGAACAGCCTAAAACATGCTCAACATGTAGGCGTTGACTTACACTGTGTAATCCACCTTGAATCTCAGTGAGAAAGACAGACTACGTATAACATAAATTAAAACAAAAACTGGAAGGTGATACCTGTCAAGTTGGGGCAGAGAAACAATTGTTAGCTGGAGTTGTCTAACAACTAAGGCATCTTTGGGATGTAGGAATCTGCTGCAGGATCCATGCTTGGGCCGCCAGCTGTGGGATTCGGTTTGCCTGGCAGGCCTCGGAGGGAAAGCTGCCCCCACTCCAACCCTTGCTAGCAAAGAATGCCCTATGCTATCACTCCAACCCTTACAAAGAATGCCCTACGCTATTACTCTGACCCTTGCTAGCAAAGAATGCCCTATGCTATCACTCCAACCCTTACAAAGAATGCCCTACGCTATTACTCTGACCCTTGCTAGCAAAGAATGCCCTACGCTATTACTCTGACCCTTGCTAGCAAAGAATGCCCTATGCTATCACTCCAACCCTTACAAAGAATGCCCTACGCTATTACTCTGACCCTTGCTAGCAAAGAATGCCCTATGCTATTACTCCAACCCTTGCTAGCAAAGAATGCCCTACGCTATCACACCAACCCTTGCTAGCAAAGAATGCCCTAAGCTTTCACTCAACCCTTACTCACAAAGAATGCCCTACCCTATCACTCCGGGCCTTACTCACAAAGAATGCCCTACGCTAGCACTCCAACCCTTGCTAGCAAAGAATGCCCTACGCTATCATTCTGACCCTTGCTTACAAAGAATGCCCTACGCTATCACGCCAACCCTTGCTAGCAAAGAATGTCCTATGCTATCAATCCAACCCTTACTCAAAAAGAATGCCCTGTGCTATCACTCCGACCCTTGCTCGCAAAGAAGGCCTACAAAGGGGTAGTCGTGGCTTCCCAGAGTAATTAACCAGGGTTGAGTAACAGGCTTTTGGTCCATTGACCATCTTGGCTGGTCAACTGAGCGTTGGCCAGGTGGCCACATTCCTGAGATGCACGTGTCAAACAGTGAGATCTTTATTTCCAGAGGCGCCCGTCTGTCTCTCCGTAGCCTTCAATGCTGCTCTCATTACGGGATGCTTTGTATGGGCCTTGCTGATCTTTTATGCTGACACCTTTTCAACGCTAATTATTATGTGTATGTCAGTGCTGATTTCATGCTACTTTTCTGTGTTTTGTTATTCGTGTACTGGTCTCATTATGTTTTTAAAAACGTAAGCTACCTCAAGTGCTCTGGTTACGAAAGTGGAACGTGTTTTCATTGAAATAAATAAAAACAAATCCTGCAAACAGGGAGGGGCCAAGAGTTCAAAAGAACCCCGTCCCCAATTTCCATATGAATGTCTACAACCCTTGATAAAAGGCAGCAGATTACCTGAACTCTGAGACTTGACATTTTAATAATAGCATTTTAATGAAATGCTATTTCATTCTGAGATAGTTAGTAGGTGTTGCTGTCAGGAGCTGGATGCAGAGATCGTATCGTTTCCACGTTGAAAGATCTGTACAATACAAAGCGCTGTCGTTAAGGTCCTTTTAAACTTGGGGCCAGGGACTCAGAGGACTGCATTTTCCCTCACCGACTGAGGTCCTGTTCCTAAACCCTGCAGATGCGAGGCAGGTGGCAATCTGAGACGGGGCTTTTTTGGTGGTGGCCTTTGGAATGTCCTCCTCATGAGGATCACCCAGCAGGCACGTTGTTCCCCAGGCCAAAACATTCCTCTTTACCCTGGCTTTTAACTGACAGGCTCCGTCTTTTTCAGCTGTGTTTATGATCAACATCCGTCCTGCCGCCTTCCCACCTTTTGGACTGGCCTGTTGAAGGCAGACAGGTTGGCTGCTAGGGAACCCGGGTTTAAACATTTGTAGGATTTGAGAGTTTTCTGTTTGGCTGACTTCGTAAGTCTTTTTGAGTCCACCTTGAGCAGAGAAAAGCAGGTCAAAAGGGCCTGAATAAAATTAGATTATTTTTAGGCTGTTAAATGTTGTTTTTATGGGGTGTTGATAATTGGCAATCTTATGTGTGTTTTTTTAAATAATAATTTTGTTCTGTTGTTTGAGCAGCCAACTGCCATCCGCCAGGTCTCTTGGAAGGGCAGCATGCACATTTTTTTAAGTAAATGAAATAAATAATTCCACGTTCAATAATGCTGCAAAGGAAGAGTACCAGGAGGAGCAATTGCAGCCACTTAGGAGCAGACATGTTGAGATAAGGGACACCAAGGGCTGCCAGATTAGCTAGATGGAACCTCCAAATCCAGTGGCAGTATGCTGACTCGGTGGCTTGCTTGTGGCCTTCCCATGAACATCTGGCTAGTCATTGCTGTGCTAAGACGCTCTCACGTATGGATGTATGTGCAAGAACAACAGCTTGTAAGAGATCAGACCAATGGTCCATCAAGCCCAACACCCCATTTCCACACTAGCCAAGAAGAAGAAGAAGAAGAAGAAGAAGAAGAAGAAGAAGAAGAAGAAGAAGAAGAAGAAGATTTGATTTATATACCGCCTTTCAGGACAACTTAACGCCCACTCAGAGCAGTTTAGAAAGAATGTCATTATTAAACTTGTGGACAAGTTTACATCAGGACCACACAGCATAGCATCCAGACAAGAATAAAAGAACATGAAAGAAACCGCAGACTTGGCCAACCTGAAAAATCAGCAGAGGCTGAACAGAGCCTAACTCAAACAGGACACGGGATCCTATTCCAGGACACTAAAATTCTGGACAGCACTTCCAACTACTTTGTCAGACTGCACAGGGAAGCCATTGAAATTCATAAGCATAAGCACAATTTCAACAGGAAAGAAGAGAGTTTAAGAATGAATAGGGCATGGTATCCAGTCCTGAAAAACACCAGGCTAACAAAATACCGACATCTTACAATAGCCCTGCAGAGAAGATTAGCATATCAAGCACCAATCCATATGCAAAAGAACCTCCTCAGGATACAGTGAAGCCTCCCCCCATTAGCATTCCACACCCTGGGAAACTCTTACAGGATGACTCAGCCCTAACCCACCTCTCTGAATAGATATAAATGACCTGCCAACATCTTCTCCACACTGTGACACTGAGAGATCTCTATCTTTTGGTGCTACACCTCTGAAGATGCCAGCCACAGCTGCTGGCAAAACGTCAGGAACTACAATGCCCACAGCTATACAGCCTGGAAAATCTACAACTAATGTCATTATTATCCCCACTACAGAACAAGCTGAAACACCAAAGAGGCTGCCCCAAGGGAAACTACAATACCTAACACAAACAACACTTTGGGATAAATAATCTTCAATTACCCGCATTTCATCTGCCTGGCTCCACCTATATAGAAGAATAAGAGAACCAGAAAAAGCAATGTTATTGATAGTCGAAGCAACAGTCTGTACCTACCTTGTGCCTATGACTACAGATGACAAGTCCTTCGGTCATTAATATAGAAGGACCCTTTGCAAGGCTTTTGAATCAACAGCAACGCGGGAATCTCCAGTGTCCGGATGGTTAATTAAAAAACAAATGATCATTAACTTTAGAGACTTTTCTTTCCAACACTGAGGGACTTATTTGTAGATGTACAGTCTAGTTTATACGTTTTATATGTTTAGGATTCTTGAATTCACTTCTTTGCTTGACGGATGAATGAATTATTTATGTATGAATTGTATTATTGTATTTTTGGATTTAATATGTATTCATCTGTATTTATTGCACTGAGCACTTTGCATATAAAAGAATTATCTAATAGTCTGAAATACTGTAATTGAAGATTATTTATCCCCAAGTGTTGTTTGTGTTATTATCCCCACAACAATATCACCCTGTGAGGTGGGTGGGGCTGAGAGAGCTCTGAGAGAACTGGGACTCAAGCAAGGTTGCCCAGCTGGCTGCAAGCGGAGGAGTGGGGAATCAAACCTGGCTCTCTGGACTAGAGTCCTGTGCTCTATGAAACTAGAAATGTTTCTCACTAGATACCTGCACTATTACATGATGACTGAACGAATGGTTGACCTAAACAAACACTTCACACCAACTCAGTGCTTTTCAGTGGGGTCAGCTCACAAAGTCATTCACTGATCTGGTTCACATGTGCCAGATAATCTGAAGAAGTGAGTTGTGACTCACGAAAGCTCACACCCTACCACAAATGCTGTTAATCTTATAGGTGCTACTGGACTCTGTCTCTTTTCTACTGTTACAGATTAGAGTTGCCATTCCCTGGCCTGGGGTGGGAGATCCCCTGCTCCCACCCTTCCCTCCCCTGCACCCACTTACTTGGCTGGCAGGGGGTGCACTCCCCCCGGGTGCCCCCCCCCCCCCGGGTGATGCAGCATGGCGCGCTCCCGTGCTCACAAAAGACCCATTTTGGGCTGGATCATGCTCCACAAGACCCTATCCATCCCTTGCTGAGTGCGGGAGCACTCCCAGCCACCTTTTGCTCCCACGTGATGACATCACTTCCCAGAAGTGACATCATCACACAGCCTCGGGAGCGCATGTGCTGCGTGCACGTGCAAGCAAGACCCGGGGAGCAAGAAGGTGAGTTTCAGGGCTCCCAATCTCCCGCCAGCGGAGTGGAGGGAACTGGGAAACCCCTGGGTAGGCCTCCAGGGGACCTGGCAACCCTACTACAGACATACTAACATGGCTACAGACAGACTGACATGGCTACTCATGTCAGATAATCCTGTGTATCAAGTAACGGAGTGTAAGTTGAGAAGCCAAGAACTGCACCAAGGCCAACAGGCTTGAACTGGGAATTTGTTGGTTCACTTCGTGCCACCACCCAGCAGCCACACCATTCATTCCATGGGAAGGTGTTTGTAGTCTTGGAGTCTGTCTGCAAACCATTCCATCCACTGCGAGAGGGAGAGAACTGGCAACAACGCAAATGCACAGCCCAGCCACTGTGGTTTGGTTCTGCCAACAGATTTATTCTATTTATTTTTTATTTTTTTATGTCATTTATAGTCTACATTTCTCACTGAGACTCAAGGCAGAATACACAGTGTGAGTCAGTACAGCCAATTTCAAAGACATTTCAGTAAACTATGTGATAGGGTCTATACATGCAAATTCGCAAAGCGTTAAAACTAGAAAGTATCTAATATGGAATTGAAGAAATGCTGAACCAATCATAAGCAATTATAAGACTGATATATTAAACAGTATATAAACTAACCAGTAGGATCATATTTACAGCAACAGACAGGACATAGAAGTAAAGTCTAGAGTCCCTTTACTTACTCATCTCTTTGGGACTACCTCCCTACAGTACACTCCTCCTATTTGAGTAGCCCTCTTGAATTCAGTTTTGCTTCATTTGCAGAAAGGAAATGAACAAGAAAGGGCACCGCATAGTAACAGCAAGTGCAAAAAACAACCTACAGCGGGAATATCAAAGGCAAGGTACCAAAAACACTTAGCAATATATACAATATCTCCTGGCAGAAGAGTGGAAAGTTTCCTGTGGGTAATTGAAGATTATTTATCCCGAAGTGTTGTTTGTGTTAGGTATTGTAGTTTCCCTTGGGGCAGCCTCTTTGGTGTTTGAGCTTGTTCTGTAGTGGGAATAATAATAATAATGACATTATATTTTCCGGGCTGTATTGCTGTGGTCTTGGCATTGACGTTCCTGACGTTTCGCCAGCAGCTGTGGCTGGCATCTTCAGAGGTGTAGCACCAAAAGACAGAGATCTCTCAGTGCTTTGTGGTCCCGATGTAAACTTGTCCACAGCTGCAGGGTATACGGTATACTCCTGCAGAGGTGAGGGGGTCTCTACTGTCTTTTGCTGATCGTAGCATCTGTTGTATTTTTCGGGTGGGTCTGAATACTGCTTGAAGGTTATGCTTTTTCATAAGCTTTCCCATCTGATCAGTAATTCCTTTGATATATGGCAAAAACACTTTTCCTGTAGGAGACTGTTTTTCCTTGGTTGTTTGATTCATCCTGGGTTTGATTGCTCTTAGGATTTCATTTCTGGAGTAGCCATTTGCCTGAAGTGCATGGTTTAGATGATTAATTTCCTCATTGAGAAAGTGCAGCTCACATATCCGTCTTGCACGATCCACTAATGTTCTCATTATGCCTCTTTTCTGTCACCACCCCCGACAGACAAGCGTAGCATCCAGACAAGAATAAAAGAACATGAAAGACACTGCAGACTTGGACAACCTGAAAAATCAGCAGTGGCTGAACATAGCCTAACTCAAACAGGGCACAGTATCTTATTCCAGGACACCAAAATACTGGACAACACTTCCAACTACTTTGTCAGACTGCACAGGGAAGCCATTGAAATTCACAAGCATAAGCAAAACTTCAACAGGAAAGAAGAAACCTTAAGAATGAACAGAGCATGGTTTCCAGTTCTGAAAAACACCAGGCTAACAAAACACTCTATACTCGACAATAGCCCTGCAGAGAAGATTAGCACATCAAGCACCAATCCATATGCAAAAGAACCTCCTCAGGATACAGTGAAGCCTCCCTCCATTAGCATTCCACACCCTGGGAAACTCTTACAGGATGACTCAGCTCAACCCCACCCCTCCTGAGTAGATACAAATGACCTGCCAACATCTTCTCCACACTGTGACACTGAGAGATCTCTGTCTTTTGGTGCTACACCTCTGAAGATGCCAGCCACAGCTGCTGGCGAAACGTCAGGAACTACAATGCCAAGACCACAGCAATACAGCCCGGAAAACCCACAACAACTATCGTTCTCCGGCCGTGAAAGCCTTCGACAATACATCAAACCCCAAACTTTTCACAAAAACACTCCTTTCCTCGTCTCTTTCCCAAACAAGCCCTTGGCCCCCACTCAGAAGGGAGGCAGAAGTTGCTTGAAACATAAATTAAAGCAAATCCATTCTTAACTGATATGATCTCTGCTTTTGCGAGTGCTCAAGATCAGAATGAGTTATGAAGAGCAGGCCTGCCGTGTGACATTAAGACATCTATCTCTGTCTCCATCAAGGTCCAGATTTTGTAATATGTCAGCAGCAAAATGCTAATCCACTTTCCAGCTCAATGGTTTTCTTTAAAGAGATGCTGGGAGAATGTTAAAATTATTGGGATAAGAGCAACACGTGCACAAGCATTCATGCATTCATGCGCCTGTGCACCACAGATTCCCCATTTCTTCTAAGAGGAGCCCCTGGAAGAGGTTTACATCTCTTCTTTGTAGAGATGACTGAGACATGAAAAGTTTAGTCTGCATGTTGCTGTGAACACTGACGAACATTTGACAAACGATTTGGGTTTTTTGTTCATACAATTGGCACACTTTCGCAACAATGCAAAATAGCTGATTGTACCTGGTGTGGTCACATCATACCACTTTCCCAAAACTTCCCTCCCAGTACGTCACACAACCCCCACCCCCCCACCCCATGTGCTGCTTGCCACATTCTTTGCATGTATACATTAGATGTACCTAAAACATTTAATTTCTCATTTCTCCTTCAACCTGAAACACCCCATAAGATATTGCAGCGGACCAAGACTTCCTTAGCAAGCCACTCCAAGAATGCTTTTTTTTTTTTGTCCTTGGTTCCAAGACCAGTGCCTGGAAACTTCCCATAAGTTAACCATTTGATCAATAAACAAATAGCTGGTGGATCAATTTAACTTTTGGCTGGACACCTTTGCAGGAGAGAAGATGTTACTGATTAATGGAAATTTTCTCATTAGGAAATCGATGGGAAAAGGAAAGCTACTGCGTATATCATTAAACTAGAAATAATCCTAACTGCTTGCAACAGCTCTCAGCCATGGCATGCACTGGGCCTATCTATCTATCTATCTATCTATCTATCTATCTATCTATCTATCTATCTATCTATCTATCTATCTATCTATCTATCTATCTATCTATCTATCTATCTATCTATCTATCTATCTATCTATCTATCTATCTATCTATCTATCTAGTCTGTCTGTCCACTCACCCGCTGGCCCACTGGCCAGCCAACCGGTCGGTCGGTCAGTCTCCATCCATCCATCCATCCATCCATCCATCCATCCATCCATCCATCCATCCATCCATCCATCCATCCATCCATCCATCCATCCATCCGTGCACCCATCTCCCTTGGCATTTTCATCCCTCTCTGCTTGCAAATAGCTCAGAGTAACATGCATCTCTTATTTGACTGTGACAAGAAGATTTAGGCTGAGAGAGAGAACAGTTGACCCAAAGTCACCCAGGAGCCTGCACGGCAGAGGGAGGATTGGAATACAGGTCCGCAAGATTCTAAAGCAGACAGCTGCTGTAGCCTGTGGTTAAGTGGGTCAGCTCCAAGCCAGCACCCTGCTGGTTCAACTTCCACTACTGCCATAAACCCTGCAGGTGGCCTTGGGTCAGCCACTCCTCTCAGCCCAGCTTCCCAGCTGTATTGTGAGGATAATAACACACTATGAGAGCTGCTGTAGCATAGTGGTTAAATGATTGGGCTGTGAAGCAGGACTCTGCTGGTTCGACTCCCACTTCTGCCATGAGCTCAGCAGGTGGCCTTGGGGAAGCCCCTCCTCTCAGCCCCAGCTCCCCAGCCATACTGTGGGGATAATAATAACACTAACTTTGTTCACCACTCTGAGTGGCCACTAACCTGTCCAGAAGGCTGGTATATAAGCACATTGTTGCTGTTGTTGTTTGACACTCTAACCACTTTGCCACACTGGCATTGTCTCTTTTAGCCTATTCTCTCCCTGAATTTATTTCCCCTTCTCACATGCCAGGTCTTTTCTTCTTCCCCTCCCTCATTCCTTTGGACCACTCCCTCGTCCAGCCCTCGTTTCTTACACCTCTCATATGCTAACTACTCAGCCAATCACTGCCAGTATTTTAACACTAATACAAGGCCACGTTCCACACTACTGTATAAATGCTGCCTGGCTGAACACCCCTCCGTGAAACACTAGGCCATGAGAGAGTTCTGTCCCTTTGTCATGTCCAAAGAGCTGTAAGATCCGTTTGGAGATCTGGGTCATGGGGGAGCGAGGAGGACTTGTCCCACTGATCACTGTAATATTTCACTATTCGAGAACTCAGCTGGCCCTGGCATTACCTGAGGGTATGACTTCCACCAAGGCACACCCTGTCCTGCCCCTCAAAGCTTGGCCCCTGAACATCAGACATTGAGCCGATGAGTGGACAAGACCTGGTTGTGATACCGGCATGCCCACCTTGTGACTTGAAAGACTGGAGGAAGGAGAACCAGCCCCTACTGGAAGAATTTACCCCAGAGTGCGGGCTCGGAGCTGACCCACTTAACCACAGGCTACAGCAGTTGTCTGCTTTAGAATCTTGCTGACCTGTATTCCAATCCTCCCTCTGCTGTGCAGGCTCCTGGGTGACCTTCGGTCAACTGTTCTCTCTCTCAGCCTAAAACTGGGAATCATCTTGTACTCTGTGGAATACAATTGCTTATTTATGAACTTTTTTGTAATATATATTGAGTACTTCTGTCCAAAATTGAATTGAACTTATATAATCAATGGTATCTGACTATTTTTGTATTCTTTGTGAAAGAATAATAGGCATTCACACTTTACAAACTAGAGACTCTCTAGCTGTACATAGGATACACTGAACAACTGGACACTTGCACTTCGCTCTTGAACGTTCTTGGTTTGACCTTGCTACAAGGAGTATGGTGATAACCTTGTTACATACATCTTATAAGTTTCATCATAAGTATTATTGTTATAAGTAGCTGTGAAATATAACAAATATAACTTTGTACTTTTGAGATACTTTGTCTCTGGGTCTATATAGGTGTTAGATTTTCTTCAGATCAATTTCTTTGTTAGTTTTCACTGTTATCGTCCTTTGGGTGTCGTTTCCCTTAGAGACAGGAGAGAATGCCAGCGACCACAGATTTCAGCATGCGCTCAAAATAGGTGGAGCCCCCAACCCATAAGCATATGAAGATCTGTCCACTGATCTGTCTAGCCTATTACTCTCTGCACAGATGGGTAGTGTCACATATGCCAGCATCCATGCCATTATTGCGTTCTGCATTCTATACTGAAAGTTATATGCCAAAGTTGTATACTGTATCTTATGCATTTTGCACAGGTCACCTGAGGGTGTCTAGACTGCTAATACTCATTTCCAGAGAAGCCAGTGGCTTCTTTGTTTGTTATCTTTCAGAAATATGCGCTCTCACTTCTCTCGGTCCTTGCAGCTGTGTGCTGAATTGTATCTTTCTACAGGAGGGAAGGATTCCACTCCGTACTTCGTCCAGACTAAACTAATTTGTTCCCATGTAACATTCTGGGTTTTCACACCTAAATGTTATCAGCCCAACGGGTGCGAGAATGTCTCCTGTAATAAGTAGTGCTATTGTTTGAATAATCACTTCTGCCAACTTCTACCTTTGAGTGCTTACCTGAACTGTATGGATTTCTGAATAAAGCTTTTCAACCAATGCACCTGCTTCCTTGCTGTGAGGGGCTTGGGGATCTAACTGCCAGGGACGGACACCCTAGGACTGACAAGATGGGTAGTAGTCTCCAAGGTCTCAGGCAGCTACCAGAGACCAAGCTTAGGACCTTCTATGCACTCCAAACTCACTGGAGCAGCTTAAAAGCCTTGTAACATTTGCTCCCAAGTTTCTGATCTCTTTTGATGATCATGAACACCAGATAATAGGTGCAGAGGGTTTCAGGGCTGGTTCAAGCAATAGCCACCTTGGGTATTAAACTACCGGAAGGCAGCAAAGTAGGAGGACACAGCAGACATCGCTTGTGCCTGATGTCACCTCCCAGGCCTGTGCTGTTGCTTCCCAGGACTAAGGCAAGCTCAAAATAGCTGGAGGTGGGGCAGAATGCGTGTCATCTTCTACCCTGAAAGAATCAACAACCCGCCACTGTAAATTCCAGCTGGAAACATTTGGAGGATTTTTCTTCCAAGTTCAAATTTCAGCAAACAAATGTGAAGCCTCCACAAATATGTTTCCTTCCCGCCACTGAGTCGTCTACTGATGAGGCACACTGTCAGACCTGGATTCACTCTGAGAGGGGCTTTTATGTGCGTGCCCTGAGACAGGCTCAAAGATGCAACTTATGAGCAAAACAGCAGGTTTCCTCCTGCAGGTTCCTGTGTTAGCTTCTTTTCTTACAGGCAGCTGCATCGAATGGCACCACAAGAGCCATTCCAACCCAAAGCCGTCGAATCAAAACTATCCAGTGTGAAGGAGGGAAGGCAGCGCACACCAAAGAAACCCTTTAGCAGAGCATGAGGCACAACGCTGGAGAAGGCTAAAAGAACAAAATGCAAAAACAATATGCAAAAATGGTTGTTGTGGGTTTTCCGGGCTGTATTGCTGTGGTCTTGGCATTGTAGTTCCTGATGTTTCGCCAGCAGCTGTGGCTGGCATCTTCAGAGGTGTAGCACCAAAAGACAGAGATCTCTCAGTGTCACAGTGACATTGAGAGATCTCTGTCTTTTGGTGCTACAAAGATGCCAGCCACAGCTGCTGGTGAAACGTCAGGAACTACAATGCCAAGACCACGGCAATACAGCCCGGAAAACCCACAACAACCATCGTTCTCTGGCCGTGAAAGCCTTCGACAATATGCAAAAACATTATCACAGGAACACAGGAAGAAAAAAGGCATTGAAGGACATAACTGGAAGGGGCACGAAGTCTGACTCTCAGCCGAAAGGTGGCCTTCTGTCCCTGGAGCCCCAGAGAACCAGCAGCGAGAAGCAGAAAGTAGCATTGGCCAGAGGTGGCCATTTCAGGACCAAGGACAGCTCCCCATTGGCAGCAGAAAGTCAAGCCAACAATTGCCTTTCTCAAGCTGCGCAGGGGCTGCACCCCTTTTGTCTGCGGGGGAATTATATAATTAAAAGTGCAAACATGAGGAAAAAATCATTGCACATAGACAACCGTATCAGGAAGAAAGCGAGGCTAAGTTAAGTGGATGGAGGGTTGGGAACAGTCAAGGGGAGAGAGGCAGAAGAGATATAGTCCGGGCATGGCAGCCTCACCGCAGGGAATCATAGAATCACGGGGCTGGAAGGATCCTCTAGGGTCATCTAGTCCAACCCCCTGCACAATGCAGGAACTCCACAACTACCTCCCCCCACACACACCCCAGTGACCCCTGCTCCATACCCAAAAGATGGCAAAACACCATTAGGATCCCTAGCCAAACTGGCTTGGTGAAAATTGCTTCCTGACCCCGAAGTTGTGATCGGCCTTAGCCTGGGTATGTAAGAAGGGGCCACAAGAACTAAGCACTGACGCAACCCTTCCTGCCCTCCCTCTCATGATCTGCCCAGGTTCACAGAATCAGCATTGCTCTCAGGTGGCCATCTAGCCTCTGCTTAAAAACCTCCAAAGAAGGAGAGCCCACCACCTCCTGAGGAAGCCTGTTCCACTGAGGGACCGCTCTAACTGTCAGGAAGTTCTTCCTAATGTTTAGCTGAAAACTCTTTTGATTTAATTTCAACCCGTTGGTTCTGGTCTGAGCTTCTGGGGCAGCAGAAAACAACTCCACACCATCCTCTATATGGCAGCCCTTCAAGTGCCTGAAGACGGTTATCATATCTCCTCTCAGTCATCTCCTCTCCAGGCTAAACATACCGAGCTCCTTCAAACTTTCCTCATAGGACTTGGTCTCCAGACCCCTCACCATCATCGTTGCCCTCCTCTGGACAGAGTTCAAAAGCTCATCTAAGTCTTTCCATCATCAAGCAAAGGCCCAATGGGATGGGGAGCCATGGCTCAGTGGTAGAGCATCTTCTTGGTATGCAGAAAATTCCAGGTTCAACCCTCGGCATCCCCAGGCAAAAGGACCAGTTAGCAGGTAAAGTGAAAGAATTCTACCTGAAACCAGTCTTAGCAGACGACACTGACTTTGATGGATCAGTGATCTGATTCAGTATAAGGCCAATTTAGCCGAGATCATGAGGATCTTGGGTGGCTTCAGGCTTGGCAATGTGCCTGCTCCAAAAGAGATCCCTTGGAGAGAGCAAAATGCATGGAAGGCACTGGCTGTGAAATCCCGCCCCCCATGAAAATGGTGCTGTTGGGGGTGAGAGGCATATGGATGGCTCTGCCTTAAGCTTGGTGGTTGGCCTTCATGGCTTAATAACAACAACAGCAATAGCAATAGCATTAAAATAGCAATAACAATAACAAGCAGAAACTTGTATCAGCTTAGCAAGGCCAGTAAGTAATAACATGTGACCTCTGCTTATTGTAGATTGTATTTCGGATAATTCGAATAATAATAATAATTTATTGATTGTGTTGTGTGAAATTTGAATAATAAGAATAACAACAACAACAACATTCAGTTTATATACTGCCCTTCAGGATGACTTAACACCCACTCAGAGCGCTTTACAAAGTATGTCATTATTATCCCTACAACAATAATCCTGTGAGGTGGGTGGGGCTGAGAGAGCTCCTAGAAGCTGTGACTGGCCCAAGGTCACCCAGCTGGCTTCAAGTGGAGGAGTGGGGAATCAAACCTGCTTCTCCGGATTAGAGTCCTACCGCTCTTAACCACTATATCAAACTAGCTTGGAATTCTTTAGGAAGCATGGCTAAACTCCCTGTATCTTTTTGTTATCCTTCCGGTTCTGTCCAAATGAATGGGATGATTCTTGCTGCTCCACTAGCAGGCAAAGAGGCTTCTTCTGACATAAGAGGCTTTGCTTCTTGCACCGGGGGATGGTGCTGGCATTAGGTGCTGAGCAGAGACGCACTGTTCTCAGAAATCTAATCTAGACAAACGCTCTGGACAATAAATGGGCTGTTCTACGGACAGATGTTACTGCACATACAACAGTGAAGCAAATACAACTGAGCAGGAATTCGGGGAGAGGGATTATGAACACCCTGCCAATGTCAAGCAGGGGGGGTAGGAGAGAGAGGATATAAAGGAGATGGCATTTTCTTAACAGCTTTGTTAAAATTAACGGGACTGTGTCCAAGTAAACAATCAGGAATCAATAAAAGCGCTGCTTTGAATTAAAGAGAGTGTCATCCTAGGGGAGGTGGAGAAGACAAAAGCCAGCCGATGCGGCGGGAAATATTGGCAACCTGATTTTCTTGGATTGCATCATTTCTAGAGGAAACAAAGTGCTGCTGAGTGCCAAGGGATTGAAAGGCTGGCACACAGAAGAGGGTTCCTAGAACTGTGCCTCCATTCGTGGGACGGGCATGCTTGTGTGCACCACCCCACCTTTGAGTACTGAAGACGTTCAAATGCTTTGCATAATCAAGATGGATATACCATCAAACTGACAAGCTCATCAAAACAACTGCCTCCCAGCTACCAAAACAGAGTAAAAAACTGGCACGATCAGGGGTCGGGGAGAGGAGACGCCATGCATGCTCTCTCCCAAGCTCTCTGCCGGAAGAGCAAGATAAAAAGTTAAGAGTGGCAGAAATGATTTCCTTCTCACCAGACTCCTTTTCTAGCGGCTACAGCATCAGCACATTGCTCGTAAGGCATCACCAAAAAAGTGCCTGTAACCTGCTGGGGGGGGGGGGCAAGCACAGCTTGGCAGTGTAGAAACTGGACTCAGGTCGGAATCTGGCTTAAAAGGAGGGCTGGCTTAACTGTCCCCTCCACCTTTTTCACCATGATCCCTAACTGCAACAAAGCGGGTTCTCACTCCCAGCCCTTTTCCTTCCCCCAGCAATGTCAAAAAGAGAAATTGGAAACTACTTGGGACAGGAACCAATCCGTCAATCTGTTGCTCAGTAAGGTGCGGGTATGCTAATACTGTCAATAAATAGATAAATAAATAAATAAATAAATAAATAAATAACATTACTCAAAGCAAATCTGTACATGTGGGTGAATGTGTGTGTTTGTGTGTTATATGCCGTCAAGTCGCCTTCGACGTATGGCGACCCTATGAAGGAAAGACCACCAAAACATCCTATCATTAAAAGCCTTGCTCAGATCCTGCAAACTGGAGGACGTGGCTTCTTTGATTGAGTCAAGCCGTCTCGTTTTAGGTCTTCCTCTTTTTCTGCTGCCTTCCACTTTTCCTAGCGTTATTGACTTTTCCAGAGAATCTTGTCTTCTCATGATGTGTCCAAAGTATGATAGCAAGACAAAAGTAATGACTACTGAGGAACTACACATTTTTTAAGTTGACAATGAAGAAATTGAAATTGTTTAAGATTTTCTATTCCTTGGCTCAATCATCAACCAAAAGGGAGACTGCAACAAGGAAATCAGAAGGAGATTGAGACTTGGAAGAGCAGCTGTGAGGGAGCTAGAGAAGATCCTGAAAGATACAGATGTCTCTTTGGGAACCAAGATCAAGATAATCCCGACTATGGTATTCCCCACTGCCATGTATGGGGATGAGAAAGCTGGACAGGGAAGAAAGCTGATGGAAGAAAATTGATTCATTTGAAATGTGGTGCTGGAGGAGAGCTTTACAGATACATTCCATCAAAGACTTAAAGGTTGCTGTAGTTCAACAGAAACCTTTCAAAAACAAAATCCAACGGGAAGCTGCTGAATTGGAATTCATATGTAAATTTGACTCTGTCAAGCTGGGACTGAATAGGGACTATGAATGGTTATCTCATTATCACAGGTAACTGATTTCATTTACATAGGCGGGGTCAGGGAGAGTCCAGTGGCACCTGGCGTGGGCTTTCGAGGACCACGGTTCTCTTTGTCAGATGAATCTGGCGGGGAGGACTGTGGTTTTCGAGGGCTTGTGCTGCAGTGGAATTGTATGGTCTTGGTGGTGGTGCTGGACTCTTTTTGATTTTGCTACTACAGACTAACACGGCAAACTCCTTTGAACCTTTACACAAGCAAACTGATCCCCACATCAAAAGGAGCTGCCTGCATCTCCATATCAAAGGAGTTGTTTACATCCCTCCTCTCCTCCTCCCCCTCCCCCCTCCCCTCCCCAATATCTGACCAGTTTCCTTCTGCCCTCCCTGCATCTGACGAAGAGAACTGTGATTCTCGAAAGCTGATGCTACAATAAAATTGTTTAGTCTTAAAGGTGCTACTGGACTCTTTTTGATTTCGCTACTACAGACTAACACGGCTAACTCCTCTGGATCACAGATACCATGGACAGCCAGAAAGAGTGGATGAACGCCCTGACTGAAACAAACAAACAAAACCCAACAAAAATCCAGCATTCTCCCATTTAAACGTTCTGCAGGGCCTTGTTCATACTGCTCCACACACGCAGTTAGTAGCTCACATCCTTACCGTCTTGTGTCTGAAGAAGGGAGCCGTGACTCTCAAAAGCTTACACTCTTAAAATCCTGTTGGTCTCTAAGGTGCCACTGGACCTTATAGGCTGCTAATGTGCATGATGAGTGTGCACTCTCTCGATTATAACCCCCCAGGGAGGCCTTCTTTCAGGCTCCCTTGCACACAGGCCACTGGACCTTTTAGCAGTCACCCCAGAAGCCCTTCCTTCCCTTGGAAGGTTGCCTCGTTATTTAACCGATGCCTTATAGGTCCCGGACTTCCCGTTAGAGGTTTGACCTGTTTTTGAGTATGTTCTTATTTGTATGCCTCTTGGAAATTGTCCAAAGGTAGCCTAAATATACAACAAAGGAACCTGAAGCCACATCTTCACTGTACAACCCAATTTGTGTTCTGATGATTTCATTCAAAGCACACACACAATGCATGCACACACAACGCAACGTCCATTGTTCTTTCTGCCCAGTGGCTTGCGTGGCTCTTTTGCCCTTTTATTTATCGAGGAGATTTCCAGGCCGCCTCGCCGGAGACCTGCTTGAGGCAGCCAGCACAGTAAAGGAGAACATTAAAGTAATGAAACATAAAATGATAAAAACCAGCCACAAACATTTCGACAAACCCCCACGAAGGAGCAAAAACAGCTTCAAAGCATCAATCCGTCACTCAAGCAGGTAAAAGCAGGGGTCCTGAAACAGCAACAGTCATAAAAGGCTCAGGGAAGGGGCCATAAAGCAACCCACTAAAAAAAGCCGAGATACAGGCGAAGATACATAACATGGGTTGAGACCTTGAGTTTTGGCCTGGTGCCTGACGGACAGCCAGGCCCTTCCACAGGCAAGACTTTACCCCTTTTCAGCACTGCAAGGAAGTGACCTGACACCAGATCACCCAAGCAATTATGCTTTCACCCAGATACTTGGGCAGAAACCTGGGGTTTTATTATTATTATTATTATTATTATTATTATTATTATTATTATTATTATTAACATTTCTAGCCCACCCTTCCCGCAATTGGGCTCAGGGTGAGATACAGCAGTTATAAAAATATAATATAATATTTTAAAAACAATCCATAAACCAACAGTTGATCATAAAATCAACAAAGGTAATTGTCCCAAGATGGGGTCAATTCCAGATTCCTGCCCATCAGCATACAGGGGGAGGGAAGCGGACAGATAATGTACTGCAACGCATACGTAGGCCAGCCACTGACTGGCAGTAGCTTCCCAAAGTCTCAGGCAAAGAAAGCCTTCCCAGCCCTCCCACACAAAGGGGCTGGAATCCAGTGCAAAATTTCTGGGTGCAAGAAAAAAACAGCAGTAACAACAACAATAACAACATGCGATTTAAAACCTGCCCTTCAGGACAACTTAACACCCACTCAGAGCGCTTTACGAAGTATGTTATTATTATCCCCACAACAAACACTCTGTGAGGTGGGTGGAGCTGAGAGAGCTCCGAGAGAGCTGTGACTGACCCAAGGTCACCCAGCTGGCTTCAAGGGGAGATTGGGGAATCGAACCTGGTTCTCCGGACTAGAGTCCTGCTGCTCTTAACCACTACACCAAACTGGCCACTTGTGCTGAGTTAAAAATACGGTATCCCCCCCTTATAATACTAATAACAACCACAACAACAACCACAACAACCACATTCGATTTAGATACCACCCTTCAGGACAACTTAATACCCACTCAGAGCGGTTTACAAAGTACGTTATTATTATCTCCACAACAATCACCCTGAGGTGGGTGGGGGCTGAGAGAGTTCCAGAGAACTGTGACTAGCCCAAGGTCACCCAGCTGCCTTCAAGCACAGGAGTGAGGAATCAAACCTGGCTCTCCGGACTAAAGTCCTGCTGCTCTTAATCACTACACCAAACTCTGTTTCCACTTGTGCAAGATATCATACAACTAATTCCTGGACGGTATAAATTATGAAGAGTAAAATGCAAGGTGTTACACAAGGCCTTACACTTGCAAAACTGTACTAACTCCATTTATGTTTCAATTTGCATATCACTGGTCCAGGCCACTGTTTCCTAACTGGGGAGGCCGAGATCCCTCTGTATAGGAAACATGTGCTCTCCCACTGAGTTCCACCCATGCCCTGACTTCTGCCTTCATTTTGGCTCCTTGTACAAAATATTCCAAACTTCAAAAAAGTTCTGTAAATATCAGATTCCCTGATAATTTTCTTCTTTGGCATCCTTAACTGGCACATTAACAGTGATACAGCGCACAAACATTATGCATGGATGGTGCTGGCCGGTTTATTCATTAGAACACAGACTTGGGAGTTCAGTTTGGATTGCCTTTGTCTTGTTTCGGGGACTACAGCTTGAACAATTCTAACAAGAGGGCTGGACTGGCACAGTAAGCGGGAGCCCAAACAAACAGTTCCGCTGAAGCTGCCATCTCGCAAACAGAAAGCGTCTCTGCTGGATTGCCTCTGTGGGTGAAGGGATGCCAAAGCTGGCAGAAGTAACCTTGCATCAACAGCTGGGCTAGTTATACACCCCCCCCCCACACACACACACACACTGAAACTGTTAAGCCTAACCCAGCAAATGTGTCAAAAAACAGTGAGGGAACATTTTAACCTTCCAGGTCATTCAGTTGCTGACCTAAAAGTAGTAATTTTTCTGCAGAAGAATTTCAAAGGGATATTAGAAAGAGAGACTGCTGAATTGCAACTGCTATTGAAGCTCAAGACAATGCATCCTCCTGGATTGAATCAAAACATAGACTTCCTGATTTATTACCCATGCTGATTTCTCCACACCCACCACGCCTCTGCATATCCCACCCTATCCAATCAGGCCTGCTATTGCCATTCACCAGTGATTGTCACTTACCTGCTATTGTCATTTGACATCTGAAATCACTCCACTCCCCAAGATATAAGGACAGATGGACTCACATTCTATCTGTATCTGAAGAAGTGAGCTGTGACTCACAAAAGCTCATACCCTACCACCAATTTTTGTTGGTCTTATAGGTGCTACGGGACTCTTGCTCTTTTCCAGGAGATGTGGTTTTGAAGCAGTTCCTTAAACATCAAACCAGGCCATGCAGAATTAGATGCATACATGGAGCCCACACCCAACTATGATAATTTGCCAAACCGGAGGGTGGGAATTCTCATGGCTACTCTACTTCCGGCTGCCTTGGGGTCTTCACAATCTAAGGCATGACACAGTTCTATGACAGAAATGTAGCACACGTGAGCTTGCACGCTGACTATGTTAGAGGCCACCAGGGGACCGTTTGTATTCTGCAAGCAGCAGTAAAAATAATAACGAGCACTTGTTTAGTAAACACAGCCAAGAGGTACGTGGCATACCTCCCCGGTGCCATTTTATGCATCTGGACAACAACCGCAAGCGCCTCTGTGAATCGGTGCTTCTAACTTCACACAAGACAGGATTCTAACTCTCAACTCAGAATCCTGGCGGGTATGGAGTACACATCCGTTCTCCGAGGTCCCTGCAAGGGGATGTCATTGATTCAGGGCGTGCTCAAGAAACTCTTGCCGTACAGGAAGGCAGCACTGTTAGCTGAGCACAGCAACAGGACGCAACCCATTGGGTCATCATCTCTCTAAGAGAGGAAGAGGTAGGTATGTCCAGTACAAAGGAACCCCATCCCAGCTTCCCAATGATCAATCTGCCTAATTCTGAGGTGCCTTATGAAAGCTTTCACCACCAACCCTCGGGGATGGCTCCCCACTCCTAGGGCTGTGATGCCCAGAATCATGCAACTTCTCTCAGAGGTTCTGAGCCCTATGTGTGTGTGATGTGCTGTCAAGTCGCCTCCAACCTATGGTGACCCTATGAATGAAAGAGCTCCAAAATGTCCCATCATTAACAGACTGGCTCAGATCTTGCAAACTGGAGGACGTGGCTTCTTTTATTGAGGCAAGCCATCTCGTTTCAGGTCTTCCTCTTTTCCTACTGCCTCCCACTTTTCCTAGCATGAGTGACTTTTCCAGAGAGTCTTGTCTTCTCATGATGTGACCAAAGTACGATAGCCTCAGTTTTGTCATTTCAGCTTCTAGGGAGAATTCAGGCTTGATTTGGTCTAGAACCCACTTATTTGTCTTTTTGGCTGTCCGTGGTATCCGCAAAACTCTCCTCCAGCACCACATTTCACATGAATCCATTTTCTTCCTGTCAGATTTCTTCACTGTCCAACTTTCGCATCCATACATAGTAATGGGGAATACCATAATGTTAGTCCTAGAACTGATTATGTTCTGCTGCAGTATTTTTTTCTACTCTGTATTGGATTCTTGCTAACGCTATGTCTTTTAAACTTGTACCTATTTACCCTATGGCATTGATTATGGAAATGCCCTTGATACTGATTGAACTAATCTCACACTGTATAATCCGCCTTGAATCTCAGTGAGAAAGGCAGACTATAAATGATAAATCAATCAATCAATCATCTTAGAATCATAGAATCATAGAATCATAGAGTTGGAAGGGGCCATACAGACCTTCTAGTCCAACCCCCTGCCCAGTGCAGGAACAGCCTAAAGCATCTCTGACAATATTCATCCAGCCTCTTGAAAACTGCCAGTGAAGGGGAGCTCACCACCTCCCTAGGCAGCTGATGCCACCTTTGAACTACTCTGACGGTGGAAAAGTTTTTCCTAATATCCAGTCAGTACCTTTGTGCATGTAGTTTTAGCCCATTGCTTTGCGTCCTACCCTCTGCTGCCAACTGGAACAGTAAGGCGGATGTGAAACCTTTAATAATAATAATAATATAATAACGACGACATCTGATTTATATACTGCCCTTCAGGACAACTTAACACCCATTCAAAGCAATTTACAAAGTGTGTTATTATTATCCCCACAACCATCACCCTGTGAGGTGGGTGTGGCTGAGAGAGCTCCTAGAAGCTGTGACAGACCCAAGGTCACCCAGCTGGTTTCATAGAATCACAGGATCACAGAGTTGGAAGGGGCCATACAGACCATCTAGTCCAACCCCCTGCCCAGTGCAGGATCAGCCTAAAGCATCTCTGACAAAGATTCGTCCTGCCTCTTCTTGAAAACTGCCAGTGAGGGGGAGCTCACCACCTCCCTAGGCAGCTGATTCCACCTTTGAACTACTCTGACCGTGAAAAAGTTTTTCCTCTTGACCTTGGTTCCCAGACAGACATCTTTATCTTAGCAGGGGAACAAACGCGGGTTCAGAGAGCCCTGAGAGCAGTCACCGGCTTGCTCCCTCTTCCCATTCTGCTTCCTGTGGGAACTTCGTAAGGTTTGCCATGAGTCTTATTTCATACTGGCAGAGTTGCAGAACTTTGGGTCTACCTGTGCCAGCCCCAAGCAAGGCAGGCCCGTTCTCACACCTGGGAACAGAACCGAGCACATGAAAAAATCCATCTTGTTCAAATACGACAGCTTGATTGATGGGAAAATTGGGGTCAAAACTGTACCAGACTGACAGCCACGCGTCTATTTGAAAAGGAGCGGGACGGGGCAGAAAACTGTCCGGCTTTGATCTAGCTGGCATGGCTTGTGAATGGCCTTAATTGACAATCTTGCCACTTCAGGGGGGCAAAGCAGCAGGAGTTCCATAAGGCACCTATTACCATGCCACGTGGCAAGCCCCTTCCAAGTCTGGGTTCAGAGCAGGTTCTGGACTGCTCCCCGAGCAAAACCAGAGGAGTTAGCCGTGTTAGCCTGTAGTAGCAAAACAGAAAAGAGTCCAGTAGCACCTTTAAGACTAACCAACTTTACTGTAGCATAAGCTTTCGAGAACCACAGCTCTCTTCATCAGACTCATTCGTCAGAAGGGAGCATACAAGAAGAGAGCTGTGGTTCTCGAAAGTTTATGCTACAGTAAAGTTGGTTAGTCTTAAAGATACTACTGGACTCCAAGCAAAACCATTTCCCTTGGCAGTTTCACAAGCTCAGAAGTGTAGCAAATGGGATCATAACACTGAGTTGAAACACTGATTTGCCCCAAAAACTATCTTCAAGAGCGTGGAACTGACAACCTTCCCCAGTTACAGTTGAGGACAAATCAAGGGCAGATTTATTTTTTTAAAAAAAAATTAAAATTAAAGAAAACGTAAGTCAGTTGGTACATCTTCACTTTCGCTTCTCCTTTCAGCAAAAGCAGTTCTTTTAAATGTAAAATACCTACACAGATGACACTTTGGTGTACAAAATATATTTGCAAAGAAACAAGTGATTATCATTTCAAACCAGAGAAATGCAAACCTCCAAGCCTGGGTTATTAAAAATCGTGATCAAAGCTTGATAGAACGCTTCTTAAAAAACAGAAAGAGGCAGAAACGCAAAATCTTGAACTCAGCAGAGCAAGAAGCGAAGCAAATACTTAATAATGCTTTTGTTCCTACACATCATTTCCCACTGGATATAAAATTGAAACACTCGAAAAATTACAAGTTATGAAAAGTTTCTAAAACCAGAAAGGTGGAAAGAAAGTATATGTAAACTAGCCTCCGACGAGTTTCTATCAGATGCAAAGAAAGGGAAATGTCAAAGATTTGTCAGCCAAGAGAGTGAGTCAGGAAATGTGCAATTCAGATCTTACAGATGTCACCAACTCACAAGCCAGCCTCTTCTTTCACACACATCCCATCCTATTCTAAAATATGAGGATTACAATTAGACATGGGCACGAACCAAAAAAACTTTAACAACTCTGTGGTTCGTGGTTCGGTGCTGACGATGATCCCGAGGTCGAGAACCGCAACAAACATTTTCTGTTGCCAAACCGGTTTGCGGTTCGTGGTGCGCGGAACAGCCCCCATGGCACTTAAGAGAGCCCATATTCCCGGGGAGTATTTTGCAGGCTCTTCTACAGCCATCACCCAAGTTTGGTCAAGATTGCAAAAGGGATCTTGGAGTTATACCCTCTCCAATCCAAGGCCCCCAGGAAACCCCCACAAAAATCCAATCTCAATTATACTCTCTGTCTCTCTCCCCAAAGGCTAGCAAGGGGCAAGCAAGAGCTCTGTCCCACTCCACTGCTCGCTGAAAGTGAAACCCAGCCTGGGAGCCCATGGCTATTTATAAGCACAGGTCCCACTGAGCAACACAGGAGGTCTGTGTTTGGCTGTCAGAGCTGCCTATCAGGGTTTGCAGGGATGAGATTGGAGTGCCCATGGCTACAGAACACCCCCTCCCCCCTCCCTCCCCTGGGTGTCTTCTCCCAACTTGTAACCGCTTTGCAGCTCCGTGGTTGGAAGGAAGACCTGCCGATCAAGGTAAGCTGGGCTTCCATTCGGGTTTCCAGGGTGACAGAAGGAGCGCAGACAGAGTTCAGGCATTCCCCCAGCTCCGTTTCCAGGGGAATTGATTGCTGGCACCTGACTGTCTGGCTTCCCGAACTGCGGCCAAAAGCACCGAACCAGGCTTCTTCCGAACGCTGGCCATGGACAATCACGAACCGCCGGATCGTGGTCGCGCGATCGCCAATTTCGTGGGTTTTTGAAGTTCGTAATGTGGTTCGTGCCCATCTCTAGTTACAATACTGTCACACTCTGGGGGGGGGGGCTTAAGGGAAATGCTAAGCAGTTTTGAGGAGGTCAATGGAAATGCTCTCCCCGTGCATTTTCTCTTCTCTTTCTATAAAGCGTGGTTTCGCCTGCATATGTCAAGAGACGTACATCATCACTTCACACTACAGGAAGAGAAGCAACATTTTACCGGAGAGAGGACAGAACGTGGCACAAGGCGGGCATTTTATCTGAACATAAGAAGAGCTCACTTGGATCAGAACGGTGGGCCATCTAGTACAGCATCTAGCGTTGCCAGCTCCTGGTTGGGAAATTCCTGGAGATTTGGGGCAGGGTGGAGCCTGGAGAGGGCAGGGTTTGGGGAGGGGAGAGACCTCAGCTGAGTATAATGCATTACAGTGTACCTTCTAAGGCAGCTATTTTTTCCAGGAGAACTGATCTCTGTCACCTGGAGATCAGTTGCAATTCTGGGAGATCTCCAGCCACCACCTGCTTGCAATCCTAACAGAGCCACCCAGTGGCCAAGCAGTTGCGATGGAGGTCAACAACAGGACACAGAAGACAAGGCTTTCACCTGATGTGGCCTCCTGGCAATGGCGAGTCCTATCCTCTGTTGCCAACTGGAACAGCTCTTTGCCCTCCTCCAAATGACAGCCTTTCAAATATTTAAAGAGAGCAATCATGTCCCCCCCCCCTCAACCTCCTCTTCTCCAAACTAAACACTCCCAAGGCCCTCAGCCTTTCCTCGTAGCGCTCGGTCTCCAGACCCCTGATCATCCTCGTCGCTCTCCTCTGCACCCTCTGTGGAATGTGGAGGCTCCCTTTAGTCATGATGGCTAGTAGGCACTGATAGACCCATCCTACATGATTATCTAATCCAGTAGACGAATTAGCTTCCTGGCTAATATTGCATCTCCCTACACTTGACGACCACGTGCTGAGGCATCTCATGTAGAGAGACTCTGAAAGAGCCAGTTTGGTGTAGTGGTTAGAACGCGGGACTCTAATCTGGAGAGACAGGTTTGATTCCCCGCTCCTCCCCTTGAAGCCAGCTGGGTCACCCTGGGCCAGTCCCAGCTCTCTCAGAGCTCTCTCAGCCCCACCCACCTGACAGGGTGATTGTCGTGAGGATAATAATAACTTACTTTGTAAACCACTCTGAGTGAGCATTAAGTTGTCCTGAAGGGTAGTATATAAATTGAATCTCATTATTATTATTATTATTTGAACTATCCAAAACACAATGAACAATAAGCAGAGGGCACATGTTATTGACTGGCCTTGCTAAGCTGATACAAGTTTCCGCCGGAGACGGAAGTATCAACCAGATATCAGCGTAATACGTACGCTGTTCCAAGTAGTGCCGTCTTTTGCAGTTCTGTAGCTGTTATGTCAGAAAGCTGCAGTTTTTCCACATGAATTGCAAAGTTTTTCGAGATGGTTCCAAGTGCCCAGATGACAATGGGGATTATTGTTGTTGATGATGTTGTAATTGTTGTTACAGTCCCGCCATGATGCTTGAGGACTGGAAGACTTCCACTTGAGGTCCCAATGCACTGTAGAATACCCTGCGGCCCTGCAGGGAAAGTATTTAAGCTGATCTTTCTCATATAAAGTACAGTTGCCACAAAACACCAGTATTACGGGGGGTGGGGGGTGGGAATACGTAATTGAGTAACTGATGCATCTTTGGTCCAGAGGAGTTAACCATGTTAGTCTGCAGTACAAAATAGCAAAAGAGTCCAGTAGCACCTTTAAGACTAACCAACTTTATTGCAGCATAAGCTTTCAAGAGCCACAGCACATGCATGTGTAGCATAAGCTTTAAAGAACCACAGCTCTCTTCGTCAGATGCATCTGTAGCATAAGCTTTCAAGAACCACAGCTCTCTTCGTCAGATGCATCTATAGCATAAGCTTTCAAGAGCCACAGCTCTCTTCATCACATGCATCTGTAGCATAAGCTTTAAAGAACCACAGCTCTCTTCGTCAGATGCATCTGAGAGCTGTGGCTCTCGAAAGCTTATACTACAATAAAGTTGGTTAGTCTTAAAGGTGCTACTGGACTGTTTGCTACGATGCATCTTACACCTCCTAAGGATACATGTGTTATTTTGTTCGGTTTCTCAGAAGGCATGGTGCCCTCAGGTACGTGCTGAGTTAGTCACCAATCTATTAACAGCTGCAAAGATATTAATAGCTAAGAACTGGCGACAACCTAGCCCACCTTCTATTCAGAACCGGTGAGTGGAAATGTGGGAAGAAGCTGAGCTGGGCAAGACGACAGTGTGTGTACATCTCAGAGAAAAGAGAAGATAATGAATCCATAACCCAGTGTCTGTTTATGAATTGTATGAGAGAGTGGTGTAATTTGAACAATGATTTTTACGGTGCGCATAATTGACCATATTAAGCATCGATTGCCTTGTACAAAGTTGATATTTTTTTCCGCTTTTGATCCTTGTATTGAATTTCCTTCACTTGTCTTTTCTAATCTCGGATACCTCTCTGTTTCTAATTGTGTGTGTGTATTAAAATCTGTTGTAAACACAGACATCGGTATCAACTTCCTACTCTCAGTTACCTGGATACCTTTTTTGGGTTTTTTTTTCCTTCCCAAATATTGAACACCATCAAATTTTGTTCTCCAGCCAAACACACCATATGTCCCATTCGACCTCAGTTGAGGGCTCTCTAGCATGTGAACACTAATGCATATTTTGGCAAGAAGCAATTCTGCTTACCAAATGCTTCAGTCACAAAAACAGGAGCTCAACTACCAAGTGGCTGACACCCCTCAGCTCCTCTCTTTTAGTGTGTGTGAGTGTGTGTGTGTGGGGGGGGTCCCCTCTGGGGACATTTGTGCAAAAAAAAAAAAAAAAACAGCCTCCACAGGACAAAAATGGCCCCAGTTCTTTCCATGAACTGGGACCAAATTTGCACAATGGAAGGCATCAACAGCAGTCGACATTGCAGAGAAACAATAAGGGGAGATGTGTGTGTGCATGTGTGATAGAGACTACCATCTACACTACCATTTAAACAGGGGGAAATATCCTGATTCTCCTGGATCTCTCAGTGCCTCTCAGCACCACTGACCAGCCATGAGACTGAAGGATGGCCGGTAAGCCGGAGCTAAAACCAGTTAAGACTGAGGTCCGTGGAAATGACATAAATGGGTACACAAAGATATGGGAGCACTACATGACAGGAAAAAACACAAAATGCCTTCTCCAAGCCCCAGATCAACTGACTTTATTGAAAAATAGATCCCCTTCTTTGAACATATAAACAAGAATGACATTCAAAACCAATCATCCCAGATGCTGATCTATAATCCTATATTTCTTACAAAACTTAGTTCAATGAGACATCCATACAGTAATGGAATTGCACAATATCCATTTGGAAATGACATGATATTGACCGTGACAATCGGGACCCAATTTAGCTTTCTGACTTCCTGAAAACTCATCAGATACACCGAAGCTCCGTGATTTAAGACCGTTATCAACACCCTGTTCAACCCTCGGAACATGACGAAGGTCCAAAAATCCATATAATGTTACTAACACTATGAATGCATTTTGAAACAGCTAATATTTGTATATGATAAAAGCCAGGGGAAAAATTTAAAATGATCAAGGTCAGTGACTTAGGGCCAAGCTACACATGACGAATGACACTTGAACAGCAAGTGTATTTCTCCCTGTTCACTTGCCCTCCACTAAATCCACTTGCCGTTCAAGTGTCATTCGTCATGTGTAGCTTGGCCCAAAGTTAGTTAGCGATTTTCAGCTTTTTATGGACGAGGGAGAGTCAGGCAGCTCCCGAAAGGGCAGGAAGGCATCTTGGGCCTCCATTGGAAGCTCAGATTCCCTCGGTGAAACGTAACGCCTTTTACCACCTTTGACAGGTATGCTAGTTGCAACTGTTCCTTGAGAAGCGAGATTTTGTTTCACAGTCTGATCAAACCAAGATAGATTACTGCAACCCGTCTCTCCATGGGGCTCTCCAGGGAGACTGTTTAGGTGTTTCAACGGGCACAAATTGCAGCACCCAGATTCTTTTCAGGAATTGATTACAGAGATCCTGCTAAGTCTCATATTTATTTGGTGACTGCTAATTAATTTCCAGGAAGGTAGCCGTGTTGGTCTGCAGTAGAACAGCAGGATTTGAGTCCAGTGACACCTTAGAGACCAACAAGATTATCAGAGTGTAAGCTTTGGAGAGTCACAGCTCCCTTAGTCAGCTATCTGAATGAAACTTTGACTCTCGAAAGCTTATATCCTGAAAATCTTGTTGGAATCTCAGGTGCCACTGGACCCAAATCCTGCTCTTCTACTGCAAAGCAACACAGCTACCTACCTGAAACTATCTGAAGAAGGGAGCTTTGACTTTCAAAAGCTCATACCCTGAAAATCTTGTTGGTCTCTAAGGCGCCACTGGACTCAAATCCTGCTATTCTACTGCAGACCAACACAGCTACCTACCTGAAACTATCTGAAGAAGGGAGCTTTGAGTCTCAAAAGCTTATACCCTGAAAATCTTGTTGGTCTCTAAGGCGCTACTGGACTCAAATCCAATTTGTTTCCAGGCTGGATTCAAAGGGCTGTTTCATACAGTTAAAGCCTTAAATGATTTTAGAACCATGGATTCACTCATACACACCACCTGCTCACCAACTAAGATCTCCTTCACAGGCTCTGAAATAGTGAGATGAGTGGCAACCAGAACTGTGTTTCTTCCAGTGGTGCCGTGCCCCCAAAGTATGAATTCCCACCCGCATGAGAAAGTCACCCGGCACCCGGTTCATTATTTTTTGGGCACCTGGTGCAGACATTTTTATTTGCCTGGTTCTTTGGCTCAGTTTACCCGATTATTTTACCTCTTCTTTTTTATTTGCCTTAAAGAAGTGTATTAATTTCATTTACTGATCTTATCTGCTGTCTTCCCTTTTTTAAAAATCTGGAATTATTCTGTTTGTTCTGGATTTATGCCCCTTATTATATTAATTTCTGCTGTGGTTAATTGTTGGTGCATTTTTGTTATACTGTGCTCTCAACAGTAGGATTCAGTTTCTGTTAACCAGCCTTAATCCCCAAAGTCTGAAACAGCAGAAATGAGCAGGAAAAGAAAGTAATGATAAACTATGTTGTGTTATGTGCTGTCAAGTTGCCTCCGACCTATGATGATCCTATGAATGAAAGACCTCCAAAATGTCCTATCATTGTTAATGATAGGACATTTTGGAGGTCTTTCATTGCTCAAATTCTGCAAACTGGTGGCTTCTTTTATTGAATCAAGCCTCAGTGAAAGCCTTCTACTTTTCCTAGCATTATTGACTTTTCCAGAGAATCTTGTCTTCTCATAATCCGACTCAAAACCATAAACTATACATTTCTAAAAAGCAAGAAAGAGATGGCAGCAAGCAAGTGACAGTCAGAGCTGTGGTATAGCACTGGCTCTCTTCCAGTTTTCCCAGTACAAGGTTCTTTAACCTCAGGAGGCCACTTGGGTGCCAAACTGAGAATAAACACAGCCAGGCAAAGTATAAATGCAGGGATGTGGAAGGCACACACACCACGGTACAAATCCCAGAACACTGTTCCAATGTTCCAAAATGGTGCTGCCTCGGAGGCATATTCTTGACTGCCGTGGCGAGGAGAGATGCCAAGGGTGGCTTGGTTTAACAATCTCAGTAGAACAACTCCCCTTTCTGCTTGCCCACCGGGATAAATGGAAAACCTATTTAACACAGGTCATCTGGCCACCGGCATTATGAGACCCCGTCAGAGGCAGTTAGAGGCTCACCATCAGCAGTATAAATTTATGGAGGAATTAAGACGTGAATTGATCTCTTTCTGAAAGTTTCCAGGATGGCTGCCAACGGCTCTCCATAGCAGGAACTGCCAAAGTAATCTTTCTGGGCATGCACCTGAGAAACAGCTGCGTACCTCAGCAAAGACGTGCCAGTCCCAAAGAGGGGGGATCTCTCGACTGGGGTACTCATCTTCAAGCAAAGCACAAACTGCAGATTGCACCCCCTGGCCCAGCCACACCAGACCAGATAGTCAGCTTTCTGGAACTAATTTTTGACACTCCAGACTGGAGAGCAGATGGGAAGCTAAGCAGATCGGTCGATTTGCGCAAGGTGAGATGGACGGGCCGATGCTCAGAAAAGATGGGCAGTCGGGCACTCAGACGCTTGGCAGTGGAGGGCTGTCCACATATGTGGCTCTGTGCTCTCCTGGTCCATTTGAAAATGAATGCCAGAACTGCTGTTCTGAATTCAGCCAAGAGTCCATCTGCTTTCTATCTCCAGCAATGGCCGTACCCGTGCCCCCCCAAGCCCACTCGCAGAGCACGGAGAAGCGACTGGCAAATGTTTGCACTGTGCAGGAGTCCACGTAGCCAAGTAGCTTTCTCGTGATGGCTCTCTGCTCACCATTTTCACTTGTGGACTCTTCGGAGTAGGAAAGCAACTTATCATTTTGCTAAGCAGCAACAGTGCCCTTGCCTCCTCTCTGGATGGTCGTGGGATCCAGGAGGATTGGCAGCTGCCCCCTGCAAGGTGAAAATTTAGAGAGATTACTCAAAATTGGTACAGATGCAAATTCTCTGGGTGCTGAATTATGTAGCACTTTCCACGTATGAGACCATGAACAGTATGCATACCCTTATATCTTCTCATTATACCTGGGGTTTCCTTAGGGCAGAAAGCATTTTTTTAAAATCTTAAAGGCACCCCTAGTAAAAAGGATCAAGGAGGGAATTCAATGAGGTGGTCTCGGGCTGCCTGCAAAGCAGAAGCAATGTCCAAATTCCCAGCGAGACCCATACATTGTGGGGCCAAGCCACATGCCCCACCGGCAGATGACTGAGGCTGCTGGCTCCAGCAACAACTGGGCATCACAACACACAGATGGCTGATTTGCCTAAACCAGATTCCGTTTACACTGGAACTGGTCCACTGTGCCAGTCCCAAGGACAGAGCTCTGTTCTGAACTTGCAAGCTCCACAAGGGCAGGAAAAGTTCTGCTTCCAGCTGCTGTCCTTCGAGTCTGGTCCCCACAAATTCTAACAAAGGATTCTGAGTGTATGCAAAAAAAGGGACGGACATATGTCCAAGATTTTCTATTCCTTGACTCAATCACCAACCAACAAGGAGACTGCAAGGAGGAAATCAGAAGAAGACTGAGGCTTGGAAGAGCAGCTGTGAGGGAGCTAGAGAAGACACTGAAAGATAAAGATGGCCCTGTGGGAACCAAGATAATCCAAACTGTGGTATTCCCCATTGCCATGTATGGATGTGAATGTTGGGCAGTGAAGAAAGCTGACAGGGAAGAAATGGATTCATTTGAAATGTGGTGCTGGAGGAGAGTTTTGCGGATACCACGGACAGCCGAAAAGACAAACAAGTGGGTTCTAGATCACATCAAGCCTGAATTCTCCCTAGAAGCTAAAATGACAAAACTGAGGCTATCGTACTTTGGTCACATCATGAGAAGACAAGACTCTCTGGAAAAGTCAATAATGCTAAGAAAAGTGGAAGACAGCAGGAAAAGAGAAAAACCTAAAACGAGATGGCTGGACTCAATAAAAGAAGCCACGTCCTCCAGTTTGCAGGATCGGAGCAAGTCTGTTAACGATAGGATGTTTTGGAGGTCTTTCTTTCACAGGGTCGCCATAGGTCAGAGGTGACTTGACAGAACATAACACATATGGTAAGGGAAGACCTTGACTGGCCCAAAACGACACCCAAGTGAGATTTGAACTTGGGTCTCTAGGGCAGGGCCGGCTTCAACAGACAATGAGGTGGGGCAGCTGCCAGGGACCAGGGCTTCTGGTGGGCTCCAATGTCAGGCTCCCCCGCAGTTGCTCTCCTCCCCTGCAAGATGCAGCACACGTGCGTTTCCCGGACCCCTGGCTTGCATGCACTCCACCTCCCATGCTCCCAGCTTCCCAGTGTTGAAAGAGAATTGAGTGCACAGCGGCAGTGCTCCTATTAGCCACAGAAGCTGCATGCACCAGGCAGTGCAGTTATAGAAAGGTCATCAATGTGGTGTCGCTGGCTGTGACTGCAAGCCAAAGTAAGGACTGTGATGAGGGAAGGATGCAGAGTACAGTTGGGAGAGATGCAGGTGATGGTTGGAAAGGGAAGAATGGGGAGGGAGTGCTGGTGGGCAAGAGGGGACCCCTGGGCACGCCCCAAACCTGGAACCAGCACTGGTCTCAGATCCCGGTCCACTGTTCTAACCACTACAACACACTAGAACTCTGCAAAGGGTTTGCAGAGTTTCGGGGAAGGGAATGGACTTTTTACTATTTTGCAAATACAGACTAACTCGGCTAACTCCTCTGGATCTATTTCATTTAATGTATCCTTTCTGGGATATAGCAAAATAAAATAAAATAATTATGAGACAAGGAATGAAGAATACTTTAACTGGCCAGAATATGCTACATAAGCCGTCAGTCATATGGCAATGCCATCCTCTGTTTTAAATTGCAAACTTGTTGTGAGTTTGCTAAGGTTTGCCTTGTTGGTTGATTCAGGTGTAGTGGCTAAAGAGATGGACTAAGACTCGAGTTCAAGAGTCCACTCCGCCATAAATCTCCCAGGGGTCTTTGAGGGCCAGGCACACCCTCTCCCAGCCTGACCAGCGTAAGTTCTTCTTTCTGCTATTCTTATCAGAAGGCTTTCAAAGAGCATGAGAAGGACTCGTGGGGGAGAGGTCCACAGTGCTTAGTTCTTGTGCCCCCTTCTTGCATGCTCAGGGTAATGCCAATAACCACCTTGGGGTCAGGTGGCATGGGCTAGGGATCCTGACGGTTGTGCCATCTTCTAGGCATGAAGCAGGGGTCACTAGGTATATATGTGTGTGGGGGGGGGGGGAGTTGTGAATTTCCTGCATTGTGCAGAGGGTTGGACTAGATGACCCTGGAGGTCCCTTCCAACCTTATGATTCTATGATTTTATGAAATGGTTATTAGCCTTGGTAGACCGGGGCGGAGCCTTCTTCTGGCCTCTCTACCCCACCTATTGACAACTGGGTGTCCATTGGGTGAAATCAGGTGCTAGTCTGGACGGGCCACTGGTTTTCTCCAGCAGAGCTCTTCTTATGTCCAACCTCACAGAGCTGTTGTGAAGATAAGAGGGAGGATGGGCAGCATGTAACATTTGATTTCAAAAGAGGGAACTTTACAAAAATGTGGGGAATAGTTAAAAGAAAGCTGCAAAGGAAACTTCAGAGAGTCAAATCCCAAGAGGATGCTTCTAAGCTATTTAAAACCACACTAATTGAAGCCCAAGTAGAATGCATTCCCCAGGTTAGGAAAGGTACTGTCAAGTCTAAAAGGATGGCTGCATGTTTAACAACCCAAGCCAAGGAAGCCATAAAAAGCGAAAGACTTCTGTTAAATAGTGGAAAGATTGCCCTGATGAAGATAATAGGAGCACAAAGTCTGGCAGAAGAAATGTAAATTAATAATTAGGCATGTGAAAAGAAAATTTGAGCACTGGGTTGCTGAAAGCATCTAGACAAATAATAGGCATTCCTTTAACTATATTCAGAGCAGGCATCTTTCCAGAAAAGCTTTGGGGGCTTCAGACCCCCAAGGAATAAAGGGGTTGATAAGCTCAATGAATTCTTTGCATCGGTGTTCCCTGTGGAAAGTGTGGGGCATGTAGCCAAGCTGCAGCTCCGATTTTCAGGAAGGGGTCTGAGGAACTGAGTCAAATTGAGGTGATGAGAGATGGAGTTCTAGACCTATTAGGGGAAATTACATATCAATAAGAATGGCATAAACCTGAGAGATCTAAAGGAATTTAAATGAAAGATCACTGATCTTCTAACTTGTATATGTAACTTATCACTAAAACCATGGTGACTAAGAGCCAAGCTACAAGAGACGAATTACACTAGGAGGAGCAGGTGAAGGGAGTCGCAATGTTAGCCAGGAAGCTGAGTTTTAAAAGAGGTCGGAAGGCTTTGTCAATTCCCCCTCTCTACAGAGCCAGGGAGATCCCAGCTCAGAGGGTTTGTTAATTTCCTCTTTACCTCTTAGAAGGGGAGGTGAAACTTGTCATGTCTGAGCCCCATCCATGCCAATGCGAATACTGAACCAATGCTTCATACTGTAACTTGATGTCCTATTGCCAGTGCCATAACTGTTTCTTTCACAGGTGCTTATCTAACGAACTGTAGAAACCTTCAGTGTTCACGACCTTGTGTACTACATTGCTATGTCTTGCTTTCTCAGTGACTCAACTTGATAGTACAGCTATGCAAGATGTCTTCAGGGCAAAATCGCGCCAAAAATCCTGTTTACTGTTGGGATGGGGAAGGAGCAAATGTGTGTGGTAAGAGGAAAGATTTTCCCACATATCACTGTTCCTGTCAATCTTGCTTTTACTGCTTAGATGCTTACCTTGCTTCTGAGTAATCCTATGGACATATATATGGGAATGATTTGATTTCTGAATAAACCATTTAACCTAGAACCTGGACTTCTTGTTGCCATGGTACAGGGATCTCTCTGCCATATTCTGTCATCCATAGCCTGACAAAACTGACAGTCTTCTGGAGGCAAAGAGGAAATTAACACACCCTCTGAGCAGGGATCTCCCTGGCTCTGTAGAGAGGAGAAACGGACACAGCCTTCCGACCTCTTTTAAAACTCAGCTTCCCGGATAACATTGTGACTCCCTTCACGTGAGCGTCCTCGTGTAATTTGTCTCTTGTAGCTTGGCTCTAAGAGGAACCTCCACATTTAGAGGCAGTCAACCTCTAATCCCAGTGCCAGGAGGCAACTTCAGGGGAAGACCTTGTCCTTTATGCCCCGTTCTTGGTCATCCAGAACAACTGGTGAGACACTGCACGAGACAGAATGCTGGACGAGACGGGCCACTGGCTTGATTCTGCAGGGCTCTTCTTATGTTCTTATGTAAGTTGCCCTGAGCACCTTGAAGGAAAGACAGGATAAAAATGTCATAGAAGAACATGACAGAACCGCATCGAACAGGTCCTCATTGGTCCCCACGCAAGATCCTGCACTCCCAAGCCACTTCCTCCATATTTGTAATTTCATACATTTTGTATCGAGCCGTTCCTCTCTTCCGAGGCACACAGAATGCTCACAAAGATGCTGTGACTCCATACTGGGGAAGCTCATAGACAAAATGCAACAGTTTTCAGCCATCTGTATAAAGCAGGACTTGTCGGGTCATGAAGAAAAAAAAAAAACAGTGCCAGCTTCCCCCAAGTCACAACTCTAGCAGCCCGCTAAAAGACGCCTGCGTCTCAGAGGCCCTGAAGAAGCACGACTCGCGCTTTGCTCAACGATGCCCTTGTTCCACACACAGCATCATTCTCATGCCAAACCGTGACAACCTCTGGCTATTATGAGACCGAAGATTAATCGTTCTCCTCCGCTATTTCAATAATACATGTAATTTCCAATCCCACCCCCAACCCCTGGCTCCCTCGGCGCCCTCTATTTATGACTGAAGCGCACGGCCGCCAGCACACCTCAGACTTATTAATAATCTGCCGTCCGATGTGCCTGATTGGTATTCAGGCACACGTGGGAAGTTAGAGGTTGATTATACCCGATCCACTTGAGGCTTCTTCGGCTGGCTGCCAGCCTTGGCCGCTTGCCACAGAGACAACCCATGCCATCCTAAACTGCAGTCCTAACTCCGTACCAGGCCATGGAGGAAGAATCATAGAATCATGGGGCTGGAAGGGACATCCAGGGTCATCTAGTCCAACCCCAAGAGTCTAGACCTAGGCCAAGCGGCACATGGGAAGCGTAGGGACCTTCTGCCAATTCCTATCAGTGGTTACAAAAGCTGCTAAATAACTCTGTTTTTTTCAAGAAATATTAGTTAGATGGCCAGTGCTGATGTTAGTTCCTCCTCCTCCCCGCAATAGAGCTGCTGTAGCATAGTGGTTAAGTGGTTGGGCTGCGAATCAGCACCCTGCTGGTTCAAATCCCACTCCTGCCATGAGCTCAGCAGGTGGCCTTGGGCAAGCCACTCCTCTCAGCCCAGCTCCCCCGCTGTATTGTGGGGATAATAATAATAAACTTGACATGTTTCTGCTGCTAGGACAAAAACACCACTCCTACCAGGAAAAACCAGACTCACAAGAGAGCCAGGTGACAACTCTCCACTGCAAAAACGCCACTACGGCACATGTAAGGAGGTATTGGACCTCAAGGCCTCTGGGGAATGTCTTGATGGGCTGATGGACTGGAAGGACAGCACAACACAAGGGCAGTCCTGTGTGAAGTGGGCGGGAGCCACTGCATACTTGTGGCCACCACCTCATACTAGTCAGGTGGGAGCTGCCACCACTGCTGACCAGCAGCCCTCACCCCACAAGAGGTGGGCAGCATGCCCCACGGCAAGTCTGCTCCTTCCCCAACTAGTGGGTAGGGCCAGGACGGGGCCTCTTCCTCCCTCTTTAGGGACATTTTGGCTTCCCAGTCCACTCCTGGGGCCATGTCTGTTCATGCTAATTCAAGAGGCTAGTACTCATATTAGACATTATTCATCATATTCTACAGCACCTTGGTGGTGGAGAGTGCCCTCAAGTCAGAGCAGACTTATGGCGACCCCTGCTGGGGTTTTCATGGCAAGAGACTACCAGAGGTGGTTTGCCATTGCCTGCCTCTGCAACACTGGTCTTCCGTGGAGGTCTCCCATCCAATTACCAACCAAGGTCGACCCTGCTTAGCTTCTGAGATCTGACGAGATCTGGCTCACCTGGGCTATCCAGGTCAGGGCTGTATAGCACCTTAGTTCCAAACAAAAGAGGGACAGCCTTAATTGAAGAGGAGAGTCCTTAATACTAAGAAGCCAGGCTCCCATTAAAGATGTGGAACATGTGTCAAGTCCTTAACCTTCTCTCCACAGTCTCTCTCTCTCCACGGCTTCTGTATCCTGACGCCCCAGAGTGCTAGAGCTGGAAGGGGTCTTAGAGCTAACAACCCCTTGCACAAAACGGGAAATGCCTAACCAGAGGGGTCCCGTTTGACAGTGGTCCAGCTTGCCACTGCTATGGGTGGATCCACAGCTAAGGAACTGGTGTGTGCTGCAAAGGCTGCGAGCACATGTTCTGCGCCAAGCACATTGTGATGAAAAAAGGAACCTTTCCCAGGCCTGCTTTCACATCCCATCAATGGAAATTGTATCCTGGGAGTCATCTACCAGCTGCACAGGGCATGTAGAACTTGGGCAATGGAAGGCAGGTGATTTTTCAGGACAGCCAGTTTGCCACTATTACCCCACATTTCGTGTGGGGCTGCCCATGAAAGATGCGGAGAAACTGAAGCCAATTGGGCATGCATCAGCTAACAAGAACACACCGGTTCTGACAAGAGCGCACAGTTGCATGCACGGATTTCAGAAGAGGGATTTCAGAAGACTCAAGACTCTAACTCTGAGCACTGCATGCAAAAGAAAAAGAAATGCCAACACTTCACCCCTCCACCACCCTAATCCAACTCAAATTCTCTATCATAATCTCATGAAGTCACCATTTATGCTCCTTACACACAGGAAGCAAAGCAGCCGTCGTGGAAAGGACAGGTGAACTCTTAAACCCTGAACTTTAAATGCACTCCCAGCCCCAACTTTTAATGACCTGGAGGCAATTTTAACGACAAACCACAAAATTCAGTGAAATGCACTTTTGTCTGAAGAGGAAATCGCATCTTCATAGCTGTGCCCAGCCCAATTACTTCCTTCTGTCCCACCCCGTACATGGATACATCAAAAGAGAGAAGGAAAGGGAGGCAGAGGAGAGCAGAGAGAATGCCAGCCAGAGAGGTCCAAAAAAACCTCTGCAGTTTTTCAAAAAAGACAAACTTCAGGTATAATCAAGATGGGTAGCCGTGTCAGTCTGTCTGTAGCAGTAGAAAAGACCAAGAGTCTAGTAGCCCCTATAAAATTAACAAAATTTAGAGTAGGGTATGTAGGCTACACACGGAATCATGATAGCAGAGGGAAGTATCTTGAGAATTTTTGTAGGAAAAATTATAGAAGGAGGAAAGGGTAGAGTTGAGGCACAGAAAGTCCGGGAGTGAATCCCATTATAAATATATCAGTCTGTGTAAAGGGCTCAAATTACACATCTATTATGGTTTACACATAATAGATTATGACTGCAGTCAGAGGTTCCAGTCTCTGTTGGGGTGCATATAAACAAAGTAATGAAATAATAATACAACTAATAAACTGAACATTATACCTGCTATTGTTGTTTGGCATCTGAAATCTCTCCACTCTCCAAGGTATAAGGAAATATGGACTCACATTCTAGCTGTATTTGAAAAAGTGAGCTGTGACTCATGAAAGCTCATACCCTACCACAAATTTTGTTAGTCTTATAGTGCTACTGCTCTTTCCTACTGCTACAGACAGACTAACATGGCTACCCATCTTGATCTAGCTCCATGGAAGGCACCACATTTAGCCGTACGTAATGGAAATCCACCAACTTTGCAAAGAAACTTGCACAGGTACAAACAGACATCATCTTTCTCACCAAATGCAGAAGACTGAACATTATACCTGCTATTGTCATTCGGCATCTGAAATCGCTCCACTACCAAGATATAAGGACAGATGGACTCACATTCCAGCTGTATCTGTAGAAGTGAGCTGTGACTCACAAAAGCTCCTACCCTACCACAAATTATGTTAGTCTTATAGGTGCTCCTGGACTCTTGCTCTTTCCTACTGCTACGGACAGACTAATACGGCTACCCATCTTGAACTAATTGGGAAGAAGCAGTCAGAAACATAAGGAGATTAACTGGCAGTAGTAAAGAGCTATAAGTGTGATACAACATGTTAAAAACAGACAATTAAAGTTTCTAAAAAGTGGATCCTGTCGAGCTACGCAAAATTGTAATGGGTAAGAAAATCTAAGTCTCTGTTTAAGCTAAGATGGCAGGTAGTGTTTAATTTCTTGACTCGTGTATTGTGTTTTGTAGAACAGTGTCTTTCAGGTCGACTGCAGTATGCCCAAGAAGAGTACAATGTTCTCCCATTGGTTTCTGAGTTCTGTGACTTCTTATGTCAGATCTGTGCTAACCGATTCTCGGGACAGTCCCATTTGTCCAATGTAGACAGTAGAAGGGCATTGTTGGCACATGATGCCACATATTAAATGAGATGATGTGCAATTGGAAGAGTCCAAGATGGTCCCACAACAGGATCACTCAAGTAAAGCTGGAGGCATCTCGATCTTTTGCAGGGTTTGGGGTGGTCCATGGTGTCAGGTTCAGAATGCTTCCCTATGTGTTGTAACCAAAGAGACTCCATTTTGGTAGTTGTGGGTTTTCCGGGCTGTATTGCCGTGGTCTTGGCACTGTAGTTCCTGACGTTTCGCCAGCAGCTGTGGCTGGCATCTTCAGAGGTGTAGCACCAAAAGACAGAGATCTCTCAGTGTCAGGAAACGTCAGGAACTACAATGCCAAGACCACGGCAATACAGCCCGGAAAACCCACAACTACCATCGTTCTCCAGCCGTGAAAGCCTTCGACAATACATCGAGACTCCATTTTAATTCTTTTAGTGTTCTGAGTGCTTTCTTCACAGGTGCCAAGATGTTCCCTAGCAGCTGTCTCTCAGAAGAGGAATGTTTTGGCTACAGCTTTTCCAGCCCTGGGAAACTTTCACTTTCTCAGCTTCAAAGGGATTGTTTTGAGAACTATGGGGGGAGGCTGGGCCTACTGAGTCTTGATACTTTGTACTGTATTCTTTGCCTTTCATTCGTAACAATACACCTGTACCAGCCCAGATATTGCATCTGGGCCAGTGGACTATAATGGTTGCATTTTTCAGTAAATCTTTTTAAAACAACGGACTCTTGTCTGATTGCAGAAGGTAGTCTGGATACAACTATTATTTAGCCACAGATCTGACACATGGTTGTTGGTGACAAGTTCTTTTAAGATGGCCCTCTTCGAACAAGGCTTTTGGTAAGCAAGGAAAGAGTTCCAACCCAAAGCATAGTTTCAGGTGGGTAGCCATGTTGGTCTGTAGCAGAAGAGCAAGATTTGGGTCCGGCAGCACCATAAAGACCAATGAGATTCCCCTACCCTGGAAATCTAGTCGGTCTTTTAAGGTGCCACTGGACCCAAATCTTGCCCTACCCAAAGTATGTGAAAGAGAAACGAGAGGATGTAAGACCCTAAAGAGGCACTGAAATGGTTTAAGCTGTGAGCTACAGGAGACAACCAGTGATGTTCTATCATCGTCTCTCTTGTCGCAGGCTGACTTTGTGTACCAATCTGGTGAGAAATGGATATACTGATCTTTCCGATTGTTTGCTTCTTTTCTGCAACAACAACTGTCCTTTTGAACACTAATGTTTCAATCAAACCTCATTAGCATGGCCAATGGGAAGGGGGCATCTGCAGTTGACATGAACTACTCACAAATGGGACCGCCTCTCCCATTATGTCCCTGCAAGGCGTTGCGCTCTGCAGACAAGCAACTCCTGGGGGTCCACGGCCCAAAAGACATCCGTCTGGCCTTGACCAGGCCCAGGGCTTTTTCTGCCCTGGAATGCTCTCCTACTGGAGATCTGGGCCCTGCGTGACCTGTTACACTGCCGGGCCTTTGGCTGAGGACCAGCAGGTGTCCCCCCTCTTCCACCGAAGACCATCACTTTTCCTGGGACTACCCTCGGCCATGTGCTATACCCATATGTATATCTATATTGTATTTGTATTATCTACATTATATTTGTATTTGTTATCTACCCTGAGCCTCCGAAAGCGGGGAGGGTGGAATATAAATATAATAAATTAAATTAAATTAAATTATATACAGACTCCCGACTATTTAAGTAGCCTACAGATACAGCGTCTGGACCATTTTAATGACTGTTGTAAGATTATTATTGATTTTATAGTTTTATGATTAATTTATTGTATTTTATGAATGTTGTAAGCCGCCCTGAGCCCATTCGTGGGGTGGGGTGGGGGGGTATAAATCAAATCAAATAAATAAATAAAATTTGGTAACATTCTTAACTATCACAAATCTTAATCCTCCCTTTCACCCCACCAGATTGCAAGGGAAAACTATACTCTCCCTTATTTCTACCCTACCTGGTTTGAGAAAAATCTAGGGTTTCTCCTCCACTTTAATCACTGCTAGGAATCCACGCAAGGCTGAAAAAAAAACATCCCACCGCTTTCACTTTAATTCAGATTCCTTTCATGAGAACACAGTTAAATCAGTTCCCAGTCCTGTTGAGCCTAACCCACATTTCCCCGTTATTACTTAAGAAGATTTTTTTAAAGCAGAAGAGAGAAATTAGATTGTACCAGATGCCTATGAATTTTTGATGACCACCCGTGCATGTTGAGTCCACAACTTGGCAGTATATTAACTTTTTTATTTTTATTGTTCTTCAGGATGCTAAAAATATCCTGCAGAGGCTGTGAAATACCAGTATTGTCCAATACTTACTCCTGGGATAATAAAAAAACCTGCACAAGCCTGTAAATTCCTGGTTCTGTGGGAGGGAAGCAAAGTGTTTGAGGAAGAGTGTGCTTCATCGTTTCTCTAGTTTTTTTGCTAAAGATCCAAATTATTTGGCTGTTTATTCTGTGCTAGTATCAGTTTTAGGCTTTTTAAAGTCCATCAAAGCCTGAATTCTCCCTAGAAGCTAAAATGACAAAACTGAGGCTATCATACTTTGGTCACATCATGAGAAGGCAAGATTCTCTGGAAAAGTCAATAATGCTAGGAAAAGTCGACGGCAGTAGGACAAGAGGCAGACCTAAAATGAGATGGCTTGACTCAATCAAAGAAGCCATGTCCTCCAGTTTGCAGGATCTGAGCAAGTCTGTTAATGATAGGAAATTTGGAGGTCTTTCATTCATAGAGTCACCATAGGTGGGAGGCAACTTGATGGCACATAACACACACAAGAAATACCCCTGGTTGCTGCCATCTGTGGAAAAACCTAAGCAGGACGTATATCAACGAAAAGTGGAAGGCAGTAGGAAAAGAGGAAGACCTAAAACGAGATGGCTTGACTCAATAAAAGAAGCCACGTCCTCCAGTTTGCAGGATCTGAGCAAGGCTGTTAATGATAGGATGTTTTGGAGGTCTTTCATTCATAGGGTCGCCATAGGTCGAAGGCGACTTGATGGCATATAACACACACACTTGAAAATGCGCTGCATTCTCACACTGCTAACCCATTCCCCACCTCCCACCTGGCATCTCCATATTTTTTAAAAAATTGATCAAATATAATGAGACCTACTTAGGTCTGTCCAGTCAGGACTAGCCCAGAAAATGGGCAGTGCTGGACGAGTTTTGCAGATATCCTGGACAGTCAAAAAGACAAATAAGTGGGTTCTAGATCAAATAAAGCCTGAATTTTCCCGAGAAGCTAAAATGACAAAACTGAGGCTATCATACTTTGGTCACATCATGAGAAGACAAGATTCTCTGGAAAAGCCAATAATGCTAGGGAAAGTGGAAGGCAGCAGGAAAAGAGGAGTGCCTAGAACTAGATGGCTGGACTCAATCAAAGAAGCCACATCCTCCAGTTTGCAGGATCTGAGCAAGGCTTTTAATGATAGGATGTTTTGGTGGTCTTTCATTCATAGGATCACACATTGCGTTGGATGTGTCAATAATAACATTTGATTTATATACTGCCCTTCAGGACAACTTAATGCCCACTCAGAGCAGTTTACAAAGTATGCCATTATTGACAGCACATAACACATGAAGTCAATCAGTTTAGCCATCTGGCTTTATACATTATCCTGAATTGCTTTGCCTTCCCTTTCTTTGCTCAGGGAAGCACACAGAAGAGGCAACATTATTCTCCCCTTTGGAGCTCAATGAGTTCTAAAAGGACTTTCCCTCAATTCTAGTTGCCAGCGGACCTCATGGCAAGGTGGCAGTGCCTTCCTAAGGAGACCTCTTTTTCTTACAGATTTCAATGGACTTTGAAGCAGGTAATTCTGCCTCAGATGGCACCGGCAGTCTCTGCCTTCACTCCTCCCTATCCTTCCTGAATGAATGTTTGCATGCCATTTTTCTCTTTTTTCTCCACCTTCCTTTTTTAAAGCAAAGGACCCCTTTCTTTTTAATCAGCAAAGATTTAATTTATCAGTGTGGCCCAATTAAAATGTGTTTCTACCAGAACATATGGGCTGTGCTATTTCTTTGCACACATATTCCACTTCTATTTAGCTGGGAGAGGTCCCCTCCTCCAAAGCTCCCATAAATACTTAATAGAATCATCTGGGTTCCACCTAGTAATCTTTTATTCTGCTCCTTCCCTTGAGTAGCTCTGAGCAACATACAAGGCTCTCTGTTTTATCCTCACTGCAGCCATGTGACTCGTTTTTGCTGGAACAGAGAGAATCTCTCAAGATCACCCAGTAAACTTGATGGTAGAGGGAATTTGATCCCAGATTAGGGTTTCTGGGAACCAACTCCACCCTCTCCAATCACCACCCTCCAAACTTTGAGGAATTTTCCAACCCAGAGCCAAGCTACAAGTGACACCTGACACAGGTTGGACACGTGTCGGCTTCCCTCAAGTTTTGATGGGAAATATAGGCATCCTGGTCTTACAGCTTGGCTCTCCATTTATTTGAAGTTTACAGAAACACACACACACAGCGGAGGGGAAGCGGGGCGCCTGGCGAGAGCCCGATGCCTGCAATCCCCTCCTGACTACATGTTCTCCTTCTCATAGACTGCCGCTCTGTAAACTTCAATTAAATGGAGAGTGAAGCTGCAAGACCAGGACACCTACATTTCCCATCAAAACTTGAGGGAAGCCGACACGTGTCCAACCTGTGTCAGGTGTCACTTGTAGCTTGGCTCTGGGTTGGAAAATTCCTTAAAGTTTGGAGGGTGGCGATTGGAGAGGGTGGAGTTTTGGGAGAAGAGAGGCCTCAGTGGGGCATTATACCTTACAGTCCACCCGCCAAAGCAAATTTTCTCCAGGGGAACTCATCTTCATCACTGGGAGATAAGTTGTAATTCGGAGAGATCTCCAGCCACCACCTGGAGGCTGGCAACCCTATCCCAAATCTGAGTCTGACGGTAAGCATTATCCCACACTGTGCATCTCTGAACAACAACCGTTGTCAGTCAACTAAATAAAAGCCTGGCAAAGTTTTTGGTTAGTAATTGGATGGGAGACCTCCAATGAAGACCAAGGTTGCAGAGGGAGGAAATGGTAAATTGTTGGGAGAAACTTTTATTACCTCTCTTTGTCAAGGTCCCCCTTCTCTCCTTGTCTGAATCATAAATCAAGGCTTTAAACTGGGTGATCATAGAAATAAAATGGTTTATTTAGCAACAACCCTGTTGCAGTCAATTAGGTAACTGACTGCATACAGGAAAGCATTAGCCTGTATTTTATATCTTTCAATCAATAAAGAAAAAAAACTGTATACACTTTATAAGATCTCATGCAGTTCTGTAAACAAACACCCAGTTCTTACTAACAATCAAGTTAAAAGAACATTATCTTCTGAATAGTGTAGATTGACAGGTCATAGCCAATAATAAAAAGGAACGCAGTAAGAATAACAGTCTTAGATGGCACCATTAATTTCAAAACATAACCGGGAAAGGATAACCAAGGCTGGAGCTGAATATCTCCAGATATAAACAATTCTTAACTTCAAGTGTATAGTGGAAGCAAACGTGCTGTGTCTTTCTCATGGCCTCCATATCATAATATTATTGTCATGTATGCCAGCAGCCATGCCATTATTGTGTTCTGCAAGCATCTATGCTATTGTTGTATTCTGCACCCATGCCATTGTTGTATTATGTCATATGCCCTCATTGTGTTGTGCATTTTACACTTACACCTATACTGCTATAATGCCAAAGTTCAATACTGTATCTTATGCATTTTATAAATCACCTGAGGGTGCCTTGACTGCTAACTTCTAGAGGAGCAAGTGGCCTCTTTGTTATCTCTAAGAAATATGCACTTTCATTTTTGAGTGGCCTTGGGCCAAAGCTGCAGCTGAAATATATCTGTTTCACAGCAGAGAAGATCCCACTGTGTATTTTGTCTAGACTAAACTGCTTTGTCCCCATGTAACTTTTTGGGTTTTCGTGCTTAAATGCAAAGGGCGGAGAATGTCCCCTATTATCAGTAGTTCGATGTATTGTCGAAGGCTTTCACGGCCGGAGAACTATGGTTGTTGTGGGTTTTCCAGGCTGTATTGCCGTGGTCTTGGCATTGTAGTTCCTGACGTTTCGCCAGCAGCTGTGGCTGGCATCTTCAGAGGTGTAGCACCAAAAGACAGAGATCTCTCAGTGTCACAGTGTGGAAAAGATGTAGGTCATTTGTATCTACTCAGCAGGGGTGGGGTTGAGCTGAGTCATCCTGTAAGAGTTTCCCAGGGTGTGGAATGCTAATGGAAGGAGGCTTCACTGTATCCTGAGGAGGTTCTTTTGCATATGGATTGGTGCTTGATGTGCTAATCTTCTCTGCAGGGCTATTGTCGGGTGTGGAGTATTTTGTTAGCCTGGTTAGGGGGTCTCTACTGTCTTATGACAGTATGCTTATGAAAAAGCATAACCTTCAAGCAGTATTCAGACCCACCCGAAAAATACAACAGATGCTACGATCAGCAAAAGACAGTAGAGACCCCCTAACCTCTGCAGGAGTATACCGTATACCCTGCAGCTGTGGACAAGTTTACATCGGGACCACAAAGCGTAGCATCCAGACAAGAATAAAAGAACATGAAAGACACTGCAGACTTGGACAACCTGAAAAATCAGCAGTGGCTGAACATAGCCTAACTCAAACAGGGCACAATATCTTATTCCAGGACACCAAAATACTGGACAACACTTCCAACTACTTTGTCAGACTGCACAGGGAAGCCATTGAAATTCACAAGCATAAGCAAAACTTCAACAGGAAAGAAGAAACCTTAAGAATGAACAGAGCATGGTTGCCAGTTCTGAAAAACATCAGGCTAACAAAATACTCCACACCCGACAATAGTTCCGCCCTAACGGAACTCGGGCGGGTTACCTCACTCGTTACACACGTCATTGCTCCCCATGTGCAGGTGGGTCATGATGATCCTGATTGTTAAGCATTTTTATGAGACCTGTTTTGGTCTGTGTTTATTTTTGATGCAGGTTTTCCATGCGATTATCCTACCGTATCAATGCATGCAGAGGCCTTTTGGTGCTTCAGAAAAGCGCCCCCCCCAGTCTCCAACCCCTCCTCTCGCCATTACCCCTCCTTTAAACATCACACACGTGTCTGGCTCGCATGAGCGATCGTATGATTCCCCCCTCCCGCTTTTTAAAACTGTTTTTAACGGTCCCTGCACTATTACTATATCTACAAAGGGAATCATACTGCAGTGCTCGCTACACTGGATCACTCAGCAATCGAACTATCAGTCTAGGAACAACGTTGAGAATGGAATGTCATTTCTGATTTTATTTTAAACTAGCAATACAGCTGATTGTTTGGGAAAATACAACGGGTCCTAGCAGTGTTTCCCACTCCCTCCCATGCCTTCCCCCGCAGCATCAGTCGAGGGGGGATCGGGGAAGAGATCGGGCATTCCCTCATCTTCCAGCACCTCGGCAACTGCTCAGGTTGGTGAAGCCCTCCCAAGGCCCTGTGGAGGTGGTGGGGAGCCCCACCCCTCTGACCACTGTGGGACCCTGGGAGGGCCTTGCCACCGCACTGAGCCTTTCTAAGCCTCTGCAGGGAGGCAAACTATTTTGCCCCCGATTTGCTTCTTATCCCTGCATACTGCGCCTGCATGGGGATACGGTCAGGAATACGATTTGCCTTTTATATAGTAGGATATGGAATTGCACGATCGCACGACTCTACCATTCGCATGTCTATTAAATGCTTTTGCATTTAAAACTTTGGGTGGGAAATCAATGGTAGAGAATGGAGTACTACACACGCCCAGTTTCTACAGAAGCTAAAAGGCAGGACAACGGTATATTGCAATCCCGCATGCACTCAAAAAAAAAAAAGGGGGGGGGGAAGTTGGGCGGGAATGTGCCAATGTTATTTGTGACGAGGTGCAGATAAAGAATGTGTTTTCTGTTTGGGGACCTTTTTTCGTGACAAACACCCACAAAATATGCACGAGGATGGTGCATGTGAAAGGTGAGTACTCGAAGTGGATCGGGAAGATGCGGCTTTGGGACAGAGACCCCCCCCCCCCCAAAATTGGAACATGCAGAAGCAGCCGATGTCAGGGAAGCGAATAAAAATAGTGCCAAAAATTTGCCAACTGCTCTCCAGAACTGGCTCAGGACTTCAGGCAGTGTACAATGCCACCTAGACTGCACAGGGTGGCCAAAGACCGGGCCGATTACCACCTGGTCCCTTCCTTCTCTGTGCGATACTATCTGTCTTAAATTTAGCTTTCCCATCTGTGACACTAAACCAAGAATTCAACAAAAAAGTATTCAGAAATAGCAGAAAAGGCAGGTAAAAATAACTTTGCTTCTCCCGAAGATTCTCATAAGCCTCCTATTTTATGCATCTTGCTTTAAAGGAAGGGAAGAAGAAAAAAGGGGGGCAACCCTTGGAATAAACAGCTAAATTGATGGTTATGTTAACTCCAGGAGCGTTGTATCGCTTTTTTCTCCCATTCAGAACCTAAATATAAAAACGTTGTTTCTAATTACTACCTCCTGCTCTGTTCTGAAATACAGTTACTGTACATGCAAAGCCACCTCCAGATGCATGAGCCAGGTGTAAAAATTCTCCCAAAAAAAGAAATCTGTCTTCAAGAGAGGGAGCCCCAGCTCTTTAATAGTGGGATTTTTTCTTTTCTAAGGAATCCAAACCACATTCCCATGCGAAGAAATGGCAGACATAATATTCATTCATTCATTCATTCATTCATTCATTCATTCATTCATTCATTATTCCCTGCCTTTCCTCTTGCGAGCACAAGGTGGTTTATAACAAGATATTTTTTTAAAAAAAACACGATTCCCATCCGATGAAAAAACAAATACATGCTATTGAATTACAACAAGATTATTTTTTTTAAATCATCACTTTCATCAGATGACAGAACCAAAACCATACAAGTCAATTACACATTACGAGTGCTGACATATTCTAAGAGTCTCTCTTCCTGAGATGCCCCGGTGCATGTCCATCAAGGGTAGGGAGACAACGTTAAACTATAAACTGTGTTTACTGTATTCACACAGGACCTTAGAGACTCTCTACATGAGATGTCTCGGCATGTGTTTGTCGGGCAATGTTAGCTGGGAAGCATAGTTTAAAAAGATAGAGCCGGCGGAGATCGCTCCTCAGAGGGTTTGTTAATTTCATCTTTGCCTTCCCAAAGGCTCTGTCGATTTCACCTCTCCAGTGGGAACACAACCAGACAGCAGTGATGAATGGAAATGGGCTGGAGCTGCCTTCCAGAGCCATGCTTGGACCTAGAGAGGTTGTAACAGGCTGAAGTTTCCCTTCTGGCATTTCAGAGCCCCTTCACACAACTCCAGTGTATAGCAAAGCCTTTGCCCTGCCGCCAGCTCTATCTTTTTAAACTACCCTTCCCGGCTAACATTGCATCTCCTGACACACGTTCTTCACATGTCAGATGTCTCATGTAGAGACACTTTAAGTGAAGAACCAGTATACGCAATGCTCAATTCCTGACAGCAGGATCTCAAGATTTTCAGAGCTTTGCTGCTTCTGTAGAGGAGAGGCTCCCTTTGGCCACCATGGGTAGTAGCCATGGAAGGTCCATGAATTTCTCCAACGCCCTTTTAAAGCTAACTATGCTTGAGGATATCACTACCTCCACGGCTGGTGAACTCCACAGTTTAATGACTTGTTGAGTAAAGAAGTATTTCCTTTTCTGAACATATTTCCCAACAATTTCGTTTCATGCCTAAGTTCTAGTTTTATGGGAAAGGAAGGAGGGAATCTCTCTAGCCATTCCCTCCACGCATAATTTTATAAACCTTTAAATCGTATCCTCCTTTGTGGCCTTTCCTTTCCTCACAGGAACCCACAGCCATGGCCTTCTACTGCTGCTATTTCTGCTAGACACCAGTGCCCGATTTGGGGCCTTGACACATTCATCATATCCCACTAAGGGACAGACTGTGGCCTCGGCCGATTCCGCACGGCTTATCTGAAGCCGGAACGTTGCAGGACGTTGCGGAACATGCCGGCAAAAACGCGAAAGATCGCATGAGTTTTGTGTGATGTTGTGCAAAACTTGCGCGAGAAAATGCGATCTTCCGCGGGTTTGCCGGCATGTTCTGCAACGTCCTGGCTTCAGGTAAGCCATGCGGAATCGGCCCTGTAGAGAGCCAGTGCAGTGTAACTATTCAGGCTTGGGTGGAGGAAATGAGTCTTCCACACTCCATTCAGTAGAAAAGAACAAGAGTCCAGTAGGGCATGAGCTTTCACAAGTCACAGCTCACTTCTGCAGATACAGCTAGAATGTGAGTCCATCTGTCCTTATATCTCGGAGAGTGGAGTGATTTCAGAAGCCGAATGACAATAGCTGGTGAATGACAAAGGCAAGAGTGATTGGATAGGGTGAGGTATGCAGAGGGGTGTTGGGTGTGGAGAAATCAGCATTGGTCATGAGACAGGAAGCCCAGGTCTTGATTCAATCCAGGTGGATGCATTGTCTTGAGCTTCATTAACGGTTGCCATTCAACAGTCTCTCTTTCTAATCTCCCTTTGAAATTTGGCTCTGCCAGTCATGAATCCTCTTGGTAGACCTCTCTCTCCGAGTACAGAGTCAGCATTTTATTGCATTCGGCCACTGGCCGTTACAAATTCACAAAACCCATAAAATACAATAGCTAATAAAAACTTTTGAATCTAATGGCAAAATTAATTTAAAACAGTAAAAAAAATAAAATAGACTACCCACCGCCCGACCAAAAGATCATGAACTGCCCCAGTCAGTGCTGCCCTACATCTAATCTTCTTGGCCACGAGGGCAAACCAAGAGACTCGGTAGGATACGTACCATTATCTGATAATAGAAACATGATCTTCTCAGATTCCGGATATGTGTTTATGGCAGGTAGAATATCAGCCAGAAATTTGTCTCTGGGTGCCCTATTTAGCAGACAGAAAATAGTGTAATGGGGCAGATCCTCAACTGCAAGTGACCCACAGATACAAACATAGTATCTGAGTAAGGATAAACAGGTCCTAAACTTTCAGGTAGAAGGGCAAGATCCAAATTTAATACATAAGGAGAAGTTGAGAAAGCTGACGAGGATGATCAGGGTTCTGGAGACTGAGCCCTACGAGGAAAGGCTGAGGGCCTTGGGAATGTTTAGTTTGGAGAAGAGGAGGTTGAGGGGGGACATGATTGCTCTCTTTAAATATTTGAAAGGCTGTCATTTGGAGGAGGGCAGGGAGCTGTTCCAGTTGGCAGCAGAGGGTAGGACACGAAGCAACGGGCTTAAATTACATGCAGAAAGGTACCGGCTGGATATTAGGAAAAACTTTTTCACGGTCAGAGTAGTTCAAAGGTGGAATCAGCTGCCTAGGGAGGTGGTGAGTAGACATGGGCACGATCGGAATTACGGTCTGAAAATTGCCCCGATTTTGGTGTTTGCGCCATCGGGGGAACGGGCTGATCGGTTCCGTCCACGGCTCCCGGTTCAGCGCTCGGGTGGGGCGCTCTATCGGGTCTCGATCGGATCGATCGGTTTACGTTCGGGATTGCAGTCTGCAGACAGTCTGGCACCAGCCATCTGTTCCTGAGGGAACGGAGCCCCGTGGAAACGGAGTCCGGGGAATGCCGGAGCTGTTTGCCCTCCTTCTGTCGCCCTGGAAACGCGAATGGAAGCCCAGCTTTCCTTGATCAGCAGGGCTTCCTTCCAACCACGGAGCAGCCAGAAAAGCACGCGCCCGTCTCGTCCATTTGGGAGAAGGGAGGGGAGGGTGGGGGAAGGGGGTGTTCTTCTGTAGCCATGGGCACTCGAATCTCATCCCTGCAAAGCCTGAGAGGCAGCTCTTACGGCCAAACACAGCCCTCCTGCGTAGCAGACCCAGGCTTTATAAATAGCCATGTGCTGCGCAACAAAGTTTCACTTTCCGCTCGCGGGTGGAGTGGGACAGAGGCGAGCTCTCACTTGCTGCTTTTGGAGAGAGAAAGTGCAAGAGAAAGCGAGAGGGAGCTTTAGCTTTGGGCTTCAGCGGATAGGGAATTAGGGAATAGGGAGCTATGTCCTCTGGTTCCAGGGCTGCCGCCTAGCTCTGGGGCCAAGCTCGGTGGGCACCTCGGCTGCGGGCTCAGGTCTGGGGGGGAGTGTTGCAGCTGGGGTTGGGCTCTATTCCTGTTCTCTCTCTCTGCTTTCAGGGCTGCCGTCTAGCTCTGGGGCCAAGCTCAGTGGGCACCTCCTTGGCTGAGGGCTCACACAGTATTACACACTCTAGTGCCTGGTCACTCTGGTCTGGGGGAGTGTTCGTGGTGGGGCGCCCTCCCGCGTCGGTCTTCCCGATTCCCGATTCCCGATTCTGTATCAGAAATGGGACTTGATCGGTGAGGTTCGGGTACCTGGGTTCGGCGCCGCTGCGGAATCACGATCAGCTAAATCGGGATAATTTTTTGGATTGTGCCCATGTCTAGTGGTGAGCTCCCCTTCACTGGCAGTTTTCAAGAAGAGGCTGGATGAACATTTGTCAGAGATGCTTTAGGCTGATCCTGCACTGGGCAGGGGGTTGGACTAGATGGTCTGTATGGCCCCTTCCAACTCTGTGATTCTGTGATTCTGTGAAAGTCAGCAGTTGCAAAAAAAATGGCTCTCCTTCCAGAGGAATAGAAAGTAGCTAACATAATGCTGATTGTTAAAAGGGAATCCAGAAGAGCTCCAGGAAATTACAGGCCAGTTACCCCACTGTCTGTCCCAGCTAAACTGGTGGAAACTTATTAAAGAGAGAATTGTTAAACACAAAGAGGAACAAAGCTTGCTAAGGAAGAATCCACATGGTTTCTGCAAAGAAAAATCCTGCCACACCGACCTTTTGAGTTATCTGAGAGTTAACAAAGAGATGGGTAAGGGGTAACCTGGTAGACATTTTATTCATGGACTTCCAAAAAGCTTTTGACAAACTCCCTCACTAAAGACTCTTAGTAAGCTTAGCAGCCAAAGCAAAAGCCGGCAAGTCCTCTTCTGAATTTGAAATTGGCTAAATAACAGGAAGCAAAGAAGAGGAGGAAATAGAGAGTTCTTAAAATAGAAGGAAGAATACACTTCAATGTTCCCTTAAAAGGGGGAATTAGGGGATTTAATGTATCTAAGTGGTTTTCTGAAGCCAGTATTAATCCTCTACCTCAAGATAATGTCTTATCGGGGCGGTGTGTGTGTGTCAAAACTGACAATTAGGGATGGTATAATCATACAGTGCCCAGCCCAGGCTGGCTTATCAGCTCTCATCTAGATCTCAGAAGCTCTGCAGGTTGGCCCTGGTTAGTCCTTGGATGGAAGACCTCCAAAGAAGACCAACGTTGCAGAGGCAGGCGAACCACCTCTTAGTTTCTTGCCTCGAAAACCATAGCAAGGGGCACCATAACTGGCTACAACTTGACAGCACTCTCCATCACCAACAATCATGCCATAGATTTTTGACTGCAAGGGGATAGGGAATCGCACTCAGTACAGCTGCCTGCCTTTGCCGCTGAGGATCACCTTCTTGTAGCAATGCAAAGAGGGGCCAGTGGAAGGGGAAGGCAGAGAAAGATGCATTGCTGATCAGATGTGCATTACCCACGACAGTTTCTTATTGTGGACCCTTTTCCTGAAGTCTTACTATGTCCAATATTCCATCTGACTTATTTCCCATTAGAACAAATGGTGCCCATGTCTGGGGGCTATGCTAACTAAGGTCAAGGGTCCCAAAGAGAAGAAAAGGGGGACACTCTATACATTTCACGCATCCTTCTTCATGACCAGAGTTCTGCGCATTAGACACAAAGCTGAATCCTCTACTTCCCAAACTGACACCATTGCTGCAACAGAGTGCCGAAGAGTAGATATCACAGCAACATCAAACCCGGAGGTGCATTACCCCCTCCTTCCGTTTCAAGGGAAGAGCAGCTTTGGTGATTTTTGCATTGCAGAACATAAGCTCCGACACTGATCGTTAAATGTAATAATTAGATTGGTTTTGTCTTGCCATTTTAGCATTCAATCACAATTAGTCAGAATGGATCTGTGCTCAACTAATGCAATGCTATTAGCTTCACTCAGAAGTGAATCTTCTCCCAGACAAAATGCAAAACACCACAGGCCTTGAATGCCTGAAGCACACGGATATCAGTTTAGTCCAACCACATAAAGTACAAGCAGGACGGGGACTTGATTGGCGAGGAATCCACAGCTCATGTAATGAATTGGTTGTACGGAACAGGGAGAATCAAGACAGTCCAATTTAGGATTGGCAAGTCCATCTTGGGAAATTTCTAGAGACCGAGCCTGGAGAGGCCAGACTTTGTGGAACGGAGGGAGCTCAGACAGGATGTGATGCCACAGACTCCACCCCCCAGACCAGCCATTGCCTCCAGGGAAACTGATCTCTGTAGCGTAGTGGTTGGACTGTGAATCAGCACTCTGCTGGTTTGAATCCCTCTACTGCCAAAGAAGAGTGTATAACCCTCCCAGGGATTACAGTCAAACAATATACACAAATACCCCCACAAATCTTATAGTCACAACTATAATGAAAGTGCAACAGTGCATATAGAGTAATAAGTAGTGAATAAATAGTACAATAGATTACAAAAATATTTCTGAACAAGATTCCAAACTCTGCTTTCAAAAGTCTGTCCGACCCAAAGTGACATCATTGTGCAGTCCTGGGAGCATGTGCGCACTTTGCGCACACACATGTGGTACCAGGGGCACTACCTCCCGCCAAGAGTTGCCCCCTGTGCTGGCAACCCACTGAGTTCCACCACCTCTTTTCTCAGTAAAAAAGCCCTGGTAGTATGTAGTCCATTGGCAACAAAGGACTTCTGTTTATTTTGTAAAGTAACAAGCTTGATGTACACTTTATTCCTAAAGCAACATGCCCTCTTACGCAGCATAAACCAAGCTCTAAGCTAACATTTAGAATAATTTAATTAATTTAATTTAATCTATAGAATTTCTAACCCACCCTCCCCGCAAGCAGGCTCAGTGCTGGTAACAACATTGATAAAATACAATAACAATAAATACAATATAAAATCAATAATACAATACTAAATACAAAATACAATTTAAAGCCACAAACCATCCAACAGCTGCGAAGGTAATAAAAAAAATACACTTCTTAAATAATCGGGAAGGGTAGGGCAGGCAGCTTAGAGATGTTTCAAATAATAGCGGAGCAAGGCCACAGGAGTAGAGATGGGCACGAACCGGGAAAAAAACCGAACCATGTGGTTCGTGGTTTGTCAAATTTCATGAACCACAAACTTTCACGAACTTGCCCCTGGTTCGCGAACCAGTTCGTTTGGTTCATGAAAATGTCACATCCAGGTCAGAAAAATGTCATGCCCAGGTCAGCAGACGGTCACTTCTGGGTCAGCAGAAATTCACTTCCGGGTCAACAGAAGGTCTGCAGGAAGTCCATCCCCTGTTGCCTAGGAAACTGATTGACTGGCACCAGGCTGTCTGCAGTGACAAACCAAAAAACGAACCAAACGAACCAGTCTAAAAGTTCATGGTGGTTTGTCAGAAATGGGATCTAACGAACCGTGGTTCACGAACCATGAACCAGCCTGGTTCGTGCTTAATTTTGGTTCGTATTTCAGTTCATGCCCATCTCTACACAGGAGAGAGGCCAACCGGGTAGCCTGACCAGACCTCAACCACCACCATAGGCCTGGTGGAACATCTCCATCTTACAGGCCTGACTGAACTGTAGTAAGTTCCACAGGGCACCAGTTTTGGCAGAGAGAGTTCCACCAGGCTGGTGCCCGGGTCGAAAAGGCCCTGGCCCTAGCTGATGCTAAGTGAATGTCTTTGGGGTCAGGGACCACCAAAAGATGTCGATTTATACAGTTTTCAAACTTAACTTTGGAAAGACCCTATTTTATGCAGTTGTCTGCTTTCTTGGGCATACTTCCTATGATATTTATTACACGGATAAAAGAAGAATATCATCCCCTTATTTCAAGATAGAAAAAAGTAAGCATATCGCTGTTTTCTAATGTCTCTGACAGCACGGCTGCACTGCAGTTTGAGGCAGGTCCCAATCTCTACCTGGCCTTGACGCCCACTGGATAAACGTGAGCCAGCTAGCCTCCCTCTCAGAGTTGGGCTAAGCTTGTCACATATGCTCCTTGGGGGAAAGACGGGATAGAACCCGGCTAGAGAAACTGCCGCTTCACAAATTACCACCAAGGCAGAAGCAAATCAGAGCAAAGGCCCGTCCAGCTCGGGAGACCAGTGGCTGAGCAGAGGCTTCTGGGAGCTTTGAGAGGACGTGCAAATAATTACTTGCCTACTCATTGTGGTAACAATGACATCTACAGGAACATATGGGGGAAATTTGCTATTTCAATTAAAAAGGCCCACGGGGCAAATGGCTTTATGTTGGTATGCATGGTAGGTGGGCTAATAAAAAACAATTGTGAGTTAACGAATTGTGAGGATTTATTGGCAGGGCTAAATAAGTGTGCATCAACCGCTTTCTCTTCCCTCTTGCTCCACCACACACTTTCTATCTCTCTCCGCAGCTCACAGCATTCCAGAGCATAGACTCATCTGGGCGGGTTCTGAGATGACCTCTATCCTGCCATTCCTTCCTTTCTTTACTGAGCAAATGCTACCCATGTGGCAACACATACATCATTCCCATGACATACAACTGGGGGGGGGCAGAAGGAAGAGATTTGGGGGGAGGGTAAGCTGGAAGCTCATATTTTTGTGAGCAGAAAGATCATAGATTCAATTCAGAGATCCATTCTTTGCCTGAAGAAATGTGCAAGAGGCCTGGAAAAAACCACACATACCATAACCCGGGAAACACCATTCTCTTCTCTTCCCTATGCCCCGCTCCTAAAGAACACCTTACAAAAGCAAGTAACTGAAGAAGAATTCTCCGAAATTTCTTATTTGAATAACTGTTTAGTTATTTCTTTATTTATAGTCCACTTTAATCACTGAGACTCCAGGCAGATTAGAAAATATAAAACAATGCTATCAGACAGCATAAGCCATCCAATGAGCAATGCAGAGGGGCTAAGATTACAAAATTAGATAACAGCATAACCAAAACAGTATTAAGGCATGATATATAAACGCAGCAGAAAATGGAATTACAAAAGCAGAAGACAGTGAAGTAAGAGCAAGATAATACACGTATCAAACAGTGAAACCTGTTCCCTTTATAATAAACGTCCTCGTGAACCGTTCTGTTTCACCCAATCTGCAAAGCGATAGAAGTGTGGGAGCCTTGCTGGCCTCGTCAGGCAGGCCGTTCCACAAGAAAGGGGCCACCACAGAGAACGTTCAGGTGCTGGCAGCAATGGGGAAATAAACCAACGCCCTTAGCCAGCTGTAGATTTCTGCACTTCACAACTAGTCTGAGAAACAACTCAAGGCATTCAAAATTGGTGGGCACAGAAGTAAAAGGTTTATTTAGCAATAAGCCTGATGCATTCAATTAAGGAACTGGATGCACTCAGGAAAGCATTAGCCTATATTTTAAACCTTTCAATCGACACAGAAAAAAATTGTATGCAGGTTATAAGATCTCATACAGTTCTGTAAACAAAGAGCCAGTTCTTACAAGCAATTAAGTTGAGGTATGTGACATGACAGGTCACAGCCAGCAATCAAAAGGAACACAGTAAGAATAATATTCTTGGATGGCACCACTAATTTCCTAACATAACTGGGAAAGAATACCCAAGGCCAGGACAGAATACCTCTAAACGATTCTTAACCTTCTGTTACCAGAACTGCTTTTTATAATGGGGAAATTAGCTTTAGCAGTCTGTAACTAAAATTAGCGCGGATCTAACCAACGTTTACGGAGGTCCCGATTCCAGACACTCTAGTGACAAAGAGGCAGACTACAAATAGGTTCAATAAACACGTGTATTTACTAATAGTGTGGCGTAAGCCTGAACTTGCACATAAACACCAGAAAGCATACAAGGACTAAGAAATACAGAGTAAGAAATATAGAGACGTTTGCATTAGCAGGTTCCCAACGATGATAAGGGAAATACTCACTATCCTGAAGCAGAGCAGAGACACAACAGCGAGGTGGTCCAATGCCAGCAATGGATCCATGGACAGACAGCAAGGGGTTCTGGATAGGAATGGCCTGAGCCCCGTGTGGTCTGAGAGACCATCTTAAATACCCCAAAATGTACCCTGGGGCTGTTGCTGTACTTGGTGGTTCTGACAGATTAAAACAAAGGGTCTAATGGGTTACTGAATGGCTTGGATGGGCCACTTTGGTAATCTGATTGCGATAAGTGACACCTCAGGAAGAGGGGACAAAGGAGGGAGGGGGAAATCCGAGTGGGCTGAATGGATGTTCCAGCAGACAGGGCTTGTCCTGATGTCATCAGCTCTGGAATGCGGAGGTTTCTTTGAGATGCATTCCCTAAGTGCTTGGGATGGTCGGCACTTAGTTCCTTCTCTGGGGCGGCTCCTAAGATATGCAGAGCGGGGCGAGGTACTCTCGCTGCGGACGTGGTATGCCCGCTTCGCCGAAATGGCTTCTCAAAGCAGTCTTCTTCCCTGGGTCTTCTGGCTGCCTAAGGACATGGTTGCCGGCTGGGCATAGCTGGGGCTGGTTTGCAGGCTGCCCGGTAGCGAGGGCAAGCTCGGGGACCGGTCCGCGGGAGGCTCCAGGCAGGAACTGACCAGGGAGCGCCTAGCCAAGCTCGCTGGAGGTTTCCCCCCAGGCGCCCGGCTGCTAGCAGCGGCTTGGGCCCATATGAGGCAGGCTTCCATGGAGGCAGGGGGAACAGCACATAAAACACAGTCCAAAGCAGGGAACAGGCACAGTCCGTGGCAGATGGCAATGCAGGCACGGGGCACACTTGTGATAAAGTCCAAACACACACACTGGGAAGTCCAGATATAGGTCTGGGCAGGGCTGCCCAGGAAGAGAGTCCTTTGTGCAGTTAACCAAACATGGAGTCAGGGAACTACACAGTCTATTGCAGCAGCAAGGTAATTAACACGCAGGCAGGAAACTGACACGTGTATTAGAGCAGGCACATGCAGGGCAATCTTTGTGTAGCAGTAAAACAGCAATGCAGGAAACTTCAACACAGTCTATGGCAGGCCTTAAAGCAGGAGAGGGGGCCTACTTGGCAACACTTCAGTGTATAGTGGAAGTAAACTCGCTGTGCCTTTCCCATGGCCACCATATTATAACGTTATTATAATAATTGCAGGAACAGAAATGCAAAACATAGGGTGTAAGAAGGGTCTGCCTGGATTTTCTCACAGGCTTTAAGCAGCCTAGATCAATGAGTTTTAATTGGAAATCGGGGGGCTACCCCAAAATTCACTCACAAGATAATACACGTAGCAAACAGTGAAACCTGTTCCCTTTGTAATAAATGTCCTCCTGAACCATTCTGTTTCACACAATCTGCAAAAGGATAGAAGTGTGGGAGCATTCCTGACCTCCTCGGGTAGGCCGTTCCACAAGAAAGGGGCCACCACAGAGAACGTTCAAGTGTCGGCAGCAATGGGGAAATAAATCAACACTCTTAGCCAATTGTAGATTTCCCTACTTCACTACTAGTCTGAGCAACAACTCAAGGCATTTAAACTTGGTGAGCATAGAAGTAAAAGGTTTATTTAGCAATAAGCCTGATGTATTCAATTAAGTAACTGAATGCATACAAGAAAGCATCAGCCTATATTTTAAACCTGTCAATCGACACAGAAAAAAATGTATGCAGGTTATAAGATCTCATACAGTCCTGCAAACAAACAGCCAGTGGTCTGTGGGCTGCAGTGGTGGTAGCGAGAGCGGGTCACGGCTGCAGCTAGGGCAGGCCGCGCTGGCAAGGAAGGAGTGCCTTTTGACCCGAGGGTGCCCTTTGACCCCTGCATGATGACGGTACTCCCAGAAGTGATGAACACCGGGAGCGCACGCATGCTGCGTGCACGCGCAACTGAAGACTCTAAAGCCAGACTCCCAGTCTCCCGCCGGGGGACTCAAAGGCCCTGGCAACTCTGTGTAAGGACCTGCCAAGTGACCTCCCAAAAGGCTCCACTGGATTAGTAAAGCTTTATTGAAAAGTTGCTAGTAAGCAAAAGACCCAGGGCTTTTTTTCAGGGGGAACGTGGGGAAACGGAGTTCCGGAACCTCTTGAAAATGGTCACATGACTGGTGGCCCCGCCCCCTGATCTCCAGACAGAGGGGAGTTTAGTTTCCACCACCTCTTTTCCCAGTAAAAAAGCCCTGAAAAGACCTGTCATCGTGATGGGGTGAGTGAGACTGTAGGGCATAGTTGAGTATTTGCAGGCCCTCTAGGGGTAGGCCACTGTGGGGGTTGGTGGCGGATGGCCCAGGCTAGCCAGATATCAGACCCTGGAAACTAAGCAGAGTCGGCCATTCTTAGTACTTGGTTGAGAGGCCATCAAGGAAGTCCAGGGTCCCGCCTCTGAACATCTCTTGCCTTGAAAACCCTATGAAGGATGGCTATAAGTTGGCTGCGACTTGATGGCACTTTACTCCACCACCATTGGGGGGAGGGGAGGTTATGCCTTTCTTGCATTCATGCCCTCAGTGCTGCTGAGTAACCTTCAAGACTCCACTGTTTGTTAGTGAGAGCTTTATTGAAAAGTTGCTAGTATCATGATCTTACTGGATTCATTGCCAGGAATGAAGCAAAAACAAGAACGTAAGATTTAACACAAGCACAAGAACATATACCATCCACAGGCGAGCATTCCCCACCCCCCTTTCCGAGAGGCTGGCTAATTCCGCTGGGAAACATCTATGCAGAGGATGACACACAGGGTTTCAAGGTTAAGTGGGCCCCGTGGCGCAGAGTGGTAAGCTGCAGTACTGCAGTCCAAGTTCTGGCTCACAACCTGAGTCCAATCCTGGCGGAAGCTCAAGGTTGACTCAGCCTTCCATCCTTCCGAGGTCGGTAAAACGAGTACCCAGTTTCCTGTGGGTAAAGCATAGATGACTGGGGAAGGCAATGGCAAACCACCCCATAACAAAAACGTCTGCCAAGAAAACGCCATGATGAGACGGCCCCCCATGGGTCAGTAAGGATGACTCATTGCTTGCACAGGGGGGCAAGCATAGACTAAGAGAGAGAATTCCAGGAACAAACAGCTTCACAATCCGTGAGAGTGAAGAAACACCGCTGCAATAGATAACCATAATATTCAGCCCCAACCTTCAGATACGGGTGTGGCAGATGCTGCCATCATCTTGACCATTCTTCAATTTGATTAATGGAATATAATTAATACAATGATTAATGTATATAATAAATATATCTAGTAGAATACAATTTATTATAGCCAGTATTGAAATCTTGTTAGGATATATCTATCCTATATATAGAATAGGATATATATATATATATATATATATATATATATATATATATATATATATATATATATATATGAGGTTTTCTAGGAAGAGGAAAGGAAGTATGTTTGAGTTTTGTTTGTGCTGTTTATTTTTTAAAAAAATATATTTTAAATGTTATATGATTTTTGTACTCTGATAGCCCTTGTAATGCAGTTTTGTAATCTTTTCTTTTAAAATCCTTGTTCCCCTTTCCCTTTCTGTACCCCTTTACTTGTTTTTATATATATATATAAAGGGCCCTTCCATCACTCAGCAAATAGAACCTCCATTATTCTGGTAATGCTTTTACTTGCCGAGTATTTTTAGCGTGGGACATAAACATCTAAAATGAGCAAGTAATGAGAGCAAATAATGAGCTCTTAATAGCATGGTCTACTGAGAGGCAGAATGGTGCAATGGTTAGGAGAAGGCCCCTGTCCAAATACAAGGTCACCTATCAAGCTCATGAGATGATCCTGGGCCGGTCATAGTCTCGCCATCTAACCTTCCTCGTAGAGTCATCGTGGGAATAAAATTATGGAGGAGCATGTAATAAAAGCCACCTGAGTGTCTTTGAAGAGAGGACAGGATAAATATGCAACAGCTAAATACTGCAATAAATAAATCCCTCCTCCAGCCCCCCCCCCCCGCCACCCAGTATTTAAGGATTTCCTTTTTGCTTCTGGGATCAAAGGATTCCAGTATACAGTTCGGGGAGTTGTCTTGCATGCTCTGAGAGGGACTTCCCTAGAAATCCAAGAGCAGGGTCAGGATTAGGGGTGTACAATTCGGTATTCTGATTAGGTTAAAGTTACCGAACCAGGGCCGTTTCGGTTTTTTTCAGTATTACCGAAACTTTTTCTGGATACCGAAAAATTTCGGTAATACCAAATCAGAAATTTCCAAATTGATTCAGGATGATTCTGGTCGATTTGGCAATCAAAGAATTTGTTAGCCATTTGTATTTCCACCAGGTTTCCGGGAGCCTGGGGGGGGGCATTTTCTGTCCGAATCAAACCAAACTTGGTGGGGACCTTCTTGTAACTCTCATATAGGAAATAATGGAGAAAGGGGAGGCTAAGAGCAGCATCTTTGGGAGGCCATACAATGGCCCCCCAAAGTGGGATCAGCTTTGGCCTTGGTGGAGGGTGGAAGGACAGGTGGGAGATGGGCCCCTGAAGGTAGGAGGCATTTTGCATGCAAAATGCCACCCCTAGCCAGACAAGCCTCACTTATTTCCCCCATAGGGAATAGTGGACTGGAGGTGGATAGGGACACCTTATTTGGGAGGCCATAAAATGGCCTTCCCAAAGTGGAATCTGCCTGAAACTTGGTGGAGGGTGGGAAGACAGGTGTGAACAGGTCCCCTGAAAATTGGGTGCATTTTGCTTGCAAAATGCCACCCCAAGCCACCAAGAAATATGACTTGTTTTTCACCATAGAGAGTGTAGGAGGATGGGGGAACTTTCTTTGGGGGGGCATAACATGGCCCCCCAAAGTCCAAATTTTCTGAAACTTGGGGGATCATTAGAGGAGAGTTACAAGAAGGTCCCTACCAAGTTTGGTTTGATTTGGACAGAAAATGCCCCCCCAGGCTCCCGGAAAGCCGGGAGAAGGTTTTCTCATTGAAAACAATGGCCGAATCAAGCCGAAAAGCCGAATCTATTACCAAAACGCAAATACCAAATCGGTTTCCTGATTCAGTTAAAACCGAATCAGGTTTACCGAAACAGGCAGGCCTTGCACACCACTAGTCAGGATCCGACCAAACACCTCCCAGAAAATACAGAGCCACTCGACTTTGTTTATCCCCCTTACGGCATCTGTCCAAGATAACTTCCTGATTGTTCTTTGGAGCTTCTTGAGCCTTTTGCAGCCCTGTCTGGGGCAGGAGAGCTTTCCCTCCTTCTTGTGCCACAACTGGAAGTGATGTCTCCATTTGGCCCAGGCCATCTGCTGCAGGCCCAAAGGCAAGCCCAGTAGAATTGCAAGCATTTGCAGTGAGTGAGTAGCCTTACTTCCAAGAGCAACATTTGGCAAGCAAAAACAAGAGCCAGCTACTCCAAAATGTGCACACAATGCAAGAATTGCACAGCAAGTGTGGTGGATACCTGGTTCAAAGGCTGCCAGTCAACAGGAAAGGATCAGGCCCTCTCTGCCACCCATCCTTCTTTCCTTATCACATTTCTATCCAGCTTTTCTTCTGTGCACTCTGGGATTAACCCCACATGACGACCCTCATAACATCTTTGCAAAGGGCATTTCAGTCGAGAGGGTCAGGCAGACGAGGCTAGAATAATTCAAGCCCAGAAATGGTTATAGTACCCCAAAAAAGAAACTGAGAAAGCTAAATCAGTGGCAGCAGAAAAATTCCACCTCTGCTCTCTTTTCCCTTTCTAAATGTGGCAATTTCCTGGGTGGAAGAAGAGCCTGCGGGATGCAGTCCCTCTAGGGCAGCAGTGCACTGGAGCTGGGAGAGCCTGAAGCAAACAAAACAGGCAGGGGGCCAGCAGGACAGTTTGCCAGGTCCTTGGCCACTCAAATAGGCCTAGTGGAACATCTCCACTTTACAGGCCTGGTGGAACTGTAATAAGTCCTGCAGGGCCCGGGTCTCAACTGGGAGAGCGTTCCACCAGACCCTGGTTGAGGCCAGGTGAACATCCTTGGGGCCAGGGACCACCAGCAGATGTTGATCTGCAAAGTGTAACACCCTTCGGGGAACATACAGGGAGAGACCCAAAGATATACAGGTCCCAGTCCATTAAGGGACTTAAAGGTTAACACCAACACCTTGAACTTGACCCGGAATTCAACTGAGAGCCAGTGCAGCTGGTGCAGGACAGGTCGAATACATATCCTAAACGGGGTTCCTGTGAGGACACACATCGCCGCATTCTGGACCAGTTGCAATTTCCATGTCAGTTTCAAGGGCAGCCCTGCACAGAGTGAGTTACAGTAGTCCAATCTGGAGCTGACCGTTGAGTGGATCACTGTAGCTAGGTCATGGGTGGGGAGCTGGGCTGAGAGAGGTGGCTTACCCAAAACCACCTGTTGAGCTCATGGCAGGAGCGGAATTCAAACCAGCAGATTGCAGACTCACAGCCGAACCACGTAACCACTATACTACAGCAGCTCTCGTATATTATGAATATCACGAGGGGAGGGACAGCTGAAAATTATTATTATGGTTTATAATTCTATAGTATTGTTATAACTTTGTGAGCTGCTTTGAGCAGGTCTCTGGAGAAGTGGCATATAAAGTTTCTCGATAAATAAAAATGATAGCCAGCAGACCCGATTACTCCATTTCATAACAAATAACCCTCAGCCAATCCAGTTCCCTCACTGGAATCAGACATTCGAGATTTCATGCCTCAGCCAAAATTATCTTCCTGCATCTCCTTGTTTGCAATCTTTATTTAGAACTTGCGTAAGAAGATGCTTATTTTAAACATTAAACCACCAGAGATTCAGAATCAGATTCTATTGCACGTTGTAGGAAAGAACAACGTGCCTTAAAATAATCCCAATTTGATTCTCTCTGTTCTAATGCTATGGAGATTGCAGGGGAAAAATGACATCTCAAAACTGATTTCCCTTGAAAATATGTATAGTTAAAGCACTTGAGTGCACACGGGCTCTGCAGAGCAATTTCCCTCAGACTGTGCTATAAAAAGCCACCGTTTCAACATTTGTTAGCTCGGTTGGCTGAAAGTGCTGGAAGAGAAGCTACAAAAGCAAGAGACTTCTCCTTCTTCCCCAGCCACTGGCCAGACTTCCCTAGCAAGTAGGTGCCAATGCCATGCAAGACGAGGATGCCACCAGAGGACACTGGACATTCTTGGGAGACGACGAGGGAACATGGCCAGTCTCGGTTTAAAAGGTGGGACAGCCCTATGAGGTAGTTAAGCTGTGTGACCGGCCTAAGGTCACCTAGCAAGATCTCACTGCAGAGTGAGGATTCGAACTTGTGTCTCTCCCAGATCTGCCACTATAACCACTATACCACAGTGGAAAAGAGCAAGAGTTCAATAACACCTATAAGACTAACAAAATTAGTGGTAGGGTATGAGCTTTCATGACCCACAGCTCACTTCTTCAGATACCAAGCGAGCTGTGGCTCATGAAAGCTCATACCCTACCACTAATTTTGCTAGTCTTATAGGTAATACTGGACTCTTGCTCTTTTCCACTGCTACAGACAGACTAACACGGCTACTCACTATATCACAGCGGCTCTCCGATTGCATCAGATTGTATACAGCTGTCAACTGTCCCAGGAATGGCTAGAGAGGTTGAACGCACTGGCTTTCCTTTCGTTATCCCTTTGCTCCTGGGAAGGAGGACAATTCTGTCTGCTTCCATTCTCTCTAATTTTCCTTACCTCTTTGGAAGGGGAAGAACAGAGAAAAGTAGCTGCTAGAGAGGACAACGGCAGGAGTACGAACTCCAGCCAGACAAGTCCTACTTCCATCACAGCTGCCTTCGCCCAGAAGCCCAAGGGAAGCCACTAGCACCCTCTCCTCTCTAGCAAACCCTTCAAGGTGGCTCTCTGAGCAGGCACCAGCTGCAGAAAGCAAAAGTCACCTGTAGCCAGGCTCCCAGATAGTCTCAAGCCATCCTCCAACCTAAAATTCCAGAGCTGCTGTAAGAAGAGAGTTTAAACTGGTTTAAATCTCTAATGTGGACACTGGGCCTTTCATTTCTACCAGGGGTGTCTCCCAGAAATCTCTGCTGTGTTCTGCAGGGTCTGCAACGGAAAACAGCTTCCTATTTGTACCTCTGTGTCACTGACTCGGTCTACATGCCAGGCGAAGTGCAGCCCTTCTTTGCATTAGCATTGAGGAGGGTCTGGATTTGCCCTGGACCCTGTGCAATCCAAGCTCCCACTGCTCCGGGCCATGACGGATTCTTCCTCCTCTCTCTTTAGACAGGCCTTGTAACAGCCTAACGAGCCGCATCTCAGTCCCCGCTGGGATACGCTGTTGCATCTGCAAGGCGGAATTCTGCAGCTGGGAAAGTGTAAAATTGGAAGCCGTCACGAAGCCCAAGAACCTTGGTTCACAACGTTGTGCATTTCGAAAAATCTTTGCCAACTGACTCGTTAATTGATATGCTACCTTTGCATAACACTAATCATTTGGAAGGGGGGGAAGCATGTTTCATGGACCGCTTGTGCTTCTTGTACAAAGACCCTTGACCGAAGAACGGTACACTCCTTCTATCTGGGATGGTCGTCCTCTTCCACCGAGCGCGCAGCTTCGGGAGGGACGCACATGGAGCGGTGAGGGAGGAAGGGGACACCCGCCTAGCCAGCCAGATCAGCCGAATCAACCCTGGCGATCAATGGGGTGACAGATGTCGCAGCCAGATCGCCCTCACATCCCTCACATGTATGCTATTATTGTGTGGTCTATGACCGTAATAAAGATTGACTGACTGTACAAAGACCCTCTGAATTCTTGGGAGGTTTTTGATGAGATTTCAACAGTTTCCAAATTCAGGGAGACCCCAACTGATTTCATCACTCCATTAATCAAGGCAGAAATACTGGCAAATAAGAGAAAGTTTGATGGATGTTGTGGATTTTCCGGGCTGTATAGCCGTGGTCTTGGCATTGTAGTTCCTGACGTTTTGCCAGCAGTTGTGGCTGGCATCTTCAGAGGTGTAGCACCAAAAAACAGAGATCTCTCGGTGTCACAGTGTGGAAAAGAAGTCGGCAGGTAATTTATATCTACTCAGGAAGGTGGGTTTGGGCTGAGTCATCCTGTAAGAGTCTCCCAGGGTGTGGAATGCTAATGCAGAGAGGCTTCACTGTATCCTGAGGAGGTTCTTTTGCATATGGATTGGTGCTTGATATGCTAATCTTCTCTGCAGGGCTATTGTCGGGTATAGAGTATTTTGTTAGCCTGGTGTTTTTCAGGACTGGGAACCATGCTCTATTCATTCTTAAGTTCTCTTCTTTCCTGTTGAAATTGTGCTTATGCTTATGAATTTCAATGGCTTCCCTGTGCAATCTGATGAAGTAGTTGGAAGTGTTGTCAAGTATTTTAGTGTCCTGGAATAGGATACTGTGTCCTGTTTGAGTTAGGCTATGTTCAGCCACTGCTGATTTTTCAGGATGGCCAAGTCTGCTGTGTCTTTCATGTTCTTTTATTCTTGTCTGGCTGCTATGCTTTGTGGCTCCGATGTAAATTTGTCCACAGCTGCAGAGTATGTGGTATACTCCTGCAGAGTTTATTAGAGCAAATAGACCCAAATGAACGGCTGCAAAGCAGAGATTTCTGACAATGTATGTCAGACAGGCCAAGCCCATTATCTTATATAGATTCTTACGAACAAGTCAACAAAGAAAGATATTCAGGAAATCTTCTTACACAAACAGAAAAACAACTACTCGAAAACTCTAAAAGATTGACAGGTCATTTTAGTCTGTTATGAGTTACATTTGACTCTTTAGGCACCTCTTGTTATCTTTTCACATAGCAAAAGGGGTACATTCTCGAAGACAGTGTGGGGAATGCTAAACGAACAAAGCTGTAACGTTTAAACACGTTGGAAGTCATCTCCTATCATAAATCACAATACCACGAAACACCATATCTCCCACATTCTACAGCTAGTTTTGCATGGATAATTCATGTATGGGAAAAGGAGAACAAGGGAGGGAGGCAGCCAAAGCTCATCCCAACATGCCTTTTGGCAGAACCAAAGTAAAATTTCTTTTTTTACTATAAAAAAGGTAAAGGTAGTTCCCTGTGCAAGCACCGAGTCATTACTGACCCATGGGGGGATGTCACATCACGACGTTTTCTTGGTAGACTTTTTACGGGGTGGTTTGCCATTGCCTTCCCCAGTCATCTACACTTTACCCCCAGGAAACTGGGGACTCATTTTACCGACCTTGGAAGGAGGGAAGGCTGAGTCAACCTTGAGCCAGCTACCTGAACCCAGTTTCCGCCGGGATCCAACTCAGGTCGTGAGCAGAGCTTGGACTGCAGTACTGCAGCTTACCACTCTGCACCACGGGGCTCTTTACTATAAGAACATAACTAAAGTAGGATGGTCAAGGGGATTTTCCCCCCTAACAGGCTTAATCCTAAGGAAATCTGCAGCCTGCATAGAACTAGTTTTGCCTTGGTAGTGCAAAGAGCAAATGGCACTTTCTCCTGGCTGAGGCCTCCCCCTCCGAGAGGCCCAGAGAGGGTCAGCAACACAATTGCCCCCCCCCCCCGAGAAAGCCCCCCATCCCTTTGATGTCTTCTTCTCCCCATTCAGTCACCCAAGAAGGGGACAGGGAAGGTGTTGTGATGTTCACCATCATACTGGTGTTGCAGCAATATAGATTAAAGCATATTATACTAAGCAATATAGAGTGGTGCTCTTATTCTGGGTGAGCTTTTAAACTTTGCATGAACTATCTGTGTTTTTTTTCCAGAGTGTTAGGTAACCAAAACAGGCATGCTTTCATCTTTGACAGCTAATTAAAAATAGTGGCCTCTTATCTAGATCAATGTTCCTCTATCAGAAAACGAACCAATAGTGATCTACCATCTTACCTTTTTCTGCCATCTCTCACAGATTTACGTCATTTTTTGGCTAATTACGAGCATCAAACCAATCATAGTTTGATTATGCCATTACGTGAAAAGATCTTAAGATATTTGCATAAGATAACCTAGAATGCATGCAAATTCAGATAGTATGTTAGAGTTCTGATTGGAAGATATCTCATGTGAATCTAGGTGAGGTTTTTATCTTTGCACGGTATGCTATGAGAATCTTAATGCATTTCATAGAAACTTTAATTGTTTTAAACTTACAGTTTATTAGGAAATGTTAGCAAACCTAATTCTCATTGCCTTTCTGTGTTCTATTTTTGTAGGATTTATATCAATAACCATATCTCTTTTAATTACTTGCTTCATTAAAAAACTAGGGTGTATTTCAATAAAAAGAAATGATAAACTCTAGACAGGTGTCTGTGTACTTTGATGAAAAGCGGCAAAGCAATAAAGAACCCAATATAAATAAATGTACTGATAAGCAAACTGTTCAAAGAGCAAGTCTGTTTGACAGGTCTTGAACTAATTGCTAAAGCTATCCAAGAGAAAGATAAATGTTTCCTTTGAGTTAGCGGAAGCTCAGTTAAGACACGGGCAGGGAGTCGATTACACTGGTCATAGATCCAGAGGATCTCTGCTTGCCTACAGATAGCGCCCCAACCTGAAACGACTTCCAACTTACAATCATGAATCGGCTAGCAGAGTCACCAGCATAGGTACCAGGCCCTGCAACAGACCCAGATGCCAGCTCTGCCCCTATATCTACCCAGGAAATACAATTACAGGATCCAATGGCATCAACTACACTGTCTCTGGCTCTTACAGCTGCTCATCCTCCAACGTGATATATGCCCTCATGTGCCAACAATGTCCATCTGCTCTGTTACATTGGACAAACCAGCCAAACTCTGTGCAAAAGAATAAATGGACACAAATCTGACATTAAAAATGGCAACATCCAGAAACCAGTGGGAGGACACTTCAATCTACCAGGACATTCCATCAAGGACTTAAAGGTCACTGTAGTTCAACAGAAACCTTTCAAAAACAAAATCCAACGGGAAGCTGCTGAATTGGAATTCATATGTAAATTTGACTCAGTCAGGCTGGGATAGAATAGAGACTATGAATGGTTATCTCATTATCAGAAGTAACTGACTTCCTTAACAGAAGCAAACTGATCTCCATATCAGAAGCTGCTGTTTGCATCTACTCCTCCCTCCCCTCTCCTCCTCTATATCTGGCCAGTTTCTTCTTACCCTCCATGCATCTGATGAAGAGAACTGTGATTCTCGAAAGCTTATGCTACAATAAAGTTGGGTAGTCTTAAAGGTGCTACTGGACTCTTTTTGATTTAGTTACACTGGTGTATCACGAGTGCCCAAGGTTCATTTTTCAAGCCTGCAGAATGTGAACTTCTGCAGCAGAAGCAGCATCTAGAACTACTGGAACTGGCAACTGAGAGGCAAGTTTTGACTCCCCAGAGTAAGGGTAACAAGGCACGTGCCACAAAAGGAAACAGACTGACAAAGCTATCGCCTAAATGTTTTAAGAGAGCTCCTTTTCGCTTCCTTCACCAGCTTTCAAGCTTCTAGTCCTCAATCCACCGCCATGCCCTGGACAAGCTGTTCTCTCTCATAAGACGCTGAAAACAGCAAGAAACATTTTCTTATTAAGACTCAGAGCTAAGCTACAAGTGACGCCTGACACAGGTTGGACACTTGTCAGCTTCCCTCAAGTTTTGATGGGAAATGTAGGCATCCTGGTCTTGCAGCTGTAATGGAGAGCCAAGCTGTAAAACCAGGACGCCGACATTTCCCGTCAAAACTTGAGGGAAGCTGACAAGTGTCCAACCTGTGTCAGGCATCACTTGTAGCTTGGCATTCATTCTGCTCTAATCCAGGCCCCTTTGTGATCACTGGATGTCTTTGGGTGTTCCATTCACATCACCTCCTGGGATGTGCTACAACGGAAGAGCCTCCAACAACAACTGGCTTTGCCAAGGAGGTGCTCCAGCTTTCTCCAAACTTACAAACTCTGCCTTCAGGGCAGGAATGCCCTTCTTGGCATAGGAATGCCTAGCCAGACTGCAGCCACCTATTCAGAGTGCAGCCCCACTTCGGAAGAAGGAGAGGTCATCTGGCACAGCCAAGAGTGAGTCAGGGGCTTTTGTTCTCATGCAGAGAACAACTCCACTTCAAGCCCTATCCCCCCCCCCCCCCATTGTATATCTGTCTGCAAAATTCACCTCTTTTGGAAGGCCACAAGCCATTCTAGCCAACCATTTGGGCACATTTCTCCTTACCCCTGCAGCTATCCTTCCCTCTTCTTCTGATATCTCCCCACACTGTCAACATGTCTACTGCAAGCTCCTTGGGGCATGTTCGCCTCTGTGAAGTGTCATGTTGATTGTAGCAATAATAGTTTGCACAGAAGCTAGTCTTGAGCATTCAGTCACACTCCAGCGCCGACCAGGGCTGTGTAGCTAAAGGGGTGAGGGCTGTGAAGATAATAACAGGGATGATTCTCAAGTAGAAAGGGGCACGAACCGAAATACAAACCAAAAGTTTGTGACGAACCGGGTCAGTTCATGGTTCGCGAACCAGTGGTTTGTCAGAGCCCATTTCTGACGAACCACCATGAACTTTAGGCTGGTTTGTTTGGTTCCTGTTTTGATTCATCACTGCAGACAGCCCTGTGCCAATCAATCAGTTTCCTAGGCAACAGGGGATGGACTTCCTGCAGATCTTCTGCTGACCCAGAAGTGCCCTTCTGCTGCCCCGGAAGTGCCCTTCTGCTGACCCAGAAGTGATGATTTGTTGACCTGGATGTGACATTTCAAGAACCAAATGAACTGGTTCATGAAACGGGGAAGGTTTGTGAAAGTTCATGGTTCGTGCTTCGTGAAATGTGATGAACCACGAAACGCACAGTTCATTTTTTTTCCAGTTCATGCCCATTTCTATTCTGATTGTCTGAGGTCTCCAATTTGCAGGGGCCCATAGCACAATCCTTTATTTTCATTGTGTAAAGGAAATGGTTGCAATCCACTTCCATAGAGATAAGTAAAACATGGCACTTGTCAAGATGCTGGCAGCATCTGCCATACCCATGCCTGGGGGGTGTGGAGGGTTGGAGCTGGAGGTGATAATGTGATGACTGTCTGTTGCAGCTGTGTTTCGTTACTTTCCCAGGATATGAATTCTTCTTGCTCCTAGCCGCTGGGAAAAGAGCCCACATAACCTTGGACCCTGTGTCCTCCCCTGAGTAGATAGCTCCCAGGAGAATTAGCCAGCCTGTAGGAAGGGGGGGGGATGTTAGCCCGTGAATGATATATGTTCCTGATATTTGGATGTGCCCCATTCCTGACAATGAACCCAGTAAGATCATGAACTAGCAACTTTTCAATAAAGCTTTTACTAACAAACAGAGGAGTCTTTTGAGGGTTACTTGGCCGATCCTTATAGCATTGAGGGCATGAATGCAAGAAAGGCATAACCTCCCCTCCCCGCAATGTTGGCAGAGGAAAGTGCCATCAAGTCGCAGCCAACTTATGACCATCCTTCATAGGGTGTTCAAGGCAAGAGACGTTCAAAGGCAGGACCCAGGACTTCCTTGGTGGCCTCTCAACCAAGTACTAAGAATGGCCAACCCTGATTAGTTTCCAAGATCTGATATCTGGCTAGCCTGGGCCATCCACCACCAACCCCCACAAAGTCCTTCCCCCTAGAGAGCTTGCAAACACTCAACCATGCCCTACAATCTCACTCACCCCATCATGATGACAGGTCTTTTGCTTATCTATCAAACATCTTTTCTCCATGCTGAGATCTATATTTCAAATCACCCAGCACACATGTCTACCACTGCCATGCACCATCAGAGACCTGCACCCCACCCTCTTTTGTGCCACATCTCCTGGAGGAAGAGAAGCAGGCATTTCAGCCTTTCTGATCATGCACACACCATCACCTCTGATAAGGTGGTCTTCCCTTGGGGAGGGGAAGGGAGCAAGCTGAGCAGATTACTTTATGCATAAGGATACATTTTACCAATGAGCTTCTTTAGAAGGCACATTTGTGATGTGTTCCATTGTTATAGTAATACAGATTAAAGCACATTATACTATAGCAATGCACATGTATTCTAGTTTATTTCTGAACACTGCATGAACTTTCTTACAGTTTTTTTTCTCATACGTTGTATAATCAACACAGGTGTACTTTCATCTTTAACACCTTATGAACAGTAATGGACATTATCTAGATTAATGTCCTCCAATCACAGAATGGACTAGAGATGGACACAAACCGGGAAAAAAATGAATTGTGCGGTTCATGGTTCGTCGCATTTCACGAACCACAAACTTTCACGAACCTGCCCCAGTTCGTGAACCAGTTGGTCTGGTTTGTGAAAATGCCACTTCCGGATCAGCAAATTGTCACTTCCAGATCAGCAGAAGGTCACTTTCAGGACAGCAGAAGGTCACTTCCAGGTCAGCAGAAGGTCTGCAGAAAGCCCCCCCCCCCATTCCCTAGGAAACTGATTTATCGGCACATTGACAAACCAAAAAAACGAACCAAATGAACCAACCTAAAGTTTGTGGCAGTTTGTCAGAAATGGGCTCTGATGAACTGCCGGTTTGCGAACCACGAACCAGCTTGGTTCGTGCCAAACTTTGGTTCGTATTTCAGTTTGTGCCCATCCCTAGAATGGACCAATGCTGATCTAAACTCTTCCTGTCATTTTCACAGATTTATAATTTTATTTTGCAAATTGGATACAATGTCACTTTTTGGCTAATTAGAAGGTTATACAAATAGAAAATATGAATATCTATTTAAGCATTAAACCAATCATAGTTGATCTATGCTATCACATGAAAAGATTTTAGATTTTTGCATAATATAACCTATCAAAATGCCAACTCAGGTAGTATGTTAGAGTTCTGATTGGAAGAAATCTCACGAGGACCTCGGTGAGAATTTTACCATTGCTATGGGAATCTTAATGCATTTCATAGAAACTTTGATTGTTTTAAACTAAGAGAAAATTAGGAAATGTTAGCAAACCTAACTATTTTTGCTTTTCTGTGTTCCATCTTTGTAGGATTTATATTAATAATCATATATGTTTTGGTATCTTGTTTCTTTAAAAAAACTAGAGTGTATTTCAATAAAAATAAATAAATAAAACTCTGTGTCTTGATGGGGAAAAGTTTTGCAAGAACCCTACAAATAATTTTTGTACTGATAAGCAGCTCTGTTTAAAAAGCAAGTTCTGTTTTGCGGGTCTTAACTAAGTGCTGAAAGCTGTCCAAGAGTTAAGATAAATCTTTAGTCTGAGACAGTAAGATAGTAAGACATGGATAAAAGTCCATTACACCGTTACTCTGAGATCTTTACTTCCTGCATGTAAACACATTGCTAATAAAATAAAGTGGAGTGATTCGTACAACTATGAAGTTAATGGTGTTACAGATGCAGAAATTGGAAAGGCACAGAGATATAAACAGAGACTGCTGTCCTTTAAAACCTAACCGAGGAGAAAAGAAATCAAAAAGCCGGTGTGGTGCACTCTTCAAAATGTTATCATTCATTTTGCTGAGCAGCAATGAAGCCAAATCATCACCAACTGCTTTTGCTCCCAGTGGAGGTAGAAACATCTCCACCACATCAGAAACAGAAATGGAGATTTGGTTTGCAATTCAGAAAAACGTCTCCTCCTCCCCTCCCCTGAGATCTTTACACAAGTTTTAAGATTTGAAATATTCACATGCTACCTGAATATCACTTGCAAGAAGACACCAGAAAATAAGCGCCCATAGATAATAAACCATAAAATCGCAGAAAGGTGGGGGGAGCCATACCTTGCGAGCGGATCACAAGATTTCTGTGTGTTTTCAGACAAAAGGATCTTGGACCCTGTCAAGATACTGGAAGAGCAGAGAGCAATTGTTGAAGCAAACAACAAGTGCACAGAGTTCAGTCCGGATCAGGCCCACAGACTGATATGCTTGCTTACTAACTTTGTTAGCCAACTTCCAAAATTTCAAAGCCATATCCCCATTACTATGTATGGATGTGAAAGCTGGACAGTGAAGAAAGCTAACAAGAAGAATATTGATTCATTTGAAATGTGGTGCTGGAGGAGAGTTTTATGGATACGTTGGATGGCCAAAAAGAGAAATAAGCGGGTACTGGATCAAATCAAGCCTGAATTCTCCCTAGAAGCTAAAATGACAAAACTGAAGCTATCATACTTTGGTCACATTATGACAGGACTCACTGATAGGGAAAGGTGGAAGGTGGTAAGAAAAGAGGAAGACCCAAAATGAGATGGCTGGACTCAATCAAAGAAGCCATGTCCTCCAGTTTGCAAGCTCCAAGCAAGTCTGTTAATGTTAGGATGTTCTGGAGGTCTTTCACTCACAGGGTCGGAAGCGACTGGATGGCACATAACACACACACATCCAACATCTGAAAAATCCACCATTCCTTTAAAATGATTGCAGATCAGCAGGGGAATAAATATGGGTTCCAGTAGTCAATGAGACAGTCGTATAAAATGTTGCAAAAGCACCACCCGTGATTTAAAATGGCCAGTCGCTTAAAGGCCCTGGAACGAAATAATGGTCACTCCTCTCTGGTCAGGCGAAAGGGAATCCATCAACTGTACCCTCTTCCCGTCTTCTGTAGCAGCCCCAGCAGCCCCCAATCTTTGGGGGAACCTCAACTGCCATGTCCGCTCTCCCACCCCAGGCAGCAAAACCCTGACTCTACAAAGGGTCCCCTGCTCTGCTCTCTTGCAACTCATCCCATTTTCTCCTCTCCAACTACTACGTTATGCTGCCTGAGATGCGCAGCCTTACAATTCACCTGCAAACGAGAAAGAATGCTTCATTTCGTTTTTGTAAGTTGCTTTGAGCAACTACTGGCTGTAGGAGAAGTAGGGTATAAATGTTTTAACGAACAGGAAAGAAATTTTGCATTTTTATCCCCCCCCCCCGCTCCCTTTCTTCAAGGACAGTGTATGCCATGATAATTCAAGGGATGCTAAGAAACATCTTCAGGCCTCTGGAGCAGGTCTCAAACTGACACCTTGAGCAGCTGCTCCATTGGTCTCTAACAAACTAATAAGGGGGGGGGGGGACTAACACCCTTAGCCAATTTTAGATTTCCCCACTTCACTACTAGTCTGAAAAACAACTCAAGGCATTTAAAACTTGGTGATCACAGAAGTAAAAAGGTTTATTTAGCAATATGTCTTGATGCGGTCAATTTGGTAACCGAATGCACACAGGAAAGCATCGGCACCTGTAATTTATACCTTTCAGTCAACATAGAAACGATTGTATACAGTTCATAAGATTTCGTACAGTTCTGGAAACAAACGGCCAGTTCTTACAAACAATCAAGTCGGAGTACATGATCTTCTAAACAGTGTAGATTGACAGGTCATAGCCAGAAATTGAGACTCGGAAGAGCAGCTGTGAGGGAGCCAGATAAGATCCTTAAAGATAAAGATGTCTCTCTCTGGGAACCAAGATCAAGATAATCCAAACTATGGTATTTCCCATTGTCATGTATGGATGTGAAAGTTGGACAGTAAAGAAAAACAGGGAAAAAACTGATTCATTTCAACTGGGTGCTGGAGGAGAGTTTTGCGGGTACCACGTACAGCCAAAAAGACAAGTGAGTGGGGACTAGATCAAGTCAAGCCTGAATTCTCCTTAGAAGCTAAAATGACAAGACTAAAGTTATCGTACTTAGATCACATCATGAGAAGACAAGACTCAATGGGAAAGTCAATAATGCAAGGAAAAGTGGAAGGCAGCAGGGAAAGAGGAAGACATAAAATGAGATGGCTTGACTCGATAAAAGCCACGTCCTCCAGTTTGCAAGATCTGAGCAAGTCTGCTAAAGACAGAATGTTTTGGAGGTCTTTCATTCATAGGGTCGCCATAGGTCAGAGATGACTTGATAGCACATAACATACACACACAGCCAGAGAGCCAGTTTGGTGTAGTGGTTAAGAGCACGGGACTCTAATCTGGAGAGCCAGGTTTGATTCCCCACTCCTCCGCTTGAAGCCAGCTGGGTGACCTTGGGTCAGTCACAGCTCTCTCAGAGCTCTCTCAGCCCCACCCACCTCACAGGGTGTTTGTTGTGGGGATAATAACAACATACTTTGTGAACTGCTCTGAGTGGGCATTAAGTTGTCCTGAAGGGCGGTATATAAATCAAATATTATTATAATTGTTATAGCCAGGAATTAAAAGGAATACAATAAGAATAACATTCTTGGATGGCACCATTAATTTCAAAACATAGCTGGGAACTGAACTGAATTGAATATCTTTGGATAAAAATTTTTAACCTTCAGTGTATAGTGGAAGCAAATTTGCTGTGCCTTTTTTCATGGTCTCTGTGTTTTAATGTTATAAAAACAACTGCAGGAACTGAAATGCAAAACATAGGGTGTAGAAGGATTTTCTCACAGGCTTTGGGCAGCCCAGATCAACGAGTTTGGAATTGGAAATCAGGGGGCTACCCCAAAATTCCCTAACACAAACACAAGGACTTTATTTTGTAATGTATCGCTGGACCCAGGTGTCAACTGTGCAGCTCCTAGGATCATTTGTATGTAAAGCCTTTAGGAGAAATTGTTCATCGCTATGGAATTGGATGCCATCAATTTGCAGATGATACCCAGCTCTCTATCTCTCGCCAAATCCCCTGGGGATGGACTAGAGATCCCGAGCGGCTGCCTGACATCCGCAGCCAATTGGTTGAAAGCAACCAAATTGGAACTGAACCCAGAAAAGACGGAAATGATTCTTGTTGGGAAGGCAGCGATCTTTTTTTTTAAAGAAGATTTTTTTCTTACCATAAACAATAACTTGAAAGCTATAGACAATAAACATAGAAGATAAAAAAACACAACATTCTAAAAAAAAAAAGACACAATACACAAACAAGAGAAAAAAACCCCTAAAACTAAACTACAAATTGAGTTCCGATTTTCTTCGCAACAAATATACATCATTTTCAGTCTCACTTATTCTACGTTAAACATAAGAGCCCTCTTTTTTCAATTGTTCATGGTATCTATAAACAGTTTCTGTTCAGTCAAAAATGTAACTAATGTCTTTTCTCTAATCACTTTTGCCATTGACGCAAACTCCAAAGCTTTCATTCCTTCACTGTAGGTAATGTTGGATTTTTCCACTTTTGTGCATAGAGTACTCTTCCTGCTGTGATTAAAGATAAAAACAAAGTTCCAAAGCTTCTTTCCAACTGGCTATCCATCATTCCCAACAAAAAAATCTCTGGTTACAACTGGATTTTAATCTTCAAAATCTTCTGAATCGATGATTGGATCTGCAACCAGAAACTCTTTGCTTTCTTACAGGGGAGGGCGGAATACAAATACGATAAAACAAAATAAATAAAAATGTCCACCACATATGATAAAACATCTCTTCTTGTTTAGCACGTTTCCAACATACATTTGAAGCATCCTTATACATTCTAGCCAATTTTACAGGAGTCATATACCAACAATAAATCATCTTATAGAAATTTTCCTTGATACTAGAGCATAATGTAAATTTCAACCTCCTTGTCCACATATTTTCTCATTGCTCCATTAATAGGCCATGTCCACAATTATTTGCCCATTTATTCATACATTTATTCATACATTCTTTTACTTGCTCTTCTTCTGTCTCAAACCTCAACAAAAGTGTGTACATTTTAGAAATAACATGTTCATCATTTGTACAGAGGGCAATTTCAAATTCAGTTTTAGATCGCTCAAAGTCATAACGTCTCTTGTCTAGTTTAAATTGCTCTGAGATTTGCAGGGGGAAGGAAGCGATCTTGAAGGCCATTGGATATCCCACTTTCGATGAGGTTCAACTGACTCTCACAGACTCGGTTAGGAGCCTAGATGTTGTGGACTAGAGATGGGCACAAACAGCAACATGAAAAAAAAGCCACGAACAGCCCAATCAGCTGTTCGCGAACAAGCTGTTCGTGAGGCCCCATTCTAAACGAACAGGTAGTCGTTGCAAGCCTCGTTCGTTGCTGTTCGTCAACTCAGACAGTCTGGCACCTGCAATCAATTCCATTGGCAACTTAGGCAGGGATTGTCTGAACTCCTGCTGTTACCCTGGAAACCCCATCTAAGCCCATTTTAGCTTGATAGGCAGGTCTTCCTTTCAAGTGTGGAGCTCCAAATTTGTTACAAGAGGAAAAGACCAGGGGGGAGGGGGGCTCCCAGCTCTGACTTTGCAGACAGTGAAGAGAGAGTTGCTGTTGGCGTTTTGATAGAGAGAGTGCATTGGAGTTTGAATTTTCATTGTGTGTGGTGGGATAGGGATCTACCCCTTCAAGTTCCAGGGCCGCTGCCAGGCTCTGGGGCCAAGCTGTTATTTATTATTGGTACATTTCCTGGTGTGTGCTCGGGTCAGGTTTCTGGGAGGGGTGCAGTAGGGATCTTGACTTGGATGATGGCTGGAGGAGAACCTGCTGGCCCCCACGAACAGCCAACCACGAACATGTTCGTGAACAGGGCCATGTTCGTGGTTGTTCATGAGTCCCTGTTCATGGATGGCAATGAACAACGAACATCATGTTCGGGTTTTTTTTCTGTTCATGCCCATCTCTATTGTGGACCAGACCAGACCAGCAGAGCAGAGAGACACAGAGGACTCTTCTGAGGAAGAGGCAGCTGACCCATATCTATGGCCAGTGGCAGATCAGCCATAGACCAACAGCGAGGTCCCAACACATCGGTCCCTCAGCTCCCCAGCCCTGGGCCAGCAACAGGGAGCCAGGCATGGGCCAACTCTCCCCCATCACCAGAGCTTTGGGAGCGCCGTCAGAGGAGGGCAAGGAGAGCCCTCCAAGCCAGAAGGCGCAGTGCCAGGCTAGCAGCACAGCACCAGCCAACTTCAACAGTGATGATGAGTGCTTGCAGGAGCAGGGCTAAAACAGCTGGTAGATGCGTGATGCAGCTCAAGTGGCTGAGCAGCGTGAGGCTTAAAAGCAGCAGAGAGGGGACTGGCTATGTGGAAGCAACGTGTTGCTTACTACTGACCTTGATGCTTGTGTCTGGAACTGATTTCCTCGTCTCTAATCCTGGCATGTTACATTGAACTTGATTCTGGAATACCCTTCTGGACTTGAAGCTGAGAGTGTTGTCTAAACCATGCCTGAACCTTGGGACCATGATCTGGCCTGTTCTGACAACTTGGAAATTTCCCCTGTCTGCCAGCTGAGTCTATAATCGGGACACTAGGGGTTATACTAGACCCAGCGCTGCAACTACAGCAGCAAGCAAATGCAGCTGGAAAAAAGGCCTCCCAACTCAGAGTAGCTTGGAAGATGCCCCCCTACCTTGACAGGGCTGATCTGGATACCTGGATTCATGGCACAGTAACATCAAGGCTAGACTACCGTAATGCACTCGACATAGGTAATGCCACAGCAGCTTTGCTCATCTGAACACAGCCTTCTGCAGATACCATCCTGCAGTCAGACAAATCCAACCACTGCCTGTACATACACTTTCTCTGTAGCATCTATCCCCACATTATGGAATGGCTTTCCTGAGGAGGTCGGGAAAGCTCTCTCTCTCCTGGCTTCGTGCAAACGATGAAAAACTGAGTTATTGGCGGAGGGGGTGCTTTTTTTTACCTAATAGGGCAGTGCTCTAAGAAATGGCTTAGAGACATGCTTAGGGACTGTAGAGTGTTCTACTGGGTACTGTCTGTTGATACTGATAGGCTCCTACTGGGTACCACATTGTTAAATATGTCATGTTTAATTCCTTACGCTTTGTTACAGCAATGTTTTAATCTCTACGTTCGTATCTATGCTTGTTTTCTGTATTTGTTCATTGACTATTCTAGCTGCAGTTCATATTGACTTGACTGTGTAATCCTCCTTGGGTCCCAGTGAGAAAAAAATATAAAGAAAATAATAATATTTAATCTCCTCCAAATTTGACAGTTATCTTCCAGTACCTGAGTTTTTCTTTCTCTATGCCAGGGAAAGACAATAATAAGACAAAATATTGTACAAAAACACATGAAGAGATGCAAAAAATATTAAAGTTTCACTTTGAGCTGAATCCCAAAATATGTTATTAAATATTTTACCTAGTAATATTATAAAAACACACAGCAGACTTTTTAAATATATGGTGTCAGCAGCAAGAGTAATATATACAGCAAAATGCAGAAAACAGAATCTTGCCCAGATGTGGCTGAGTGGATGAACAAATTGAATGAATATGTGTCTATGGCCAGACTAACTTCTTATATACATAACAGACCAATCTTAGAATTTCAGAAAAAAAGGAAAAACGTTTTTGACTATGTAGTTGAACATTTTAAAAAAACTAAGAATAGCTATTTTTAAAGTAGACCAACTGTAAAATTAACCTTTAAAATTTTGAATTTGGAATTCGTTGCCACAGGAGGTGGTGGCAGCTACAAGCATTGCCAGCTTCAAGAGGGGACTGGACAAATATATGGAGCAGAGGTCCATCAGTGGCTATTAGCCACAGGAGATAGATGGTATTCTCTTTGTGGGGAGGTGGTGCTCTGTTGTCTTGGTGCTGGAAGGAAGGCAGTGGGAGGGCTTCTGGTGTCCTGGCCTCACTGACAGTCCTTTAGATGGCACTGGATTTCTAGCCACTGTGTGTGACAGAATGTTGGACTGGATGGGCCACTGGCCTGATCCAACATGGCTTTGCTTATGTTCTTATGTTCTTATGAATATAAAAAATTGAGTGTATGTAAGTAAGGGGAAGGAGAGGAGAAATAGTTTTGCAATATCATAAGCTGTTATATATTCTGTTTTTATTGTCTTTGTGTACTGTTATATATTTTGCTTATGTTCTTTTATTCATTTTTCACTGTCTTTGCTGTATATTGTTTTTCTTTCCTTTCAAATAAAATTTAAAACTATTTTTAAAGAAAGAAAGAAAGAAAGAAAGAAAGAAAGAAAGAAAGAAAGAAAGAAAGAAAGAAAGAAAGAAAGAAAGAAAGAAAGAAAGAAAGAAAGAAAGAAAGAAAGAAAGACAAATTCTTGCATCCACAATGACCATCTTTGGCCATTAACAATACACACCGATGCTGTCTTTTCACAGGGCACAGACATTCAAAGCCAAACTTGAACATACACAAAGCTGCCTTGGTCCACCCAGAGTGAGTTCGGTGTAGTGGTTAAGAGCAGCAGGACTCTAATCAAGAGAACCGGGTTTGATTCCCCACTCCTCCGCTTGAAGCCAGCTGGGTGACCTTGGGCTAGTCACAGCTCTCTCAGAGCTCTCTCAGCCCCACCCACTTCACAGGGTGATTGTCCTGAGGATAATATAACACACTGTGTAAACCATTGAGAGAGCCAATTTGGTGGAATGGTTAAGAGCAGCAGAGAGCCAGGTTTGATTTCCCACTCCTCCGCTTGAAGCCAGCTGGGTGACCTTGGGCTAGTCACAGCTCTCTGGAGCGCTCTCAGCCCCACCCACCTCACAGAGTGATTGTTGTTGTGGAAATAATAACATACTTTGTAAACTGAGCTGAGTGGGTGTTAAGTCATCCGGAAGGGCAGTATATAAATCAAATGTTGTTGTTGTTGTTGTTAAACAGCCCATCAATTAATCGGGAGTCAAACTAGATGCTGTTTATTATTATTATTACTATTACTATTATTATGTTGTTTATAATAATAATAACAAAAACAACAACATTTGATTTATATACCGCCCTTCAGGACAACTTAATGCCCACTCAAGAGTGGTTTACAAAGTATGTTACTATTATCCCCACAACAAAACACCCTGTCAGGTGGGTGGGGCTGAGAGAGCTCTGAGAGAGCTGTGACTGACCCAAGGTCACCCAGCTGGCTTCAAGCAGAGGAGTGGGGAATCAAACCCAACTCTCCAGATTAGAGTCCCACGCTCTTAACCACAACACCAAACTGGCTTGATGTGTTATATTAACCACCAAACTGGCTTGGTGTATTATTATTATTATTATTATTATTATTATTATTATTATTATTATTATTAATTAGACTCCCGCGCTCTTAACCACTACACCAAACTGGCTTGGTGTATTATTATTATTAATAATTCAACACCCTTGTTTGTCTCACTACCTACTGAAGTTTTGGCTCACGAAAGCTCATACCCTACTACAAATTTTGTTAGTCTTTGTTGTTGTTGTGATAGGAGCTATCTACTCAGATTGGCAGCAGCTCTGTGGAGTCTTTCACATCAGCTACTCCCTACTCCTTTTAAATGGAGACACCGGGGGTTGAACCTAGGACCTTCTCCATGCTAAGCAGAGGCTTTTCCTCTGAGCCACAGCCCCTCCCCTAACCCTCAGTTCCAGGCCAGTAACATTAATTCCAAGCTGCAATTCAAGACCGTGGGAAGGGTTATAAGCAACGCTGCGGGTGAGTGAAGCAAAGGAAAGTCGTTTTGAAGGTAAGAGAACACAATCCTTCTCTCTAACTCTCTAACTTATGCAAGAAAGGGCAATTAGTGGGCGATGGCGTGTTTTATGAGGCAGCCTCACACGCCAAGCCCCAGCGGTGTGCTCCGCCATTTCACAGACTAATAGATTTATTCTCTCCTCATAGTTAGTATACCTGAAACTCCTCACTCGGTCCAAGAGCCACATGAAATATTTCACTAATCCTTCCTTTCGCCCAACCCCTTGACCTTCCACAGTAACCAGCGAATGCAGCTCATATATCCGCCTAAGCCATGTGCGTTTGGATACGATATGACAGATGAAGGTTACATCCCGGCTGAAGAAACCCATCCAAGATAAAGGTTGGCTAGCACAGCTAATTCACAAGAAGAAAGATACCCAAGCGGGCCCCGCTGCATGGAAGATAGAAAGGTCACTCTGAGAGAGAGGAAGATGGGAAAGGCAAAGCGATTATCTGAGCACCTCGATACGCCGCATGCTCTCCCAACAGCCTGTGCTGAAATCAGCCAGCTTAATGGCTGTTAAACCACTTCACTCTGTAATAAATGTATCCCTTTTCAAAAGTTAGTATACCTGAATCTCCTCGGATGATATATGCAGCAGTTAGATTGAGCATGACCAGTGGCCAGTCTACCGAGTCTTCAGCAGATATCTTTTCCAGCCCCGATGCCAAGTATGATTTTGACCCCGAGACACTGAACCTGGAATATTCTATATGCAAAACACACGACTTTACCCCCAAGCCTAGGTTACTTAAGATAGTGGGTTCTAGTCCACTAACAGCCTCTTGCCCGAGAGGAAGGCACCTACATTATCAAAGCAGGATACATCCCAGTAGGTGATCTACCAATTGCCATGCTGTGACCAAAGTACGAGAGCCTCAGTTTTGTCACTTTAGCTTCTAGGGAGAATTCAGGCTTGATATGATCGAGAACCCACTGTCCTCCAATACCGCATTTCAAATGAATCAACTTTCTTCCTATCCGCTTTCTTCATTGTCCAACTTTCACATCCATACATAGTAATGGCTGGGGATCCTGATGGTGTTTTGCCATCTTCTGGGCACAGAGCAGGGGTCACTGGTTGTGTGTGTGTGGGGGGGAGTAGTTAAGAATTTCCTGCATCATGCAGGGGGTTGGACTAGATGACCCTGGAGTTCCCTTCCAACCCTTAGATTCTATGATTCTAACGGGGAATGCCATAGTGTGGATTATTTTGATCTTGGTCCCCAAAAGGATGTTCTTAGCCTTAGGGACCTTTTGACAGCCACTTGACAGCCCTTTCCTGCCTCCCACATAGTACAAAACTCACATTCAAAAAAGGCAATTATCCACTGCCCAACTGGCGTAAAAGTCCGTCTCCGACACTCTGGAGCCACCCAATTTGTACCTTGCAAATTCACCAGCACTTTCAGCCTGCACAGAGCCTGGCCGGACTTTATTGCATTTGGCTTCAGAGAGCTGCTCCAAGCCTGGCGCTGCTGCTCGTTCTGCCGCTGGACAGAGCAATAAGGCCGAGAGACCCCAGTCACTCGGCAAGGTTGTGCTTGGCCTGGAATTGGAATCCACGCCTTCCAACTCCTTATACAGACCGAGCAACTCTAGGAAAACCCAGGCAGACGTGCCTGACTCTGTAACAATGAGGCAGAGTCAGTCTGGCATTTGCAGCCTAGGATGGATCCACCAAAGCATTCTTGTTTGAAGGGGATCCAGCAATTATTTATGTCCTGCCTCCCCCACACCTCAAGGCATCTGAGCCAACTGATAAATGTATTTATTATTTATTGATTTGATTTGATTTGATTTGATTTGATTTGATTTGATTTGATTTGATTTGATTTGATTTGATTTGATTTGATTTGTACCCTGCCCTCCCCACAAATGGGCTCAGGGCGGCTAACAACTTTCATAAAACACAGTGAATTAATCACAAAACCATAAAATCAATAATAAACTTTAAAAAGTCATTAAAATAGTCCAGGTGCAGGCTATTTAAATAAATATTTGGGAGTCCGTATATGGCCACATATATGGCCGACGGCAGCCCCAGAAAAAGTGGTGGTCTTAGATGGAAGAAGGGGGACACCTGCTGGCACTCAGCCAAAGGCCCGGCAGCACATCTCCGTTTGGCAGGCCCTGCGGAACTGTAACAGGTCCCGCAGGGCCCAGATCTCCAGCGGGAGAACGTTCCACCATGCCAGGGCTAGGACAGAAAAAGCCCTGGCCTTACTTGAGGCCAGATGAATGCCCTTTGGGCCAGGGACCACCAGGAGTTGCTTGTCTGCAGAATGCAATGCCCTGCAGGGGGCGTAATAAACATTGAAACACAGAGCTGGAAGTACCCCCAAGGGTCATCTAGTCCAGCCCCCTGAACATGGCAGAAAATTCACAGCTATCTCCTCCAGTGACCCCTGTTCGATGCCCAGAGGAAAGCAACAAACCTCCAGGATTCCTGGTCAACCTGGCCTGGAGGAAAATTCCTTCCTGAGCCTAAAGTGGCGATCAGAATTACCTTCGGCATGTAAGAGTCCACTAGCACCTATACAGCTCACTCTAAGAAGTGAGCTGTACTCCATGAAAGCTCATTCCCTACCACAAATTTTGTTAGTCTTATAGGTGCTACTGGACTCTTGCCGACAGCTACCCATCTTGATCTATCTCAGGCATGAAAGAAAGGGCTATGAGATCCTAGCACTGGTTCATCCCCGATCTACCTAAATCCATACACATAAACACATAAAATGAATTAAAAATTAAAATAAATGCACATCCATTCATTTTTCTTAGTATTATTCCTCACAACAGCAACCTTGTGGGGGTAGTTAGGCTCAGAGGCTGTGACTGGCCCAAGGTCACCTGGTAGGCTTGCTGTGGTCCAGTGAGGGATTTAAACCCGTCGTCCCAGGTCCTAGTCCGACACTCTAACCACTACACAACATCAGCCCTCTAAGGGGACTCAGCCGTTGGTTTTGAACAGAGGTGGGCACAAACCGAAATATGAACCCAAATTTATCATGAACCAGGCCAATTTTTTTTGTTCGCGAACTGGCGGTTCGTCGGAGGACATTTCTGATCAACCGCAATGATTCTTAGGCTGGTTCGTTTAGTTCATTTTTTGGTTCTTCACTGCAGACAGCCTGGCACAGATCAATCAGCTTCCTAGACAACAGGGGTGGGTGGGCTTTCTGCAGACCTTCTGCTGCCCTGGAAGTGACGTTTTCATGAACCAAATGATCCAGTTCGCAAACTGGGCAATCTCATGCCTCTTTGTGGTTCATGAAATGTGACGAACCACAAACTGCAATGAACCGCCATTTTCCCGATTCTTGCTCATCTCTAGTCTTGAATCAAGAAGAACCAGGACCAAATTTCACCTTAGCTGTGAAGCTCCCTTGGGCTAGCCTTTCTTCTCAACCGAGCCTACCTTACAGAGTCGTTGTGATGGTCAGATGGGAACAGCTCCAAGTATACCGTGGCAAACAACTTGCAGGAACAATGAAATGGAATACATGAAATTAAAAAGCAGGCTTATTAAAAATTGAAATGAAAGCATCCCAAAGTTAAATTTTGAAAAAGATGCTTTGCCCTTTGTTCTAAAGAATCTTTATCAGCACGTACCTTCTCAGGGGGCTCAATTCATTGCGCTGGGGCTCAAGCGGCAGGTGCTCAGTTCTTCCCCACTCCCTTTGGTAAGCATCACACAGATGCGCTCTGTCAGCCTCACTCCACACTTTGCATGCAGTCAACAGATACCACCAATGCTACATTTGCAAAACATTCGCTCTTCTTTGCATGTCCCCCAACACCCGTGACATGCAAGCATTACAGCCCCCTCAGAACTGGATTTATTTCTCACAATCCCTGCCTGTTGCCGGAGACACAAATGGAAGCCTGCTCTTCAGGAGAGCCAAAATCCTGGCCTGCGACGCCTGCAAACAGCCCGTGGCCCTCACTAAGCCCATATGAGACACTTCAGCGATGGATTACGAGAGACTGTTCCTTTCCTCTGGTTACACTTAATTCAGTCTAAAACTGGCTTAATCTTAGCTCGGAGGAGGCACTGCTAATCTGCAAAAAGTGGCTCGGTGGCGGTTTAGTGTGGCTGAGCACAGATTAAGCTGTGTGTATTAAATGCACACCTCGAGTCAATCCGGGTTAATTACGTAGACTCCACTTTCTCATCAAGATGAGACTGGCTCAGCATGAAACATATTTACACTGTAGCAGAGGAATCAAGGTATATGCCGTGCAACATGCTGGGGCCGGAAATACAATGCTTACATGTCACAGTCTCACAGAAGCAATGCCCTGTGAGCACAGTCTTCCAACAGACCCAACCCCAAGTTTAAGTTTGTGCCATGCACCAGAACAAAAGCGCTCATATGAGCAAAGAGGAAGGCATGTTAAAGATCAGGCTCTGATACAGCAAGGGGTTTGACTGCTAATGACTAGAGATGGGCATGAACCTGAATTCGAACCCAAAAAACCCACAAACCAGCCTGGTTCGTGGTTCGCGAATCAGTGGTTCGCGGAAGCTCATTTCCATCAACTTCCACGAACTGGTTTACTGGTTCGTTTGGTTCATTTTAAAACAGCAATGCCCCTTTCCGTGCCACCGCAAAGCAGCACGGAAAGGGGCATTTAAACCCACGGATCAGCTGTTTGTCGCGGAGATCCCCAAAAAGCAGCTGATCATTTAAACAGCGGGGCTTGGCTGCCTGGCCAAGCGTTCCCAGCCAGCCAGCCAAGCCACACCCGCAGTTTAAATGGCCATTTCCCCGCCACTCCAAGCAGTAGGGAAATGGCCATTTAAAGAGTGGGTGGGGCTTGGCTGGCCAGCCAGGAACTCCTGGCCAGCCAGCCAAGCCTCACCTGCTCTTTAAAGAATTCCCAGCCAGCCAGCCAAGCCCCACCCACAGTTTAAATGGCCATTTCCCTGCTGCTGGGAGTGGCCATTTAAACAGCCCATTTAAATGATCAGCTGCTTGTCAGGGATCTCCCCGGCCAGCAGCTGATCCATGGGTTTAAACGCCCCTTTCCCTGCCACTGCTAAGCAGCCGGAAAGGGGCATTTAAACCCAACGAACCACGAACTGGTTTGTGAACTTGCCCCAGTTTGTGGGAGTTCCTGGTTCCTGGTTCGTGAAAATGCCACGAACCACGAACTGCACAGTTCGATTTTTTTTGCAGTTTGTGCCCATGTCTACTAACAACCTGATACCTGATGCCCCTGATGCCCTGGAGCGTGCTTTTGAGGCTGTGGCTGGTTGGTTGAGACAAAGTCGGCTGAAATTGAATCCCACGAAGACGGAGGTCCTGTATGTGGGTCGTGGGGAGATGGCTTTGGGACCCCGGCTTCCTACACTTGATGGGGCAGTACTTACACTGGCCCCGAGAGTTAGGAGCCTGGGGGTGATTCTGGATTCCTCCCTGAAGATGGAGGACCAGATCACTGCAGTTGCCAGGTCTTCCTTTTATCATCTTCGGCAGGCCAGGCAGCTTGCCCCTTATCTGCCTCCCCGTGACCTGACTACAGTGGTCCAAGCAATGGTCACCTCTAGGTTGGATTACTGTAACGCGCTCTACGCTGGGCTTCCCATGGGCCTGATCCGGCAGTTACAGCTGGTACAGAATGCAGCAGCGCGGGTCATTGCTGGAGCACCGGTGTGGGAGCATATTACACCGGTGCTACGCCAGCTGCATTGGCTGCCAGTGGAGTACCGAATCAGGTTCAAGGTTTTGGTGTTAACCTACAAAGCCCTACGCGGACTGGGACCGACGTATGTGAGGGACTGTCTCTCACCCTATGAGCCCCGGAGGACTCTCCGCTCTGGTGGAAAACATCTTTTAAGTGTCCCTGGCCCTAGGGAGGCCCGCCTGGCGTCGACAAGGGCCAGGGCCTTTTCGGTCCTGGCCCCGACCTGGTGGAATGCTCTGTCTTGCGAGACAAGGGCCTGGCAAGATTTGCTTGCATTTCGCCGGGCCTGTAAGACAGAGTTATTCCGCCAGGCATATGGCTGACGCTGGGCAGTGCCCGCCCGCCCCCCCCCCCCCGTGAAGGGGGGGTTAAACCATCACGCCTATGCGAACACAGAGGCATGTATGAACCACTATGCAGCATGAATTGTAATATTTAATGTTTTTAAATGTTTTTAAATGTATTATTTAATGTTTTTAAATGTTTTTAATGATGTTTGTATTTGTTATCCACCCTGAGCCTGCAAAAGCGGGGAGGGCGGAATATTAATATAATAAATTAAATTAAATTAAATTTAACCAGAGACGCCGGTGATTGAACTGGGCAACTTTTTTATGCCAAGCAGGTGCTCTCCCAATGAGTCATGGCCCCTCCCTGGTGCCTCCTTCCATCTCCACTTATAGAATCATAGAATCATAGAGTTGGAAGGGGCCATACAGACCATCTAGTCCAACCCCCTGCCCAGTGCAAGATCAGCCTAAAGCATCCCTGTCAAGTATTCACTTAGTCCAATGGTCAGCTCTCTATGCTGACCAAGCTGATACGGCCATGGGGATCCGTGCCACGGTAGTCTCAAGGCTAGACTACTGTAATGTGAGTCGCATGGGTCTGCTTTTGAAGACAACCCGGAAACATCAGCTGGTGCAAAACATTGCAACTCATTTATTATCTCGAGACGGCACAGTTTGAGCACCATTTTACAATCACTTTGCTGGCTGCTGATCAGTTCCAGGGCTCAATTCAAGGTGCTGCCTAATACCTATCAAGCCCTTCCAACCTTCTGCCATGACAGCTCCATCATCAGAGTTCCTTCTCTGAAAGATCAAAAAGAGTCCAGTAGCACCCTTAAGACTAACCAATTTTATTGTAGCATAAGCTTTCGAGAATCACAGTTCTCTTCGTCTGACGAAGAGGACTGTGATTCTCGAAAGCTTATGCTACAATAAAGTTGGTTAGTCTTAAAGGTGCTACTGGACTCTTTTTGATTTTGCTACTACAGACTAACATGGCTAACTCCTCTGGTTCTCTGAAAGAGGCTCTCTTGTACGCAAGCAAAAATACGCAGTCAAGGATATCGGACGAAGGGAGCTCTGACTCTGGAAAGCTGACACCCTGGAAATCTAGTTGGTCTTTATGGTGCTGCTGGACCTGAATCTTGCTCTTCTACTGCAGATCAACACAGCTGAAACTAACCTGAAACTAACTTTGGCTAGGCAGCCTATTGGAAAGAACAGGAACAAGGGAGGTTCAAGAACACAACCCTCATTTCAACCTCTAATATGGAGACCACATATTTCTCTAACCTAGAAAAATAGTAAAGAGTCCAGTAGCACTTTTAAGACTAACCAACTTTACTGTAGCGTAAGCTTTCAAGAACCACAGTTCTCTTCGTCAGATGCATTCATCAGAAGAGAGCACAGAAGAAGAGAGCTATGGTTCTTGAAAGCTTATGCTACAGATGCATCTGACGAAGAGAGCTGTGGTTCTTTAAAGCTTATGCTACAGATGCAGCTGACGAAGAGAGCTGTGGTTCTTTAAAGCTTATGCTACAGATGCATCTGACGAAGGGAGCTGTGGTTCTTAAAAGCTTATGCTACAGATGCATCTGACGAAGAGAGCTGTGGTTCTTTAAAGCTTATGCTACAGATGCATCTGACGAAGGGAGCTGTGGTTCTTGAAAGCTTATGCTACAGATGCATCTGACGAAGAGAGCTGTGGTTCTTTAAAGCTTATGCTACAAATGCATCTGACGAAGAGAGCTGTGGTTCTTTAAAGCTTATGCTACAAATGCATCTGATGAAGAGAGTTGTGGTTCTCGAAAGCTTATGCTAAAGTTGGTTAGTCTTAAAGGTGCTACTGGACTCTTTACTATTTTGCTACTGCAGACTAACACAGCTAACTCCTCTGGATCTCTAATCCAGAAAGAGAAACATTCCAGAAAAGCAGATGACATGTTGGGAGACTGCGGAGGTTAATTGTAAAAATAAACCAAGTAATTTGAGGAAATACTGAAATATATACAATGCTTACTTTCTTATCAAACCTAAACTTATTGTACTACTTTAAACAATAGAAAACGCATCATTTATAACTTGGTTAGCATATAAAAGGGTACTCTTTGGCACGTTTATGAAATCTTAAAGTCTAAATGCCTTCTGGGATACAAGCAATATTGCAAATATACCCAATTCGAGAGAGCACGGCAAACGGCATTACTTAATCATGAAAGTTTCAGGCAGGTGGCCATACTGGCCTGCAGTAGAACCACAGGATTTGAGTCCAGTGGTACCTTAGAGACCAACAAGATTTTCAGGGTATAAGCTTTTGAGACTCAAAGCTCCCTTCTTCAGATAGTTTCAGGGAGGTTGCTGTGTTGGTCTGCAGTAGAATAGCAGGATTTGAATCCAGTGGCACCTTAGAGACCAACAAGAGTTTCAGGCTGTAAGATTTCGAGAACCAAAGCTCTTGTCTCCAAACGGTATCTTCTTTGGTTTCTGAAGAAGGGAACTCTGACTCTTGAAAGCTTACACCCTGACAAATCTTGTTCGTCTCTATGGTGCCACTGGATTCGAATCCTGAGTGCTTTCATTCGGAGATGTAACTTCATCAGGGCAGCGAATTGGCTGTCTTTTCCTCCTTTTCCATAGGTAAATGCTAATTTCCTTTCGTCTCCTCTGCTTAGGATGGGGTGAAAGCCGTTCGGGACATGTGTCCTTCGCCAGCGGGGAGTATGGCAGCAGCCCACATTCCAGCCAACGCACAGTCTAGGCACTACAAATCTAACCCCCTGGCTTCAAACTTTCCTCCATTAGCAGTTTTCTATTCACTCCTTTGTTATTTAAGGTGAACAGTGGCACGGACAGTCGGGGCAATTACCCATCGCAGAGGATGAAAGGTGTAGAGTTTCAAAGATAAGTAGAGGCTTTGCAAATAAAAGCACCTTCTGCTTATCATAGTGGCGTTTAAGTACTTCATCGCCCCAGCCATCCTTCCCAAAATAGCAAAACACTCCGAATGTACGGATATAATGAAGCTTTTCCTGCCAGCCAGCCGTGGCTGTACAATGCAAAGTAATTGATGGGATTTGGAGGAAGATGATTTTGAGGAAAGGGAACTTGCATTTCCCCAATAGCAGGGCCTTTCTCACTTGGTTATTAGTTTCCCATACAGACACAGTGCACCGGTGACTTTAATAATTGGGCTGAAAGGAACATTTTCATTAAAACCATTTCAATTGTCACGGTGCGTGGTGTGTAGAGTTGTTCACTAAGCAGACCCCCTAATAATGAGACGGATCAGACAACACATCCCCCAAATGGTTAAATAGGGTGGGGTTTTGGAAGGGAATGGAATGTAACAGACAGAAAAGCTGCGCTATTGCTCCTCCACCCCTGGGTTGCAAGTTCCACCTCCGGAAACCGTCACCCAGGGGAATGTCCCTCCACTCTCTGCATTGGACAAACTGGCCAGTCCCTGAGACAAAGAATTAACGGACATAAGTCTGACCTCAGAAACCAAAACATTCAAAAACCAGTGGGAGAACATTTTAATCTTCCAGGACATTCAGTTGCTGACCTAAAAGGAGCAGTTATCCTGCTGAGGAATTTCAAAGGGAAATTAAAGAGAGAGACTGCTGAACTGCAACTGATAACAAAGCTCAAGAGAATGTATCCTCCTGGATTGAATTGAGACACTGGCTTCCTGTCTCATTACCAATGCTAATTTCTCTACACCCACCACCCCTCTGCATACCCCACCCTATCCAATCACACCTGCTATTGTCATTCACTGGCTATTGTCATTCAGCATCTGCAATCACTCCACTCTCCAAGATATAAGGACAGATGGACTCACATTCTAGCTGTATCTGAAGAAGTGAGCTGTGGCTCACAAATCCAGAGGAGTTAGCCGTGTTAGTCTGTAGTAGCAAAATCAAAAAGAGTCCAGTAGCACCTTTAAGACTAACCAATTTTATTGTAACATAAGCTTTCGAGAATCATGTTCTTCGTCAGATGCTCACAAAAGCTCCTACCCTACCACAAATTTTGTTTGTCTCATAGGTGCTACTGGACTCTTGCTCTTTTCTGCTCACCCAGGGGAAAGCATTCTGATGGGTTACATGTGTGCACAAGCCAACAAGAATCTATCCATGTGGCATAGCTGACTTCCCAGACAGAATCCAGATATTGATGATGCAATCTGGGTCCGTATATACTGAAGTGTCTGTACCTACACTCTCTTTGAACATTACACCCCCTTGGGTATATCTGGAGGTGGGGCAGGTGCACTTGGAGGGCTGGGAGGGCAGGCATACCCAGACCCGGCCCATTAGGGAATGACCTTGGACACCAAAGCAGGAACAGAACCAAGAGGCCCACCCTGCACACACAAACTTCAGAAGCCTGTAGAGGACATGTTCCTGTAAACAAACGAGGCTGAAGACAGAGAACAAAACTCCACTAGATCACACCCAGGAGGTCCAGCATGTGGATTCCATCTTGTTTTCTAAAGCGGCCAACAAGAAGCTCCCCAACGACTTATAAGCAGGACACAAAGACTTGTGTCCTGGACTTGGAAGCTCTATTTAGCCATCACAGCTAACATGGGTCTATCTTTTAATCAACGAGTCTAAGCCCTCCCCCCTTTACAACTATCTAAGCTTGTGGCCATCACTTCGTCTTGTGGCAACAAGTTCCACAAGTCAACCATGCATTATGTGAAGAAGTGCTTTTGTTTGTCTTCAGCCTGACAAATTCATTATGTAAGAAGAGGGTTCAGCAAAGGAGGAGGGGGGACAGTGTTCAGGCAGCAATCTGTGGTGTAAGAACCGGGGGGGGCAGTATTGCCATCTGTGAAATGTGGATGGGTATGCAATAGACATGGGCACGAAACAAAAAAAATTAATGAACCTGTAGTTCGTGGTTTGGTGCTGCCACCGAACCATGAACAAACGAACCGTAACAAACCTTTCCCGTTACCGAACCCAGTTTGTGGGGCTCAGAGCGGCCCCCGTTGCACTTAGAGAGCCCATATTCACAGGGAGTGTTTAGCAGGCTCTCATCCAGCCAGCACCCAAGTTTGGTCAAGATTGCAATAGGGATCTTGGAGTCATACCCTCGCCAATCTGAGGCCCCCAGGAAACTCCCATTCGATACAATTAGAGCCACCAGTTGACATTGGACCAGTGTACAAGGGGTTGGCTGTCAGAACTGCCTATCAGGGTTTGCAGGGATGAGATTGGAGTGCTACAGAACATCCCCCATGGCTACAGAACATCCCCCTTCCTCTTCCCTCACCCCCCCCCCCGGGTGTCTTCTCCCATGTAACCAATTGTAACCAATTTGCAGCTCCATGGTTGGAAGGAAGACCTGCCGATCAAGGTAAGCTGGGCTTCGATTCAGGTTTCCAAGGTGACAGAAGAAGTGCAGACAGAGTTCAGGCATTCCCCCAGCTCCGTTTCCAAGGGAATTGATTGATGGTGCCTGACTGTCTGGTTTCACAAACCGCGTGTGAATGCCACGAACTGGGCTTCCAATGAACGCTGGTTCGTTGGCCATGGACCCTCATGAGCCGCCAGATTGCGAACAGACGATCAGGCGGTTCGTGGGTTTTTTTGGTTCGTAATGCGGTTTGTGCCCATGTCTAGTATGCAATAGCCCTATACTTGAGTAACTGGCCCAAAGACAAGCAGGATGGGACTACAGGAGGCTTACAAAATTGGGCCACTGTGCTCTGGGGTGCAGGAGAAAGGCAATCTCGTTCTCTGTCAAACCCTACAACCAGGGCTTTTTTTCAGTGGGAACGTGGTGGAACGGAGTTCCGGCACCTCTTAAAAATGGTCACATGGCCAGTGGCCCCACCCCCTGATCTCCAGACAGAGGGGAGTTTAGATTCCCCTCCATCTGGAGATCAGGGGGCGGGGCCACCGGCCATGTGACCATTTTTGCTGAGGGCAATTTAAACTTTCAAAAACTCCCCCCTTGTTCCAGCTGACCCAAAGTGACGTCATTGTGCGGTCCTGAGTTCCACCACTGAGTTCCACCACCTCTTTCCCCAGAAAAAAAGCCCTGCCTACAACAATTCCACCACACATGGGCCTGGCATTGGCGCTAGCCCCAAGCATACCCTTTGCGTGCTCAGGCTTTCTTGAACAGCTCAGCTACTTGAGTTGCAAATTGCGCTGGCTTTTTGCTTACTTGACTCAGCTCTTGGTCCCGGTTGGGTCCCAATGCATTGCCTCCAAAGGGCCGTGCATATCCCAGCCAAGTGCATCACTCTTTGCTCAGGAAACAGGATTCTGCATTCTAATCTTTGTCTTTTTTGTCCTTTGCAAGGAAAAGCATTTTTATGCAGGGGCGCATTCAAAGCTGGCGTTCTTCACCCGGAGTGTGAAATGCTACCCTTCCCACCAGCATCTCAGCCCGCTAAAGACACAGACTATCCATCTTCGCCACACCAAATCAGGGCACGGATTCTGCCCCTCGCGCTGGGTTTGCCTCTTCCTGATTCCCCAGTGAATTTGGAACAGGGCATCTCCTCCAGACCAGCGACTGCTCAAGGCAGATCCGGATTCGAATCCCCGCTCAGCCATCAGTGTCCATGGGAAACCTTAGGCCAGTCACCCCCTCTGTCTCACCTTACCTACCTCAAAGGGTGTCATGAGGATAAAATGGAGGCTCAGAGAATTGTGTGGGCCACCCTAAGGCACCAGGAGGAAGGAGTGGGATAAAAATGGAGAGAAAGAAACCAGAAGAAATTCCGTTTTCTTTGAAGCTGTTGTTAATGCTTGGATATACATATATGAAGCTATTCATTCCCCTCTCTTCTGTACTTTTAAAACCCTTTTTAAACTTCTTGTTTTATGAATAGTAGCGTATCACGCATTCAAATGTTGGACTTGAAAGCATTTTCTTGTCTCTCGAGAGGATGCTGAAAGAATAGGAAGCAAACATGAAGCGCAGCCCATCTATTACAAGGAGTGGGAAATGATATTTCGTACGACGACACCGTTTTAAGGAATGTGATATTTGTACAAACTCCCGGGCCTTTATTCCTCTGTCACAGGTTAGATTTCTATTTGCCGTAACCTGCTGGGAACTCCCTACTGCTGCGATGAATCTGGGCAAAGACACATCACATTCCCACTCAGAAAATCCTCCATAGGTTTTTGTCTCAGTTTTGGCCCTGCAGCCCCTGAAATCCTGCCACATATCAGCCAGACAGAGATCCACATTCTGTGAAGACTTTGAGTCTCTCTAGACAAGACATCTGACGCATGAAGAACACTTCTTCAGATACAATGATAGCCGGGAACGATAGTTTAAAAAGAATAAGCAGAGAAAATCAAGCATGTGACTCTGGGCGCTTGCTCCAATGGGGAAGCAGCAACCGGCAAGCTTTTTGCACAATATCTCAGCAACCGGAGCAGTCTACCTGAATAGTGAGAACGTGGAATTTCTGCAGCGGTATCGGTCGGAAGTTCCACAACATTTCCACAGAAGTTCCTAAGGGCTAGATATACACCCACCGTGAGTTTTAAAAAAGAGATTTTGTTCCCCTTTATGTAGACATTGGGGCAGACATACAGACTTTCTCTACACGAGGCATCTGACACGTGAAGAACATGTGTTGGAAGGTGCAATGGTAGCCAGGAAAGGTAGTTTAAAAAGACAGAACCAGCAACAGGGCAAAGGCTTTGCTATATACGGGCTGTGAAATGCCAAAAGGGGAACTTCAGCCCACTAGAACCTCCCCAGGTCCAAGCCCAGCTCTGGAAGGCAGCTCCAGCCCATTTCCTTTCCTCACTGCCCTCTGGTTGCCATCTCACACAGTTTTAGACTGGAGAGGTAAAACTGACAGAGCCTGATCTTCGCCATCTCTGTCTTTTAAAACTACGCTTCCTGGCTAACATTGCATCTCCTACACTTGAGCATCTCCGTGTAAGGCGTCTTGCACAGAGAGACTCTGTAATGACCTGGAAACTCCAGAGCATATTATTTGGCCCAACTGGAGTCTCTCTCCTTCGTTTTTGCGTACTTGAGGAAAAGAATTTCACCAGAGGCAGTTAGGAAAAGTAACAGTTAAGGATGATCAGATTCCTAAAGATCCATCTTATCAATAGTTCAATTCCTATCAACTCCTCAGGACTCGTCCCAAAGATGCTCTGCTGATATTAGCTGCTTCCACACACGTTGGATAATGCACTTTCATTGCTCTTTAGTGACCACTTGGAACTGGGTTTTCATGTATGAAACAAAAAATCCACTTCCAAAGGATTGCTAAAGTGCATTGAAAGTGCATTATCCAACACGTGCGGAGACGGCCAGTCTCTCAAACGCCAAGGAAAACTCCTGGAATAAATAAAGAAGGGAGGGACAAAGAAAATATCTCCCCCTTTCCTTCCCTTTTGTACAGCCCCACAGCCAGGAACCTTTTCTTTCTTAGAAAGGTTTGGTCCTTTTCCGTTTCCCCCTTGCCTCCAAACGAGAACCAGCTCCTTCGCAACGGCTATTGCACAAGGCCCAGATCGGCACTAATTCTGGCTGCCATCTGTGCTTATGAATGGGAAATGTGATGGGGATGATACTGTCTACGCAACAGGTGATACATTTATTTTATTTGCTACCATTTATAAATCATCTGTTCAATTTTCTGAATGCTCGAGGCGACGCCCCCTCTGGCAGTCACAGTGGGAAGCAGGCGTACTTCAGGAAGGTACTGCCCGAGTATTCCCTGCTCTTGTCTACCTAATCAAAGATGGCATCAGTTATTTATTTGTTCATCCATTCTTTGAAAGCATTTGCTCCCCACCTTCGCATCAGGAATGGATTCAAAGGGTGGCTTGACAAGAAAATGCAAATGAACACTGGTAGGAAACACCATAATGGGGAAACCAAACCAGCTGGCAAATACGAGGCGCATTTCCATCTGTCCAGCCCATGTTGCCATCTTCAAGGCCTGTAACAGAGGTGGGCACGAACAGAAATATGAACCAAAGTTAGTCATGAAACAGGTGTTGGTTGTTTTGGTTGGTTCGCAAGCCAGTAGTTCGTCAGAGGGCATTTCTGATGAACTGTAACAATTTTTAGGCCAGTTCGTTTGGTTGATTTTTCGGTTCATCTCTGCAGACAGCCTGGCACCGATCAATCAGTTTCCTAGGCAATGGGGGGGATGGGCAAATACGAGGCGCGTTTCCATCTGTTCAGCCCATGTTGCCTTCTTCAAGGTCTGCAATAGAGGCAGGCACGAATCGAAATACAAACCAAAGTTAGTCACAAACCAGGCGAGTTTGGGGTTTTTTTTGGTTTGCGAGCCAGTGGTTCGTCAGAGGGCATTTCTGCTGAACCGCGATGATTTTTAGGCTGGTTCATGTTTCAGTTCATCACTGCAGGCAGCCTGGCACCGATCAATCAGTTCCCAAGGCAATGGGAGGTATGGGCTTTCTGTGGACCTTCTGCTGCCCCAGAAGCGACATATTCATGAACCAAATCAACTGGATCGCGAACCAGGCAGTTTCATGCCATTTCATGGTTTATGAAACGCGACAAACCATGAATCACAATGAACCGCCATTTTCCTGGTTTGTGCCCATCTCTAGCCTGCATCCAAGGCCAAACGGGAGAGTACCAGTTCAAATTGCCGGTGGGCCCTCACATAATCAAATGCTCCTCCGTGTACAAAGCAATCCTTGCATGCAGAAAAGCAGCACATCAGCCAGCAGGGAAGGCAAGAACTTTCTTCCTGACTTGTTAGGGGGCCTCTGGGTGGAAGCCCATCCTCTTGCAGTCTCATCTTCTCCACGTCTCCGTGGAAACCAGACTTTAAGGAAATAATTGAAATAGGAACAGCAATGGCACATTACACACAACAGAGCACGCCCATCTCCATACCCCTTGGGAGAGTAGAGATCCCAGCATTACAGACCGCACAGGGTCTTCCAACATGGCCGAAGGTGGTTGCACTCCTAGAATTGTACACGGTGCATGCGTGTGCGCTCTGGATTCCTGTCCCATGACCCCTGCAGGCCGAACTAGATGGTAATTGAGAGACAAAATTGCCGTTTTCTCCCAAAAGTTTGTTGCGATCAGTTCCGACCCACCGTTCCACGAAGTTCACAGTACCCCATGCTGTTAAGAAAAACACTGCATTCCCAATGCTCTGAAATCTAAAGTTAATCACCAAAACAAACTTTAAAAAAAATAGCAAATACCAAAACAGCATCAGCAGCTCCAAACAGCCCTAGAAGAGCAAGATGCTCGCAAAGTCTATCACATTTTAATCTCACTTTCCTCCAAGGAAGTCAGGATTGGCCTCCATTGTATTGTTGTAGATCTATTGTCACGTTACTTTATTTTTAGCTTTTATACTGTATTCATTGATGTGATCCGCTCTGAGCCTGTTCGTGAGGAGAACAAACTGTAAGTATCAATAAATGAATTTTGCCACCCAATCACCCTGTAAGGTAGGTTAGGCTGAGATAAGGTGATCAAATCCAAGTTCACCCAGTGAGCCCGTGGCTGAGTCAGGACTTGCATACAGGTCTCCAGAGCCCTAACCCCACTCTCTAGCCCCTCCTCTGCACAGCCAATGAAGCAACAGTGTCACAGGATACTGCCCGCTGGGCCTCTGAATGCCAACCTCTTGAAAGCCCTGGTGCCTACGCCCCTCTGTCACACCTCTTGGGCAAAAAGAACAAAAGACCACCAGAAGATCACAAGCATGTTCTATGAGCAGAGGTACTTAGAGCCAAGCTACAAGTGACGCCTGACACAGGTTGGACACTTGTCAGCTTCCCTCAAGTTTTGATGGGAAATGTAGGCATCCTGGTCTTGCAGCTGTAATGGAGAGCCAAGCTGTAAAACTAGGATGCCTACATTTCCCATCAAAACTTGAGGGAAGCTGACAAGTGTCCAACCTGTGTAAGGTGTCACTTGTAGCTTGGCTCTAAGTCAGATATGCAGCCTGAAGCATACCCACCTCTCAGAGCCAAATTTGTTAACCAATTGCAAGCACGGCCCACTAAAAAAAACCACATTTCTAAACTGGACCAAGGTGTTCTTGTTTCATTGTTGGTCCTATTCTGAATCTCTTAATTTATTCCATTTGATTTATTATATTTATAATCCGCTCTCCCCATGAATGGGCTCAGAGAGAATAACATCAGTATTAAGATCTATAATAAAATTTGCTCTAAAACCACAAAACTATAAATAAACATATAATTCAATAATAAAAACAGCTCTAGATGGCAGCCCATATTTCCAAAGTCAACCAAGCCAAATCTCTTATTTATTTGTTTGGTAGCAAAATTCATATCCTGCCTTTCTGTCCTCATAAGGGCCACCAAAGCAGCTAACAAATTAAAACACACAGAAGGGCATTTAAAAATCATGCCAACCCAAACGATAATGCGCTGCTACGGATTGGTGGATTGTTCATTCATCTGGGTTACGGCATGTTCCTCTTATTTTATCAATTACGACTTGAATGCTTCATTAGCTGTCACAAGAGACAGCTCCCGGTTGATTGGCAGGCCACAAGAAATGCGAAAGCGGCAACGAGATGAGAGACTGCCCAAAACGAGTCAAGTCAGTCGTGCAAGACACACGACCCTCTCTTCCTCCTCAGCTTGCCAGCTGGGCTGGGCCAGTGTTGCACACCCTCTGCCCCCACACAGAAAACTGTGGATGTGAATTCAAGGCTCGGAGAACCTGGCTCTGAATGAACCTTCGGGGCCAGGGCTGAGATGTCCACAAAGTCCCTGCGGCAAGCAGAGCGGAGCTTTCCCTGTGGCGTTATCCCTCTGAACCCCCACGATACAAATCCCAGGAGGATTTGTGCCTCTCTACACGAGGCACCTAGATGCGCGTTTGTCAAGTGTATGGGGACGCAACGTTAGCCGGGAAGCATAGTTTAAAAAGACAGAGCCGGCAGAGATTGCTCCTCAGAGGGTTTGTTCATTTCATTTTTGCCCTCTGGAAGGCACTGTCAATTTCCCCTCTCCAGTCTAAAACTGTGTGGGATTGCAACCAGAGGGTAGCCAGGAATGGAAATGGGCTGGAGCTGCCTTCCAGAGCTGGGCTTGGACCTGGAGAGGTTCTGCTGGGCTGAAGTTTCCCTTCTGGCATGTCACAGCCCCTTCACACAGCTCCAGTGTATAGCAAAGCCATTGCCCTGCCGCCAGCTCTGTCTTTTTAAACTACCTTTCCTGGCTACCATTGCATCTTCCAACACGTGTTCTTCATGTGTCAGATGCCTCATGTAGAGAAAGTCTGTATGTCTGCCCCAATGTCTACATAAAGGGGAACAAATCTCTTTTTTAAAACTCACTGTGAGTGTATATCTAGCCCTAAGGAACTTCTGTGGAAATGTTGTGGAACTTCTGACCGATACTGCTGCAGAAATTCCATGTTCTCACTGCTCCGGTTGCTGAAATATTGTGCAAAAAGCCTGCCGGTTGCTGCTTCCCCATTGGAGCAAGTGCCCAGAGTCACGTGTTTCATTTTCTCCGCTTATTCTTACTTGCTGAAAGTACCTGTCAAGCACACAAGGCCTGCTTTAAGTCGGAGGAGACCAGTTTTCTAAAGCAAGACCATCTGACAGCTTCTGGGAAAATGATTCTCCTGGCTACAGGTGGTAAAATTGCCAGCTGACAAGCTGGGACGTAGCCTGAAAACCACTGCGCTTAGTTGCTGCCAACAGGGTTAACCGGGGCCAGTGAGAAAGATGCTCTCTTCACCTTCTATTTAATTTAGCTCAACACACAAGGTGGACACTTCTTGCTCGAGACAGGCTGCTAATAATCACCACCGTCTGAAGTTTATTTCCTGCAAGTCCACAAAAGCAACATCAGCACTGATGACCCTCAACCCATAAGAAAGAAATAACGCCAAGTAAAATGTGCAATCTTTGCTGTCTTGCGGCCTCCAGACCGGGACAGAAACTCAGGCCAGAAGAATGGGAAAGGATGCGTTGTCTCTCTCGGCAACGTTACCCTCTATTAAATTGATCAAGTTTTGCCTGCACCTCTTTTCATAAGGAGGGGGTTCTGTGGCTGTCCAGAGCCTCAACCGTGCATACCCACACACTCCTTTTCTGACAGGGCCTTGTCAGAGGTGGCCCCTGCTGCCCCATCTTGGTAGCAGATTGGCAGCTGCCCACCTTATGGAACAACCTGCCTGAAGAAGTCAGCAAGCCCCCCCCCCACTTCCATCATTCAGCAGAATGCGCAAAACAGAATTCTTCAGGACTTAGGCTCTGTTTCAGCCTTTCTTCAATTTTGTATTGGATTTTTGCCAATGTTGTGTCTTTGTAAACTTGCATTTATTAACCCTATGGCGGGGGGGGGGGGCAAATTGCGGCCCGCGGGCCACATGCGGCCCACTACAGTTTTTTGTGGCCCGCCAAGACAGTAGAAAAGTGTGATAGGGTACATTTGTCTCATTAAACTGATTCTAAAATTAAATGTGCTTGCAGCTATAGATATGAAATTAGCACAATAAATAAATTGAATAAAACTACCACTATTTTATTTAATTTATATTTATTGATTTTTATGATGCAATTTATACCTTTTCTGAAATGCAAAGTTAACTAATGAATGCAATCATTTTAAAAGGTGCGGCCCTCCGCTAACCTCCGCTCCCACAAAGTGGCCCCCGAGCCAAAACAATTGCCCACCCCTGCCCTATGGCATTGTTTATTGAAAAAATGTCCTTGATCCTGACTGTGCTAATTTCGCACTAGGTAATCCCTCTTGAGTCTCAGTGAGAAAGGCAGACTACGAAGGAAGGAAGGAAGGAAGGAAGGAACGAACGAACGAACGAAAGAATGAAAGAACGAAAGAACGAAAGAACGAACGAACGAACGAAAGAATCAGGATTGTAGTCTATTCCACAGTACTTATATGTCAGGTCTTAATGCCGGTTTTGGTTGTGTTGTTATCTAGTTCTGCAATCCTAGTTCTATTACATCGTTCACTAAATAAGGGAGCACTGACTCTCGAAAGCTGATACCCTGAAAATTTTAATGGTTTCTACAGTGTCTCTAAGGTGCCCCTGGACCCAAATCCTGCTCTTCTACTGCAGTTAGCTTACCCACCTAAAACTACACTGTTCACTGCATGTCTTATGCTGCAAAAGGTGGGCTCTAAATGAAGCAAACAAACAAACAAAGACATTGAGGCAGAGCCTGCTGGCTCCGGCATCCTCATTCAGTTTAGCAAGAAAGAGAAAGGCAGGAAGAATAGCTACAGTAGTGGAACAACAGGGCAAACAAGCTCACAGCCTGCAATTCAGGGAAACGATTGGCAGGGCACCTTTCGCTATCCCTCGCTCTAAGCCAGGAGATGTTGTGACACCTCATTGTACTTCTGTTAAAGCCAACTGACCGTCTCGAAGCTGGACAGCTGATCAGTTTGCTTGCTTTCCTCAGCAGAGCTTCGCGGCTATGCAAAGGCAAAGGGCTGTCCAATCAAACCAGCGTTTGCACCAGGCAGTGTTAAGAGTTAACAGCTATGAAGGATCCGTTTGTTCCTCTCCAAATTTTGCCGGAGTCCACAGCAGCTACTTAGCAATCCAGGCTTCTGCAGCCCAGGATAAAGGCGCGCCTGTTCTCTGGCGCGGGTCCCGATCACACAGTCCCCAGGAATTGTACAAGTTTAAACGCACATGACACAATAACCACATTCAACATTTCCTCAGGGCAGCCACAACCCCCTAAAAGGCACCCTCGGGAGGAAAAAGACTTCACCAGCTCCAGGCGAAAGGAAGAGGACGCGTCCCCCGCATTCCATCCTTTGATCCGCTTTCCTAAAAAGGAAGATGCCGTGCAAAGGGGATTGCAGCAGACTCTGCCCCGGTTTTCTGCAGCCAACTTCTCACCCACAGCAAATCCCCTCCCTCGTGTATTTAAAGCACCAGACCAAGCAAGGACCACTCCGCAGATCTGGCCTGCCATTGACAGCCATCCATCAACAGCCACAGAACCCACAGCCATTCATCACCCCAGCTGGCTGCAAACGTGAAAAACGGAAGGGACAACTCACTGCGAGCAAAAGCCAAGCTTAGATTGCTGCTGCTGCTGCTGCTGCAAAAGACAAAGCAGAGAAAGCAGCAGCAGCTCAAATTCTCCATGAAAAATTGCAATGAGCGAAGGGACGGCATCGCTCTGCTCTGCTCTGGCTAGACCTCACCTAGAGAGTACTGTGTTCAGTTTGGGGCACCTCCATTTAAGAAGGATATAAGCAAGCGGGAGCGAGTCCAGAGGAGGGCAACGAAGAGGGTGAGGGGTCTGGAGACCAAGTCCTGTGAGGAAAGGTTGAAGGAGCTCGGAATGTTTAGCCTGGAGAGGAGACGACTGAGAGGTGATAAGATAACCAAGAACCTGAAGGGCTGTCATAGAGAAGATGGCGTGGCGGTTTTCCGTTGCCCCAGAAGGATGGACCAGCACCAACGGGCTGAAATTAAATCAAAAGAGTTTTTGGCTAAACATCAGGAAGAACTTCCTGACAGTTAGAGCGGTCCCTCAGTGGAACAGGCTTCCTCGGGAGGTGGTGGGCTATTCCTCTTTGGAGGTTTTTAAGCAGAGGCTGGATGGCCACCTGACAGCAATGCTGATGCTGCGGACCTGGGAGGGCAGAAGGGTTACGTCAGTGCTGAGTTCTCATGGCCCCTTCTTACATGCCCAGGGCAAGGCCAATCACCACCTTGGGGTCAGGAAGCAATTTTCCACAGGCCAATTTGGCCAGGGATCCTGGAGGGTTTTTGCCGTCTTCAGGGCATGGAGTAAAGGTCACTGGGGGTGTGGGGGGACGTAGTTGTGAATGTTCTGCAGTGTGCAGGGGGTGGACTAGATGAACCTAGAGGTTCCTTCCAACTATTCTATGATCCTGAACTAGAATATATTGTACACATTCATCAGGCCTGCTCATATTTTGTACGAGATATATTCTGCTAACCACAGGGCTCTAGGTAACCCAACTCTTGACCAAGAGAAGTCTTGTTCCGCTCACCTACCCACCTCTGACCCACCTCTGAAGAAGTGAGCTGTGACTCACAAAAGCTTATACGCTACCACCAATGTCGTTAGTCTTCTAGGTGCTGCTGGACTCTTGCTCTTTTCTACTGCTACAGAAAGACTAACACGGCTACCCATCTTGGTTACGTTTTGGTTCGGCAACATTTTCAGCTCTGTATTGGATCTCTGCTTGTTTTCCAGTTGCTGCAGTCCATACCCTATGGCACTGTTTATCACCCCAGCCTTTTATCGTATTGACCTACAGTATAATGCACCTTGAGTCCCAGCAAGAAATGTAGACTATGAGCCAAAACACACGTTAAGAAATACCCAGGTTCAGCACGTGTTCTCTTACCTCAAGGTTTGCCGGGATCTGTAGGCGTCCTGGAAGCTTAAAGTTTAGCATTTACAGAGCAGCAGGGAGGGAAATACAGGCGCCTGCATTTCCCTTCCCCTTCCTGCTGCTCTGTAAATGCTAAACTTTAAGCTTCCAGGACGCCTACACTTCCCAACAAACCTTGAGGTAAGAGAACAAGTTTAGCATTTACAGAGCAGCAGGAAGGGGAAGGGAAATGCAGGCGCCTGCATTTCCCTTCCCCTTCCTGCTGCTCTGTAAATGCTAAACTTTAAGCTTCCAGGATGCCTACAGATCCCGGCAAACCTTGAGGTAAGAGAACACGTGCTGAACCTGGGTATTTCTTAACGTGTGTTTTGGCTCTATAAATAACATTAATAGCTTCAATAATGATAATAATGATACCATGCCCTTCTCCCCATAAGTTGCTTGGGGGAAGGGAGGAATGCTTCTCTGTGCCTGCCAGATCTTAACTGGCTTTATGTAAGCTTCAGGGTATTGTTACTACTCAACGTTGTTTGCAATTAGGACAGCTATAAATCTCAAAATGGCAGTATTCTCTGGCATTGCAGGAGCCCCAAGAGGTAGTTCCCTGGCTCTCCACTTGCATGCTGGCCTCCGTCATGGTCCCCCACAATGTCATGAAGGAGCCTTGGCCTCCTTCTACCTGGACTGAAGCCGACCTCTTGCTTACATGCTCTTGGTATGATATGCAACAGGTCAACAGACACAGCCGCCAGTCCTGGGGTGTCAGTCCCTGGCAGTAAGATCCCCAAGTCCCTCACAGCAAGTATTCAGTTCAGGTATTCACTCATAGGTAGAAGTTGACAGAAGTAACTAGGCAAACAATAGGACTACTGATATAGCAAGACCTTCTCCCACCCCCCTTTGCATTCAGGTGCGAAAGCCTAAAAGTTACATGGGAACAAAAAGCAATTTTGTCTGAGAGAAGGTACACAGTGGAGTTTTCTCGCCTGTGAAACAGATACATGTTAGTACCCAGCTGCAAGCTCTTAACCAAGGCCACACTAAAAATGAAAGTGCATATTTCTTAGAGATAAGGGACAGCTTGCCAGCTCCTTTGGCAATTAATATTAGTAGTTTGGACACCTTCAGGAGTCTTCTCATATAATGTATAAGACACAGTATTAAATGCAGTCAACCACAAGGGTAGAATTGTCTACACCATTCTCAGTATAAAACACATGATGGCATATACCACAACAATGGCATGGATGCATGGCATGCATGACAATGGGAGGAAAATCCAGCAAGATTATACAGAGCCCTGTTGGAACAGACCCCAAGCCCCTCAGACCCAGCCTCCTGCTTCCAGCAGGAGAAGAAATGAGAAGGGAAGGGAAATGAGAAAAGAAGGGAAATGAGAAGAGAAGAGAAGAGAGGAAAAGAG